>NC_056673.1:52130945-52766500 GCF_018350195.1 Panthera tigris | reverse complement strand
GATTGCCAGAGGTTCAGGAGGGAAGGAGAGTTGAACAGGCAAAGCACAGGGGATTTTCTGGGCAATGGAAGGAACAATTGTGTTGGATACAGTAATGGCATATACATGACACTATGCATTTGTCAAACCCATAGAGCTTTACAGCCCGGAGAGCGAGCCTTAATGTATGCAATAAAAATATACATATTTAGGAGGTTGGGGGATCCTAGGATGGAAGGAAACTGTGATAGTAGGATCTAACTGTATTGGAAATATATGCAACAATCTCATGGGAGGTTTAGGGAGGGAAAGGTGTGAATCTAAGCAACTTTGCAAATGTGTCTATAAGACTAAAGGCAAAAGGAACTGCACGTAATTGTACTGTGGTTCATTAAGTTGGTTCCCATGGGAGCATGGGTTAGCAGTTCTCATACTTGTACACGCTTCCTGGAACTGAACAAGAAAGTAAATAGCAAATGGTGGGAGCCCAGCTTCTCACTGTTGGAATGGACTTTTCAGATAAAGAAAGGGAGGAGGCTAGAATGATCCATGTGGTCATGGATTAGAGTTGGAAATATTAGTATGAACTCGTACTAATATGAGCTTAATATACATACAGATGATTACATACAGAAACATTTATAAATGCGTGTGTGTGTGTAAAAATGGATTAGTGTACACATGTATTTCCTTGCTCTGTCCATTGAAAGGACTTAGAATTAACATCACCACACTCTCAATGAGCGCACTGAATGCCCTTTGTTTCTGGTCCTGTTCTCCAGTAACGAGAACCAGGGCTCTTTAGAGAAATGGCTGATTTCCGGGCTGAGGCAGGAAATATCCAAGATGAGCCTGGAGCATCTGTCTTGCCAGAAAGGAAGGGAATGCCTAAACTCCAAACAAATAAAACAAAACAAAAACCAAAACACACATACACACGATGATGAGGATATGTCAAAGGAACACAGGAGCCAAAGTGAAAGAGCTCTCAATGGCCAAATCTGAAACAACCTGAGCAAGAAAATAAATAATGTAGTATTGGATTATAAACCAAAGTATAAAACAAATATCCATGAGAGTCCATACTGATGTAAATAAATATTTCATAAATAAATAAATGGGAAAGACAATTCTCTGTGCAGAAGCATTTCAAAGAATTTACGTAGACATTCAACCATCAAGGACATGGGACCTAGTGATTTCCCTCTGAAGAATAGTCAGGAAAGGAGGAGAGAGAGGGGACTTCCCAGTGGAGAAGCCTGATGAATACTACCTCACCCAGGAGGTCAAGGTCAGTGTCAACAGTAATAAAACATGTTGAGAGCATGTAGTCTTGAGATGATATGATAACGATGGCACTTTACCTCTGTGTCCTTCTTTCCCCAAACTTGTAACTCCTGTCTTACCATGAGAAAGCGTCAGATGAATAAAACCAGAGGGAGATTCTCCGAAATATCTGACCAGTACTCCTCAAAACTGCCAAGGTCATGAAAAGCAAGGGAAGCTTGAAAACCATCACAGCCAAGAAACATGGGAGGGGACAATGATAACTAAATGTAATGTGTTCTGGCTGAGAAACTGGAACAGAAAAAAGACATTAGGAAAGACTAAGAACATCTGAAAAATGTATAGGCTTCATTTAATAATAATGCATCAACATGGGCTCATTAATTGTGACAAATCTACCACGGTAATGTAAGATGTTAATCATAGGAGAATCCGGGGTCTATAGGACCTTGCTGTATCAACCTCCTAACTTTTCTGTGCATTGGAAACTATTTTAGAATTAAAGATTTACTAAAGAAAGACCAGAGGAGATTCTTGCCTTTGAGATTAAAGTCAAGAACACAGACACGGATATGAAGTCATACGGAGAGCAGATTTGATATTGAACTATGAAAGAAATAAGTGAATGAAGTGAATATATTTTGTGCCTGAGTAAATATGTCAAGCTTATATAAGCTCCGTGAAAGCAACAAGTCATTTTATCTCCTTAGCTGCCATGTTCCCAGCAGGTGAGGGGATGGATGGCTTGGGAGTGCTGGGGATGTTGCAATTTTAAATATGGTGGTCCGAGAAGGCTGCGCTAAGAATGTGACATTCAAAGGGCGCCTGCCTGGGTGGCTCCATCGGTTAAGCATCCAACTCTTGATTTTGGCTCAGGTCATGGTTTCACGGTTGTGAGATCGAGTCCCGCGTCAGGCTCTGCACTGAGAGTGTGGAGCCTGCTTGGGATTCTCTCTCTTCCTCTCTCTCTGCTCCTTCCTTGCTTATACTCTCTCTCTCTCTCTCTCAAAATAAATACATACATTTTTTTTAATTAAAAAAAAAAGAAGGTGACATTTAGTGACAATCTGGAGGACAGAATAAGCCAGGTATTTTTGGTGGGGCAGCATGGTGTGGGGGGGTGGGGGACTGAGCTCAGTAGCATGGAGATAAAATTGTTGTTCATCTAATGACACCAGGGTAAAAAAGACAAGACTGGATTTAAACAATGAGTTAAGCGTTCTGCTATACAGAAATGACCATACATGTACTAGAACTTAATGAAGGGAAAAGTCATCAGGATTGGAGAAGTTCAACAAGGCTTTGGGGAAAGCTGAGTTTGTGCTAGGGCTGGAGGAATGGGAAGGAAGTAGGGAGAAAGACTGTGCTGCCCAGAGGATGTAGCAGGAATGCGTGAGGCAGAATGTAGCCAGAGAGAACTCACCTGGGGAGAAGCAGGAAGTAAGGCTGCCAGTGGGGGAAGGTGAATGTGATAAAGGGAAGTTGAAAGTTGGTGAAAGTTCTTGATTTTGGTATACGGACCATGAATGTGGTATCTGGGGAATGTTTTCTTTAAAAAAAAGGTATTTTTTATTTACAAGCCAGAAAGAGAGAGGAGAGAGCATGAGCGGGAGTGGGGCACAGAGAGAGGGAGAGAGAGGGAGAGAGAGAGAGAATCCCACGTAGGCTCCACTCTTCAGCAAGGAACCTGATGCGGGGCTCCATCCCATGACCCTGGGATCATGACCTGAACCAAAATCAAGAGTCGGTCGCCCAACTGACTGAACCACCCAGGTGTCCCCAGGGGATGTTGTCTTGATAGGAGGAGATGGAAGGATTGAAGGAGGAAGATGGAAAGAGTAGGCTCTTCCTCTAGAAACAGCTAGGGTATCTGGATGAAGAATGCAGGGCACATCACTTTGGGTGGTGGCGGTGAGAATGGAGAGGAAATGGTGAGTGGTGAATGGGAGATTAACTGTTGAATTGGGGACAGGAAGCGTCAGAGAACTGATGGAAGGGGTGGGGTCAGAGGCAAGGCTTCTGGAAAGGCTCTTGAAACTGGCAAGAGGAGGACACTGGCGATAATTACGCTCTGTCTTTAGAAGCAGTAGGAAAGCCTGTGGGCTGTGCACTTAACATAGGTACTGCTCGTGGTCAGCGGACCATTCTCACCGTCTAATGGAATTGATTGGTTATTGTCACTGAACAAAAACAGAAGGAAGCTGGTTGTCTCCAATAGTTACAATTCCCTCTATCCCAACTACAAGCCTCATACTGTCCTGAGTGTTCTGTATCAGTGGTTCTCAATGTGGGGGGTGCGATTTTGCCCCCCCAGAGGACATGTGACAATGTCTGGAGACATTTTTGATTGTCACAGCTTGGGAGAAGGGTGCTCCTGGCATATGTAGTGGGTAGAGGCCAGAGAAACTGCTAAACACACGGTGCGTAGGACAGCCCCCCCATAATAAACACTCTCCAGTCCAAAATGTTGATGGTGCCGAGGTTGAGAAAGCTTGCTCTCTGTATGTGGAAATCTCTAGGTCCTCATGACTTGAACACAAAGATAGTCTGTCTCTTTCTCATTCTAGAGGTGAAGTTTATGAGACTCTGAATGATCCAGTGGCTCTCCACTAGGTATGGCACTGTCCCCTAAAGATATTTGAAATGTGTGGGGTGATTTGGCGGGGGGGGGGGGTTCCCTCCAGGTGGGGCACTGCTAGCAATGAGTGGGCAGGTGGTTTTTAGGGTAGGTCCTATGATGAATGGACCCTCCTGCCAATACCCTTCTCATGAAGGAAGCTCTGGAATCCACGTGCCTAAGGCCGGTGGCTGTGGGGGAAGAGCCAGGCTTGGAACCTCGGCCTGGCTGCCTACCTCTTCTTCCTCTGGGATGTGTTTCCTTAGATCAGGGAACTCACAGCTCCGTGACCACCATCTCCCACCAACTATGAGCAGAGTTCATCTCAAGAGGACTTGGCCAAGATGCACCAGATTCCCCCGCCATCTAGCATGAACTCCATGTACTAACGAATGTCCTTGATTCCTCACCTGTAAAGTGGAGGAAAAAATAGAACCCGTTATTATCATGAGGATGAAATGAGGAAGTCCTATAAAGTCTTACGTATTGCCTACGACACAGTGAGCGGTGACAGTCTGGGAGGGGGACGAGTTCACAGCCCTCATCAGAGAACCATGAGCGGAGAGCCCAGTACGGGAGTCGTCCACGACTTCAGGTCCGTGAGCGTCGTCCACGACTTCAGGTCCGTGAGCGTCCTCTGCAGGGCACCAGGGAGGGCCCGGGGAAACATAATAATCGCTAGAGACCTGCCGTGGAGTATAAGCTGCTGTTGGTGAGTGTGTTTGTTCCCTGGGCTGCCATAACAAACCCCGATCGGGTGGCTTAAACAACAGAAACGTAATGTCTCACAGCTCTGGAGGCTGGAAGTCTGCTATCACCGTGTCACTGGGGTTGGCTCCTTTTGAGGGTGAATAGGACCCTTCTATCAGAAATCACTGCCCCTCTCAGCCCACCCAGTTCCTCTTCCGACCATTCTGAGACACACACGGAGGGTCCTGCGGTGAAGGAAGCCTAGATTCTGGCCCCTCCGTGGCCAAGTGCAAGGCCCAAAGCAAAGCAACAGTGCTGGCTGTTATCCTGGGAAGGGAGCTCTTCCAGAAGAGTGACTTCAAGGAGAGAAACCAGAACTGCGTGGACCCCTTTACCACCACCACCCCTGAACCTCACACCAGGGAGCTGTTGCGTGTGGCAAGAAGCCGATCCGGCAAATATTTTTCGCCTTTGAATTATGCGTCCCCTTGCAACGTTAGCGGATGGCCATACACAGTGGCTGCATGCATGCAAATAGTTTTGCATTGGGTGTTCCTCAAAGGCACATGGAGAACCGCATTTGGTTAAGTCCAGTCTGCACCCCGATTAATCCCAGCTCCCTTTTTGCTTTCACACATTCCCTCCAACCCTTATCACTTCCTGCTTTGGGATGCCCTTGCTCTAAATCTCCGGGTTTCTGTTGTTCCGTTGCCATGAATCACCTACTGCTGTTATCTCACGCAAATAAGCAGGGACGGGTCGGGGGAGAGCTGGTGCGAGGTACCTCGGCAAACTTCCCTGGTCCCCGCGCGGAGCAGCTAACATGCAGATTGCAAAAGGCATAAATAGAGGAGTCAGTCGGCCAGGGCAGAGCCCCGGGGCGGTCAGCCTGGGCCGCTTCTGCGGGGCTCGTGGAGGTCGGGAGCTGCTGGCCGTGACTGAACTCTAACCTGCTCTCGTGACCTGCCAGAGCCATTCATCCCTTCCGAGGTTCCTCACGGATGCCATTGCCCTGCCACTTCCCGCCTCGCAGGAGGACGGTCCCGAGTCTCGTCCCTGGCTGCCTCCCGGCCTCATGCCCACACTTCCCCTCCCTGGCCTCCGGTCTGGGTATCTGCCTCAGCCATTTGCACACACGGCTCTGTTGTTTCGAATGCTTTTTCCTTAGAAGGGCCCAGGGTGGGGTGCTGTCTTCATGGAGAGGTCTGCTGGAATGTTCTCTTCCCAGGGAGGCCTTCCCCCTGGACTTTGTGCACGATGGCATCTCACGAGCTCTCCGTCGCTTGCCCTGGCCTGGCCTGCCTTTCCTCCTAGCCCTTTGGACCACTCTGTGCCATCGGCATTGTCTGCTGACAGCATGTGCCTCGGGCCTTCACCTTTGTCCCTCTGGTCACCGCCGTGACTCCACAGTACAGAGCGAGTCTGGCCTGGAGGAGGCCCGCTGTGTAGATTTGAAGGAAGGGACCACTAGACCACGCTCTCCCAGTTGTGAGGCGCTTTCACATAGGACATGTCACTTGTCCCTCACCGTGCCTCCGTGAGGTGTGCGGGGTGGGGGGTGGGAAGGGTCGGGGCCGTTATGTAGGCGAGGACAAGGTGGGTAGAGGGTCTCTTGGTCTCGGGGGTCAGTCGGCGCTGCATTCGAATTGCAAGGCATGCAGATGTAGAGAAACTGTGTAACGGGTGCCTGGAAGGCAGGGATGAGTCCACCTTTGGTCTCATATATTGTTGGCAGATTAACTGAGGCCTTGCATGTGAGACGCTTAGCGCCTTGCGGACCCAGGACGCCCTTCACACTAGGGGCTATTATAATTACTGCTGCTGTGGCGGTTATTGGGGCTCTCCTGACCGTGGCCTGCGGCTGCTGGTTCCCGTGACTCTTCATCTGACGTCTGTTCCACCGGCTCACGGAGGGGTCCCCATGCGGCGTGTGGAGTGTAGGGGGCTCAGAGCAAGAGGAGGACTTGTGAATCTCACCTGCACGTGCCCCACCTGCCTTCACGGCGCTCCTTTTCCATCAGATTCAGTAACTATGTTTCTGTCTTATTCCCTTCTTTCTAGACTTTCCCATCACACCCCTCCTTCGTTTCCTCATTTCCTGCAGCATTTCGAATCATCACTCTTTCATATTTCCTTTTCTCCTCCGATCAGATGGAGCCGGTCACATCTTCTTTATAACACATTTTTTTAAAGCCAGCCACCGTGCCGAAGTGTCTTGAACCCAGTGCCGAGCCATCAAAAAAGAGATGCTCGGCCGGCTGCAGTGGACAGCTGGGGAGGGCGCCGTCTGGGTGCCCCGTGTCACAGATGGGTGGAGAGGCTTTCTCTAAGCTTTGAAGCTTTGGTGTCAGCAGAGAAATACGATCTCGTTGATTTCATTTTGCATTTCCCAGCTTTTCTTGGTAAGTTTTGGGATTTGCATTTTAAACCGTGCCTCTAAACGGCTCGAGGCTCTAAAATCTGTCCTTGCAACTGCTCTGGGGAATGAAGAGGGATTGGAAGGAGACACTCTGGTCCCTGCTCCACTGCCGTGACACCCTCGTGACTTTGTTTTGCCGTGTGGCGCGGGCATTCACATGTGAGTTTTCTGCAACTCAGCAGCTAATTTTTAGAAAATCACCATAGTGTATTTTTATATGGTTTGGAATCATTTTCGGAGATTTCACTGTGCCATGGTGTAACCTTCTTGTTCTAGAGAAATACATCTCCAGCTCCTACCATAAATGCCATCAGGGAAATACGATTTGATCCTTAGGACTGTGCTTAGAGAAGACTTTCCAGGAAAGGGAGATGTTGCAAATGGGATATTCCTATCACAGCCTGGGAGTGTTTGGGACAGATTATGTTGCACTCTGACTTTATTGTAGCATTTATTTATTCTTTTAAGTACATATCTGTTGTGTACTTATGGTAAGCTAGACATTAACCAGATAGCAGGGAATAAAGACCCAACATTGGTGCCCTTATGAGGTTTACTGGTAGTGAGGGAGACAGACAATAAATATATTTGTACCATTCATGCAGATAGTGATATACTGAGAAAAAAATAAAGCGGGGTCAGAGGACAGACAGAGTAACCACAGGGCTGTCGCAAGTAGAATGGCCAGGGGAGGCTCCCCAGAGGGACACAGGGAAGCAGAGACTGAATGAAGTATGGGAGCAAGCCATTGGCATGTCTGTGGGAAGAACATTCCAGACAGAGGGGAGAGAAAATGCCAAGCCTCTGAGGCAGGAACATTCTTAGCATGTTCAAGACACAGCCAGAAGCCCAGAGTGGCTAGAGTGGAGTAAATGAGGCAAAAGTCCTATGGCACGTGTTCAGAAAAGTAGGTAGGGACCAGATCACGGAAGGTCTTAATGGTCAGAGAAAGGAGGTGGGATGTTATTATCATTTTAAAACACATTTGTCCCGGGGCACCTGGGTGGCTCAGTCGGTTGAGCGTCTGACTTCGGCTCAGGTCATGATCTCACAGTTCGTGAGTTTGCGCCCCGCGTCGGGCTCCGTGCTGACGGCTCAGAGCCTGGAGCCTGCTTCGGATTCTGTGTCTCCCTCTCTCTCTGCCCCATCGCCACTCATGCTGTGTCTCTCTCTGTCATAAAAATGAATAAAACATTCAAAAATTAAAAAGTAATAAATAAAAGACATTTGTTCATCTGTTATCTTTACAGACTCTGCATTCCTGGAGAGAGGGACCATGGCTTCTTTGTTTTGCATTTTGGGGATCTGGGGACAGAGTGAGTGCTCAGTAAATACATGTTGAGGGGTCTCTTTCGGTTCCATGCGAAAATCCAAGTGGGAATAACTTCTCTCCCTCGTCTGTCTCCTTTTGGCCCGTGAGCTTGGAGGAGGGGTGTGGCGGCCACCAGCAGAAGAATCCGTGTCCATGGGGCCTCAGGGCAGAGTCTTGTGGATTTGAATGGAGAATAACAACAGCCCGATTTGTAGATGTTCCTGAAGTTTTTAAAGGCCTCTTACGGACACTGGATCCCGACTGCCCGCGGGAGCGAGTGTGGGTTGGGCGGGTGGATAAGGGGACGCGTGGAGTTGAAATGCAGGCACCGATGTTGCACGAGAGAGAGAGCTGCAGCTTGCACGAAACGCCACGAAGGACGGCTGAGAAGTCACCATCCGCAACAAGCATTTTGCTTCTTGATTCCTTGAAGGCCCTTTCAAAGCCGGATGGGCAGGGTGTGGAACCGGTCATTTCCCTGGTGGCCCCGGGGCGGGGATGGGACGCGGCAGGGGGGAGATGGTGTATTTCTCTCCTGAGTGACTCCAAGAGCCTGTTAGTCTCAGCCTCTGACCAGAAACCGAGATTTATTTCTCACTGGCTACAAGAGAGTTATTTCAAAATCTTCTTCCTCCATTACAAAACTCCCCTCTGGGAGCGTGGTTGGCTAAAGCGGCCACAATCTTGGTTTCTCTGTCTTCTATGCATCTAGAGTTACATGCAGAAAATGAGGGTTGGGGTTATGGAGGGGCAGGCTCGGGGTCCCTGCTGTCCCTGTAGCTGTCAGCTGGCCGCCCTGGAAATGGGGCCGGCTTCTGCTGCATTCTGGAAGCCCCACCTTCTCGTTGTGCGTGCCGACAAATATTCCCTCTTGGTAGAGACGCCAGCGAAAACAAACCTCCAGCAAAAGTGTGGGGAGTTCTGTTTGTTTTTACATTTCTATCTTATTATTTTTGTTTGTTTGTTTTTCTTTTGCTTTGCATAGCTCTCTTGATAGAATGCTCAATTTTTAGCCACAAATAACTATAGCTGAGTCCCAGGAAGTTAGGGAATCTTGGAGTGGGGTAGCTGAGCCATTCACTTTAGGGAGGCATTGCTGATGACCGATCCTTTTCGGAACCGTGACCAACGTTGGTGTCCCGTGTTAGCGTGATGTCCGGCCCTGCTTACCATTCTTTATCGCGGGTATCGCCGTCTGAAGATACCGTATGTTTCCTCGGGTGTGTTTGCTCTCGTCTCCGTCCATCCCCATTAGAACATTCCTTCCACGAAGACAAGGAATTCATTCTAGTTTGTCCACTGCTTTATTTCCAGTACCTAGAACAGAACCTGTCCGGGGCAGGTTCTCGCTAAACATCTCGTGAAATGACAAACAAACGTGCCAGGCACTCAGCTGTACCTTTAAAAGCCTTACCTCGCGTTTTCTTTGTTTTTCCTCTCCAACCTCTGTCCGTAGGCATGGCTGTTACCCCAAGCGTTTGGATGAGGAAACAGGCTTAGGGAGGGGACGGCACCTGCCTGGGCTCACAGGGCAGGTGAGCAGTGGGGCGAGGGGGTTGGGGGGGAGGTATCTGAAGTTTGGCAGGGGCACTGGGACTTGGCTGAAGCACGTGACCCCCACACGTGAGCACCTTCGGAGCTTCGCTCGCTCTGTCGTGGTCCAGCCCTGCCTGGCTGAGCGCCCGTAGGACCTGAGCTTTTCCTCACGGGACGGACCGGTCTGTCGTGTAGGGATTAACTCAGACACACTCACACACAGTCAGGTCCGCTCACACACACTTACACACCCATCCGCTCACACACGAACGCTCTCACGCTCACAGTGTGCGTGCACACACGCGCCCATTACCATGTTCATACTCACATGGGCACACACCCACCCTCCCTCGCCCACAAACAGTCTGACGCCGATGCACCCACACACCCACACATACAGACACATACACACCATGGCCTTTGGTCGTGCTGCTCCTTACCGGGGGCCAAGAAATGGGCCCGGCTCAGCACCTTTCCGATTCGTGTCGTAAACGGGAAGCATGCTTCCTTTGGGCCCACCGGCTTTAGAAGAACCTAGTAGAAATGACATTTCGACTAAGCCTCAAAGAGAATCTACTGGTGGGTCCCAAGTCTGGATGCCTTGACTGCTACCTGGAAGCCCGTCAACCAGAACTGTTCCCAGAACCCAGCCTCAGAGAGTTTGATTCCCAGTTCTGGGCACGATCCGGGGACTGGGTTTCTAATCGCTCCCCCAAGTGACCCTGAGGTTACCAGTCCACGGGCCAGCCGTCGAAGCTGAGGATGTCTCCTTAAGGACAGAGCAGGTCTTTCATGTCTAAGGGGGAAAATATGCTGAGTGTCCCTTACGGCCGAATGGACGGAGCACCCCTGGAAGATAGGTAGGGCGGGGTCACCTTTTAGCACCAGTGTCTTATTCCTCCTAGAAGGTTCTCCCTAAATATTCGTTGAAGCCGTTTGCCATCAGAGGAGGGAGCAGTAGCTGATTCTGAATCATTGCCAATTCTATAATTGCACAAGGTTTCTCCCAACAAAGTCTAGACCTTAGCAGCATAGAAATCTCATCATGCTTGAGGCTACCCCTACCCCATTCTCACTTAATTGACCTGGGGTGGGCCCACATCAGTTATCTTTGCAACTTGCCAGGTGATTCTAATGTAGCGCTAAGGTTGTCACTGTTCGAGACCAGGAGCTGGCAAACATTTCCTGGACAGGGCCAGGTTTTGAGGGTCACAGGATCTCGGTCACAATTATTCAACTCTGCCATTGTTTTGTAAAAGCAGCCACAGTGTACAAACGAGTGGGGATGGCTGTGTTTCAATAAAACTTTATTTGTAGAAACAGGCCATGGGCCACATTCTGCCCATGGGCTATAGTTTGCCAATCCCCGTTCGAGGCTATCCTAGCCTCCTGAAATTTGTGGTGAAAAGCATCAGAAGGATGTTTTAAACTGCTCGTTTCTGGTGTTTTTTTTTTTTTTTAACATTTATTTATTTTTGAGACAAAGAGAGACAGAGCATGAACGTGGGAGGGTCAGAGAGAGGGAGACACAGAATCCGAAACAGGCTCCAGGCTCCGAGCTGTCAGCACAGAGCCCGACGCGGGGCTCGAACCCACGGACCATGAGATCGTGACCTGAGCCAAAGTCAGCCACTCAACCGACTGAGCCACCCAGGCGCCCCTAAACTGCTCGTTTCTTGAGGCACCTGGGTGGCTCAGTCAGTTGAGGTTGAGTGTCTGACTTCGGCTCAGGTCATGGTCTCACACTCTGTGAGTTCAGGCCCCGCATCAGGCTCTGTGCTGATGGCTCAGAGCCCGGAGCCTGCTTTGGGTTCTGTGTCTCCCTCTCTCTCTGCCGCTCCCCCACTCATGCTCTGTCTCTATCAAAAAATGAATTAAAAACGTTAAAAAAAATTTTTTAACTGCTCATTTCTTGGGCCCCTTTGATGGTCTCCTAAGTCTGGGTGGAGCCCTAGGAATCAGCATTGATCAGAAGCCTCCCAGGGTCTGGGGCTATTCTGACATTGGGAGCTGGTGACCCACACTTCGAAATACCCAACAGTCATCTGGCTCATCAGCCAAGGCGCTAATCTTTCTCCCACGCCTTCACCCTGCCAGGGTGTCTCACTCCAGAAGTGTGTCAGATTACCTGGCCCGTGTCGCCTTCCTTCTCTCTTCCCTTTCCGTTCTTTGTGCCTTTGTCCTTCGAGCCCTTCTCAGACATCAGTTATTAACTCCGACCAGTGCGAGGAGAGAGTTTTGCCAGGCCTTTTGACCTGAGAGGGTGGGAGGGAGGTGGCGAGGCAGGCTATGGGGACAGCAGGAAGGTGGCCCGCTTCGAGGCTGCCCTTGCTTCACTATCCACAGGCGTGACTCTGGCTCCTTCGAAGCCCAAACTCTGGTTCTCTGCACCCTGCCACTTATCGCTGGTTTGTTTTCACAGGGCGAGGTGACAGGAGCCCCTCCCACGTTTCTGTTTCGTGATAAGATGCTTCTCTCCCTGGCCTTCTCCAAGCTCCGGGGTGATGGCTCTGCAGAGGCCCCAGCTTCTGCTTGGTTGTTGTAATTAAATTTGAAATCGACTTGAACAAGAGGGCTTTGGGAGCTCGGTGGGCTGTGGGCCAAGGGCCTGAGCAGCTACCACGGAATAGCACCACCTCCCACAGTCCTGATCCCCGGGACACGTGTACAGATTATGGAGAAATCCTTCTGCAATGAAGTTATGTTAACTCTTTAGCCTGGGTGCCAGATTTCAAAAGCAACCACAGATCAGGGGCAGAGAACCCTGGCTTTGCTTGCTGAGTATATGGAGGGGTTATCTGGGGCCATGGGAATCAGGATCGCCCCTGCCCCAGGACTTCCAGTGTGGTGACTGGGGATCCTCGAGTCCTAAAACATGATTCACTGCACCAACTGTATCCCCCCCCCCAACCTTTATTAGAGGATTTTCCCTTAAAGTGACCTAAGGAGTTGGTATATCCAGAACAGAATATCTGGGGCTTTTAGGAAAAATACAGAGTACAGAGGTCAGGGTGGTGCCAGACTTCTACAGACAAGGGACAAGGAGTCAGCCCCCCGCAGAGGCGAACACTTCCTGGTACCTCCACATGTACAACAGTAGGTTCTGGGGAGTGCTTGTGTGTCACACACAGAAAGCAGTGGGAGTTGTGCAGGGCACAGTGGGAGATAATACCCGGCACTTACTACACACGCACATGCTTTAGGTTCGCTCTCTTATTGAGTCATTATGATAACATTGGCGGTCACCATTATCTCCACCAAAAGATGAAGAAACTGAGGCACCGAGAGGTGAAGCAATTTGCTCAAGGCCATACAGGTGCTAAGTGACAGAACTGGTATCCGATCTCAGGTTCGCCTGTCACCAAAAGAACTGGGAAATGTTTTAAGATTCAGCACGGAGCCCCACGTGGGGCTCAAACCCATGGACTGTGAGATCATGACCTGAGCCAGAGTTGTATGCTTAACTGACTGAGCCACCCAGGTGTCCCAGAACTGGGAAATGTTTTTTTTTTTTTAATCTTTATTTTTGAGAGAGACAGACAGACAGAGCATGAGTAGGGGAGGAGCAGCGAGAGAGGGAGACACAGAGTCCAAATAGGCTCCAGGCTCCGAGCTGTCAGCACAGAGCCAGACGTGGGGCTCGAACCCACGAACCGTGAGATCATGACCTGAGCCGAAGTCGGACACTTAACCGACTGAGCCACCCAGGCACCCCAAGAACTGGGGAATGTTTCAAAGCTGACAGCGTATGCCCCCTTGTCACAACTGGAAGATGCTTTCGAGGCAGCCCAGGAGCAAATGCAGTGTTGCATGTTTGGGTCTGGAGGGAGGTCAATGCGATGGCAGGTTCTTGGGGTGACCGAGAACTTGGGGAAATGGAGTTATTAGTGAATACCTCCGAATTCTGCCCACTGCCTATAGCTGCAGGGAAGTGACACCAGTGTGTCACCGAGGGTCACATGCAGTGTGACAAGTAGTGGCAAATATAACAGCCAGATGAAGGACGAGTTAGGACCACCAAACACTGAGACCAGCCCTGGGCAGCACTGTGAACCCGTGTCCCTCTCCCCTCCTCCCCTGCGGCGGCTGATCCTTTCTTTCAGGGCCTTTTCTGACCTTCAGGCCTTCTTCCTCCTCAAGCCTCTCTCTGTTTTGCTTCTGTCCCGATGGAAGGAGGTTGACTAATAAGGGTTGTGTTGTGTCCCCCTCTCCCGGAATTCACATGTTGGAGTCCTAACCCCCAGTCCCTCAGAATGGTACCTTATTTGGAGATGGGGTCTTTACAGAGGTGGTCAAGGCAAGCCGAGGTCATTAGAGGATGGGCCCTAACCCAATATGACTGGTGTCCCTATAGAAAGGAAATCTGGACACAGGGACACACATAGAAGAAAGATGATGTGAAGAGACACAGGGACAAGACGGCCATCTGCAAGCCGAGGAGAGAGGCCTAGACGGACCCTTCCCTCGGGGCCCTCAGAAGGGGTCAGCCCTGCCCACACGTTGACACTGTCTTGACATCGACCTCCAGCTTCCATGAAGCCACCCGGTCTGCGACACTTTGTGACCACAGCCTCAGCAAGCCAAGACAGCAAGCGATTTGTATCCCAGCATGAAGCAGGGTTCCCACAATTTCAGGAGAATTTTCAATGTAAAAGAAGAGAAAAAGGCCAGAGAAGTGCATCTGAAGGGACGGCATCCAAGGCTGTCTGCAAGGCGGCGGGGCAAACGTGGGTGTGGGGAGTGGGGGTGCAGATCAGGCCCCGGGCTTCCTGGCGTCTTCCCTTCTGAGAACTTGGTGTCTGTTTAGCTGCTTAGTTTTGGTATCCTGGAAACTGAGCAGTGCTAGGCACCACCCCCCCCCCTCGCCCCCCAGCAAGCAGGGCTCCCTAGAGCTGTGACTTCTGGAAACAGAATGTTCCTGCTTTCCCGAAGGTGAAAAAGTTCCCTGGGGTCACTTTCTCCTTAGCAGCCAACGGGTAGTGGCCAAGCTCTGCCTGAGTTTTACCCCGCAGCTCCATAGCCTGCCCTGCTCAGCGTGTGGCTCTCACAGGGGAAGCTGCACATTTAAATGGAGGGCTGCATAAGGAATTTGGGAGGGTTTGGGCAGTCTTTGGTGGTGCCTTTATTTGTGTCTTCTGCGGGGCAAGCGGAATTCATCTGTTTAGCCGTGTGCTGGGGAGACCATCGTGAACATGTCTGAGGCTCTTGGGCCGTCCATCCAAGGGGAGGGGGGGGGAGGCGGATTTTCAGATCTGCTCATTGTTCAGAAAGGGAGAGTGTGGTTTCCATGCTCCGTGCTCCTAACCTGATGTCTGTGGACCTTTATGTGCTTGTTCCCATCAATCTTAGATTATAAACGTTGAGGGCACGGCCATGTTGCCGCCATATTTCCTCCTAGAGACTTCATGTGCTCCCAGTATATGAAGGAAATGGCTTTTACCAAACCTGAGCAGACATTCATCGCTTGGGGAGGTTGTGAAAATGCAGCTTCCTTGGCCCTGCCTGTAGAGGGTCTGAATTCATGGATTAGGGGGAGGGCCCAAAGATATGCATGTTTTTAAGTTTATTTATTTATTTTGAGAGAGAGAGAGAGAGAGAGAGAGGCAAAAAGAGAGGGAGAGAGAGAGAATCCAAGTAGGCTCCGTGCCAAGAGCACAGGGAACCACATGGGTTCAAACCCACGAACCACGAGATCATGATCTGAGCCGAAACCAAGAGCCAGACGCTTAACCGACTGAGCCACCCAGGTGCCCCAAGGATGTGCATTTTTAACAAGAACCCCACACCCCCAAGTGACCAGGATAGTCGAAATGTGTGCACTACAGGAGAACATTCTCCTAGGATCCGGGGCCACTTGATACTTTTCTTTGTATTTCCACAAAGGAGACAGAAGAAACACACACACACACACACACACACACCCCAAAAAACAAAAACAAAAACAAAAACCTGTGAAACTGGCAAATGTCAAGGAGGAAAAAAAATATTTTGCTGAAACCAGCAAGTCAATTAAATGATGTTTGGATTGAATTGGATCCCTGCCATCAGAGAAATTTATTTTTTTTTTTTGAGGCTTTATTTATTTTTTTTAGAGCAGTTACAGGTTCCCAGCAAAACCAAGAGGAAGGGACAAAGATTCCCCATATACCCCTGCCCCTCACACGTACAGCCTCCCCCCCCGTTGTCAACACCAGAGCGGGGCATTTGTGACAAAGGATGAGCCTACGCTGACACGACCTTATCGCCCTGAGTCCACAGCCGACATCAGGGTTCCCTCTTCGGCACACGCTGTGGGTTCGGACAAAAGCGTGAGGACGAGTGACCCCCATCCCAGCGTCCTAGCTTCACCGCCCTCAGAATCCTCGGTGCTCCCCCTATGCTGCCCTCCCTTCCCCTAAGCCCTGGCCAGTCCTCATCTTTTTACCTCCTCCATCACTTTTCTGTTTTTCAGGATGTCAGGGATTTGAAATCATACTATATGCATCCGTTTCAGCCTGGCTTCTTTCACTGAGTGACACGCGTTGAAGGTTCCTCCGTACCTTTTCGTGGCTTACTGGCTCATTTCTTTTCAGTGCGGAATAATATTCCACTGTCTGGATGGACCACAGATCGTGTATCCCGTTGTTTGTTTTTCTAAGGGCACTGAGGCAGATGGCATAGTGTTTACATCAGCTGTGGGTCCCTTTCTTTTTTAATAACCAAGAGCCACAGGAACCCCAAACTTTATGGTGTTTGATTGAAAAACTTTCCATCAGAGATATTCGTCTGGTCCTTGGATCCCTTTGATTTTCTTATGACTGGGAGCTTGTTAATCACAGATCCTGGACTCTAGTCTGGACTGAGATGACAAGGTAGGTGGACGATGTCACCTGTGTGCCCATCCTGGAGCCTACAGGTGACAAGGTGGTGGAGAACTGTGAGGTCAGTGTCGCCATGGAGACAGACACGTGGGGTCCACGCACCAGCACTTATGCATTGTCTTTGCACATTGTCTTGTCCTGGGGGCCAAAAAAGCGAAGTCTGGCCAGCCAGCTGGGTTGCTGTGTGTCTTAGATAAACTCCTTGCCCTCTCTGATCTTTGGTTTGCTTATCTGCAAAACAGTGGTACCTAAGAACGGCACTAACTTGGACATTTTATGGCATGGCCGCATCAAAGTCAGAACTAGGTCATCATCCTTGCCTCGTCGTCCCCATCCTACCTGCCCTGGTGCATTTGTCAACCCAGGTCGGGAACAGTGTGAGATGCAAAGTAAGCACTCGGTACATGGGTACGACCACTCTGTGTCTCGGCATATTTCTATCTGACTGGGTTAGGAAGAGAGAAGCTGGAGCCAGTGATATTTTTTCCCTTAGGGATTCCCCTCCTTCTCCTTCAGCCCCATCCAGCTGCTGGCACCCTGAGCCCCTGAACGTAGAGCCAATTTCCTTCCCACTTCTTCTGACTCATATCTTTCATCATGTCTCAGAAGAGCAGCGTCTGTCACTCCCTTCTCCTGGTGAACAGGAGGGGCTTGGGCGGAATCTGAGCTGGAACCCAGCACAACCAGGAGCAGGCATAATCCCGGAGCAGTTAGCAAAGCCGCGAGGCCTGCTTTGGGGCGCCGTGCACATCGGGGTGAAGGAAGTTTCCTGACCACCTTCCTCCCTCCCCCACGAAGCATCAAGTAGAAAGAGGGAAGCATTCTTGCTTCTCGGCCCTCTCCTCCTGGAGGGGTGACTCTGAAGGACACTGCACATTATCTTCTTTGCTGTGGAGGCTTGTGCACCACAGTGCACAGCAGGGACGGACACACTCAGGGCCGGTGTGGACGTTAGAAATGCCAGAGTCTCACCTCCTCCCACAACTCCGGCCTCTTTTCCATGAGATTTCCAGAGCCCATCCGTGCTGAAAACCCAACCCGAACCCTTGCCAATGTGTTTGGGAGAGGAAAGCTTACTTTAGGTGGGCACTCCAGTGCATTCCTATAATTATAGCTTGATTCTAAAGCACTAAATGGCTATTATTATAAAACCAGTGTGTTTTTTCTGCCAAGGCGATAGGAAAGACACCCTGTAAGCCACACCAACACAAGCTTCGGGGAGATCAAGACTTTTCACTGGATTTGAGAGTAAGGCATAATGGTGAGAACAGAAGACGGGGCTCTTTAGCTGTTCTTAGGGGGACAGAAGAGAAGGAAGGAGATGAAATGGAGGAGAGAACCCCCTGAGGACTGGTGGCAGACACAGAAGGGACTTTGCACAGACACGAAGTCAAATAACCATTTGCAAGGATTCTGGAATATGCAGACTGCTGTGATGTGGAAACGTAGATTTCCCCAAACTTGTACTCATTTCCAAGTGTTTATATAGCGTGCTATGTGCCAGGCATTGTCCCAAACCCTCTACATATATTAACTCATTTAATTAAATTTCCATTGAGTTTCACAGTTTCTAGATTTATGGAATTTTCACCTGGAGACTTAGTCAAATCTGTGATCACTCCTCACCCAAAAGAAGCTCTTGGAACGGTGACAGATCATTCTAGAGTCCAGCCCACACTTTCTCTGTTAGCACCTGCACCTCTGTTGCCTGGCCTCTCTACTTCTGGGAACATTTAACCCTTTGTGTGCTGGATAAGACGAGAGCTAGTGAACAGGAAAGGGGAGGGA
Organism: Panthera tigris; assembly: GCF_018350195.1. NCBI lineage: Eukaryota > Metazoa > Chordata > Mammalia > Carnivora > Felidae > Panthera > Panthera tigris. Next base: position 52,748,012 of record NC_056673.1, on the reverse strand, counting down.
GGAGAGGTTGAAGGATCAGGGGAGAGGAGAACACAGGTTGGGGAGGAAAAGGACCCGGATCTGAAAGCAAACTCAGAGGAAAGCTGCAGCCTAATCATTTGAGACTCTTTTTCCTAAGACCTACCACCGAAGCAGCAGGAGGGAGGTCTGGCGAGACCTTCTGATTCTGCCACACCTCCCCCTTAGCTCCTTCTGTGCAAGTTCATCTCACAGCAGCGAACAAGGAATTTGTGGCGAGCTAATGGCCTCAGGAACTTGGTAGAGGGGGTCATCTTTCTCGCCAAGGGCACTATCCCACTCTTTGAAGGATTGGTTTTGAAGAAGGCCCAAACTCAGGCTTGATGCGGCATAAACAGGGCACACGGTGGCTTTGCTTTGACCCCTTTAAGAATCAGAGGTCAAAGTCTAGGAGCTCATGCTAAGAGGGCCAGAGGTAGACCACTTTGGAAGAGGTCCAAGCCCAGTAGTGATTGAGAGGGTGCCGGGTCTGGGATGAAGCAGACAGCACCCAAGACAGCCACGGGGAAAGGCTTGGGGGGCCGGGGGGGGGCCGAGTGCTCCCTTCGGCATGGCACGTTTGGGGCTGCTTGGAGAGGTCATAAGCAGTTTCCTTACAGAGCGAGGCCAAAAGTCTGTTGTGGCTCTGTTAAATGACACAGTTCATGACAAGTGCCTAACAGAACGCCAGATATCAATATTTATTAGGTTAGCTTTTAGGATTCTATTTTGTGAACCAAAGTCTTCAGAGGTCATAATAAAATTCACCGCTGCCTGGCCCGCTTACCAACAAGCACATGGTGACATTTGCTTCAGGCGGCAGGAAACAGCCGGATACGTTTTCTCCATCCTGGCCTGATATTTTCGGAGTCCCGGGTCGGTGGGTCTGTGGTAGTTTGCATGGCACAGAAACACGCGCTGTTGAGTTCGGGGAACTATAAAAAGAATCTAGTTTCAGGTCTGGGGATTTGAAAGAGGAGTTGCCGAGAAGGTGGTGGTAGTGTTTGGTTGCTCTATAGCAGGAGTCTGACAATGACTTGGAGAGGGAAGGGAGGCAGCTTGGTTTATATGTATTTGAACTTGAGGATCCTCTGGTGTGTCTGAGGGGTGGGGAGGGGGAGGGGAAGGGGGCTGGAATCACCGGGAGGCGGACGATAGGGAGCTCCTTGCTACGAAGTCATCCAGAGCAGTGTTCCCCAACTGCAAGGGCGCCCCAAGTTATATTAGCTGGGCTAAAACATTTTGGGATTCCTTGCTCTATCGTAAGCGGTGACATGATAGAATTCCGTTTGTTTGTTTGTTTCCTTGAAGCCATTTTTCTCTTGCTCCCTCCTTCGACGTGGCTCTGTTCCCAAGAGCCTTGCTTCTCTGGAGGTCTGAAAAAAGGCAAAATATCTTAGAAGCTGGAAAACCAGGGGTGCTTGGGTGGCTCAGTCAGTTAAGCATCCGACTTCGGCTCAGGTCATGATTTCACAGTTCGTGGGTTCGAGCTCCATGTCGGGCTCTGGGCTGACAGCTCAGAGCCTGGAGCCTGCTTCGGATTCTGTGTCTCCCTCTCTCTCTGCCCCCCCCTCTGCTGGCGCTCTGTCTCTTTCTCTCTCAAAAATATATAAATGTTACAAAATTAAAAAAAAAAAAAAACAGAAGCTGGAAAACCAGACTGGAATTGGGGTGCACCCCTTCCCGGCCAGCTTCCCCTGCATCCTCTTGTTCCCCCAGCCCAGGCTTGGCTTGTTGCTAAGTCGCATTATACCCAAGAAGCTGCAGGCCGGTGGGGCTGCAATGGTCAGCTTGACTCTGTCTCCCATCTCTGCTGGACTCAGGCAGCCGCTGATTCCTGCCATGACCAACAGAGAGAGTCAGTTTCAGGGAATTTGCAGTAATGATAGGAACGGTCTGTGAGAGCAGCAACCTAACACATGGGGAGACTGTCCGTTCTCTGGGGTGCAGACTGATCTGCTCCAGGAGCCACAGTCCGGTGGCCAGACGCTCGAAGGCAAGGCCTTTATTTCTGGGGTGGTGGGGAAACGGAGTCGGAGGCCAAAGGGGGCTTAGCGCACAGTGAACGCTCCTTGGATTCGAGGGCTGGTTTGGTATTAGCAATCCCATACTTCAAATAATAGAAACTGACACATAGTTAGGGACCTACTTACAGACATCCCGTGTTGGTTATATGATCCAATTTTCAAGGTAATATTCTAGATAAAAGCCTTCGTATTTGGACCTGGCTGCATTTATTGAGGTCATCGATGCCCTTTTCTTTCTGTTGGCACATTTATTCTCCGTTGTATATATTTGAGATTAAAGACTGGGAGTGGCGTTTCTTCTTTTATTTCATTTATTCAGGTATTCGCTCCACAGAATTTTATGAGTACTCCCTATACCTGAGTCTAAGCCCTTGGAACATAAAGACAAAAGAGCGTGGTTCCTCCCTTGGAAGAAAGAAAGAGACAGATCAACAACCCCATACAATGTGAATCTTCTGGTGTGGTCAGGAGAGACTCCTCAAGAGAGGAGATCCTAGAGCAGAGATCCCCAAGGCAGGCAAGAGGGGCACAGGGTTAGAGAAGAGCTGTTTCAGAAAGATGAAAAGCAAGTGTCGAGGCACTGAGGTAGAACACGCGGTGGTGAGCACCTAGGGGTGCCTGGAGTGTCGCACACGAGAGCAGCCATGATGAGAGATAAAGCCGGACAAGAGGGGAGGGGCCAAGCTCACAGAAAGTCTGATGCCGTGAAGGTACCTCTCATCCTGCCATCAGTAAGGAGCCAGTGACGAGCTTTACACGCATGGGGACGAGATGATCATTTTTGCGTGCTGGAAGGATGACTCTGGCATGGCACACAGGATAGAGGGTAGGGAGTTAGGCTGGAGGCAGGAAGACCAGATAAGGGAATTTTCCAAATTCTGGGCAAAGGAAACTGACAGTAATGGGATGCAGGTGGTGGTGCAAAGGGGGGTGGGCGGTTGAGAGATTTGGGGGACCAACCAGATTTAATTTTTAATTACAAGTGAGTAATGACGGGAGCATTCAGCGTGGCCCTTGGTTTTCTTATTTGGACAATTCAGCGGTTGGTGGTTCTGTTCGCGGAGGCAGATAGAGAGGAGATGAAGGGAGCCAGTGGTTAGAGGGATCTCTGACGTGCTGAGTCTGAGGCGCTCCAGGGAGGTTCCAGTGTGGATGTCCGGCATGCAGCTGGCAAGCAGCTGGTATGGGAAAGGAGGTAGTCTTGGGAAACACCGACATTCAAGGGATGGGGAGAGAAAGACAAGTCTACGTAGGGCTAATGGGGTGCGTTGGGAGGAGAAGAGAGCCGATTAGGAGGTAGTGGCGAGTGTCTGAAATAAAGTCAGGAGGACATCCAAAGAAGGACACGTGGGTGACATGAAAACGTGGCAGAAAGGGCAACCCAAACCACTGAAAATCACTCTTGTGTCTGGAGGAGGCCACATGGGACCTTGGAGGGAGCTGTTTCAGTGCAGAGAAGGAGGGGACACATCCAATGAGCTGAAGGGTGTTGACAAGGGACAAAGTAGCTACTCTAAACATAGGCTTCACTGCAGAAACCCTGGTAGTGTGCATTCAGGGAGACAGACGGATGACTGTTCAATGGGCACGTAGATGATAAGTAGGCAATGGGCAGTATTCAGAGGGGATGCAAAGTCAATAGACTCTTTAAGATAGAAGACTCTTGAAAACGTCGATAGACTGACAGGAAGAAGTCAATGGAGAGAGAGAAGTAAAACACACAGGAAATATCGAGGCCAGCTGTTCGAGGGAGGTTCTAGGAGAAATGGGCGTGACATGTGGGTGCATCTTGGATGCAAGGCAGGTACCACTCGTATTAGCGATGTGGGAAGGAGGTATGGATGCAGGGAGGGGTGGGTACCAAGTGAGGAAGTTTATGGCCGCTTGCCTCTTCTTTCTTTCCATTTTGTTTCAGTGAAATGGGCAAGGTCCCCTCTGATAGGAAAGATGGCAGAAGGGGCTTCAATTATGTCATTGCTGTGAGGCAAACGGTTGATCAGAAACTTGCAACAAGGTGGCTGAGCACTGAGGGATTCATCCGAGTCTGACCCTTGGCACACGGGGGTCCCGCCCGTGTCGGGGTCTGTGAGCAATTCTCAGAGGTGCCCGGCCATCAGGACGTGAGAGCAGAGCAGACCGGTGGCTGGGCTGGTGCACGGTTGGGGCTGGAAGTGGAAAGAAACCCAGCATTGTTGCAGTTGTTGGCATGACGGTGGCCATGGCTGAATGAGCTTACCTGGGAAGAAAAGGACAGTAGGAGGAAGTGACAAAGTGTGAGAAAGGGGAGGGGTCCAGAGTCTAAAGAGCATGATGAGGTGAGAGATTGAGCAAGAGAAAGAGCTGGAAAGTTGGGACACTATGTCAGGGATCTCAGGTTTTAAACGTCAGAGGCAGGACAGTTTGGGATGATGGCAAGTCCAAGATGTGGGCCGTAAAAGTGGGGTGGTGACAGGCGAAGAAAGTGACAGGCACTTAAACTGGGGCCAAAGAAGTAAAAAGCTAGAGTGTCCACTGGACATCAACCACCTCTGGGGCACTTGCGTGGTTTGTTGTGGGAAGAGGCCCAGAGGGAGCGGGCATGAGATGGAAGGATCCAGAGAGCTCAACAAGGTGATTCTCATTTTAGCGAGAAGGACTCTAAAGTCAGAATTCTTGATAAACATGGTCATCCCGAGCAAAACAGATGAGGGGCCGGGCGGGCCCCTACTGTTTGGTTTCATCACCTTGTTCTGCCAGGCCCTGGGCCTGTGGATCTCGGCTTGTTTTATTTTTTATTTTTAATTTTTTTTAATGTTTATTTTTAAGAGACAGAGTCCAAGCAGGGGAGGGGCAGAGAGAGAGGAAGACACGGAATTCGAAGCAGGCTCCAGGCTCCGAGCTGTCAGCCCAGACCCCGACGCGGGGCTCGAACTCGCATACCACGAGATCATGACCTGAGCCGAAGTCAGACGCTCAGCCGACCGAGCCCCCCAGGCACCCCCCTCTGCTTGTTTTAATAGCGAAGGGGCAAAGCTAGTTATTTCCAGGATGTGGAGAAATGGAAACTTCAATAAGCGTGTTGGTGACTTTGCCCAAAATGACACCACCGAAGTGTTGACCTCAGTCTGTCACCTCTTCTCCCTCCCTGCTTGGCTTCCTCTCTCTCCGTTTAACCTATTGCAGCAGAGCTGGTCCACACGGGCTTCCTCGATGCATGCCCTCCGGAGATCTGGCACTGAGCTCCGATACAGGGATGGGGACGGGAATTTTCCCACTTGGCACAGCGGTGTGAAAATCAGGAGGGAATGTTTTTCCTGCTCGGCAACCAGAGGTATCAGATCATTACTTCTTCTTTCTCCCTCCAACTCTGTTGCTATTTATGTACGTGTATCAGTTCCATAACAATACCTTTTGCTTGGAAAGGGCCTTCTCTTACTAAAAGTAAAAAAAAAAAAGAAAGAAAGAAACGCTATATTTTTAATTCTAGAAGTAGGTATACTCGCTTCTCTCTCCACTTCCACCTTAAAAAGATAAATAAATATGATGATCTATATATACATTTACCTCGGGGCACTGGGTGGCTCAGTCGATTAAGTGTCCAGCTTCAGCTCAGGTCATGATCTCACGGTTCGTGAGTTCGAGCCCCGCGCCGGGCTCCGTGCTGACAGCTCGAAGCCTGGAGCCGGCTTGGGATTCTGTGTCTCCCTCTCTCTCTGCCCCTCCCCAACTCGCGCTGTCTCTAAAAAACAAACAAACAAACAAACATTATATATATACTCACCTCTCACCAATCTGACCCTTGAGAAGTTGTGAGATCCTTGAAAGTTGGGCTCTACCGAGTCTTACTGATTTCAGAACGCTCTAAACTCTTCCAGTCCTTAGCACACAGCAAGTGTGTTTGTTGAGTGAATAAGGTGTGTTTACTGAATGAACAGTGGTTTTGTCCACCGCTCTAAAGCAGGTGCTCTGAGGCCTGAATAACCGTGACAGGTTTCATTCTGCCCAGCCTTGGTCTCTGTTCTCTGTGGTAAAGGCCACATCTATGGTAAAAGGAAAAAGGACCAGGTCTTAAGACAGCCGGGTTTAATCTTGGCTTTACCACTGGCTGTGAAGCCTCGGGTAAATCTTCCAACCTCTGCATCCAAGTTTGTTCAGGCGAAAATTAAACCTCCTTCGTTCAATTATTAGGAGGATTAAATTAGATGTAGTCTGGTAGCCAAAGTCTAGGAACTGGTCAATTAAGAAAAGATTCTTTCTTGACTCCCATCCATATGGACAACCATCTACCCATCTCTGGGTCTCAGGGCAAGTGTCTCTGAGAAGTTGAACTGATTAAGAGTTGGTTCCTAAAGCCACAGAAGAGCTTTTTGCTCCATATGGAATTAATCTGGAACTCCTTTCATGATCGGGGCCTAGGACAAGCCATGCTCTGAAAACACTAATGAGCTCAGGTGCCCATGTCAGGAAATTGAGGCTGCACATAGAAGGTTCCCTGTAAATCATTGTCCCTCCTGTCACTAGGCGGTACTTTGGTTCAGAACACAATGAGAGGAAGCTCTTTCCTGAAAGAGATGAGGAGACATGCTGGTGGTGGCCAAGAACCTCAAAGATCAAAGAAAGGACATGAGAACTTACTTTTGTGGATATTCACCACGTCTCAGGCATGTGCTGTTTGCTCTCTATTTACAAAATCTTCTTTCTTTTTCTTTTTTTAAAATTTTTTAATGTTTACTTATTTTTGAGAGAGAGACAGAGACAGAACATGAACAGGGGAGGGGACAGAGAGAGAGGGAGACACGGAATCCCAAGCAGGCTTCGGGCTCTGAGCTGTCAGCACAGAGCCTGACGTGGTGCTCGAACCCACGAACCGTGAGATCGTGACCTGAGCCAGAGTTCTATTTACAACATCTTTGAATTATTGAACAACACCCTTCAAGGGGTTGGGCGAGCTGGAAAACTGGAGAAAAGGAATTCTGGATATGTCAAGCTTTCAGACTACCTCTGAGTTTTAAAAAACAGGGGTACAGATTGAATTGTGCCAAGCTGTGCAGTGCAACCAGAATCAAAAGGAATCAGAATCACTGTATGTGGACATATTCCAGGACATTCTCTGGACTAACAGTAGACTGCAAGACACAAGAAGTCGGGGTCCCACCTGTTTGGCCCATGCTTGTACAGTGCTTAGCAGATGATAGGTGCTCGGTACAGGGTTTGATGTTTGGATCTGCAGTGGCCATTTTGTGACCATGAGGAAAATTTCAGGGAAGGTGACCCAGAGCCCAGACACGTTTGAGCTGCCAAATTAATTCACCTTGGGGCCACCTACCTCCAGACCTCTTACTCTATGATATAATTAAAGGTTTTTATTCTTAAAAGTCATTTTTCTCTGGCTATTTTTTTTTTTTAAATCATGGCCAGAAACATCTTAATTGACCCAATCTCCAAATAGGAGCTTGGGCTGGCCACTCGACATTTCTGTGCTTCAGTTGGATGAGCACAGTCGTGCTGTATAATGAGGCAACACCATATGTAAATGATGGCAGGCACCTATTTCTTCAGGCTAAACAATAAAAGTTGTTGGGACCCTTGCGCGGATCTCTCCTACGTTTAAACAAAGTCTCACTTCATCCAGAGTTGGATTCCCGGCAGTGCGGGTGGTGGAGAACGAGCCTGGCCGTATTTGGTTTGTCAAGGGTGCCCCGTGGAGCTGGGTGTTATGTTATGTGAGCTGGGCCACTTCTCTGACCCACCCGCTGCCATGCCCCGTGGCAGGCCAGCAGTTGAGACAAAAGCATAGTTCACATTCTTCCCTCTCCTGGAGAATTCTATGAGGAAAGACACCTGAACTGGTGTCCTAGGCATTTCCTCCTTCCTTTTCCTGTTGGATCTGCATCTCTTGAAGCTAAACCATGCTGGGAGGGGGGCGCTGGTGCGCTCAGAGGCATTATTAACCCTTCATCAGAGAAGACGGTGATTTGCGTTAAGTGTTTAGGGCAAATATTTAGGAGTATGTGTGACTGTGGTGGGCGGTCTCATGTAGATGAAGCCATCTGACTTCTTTGCCTCAAAAACGCTACCCTGACACACGGCTGGCTGCCTTGAAGAGCCTTTCCATCCTAGTAGCACTGGATCCCCCTGTGACCTTCCCCATGGGGGCTCAAAATAGTAAGGATAGAGATGACACAAAGCCTGAAATGTATCCGGGGGACTGGTGCTGGAAGGTTTATTAATACTGGATAAGCAGGGGCTGTGTTTTCAGCTCCTTCTCTTGGAAGAAAGGAGCTCTTCCTGCTGAGTCTCTGTCATTGCCCCAGTGAGCTGCAGGCCCCCAGGCTCCACAGAGAAGAGCGGGGAGAAGGTCCAGGTAGGACAGATAGACAGCCGGGTAGGACAGATCCCACAGCTACAGCTAGCACGCTGTAGGGGAGCAAAGAAGCAAAGCCTGCTCAGGAACCTGCTGGTAAAGTCAATGGCATGGACAGGGTGTCCCGGAACAGAAAGACCACAGTGAACCAGAACTAGGACGATTGTTTTAGCCTCATTGACTGTGAATCATCACAAGCTCTTTGGGGAGGAGGGGCTGAGGAGGACCCACTTTAGAATTTCCCGCATCTTTCCTGTGCTTCATTGACATGAAATTGTAGAGTCAAGCCTGTAGCTCCCAAGTCAAGTTTGGGCCCCATCAATTGTAATCAACCTCTTGGTCTTGATAGAATCCCAAAGCTAGTTCCCTTACTACCACATTTTGATATCTGTATCTCATTACCTTATGGCGTCTCTTTTTCGTTACTTTTTAGGTTTTTAAAAAATATTTTATTCAATTTTTTGAGAGAAAGAGAGAGAGAGAGAAAGAGAAAGACAGTGTGAGTGGGGAAGGGGCAGAGAGAGAAGGAGACATGGAATCTGAAACAGGTTCCAGGCTTCGAGCTGTCAGCACAGAGTCCCACGTGGGGCTCGAACCCACGAGCTGTGAGATCATGACCTGAGCCGAAGTCGGACACTTAACCAACTGAGTCACCCAGGCTCCCCTAGGTTTTTATTTTGAAACAATATCAAGCTTACAGAAAAATTGCAAATACAGGACAAAGAATTTTTTTATTTTTTTTAATGTTTATTTTATTTTTGACACAGAGAGAGACACAGCATGAGTGGGGGAGGGGCAGAGAGAGGGACACACAGAATCCGAAGCAGGCTCCAGGCTCTTGAGCTGTCAGCACAGAGCCCGACATGGAGCTTGAACTCATCAACTGCGTGATTGTGACCTGAGCCAAAGTTGGACGGTCAACCGACCGAGCCACCCAGGTGCCCCAGGACAAAGAATTTTTGATTTTATGAATCACTTGAGAGTTAGTTGCCAACATGATGGCCTATCACCATGAAAACGTTAGTGTGTAACAACAGCATAGATCCTTACATAGCTGCATATCCATAACTACATTCTCCATGGCCGAGATACAGCCATCCCAGTCCCGACGTTAGCACTGACACATTACTCCTGCTTAACCCGAGGCCCATTCCCATCTCCACAGTTGGTCCAATAATGGAGCCAGTTGTCATGATTGATGTGTCTCGTTTGGACCCTTGGAACTGTCACAGTTTCTTAGTCTTTCCTTGACTTTTGTGACCTTGGCGGTTTTAAAGACCACAGGCCAGTAACTCTTAGAATAGCCCTTAGTTTTAAATTTGTGGAATGATTCTTCATGGTTACCGTTGGGTGATGCACAATTGGCAGATATCACAGAAGCAATGCTGTGTTCTTTTCGCTGCATCCCGAAACGCAGTACACAACTCTGAGCCCTGAAGGAGGTGGGTCTGCCAGATCTCACCATCAGAAAGTTACCACTCTTCCCTGTGTAATTAGTATTTTTTCTGCGTGGGGAGGCACTTTGAGACAATGCAAAGATTCTGTGTCTCATCAAAATTTCAGTTTATTTCTATCAGTATGGGCTCATGAAATCTTCTTTTCATGAGTCAGAAGCCATTACTTCACTGATTTTGTTGTTGTTCAAATTATCCCAGATTTGGAAAGTGGGAGCTCCCTTTAAGCTGACTTTTGGGGGCTTTTCAATGCTGGGCGTAAGGACCCACAAATGTGCCGCAGAGAAGCACAGGATAGCAATGTTTCCACCTCGGTTCTTCATTTCATCCATTTCCTGCCCCCAAGATTCTTGAACTGTGTAAATCCTTCCCCAGAGAACACAGTGGCATGGTCATAACTTGCTAAATACCGTAATTAAAATAGTTCTCTTATTAACTTCGTGATAACACTCCCCCCCCCCCCGCCGCCCCTCCTCGAAATTACATGTTAGCGTTTTGTTAATTAAATTTCCAGTTCCAACAGAACTTCTTGCTGCTGCCATGAGGTTTACTGGGGGCCCTCTTCCTGGGGGGTGGGAAGGTGGCCCAGCAGGTCAGACAGGCTCTCATCTTTTCTACTGGAAAGTTGAGGGAGGGAAAGAGGGGAAGAGATTGTGCACAGTCTGTGCCTAAGTAAGGTAGCCAGATTGAACAAATAAAAGGAAAAGGTATTCAGTTAAATTTGAATTGCAGATATATGATCAATATTTTTTTAGTGTAAGTATGTCCCCCAAATTGCACGGGGTGTACTTATGCCAAAAAGTTAATTGTTATTTCTCTGAATTTCAAATTTAGTGTGATGTCCTCTACTTTGAATGGCAATCCTACACCTACCTAACCTTGGTTCATGGCTCCAAAGTAGAGAGGTTTTTCACTCCTCTTTTAGTATATGTTGGCTCCTTAATTTCTGAATCAACATTGGAGGTTGTCTGTATTATTTTGGTCAGCTCCTTAATGCACACAATCTCAAAAAGATTTTCCAGCTACCTGTTTTACTAATACTTGTATGATGACTAATATGGATTCATTGATCTATTAATCTTTTTTAAAAGTTTAAATTTTTTGAGAGAGAGAGAAAGAGTGAGAGAGAGAGAGAAGAAGAGAAGGGCAGAAGGAGAGAGAGAGAGAGAGAGAGAGAGAATATGAAGCAGGCTTAGTGCAGAGCCTGACACAGGGCTGGACCCTGAGATCATGATCTGAGCCAAAATCAAGAGTTGGACACTCAACCATCTGAGCCACCCAAGCACCCCACCATCTATTAATAATTTAAACAGAGTCTGCAATGCACTAGGTATTGTGTGAGGTGCTACAGATACAAAGGCCAGTAAGACATGGGCTTTAACCTCAAGGAGCTCACTGCTGGAGCAGGGGTCCTAAGCTTGGTCAAATCCAGCCGCCATATTGTTTTATAAATAAAACTTTATTGGGACACAGGCACGCCAATTTGTTTGTAACTGTTTATGACTGCTTGTAGCGGCTGAGTTGAGTAGTTGTAACACAGACATGTAGCCCCCAAACCTAAAATATTTATTTTTGGCTCTTAAAAAAAAGAATTTGCTGGGCCCTGACCTTGAGAAAGATCTAGTCACCAATAGGAACAATAGGCTAAAAGAGATGTAAGCAAAGCACATGGGGAACACAAAGAAGGAAGCACCTAGTTCTGTTTCTGTGGTGTTGTACCAGTGAGTGGAGTGACATTAGAGCTGAATTTTGAAGGATTTGTCAAAAGGTAAGAAGGGACGGGAGTTAGGATTCCACGTAGTTCTGGGCCATGCCCTGGGGATATGGAAGGCATATGGTGAGGACTGGGAAAATATCACATCTCAAGGGTCTCAACGTGTCAGGTATTTATGGGTGTTCATTTACATAACGCACATAGCAGAGCTTGGAGTTGAAATTAGAATTCATATTTTACACATGAGTAACTGAAGGCTCAGAGACGTTCATGGGCCACAGAAGAAAGCAGAGGAGTCAGAACACGAACTCAGGGTGACCCCATTGAAAAGCCCATGTTTTCAGCGTCTTCCATGCTCCATTGCTCTACATGCCCGTCGATTCTACCAAACCACGGGCCAGCTCTCGGAGGGCAGGGAGCAAGTCTTATCTTAGAACAGCAGTTCCCAGCTGTGGATGATTTTGCTCTCCGAGGGACATCTGGCAATGTCTGGGAGACACTCCTGGTTGTCCCACCTTTGTGGGGAGTTGCCACTGGCATCTAGTGGGTAGAAGCCAGGGATGCTGCTAAACATCCCAGAATGGATGGGACGGGCCCCCACAAAGAGAATTATCTGTGCGAAATGTCAATAGGGCCACAATTGAGAAACCGTGCCTTGCATCCCTGTGCCCAAGACAGGGCTTGGCAAATAAAAATGGTACTTGGTAATGTTTGTTGAGCTGAAAAAAAATTGATGTGTTTAGGGGATGGTGGGGGGGGGGTGTAGTCCACAGACGTTAGTGAGTAGAAGATGGGGCAAGAATGTGGATTGGAATGGGCTGTTGGAGTGCGAGGAATGATATCCAAGAAGTTTAGCTTCTTCGAAAAGCGTGGTGACATCAGCGAGGCATTTTAGTTCAGGAGAGTGACCCGATTACGATGGCTTTTCGGAGGGTCACTGACTCTAGCACGAAGGCAAGGTGCCAGTCGGGAAGCTTGACGGTGGCCATAAGGAGGTAGCACCCGCGGGAAGATGGAGGCAGAAAGAATCCCGTGAGAGGTTGGAAAGTGGCCTCAGCAGGATTTGGGTGTATGGGGCGAGAGGAAGGCTCACGAAGATACTTGTTTGAGCAATTACAAGATTGGCTGAGGTAAAGCATATAGAAGAGCAGAGCAGGTGTGTGTGCAGAGGTGGGGGGTACAGGGTTGGGGGCATGACGATGTTGGATTTGCCAATTTTGAGGTGGCTACAGGATGCCTATGTTTCTGTGTGGCAATTTTTTCATTAAGGCACTGGAAATCTGAATCTGGAACTTGGAAAATGGAGATGGAGTGAGAGTATCGACCTGTGTATCTGTCTATGTGTCTTTTTCCCATTGATGTAATTCCTTCCTGTGTTGTTTTGCCCATTCTCCCTGACCAGACCATAAACCCCCAAGGGCGAGGACAGTGCAGGGATCATGAGCTCAGACCGGATTGGGTTTGAATTCTGGCTCCCCCCACTGCCCCCGTGTCCTAGCTCCATGGTAGTAGGATGTTATTTTGCTTCTTTGAGCCGTAAAGTTTCCTCATCTGCAAAATGGGGATAAGATTCGCTACCTATAAGCTGTGGATGTAAACCGCATAGAATGCGTGCAGTAATGGTAGCAACCCAGTATCTCACTCTCTGGTCCTGGTGTGCAATGTACACGTGTGTTCACACGCACCGCCTAGTGCATCTTTGCACTGACCAGGTGGTCTTGAAATTCTTGGCTGAGGTGTTTATCTTCCCCAAGGACTCTTCCAGGGGAGGCGGTTACCTTTGTGTCCCCAGCGCCTAGCACGGCTCCTGGATCACAGATATCACATCATTCCTGAGGGTTCTAACTGAGGCTAAGGCACATGCCTGAGGTTATACAACTTGCAACAGGCAGAGCTGAGGCTTGCCTTGGCAATACTGGGAGACTGAACCATCTTGATCATTGTGACCAGCAGAGAACCCAGAAAAACAACATCAGTTATTAGCTTTGGAACACACGTGCTTAGCTTTGAAGGTAAACTCACCCTCCCAACTCTACTTTCCTTCGGGCTGATGTGAGGACGAGTTCGCATTCCCAAAGCCGGCCTCACTGGCCAGTGATAGGAAGAGGCAAATCTGAAATATCGAGCCCCTCCCAGAAGAGGCGCGAGTTAATTGGTTCTCACCTTGGCTTGGGCTTGGCCGTTTTCGAGCCTGGCCCCTTGGGACTCTGGACACTTGGAACCCACTCTGAGCTCCGTTCCTGACTTGAGTCATCTTGGAACACACATGGCCCCACCCAGCACGCCCACTGCCTCCTGACTGGTACCGTGTCTGCTCCGTAGAACAGGAACGAGTCTGCTTTCTACGGTTTTCTGAGTGGAAGGTGCCTACCCGTCCACTTCTGGACACCCCTCATTATTACCCATATGTTGCCTCACACGCAGATCATTTTGTTTGTCAACCTGGGTACAACGAGTGTAGAAAATCTGATGAAACAGCTTCAAAAAGCACTCTATTACAGATTTCAAAACCAGTCCTCTTTGGTATGGCGATAGTGTAAGCCAGAGAGGGGCAGATATAAGCTCCCCTGGTTTCAATCAGCACACATTTCTGGAACTTCTACTATGTGCCAAGCACTGTGCTTGCTTTTCCCTTGGGATGTTCGACAAGTGGCAGTGGCATCTGTCTTATCCTTGGTACTTAAGTAAGACATCTCATGGTGCCCCAGGAACGTCAAGCCGTGGGGTGTTCAGGCATCTCTGAACTCATCCCCAGGGAGCTCCTAAAGCCAGAGTTAAATTCTGCCCCTCCTCGACTTTTGGAAGGATCTACTTTGGGATACAGAGCACTGCGGAGTTGTAGGACTTCTACCTCGGCGCCCTGCGGTGTCTCATCAAGCAAGGAGGCTCCCCCCCCTAAGCCTGCAGGCTCCTTGCTGTCTGACCCCAGCCATCTACCCTCGCTTCAAATTACAAGTAGGACTGGAAGCCAAGAGCCAGCCAAATGCATCATGGTTCCCACTAAGGAGACAAACCAAGCTGCCAGCCAGCAGGGCTTGGCTACAAAAGCCCAAGAGGCAGCAAGCTTATCCTGAGAAGGTGATTTTGTGTGTTTGTTCCTACATGCAGCATCTCTCTGCAGAAAGCTACACATTCCTTCAACTGCTCTTCTATTTAGAGATGGGCTGCTGTGGGGAGAGGGTTAAGGTGGCATGCAACTGACTGATTTAATTGGCTTCCATTAAGATAAGGACAGCATCCTCGGTTCGGTCCCCTTGAAGTTCTAATTGGCCTAGCTGTCATCTGAGCCACAAAGGCACTGCTGATCCAAGGTGGCACTTCATTCATTCATAAATGAATAACCTCGGTCCAAGAGGGGACGTCACACAAAAGGATGTGAAGGATTACTTTCTCAATCTACTCATGGCATATGTGACCAGCTTTCCTCCTCACCGTGTCCTCCCCCCCAAAACACACACACACACACACACACACATGCACACACACGCACACACACACACGCACACTGGAACTACATTTTTGTCAATCACTTGATACTACTATGATGGGCCGGGGGTGACTCATTAGGGAGAACCCCGATAGTTCTACTTTTCAGCAGAGGTGGCTACGTCTGGGGTCTTGGGAGAGGATTGTCTCTGGGTTGTACACTGGGTAGTTAGGGATGCAAGATCTTTACAACTGGTTATTTTGTAGCTGCGAGTTGGCTTCGGAATCCAGAAACCCTGGAAAGAAAGATATTGAGGGTGTTCATCGATTCATTCATTCATCAAACATCTGCTGCTCTGCTCCATGTGTGGGACGGCACTTCCTATGAGAAGTATGTCGGGTAACTAGGCAATCCTGGGTGATGTCATTGCCTATGTCGAAAAGCCCTGGATGGGAGGTGGGATCAAACCTGTCTTTGCTGGGTGACCGTGAGCAAGTCACTTTCCATCCCAGGGAGCCTTGCAGCTCAGAGGCCCTGTGTTTCGGCTCTGGAAGTCGGGGAGGACCTGGGCTTCAGCCCCAGTCTCCCCCCACCTTCTGCTCTGGGCAAAGACGGAAAGCCAGACCTGGTGGGGCCAGCCCTCACTCTCCCTTCAGGCTTGTCCCGGGGATTTTTCCTTCTCCTCCTCCTCTCTCCCCGCAGAGGTGAGGAACAGGTGAAAAGAGGAAGAGGGCTACAGAGAGAAAAACAAAACACAAAATAACTCACGGCTTCCTGTAGAACTCTCAAGTTGGAACCTGAGCAAAAACATGCCTTCGTGCTCCCTGGCTATTACCTGACTTTGGAGCCCAAATGGATGTTCTCTGTCAAGTCAGCGATTGTGGCTCAGAGTGAAGACCGACTTATATACACATCACCATGGCAACGTTTAGGCAGACTGGCTTGGAGGCCTGAGGATTGATATTATGGGATAGCTTCCTTTCTTCTTCTCCTTCTTCTTTTTTTCTTTTCCCCTTTCCTCTCGTAACAGTAGCCTAAAGTAAAGAACAGCAAAGTTGGATTAATGGACTTCTTTTTAGAGATTTCTTACCCTTGGATATATTTGACTCTGAAATTGTTAGTGGAAATTTAGCTAAGGTGTCAGCCAAGGCATTCGGGGGTCCTTGAGTTATACTGATAGGTGGAGGGTGTGATTGATGATTCGTGTTGAACGTGACTGATGATGAAGCTGGAGGGAGAAGGGGCCGTGTGTGTGTGTGTGTGTGTGTGTGTGTATTGGAGTGAGGATAGTAGTGTGATTTTAATTTGGATGTCTACATTTTCCACTCAGGTGTCATCTGCTCGTCCTAGATTCCCTCTGTAATGGTCAGATCCAGTGACACATTGTCTTTTGTCTGCTTAGCCAGAATAGTCTACCTAGTGCCCTGTGATCAAACACCAGCAGGGTCGTGGAACACCAAAATGGGCTTCCTCCAGAGAGGCTCAGAGCAGATGCAGGAGATAAGCTGATGCCCCTTATCCCCTCTAGGGATTGACACTAGAGACCTCCAAAAGCTTATATTTATTTTTACATTTTTAAATGTTTACTTATTTTTGAGAGACAGAGAGAGAGAGAGAGAGAGAGAGAGAGAGAGAGAGGCTGGAGGAGGAGTAAAGTGAGGGAGACAGGATCCGAAGCAGGCTCTGACTGATAGCAGAGAGTCTGACACAGGGCTCGAACCCACGAACTGTGAGATCATGACCTAAGCTGAAGTCGGACGCTCGACCGACTGAGCCACCCAGACGCCCCTCCAAAAGCTTATATCTAAAGCAATGAGTCTCTTGGACTTCCCAGGCTATTTTAACTTAATTTATTGCTTTTCTGACCTGGACTTTCAGGTTGCATGCTTAAAACATCAAGCTGGCCCACATATAAAAAAGATGGGTCCAGTAAATACTGATAAAGGGGTTTCTGGAGCTCATCCTCTGAGATGGGTGGGCAGCCTTTAAGGGAGAGCAGAAATCTCCTTTGCCAAGGTTCCACGCACCCTACAGAGGTGGGCTTTGGGGAGGGGATTCACAGTTGCAACTGGTAGAAATTGGTGGAACCAGTTCATTCTTCCTCCCAACCTGCCCTGTAACTACAAATTTGTAAAGTGTAATTTCAACTGTCTTATCAAATGGGATAAAGATAGGATATCCTTTTCCGAAGACAAAACATCTGAAAAGTTAGGACTTCTACAGATGTGTGCCTTACATTTGCAGAAGACAGGTGCCTAGACATCCACGGGGATATGGACATTTTGAAGTGGGTGATTTTATATGTATTTAAGGAAATCATCAGAGGAAATCTTTGGGGATTCCCTCATAAAGTGCATTGTTACTTTCAATATTTGTTACCCAGATCCTTCTGCCTTAGGTTGGATTGGAATAGAGAGTCCTGAAGCTTTGGACAAACACAAAATAATGTTGGCCTGGGTAAAATTCAGAGTAAACAGTAAGGGATTTGGCACTTTCATATCTCTCCTTTTGACATCCACTTAGCATTTTGGGGATGTGTGGACATTTTTCTACTAGTCCCTATAGTTGCTTGGGTCATATTTCTTCTTTATAAATCAAATGCTCTGGTCTGAAATTATTATTTTATTTTATTTTATTTTATTTTATTTTATTTTATTTTATTTTTGGTTCGTTTGTATTTTAGAAGCTTCTATGGCAGGGACACTCCTCAGAAACCAAGAATTTCTAGAATCACCTTTGAACATATTGTCAGCTTTAATGTATAATGCACTTCTTGGAGAAACCTGACTTCTTTGCCATCTCTGATAATAAACCCCATTTTGATATTCAGAGTATTGAGTCAGCAACTTCAACAGGAAGGAGTAACAGGAACTAACCAGAAGAAGCCTGCAGGGTTACTGGACAGAGACGGAATAAATGCATTTTAGACGGCAGATGCCTTCCGGACCCAGGTCTGAGGCAATATAAAGCTCCCAGGATGCTTCCAGCTTACGGAACTGGTGATATCTCTCCTTTGGTCTTTCCTGGGTTCTGATTGATTTTAATAGAACTCGGCTCTTGGCAGTGTAGACTTGGAAGCCAAAAGTGGACTCTTTATACTTTGATCCTTAAGGAAACTGGAACAAATCAAGTTGCTTATTAAAAAAAAAAAAAAAAAAAAAAAAAAGCCAAGGGTGAGGTTCCCTGGGGTGTGGTATGAGGTTGTGCTGGAAAAAGAAGGCCATGGTCCAAGCAAACACTTCTGAGAAAAGTCTTCCAGCTGGACTGGGTTCCGAACAATTTCTCCGGGCAAAGGGGAGATCCACTCTCAGATAAAGAGCAGCCCATCGTCCTCCCAGCGGCAGCTGGGCGGGCGGCCAGGCTGGGAGAACAATGATTTCCTCGCTTTTAAATTTGATTATTAGTTCATATTTATTGGAAGCCTGTGCTACATTTAGCCTTGTAGCCAACATGCAAGAGGAGAGAGCCTAATGGGATTCATTTTTTCCTATTAGCTTTTTCCATATTTCATCAACTGAGTCAGCATCCCACTAGTTAAGAGATGTAGAGCTGAATCTCCCCTGATCGCCACACAGCTACTAAAATGGCTCTTGCCCTCCTTCTCCTCCCAGCCTCCACGTCATGGTGGCCTGTGCTGGCCCCCAACCCCACCCCTCCCATCCCCGCCCCCCCATTTGTGCATCCGTATCAATGAAGTAAAGTGGCCTATTTCATTGAAAATGCCTCTTCCATTGAGGGTTTCCTATAATTGCCTGGAACAAACCATTCCAGTGTTTAATGTGGTATTTTAACTCGCTTTAGGGACAGAAGGAAAAGAAAATGGGTCAGGATTGTGAGCATCTTTTACTATTTGTTTTTTTTTTTTTTGAAAAAAATTTTTAATGTTTATTTTTGAGAGAGAAAGAGAGAGAGAGAGAGAGAGAGAGAGAGTACGAGAGGGGAGAGGTAGAGGGAGGGAGACACAGAATCCGAAACAGCTCCAGGCTCTGAGCTGTCAGCACAGAGCCCGACATGGGACTTGAACCCACAAACCATGAGATCACAACCTGAGCCGAAGTCGGACACTCAACTGACTGAGCCACCCAGACGCCCCTCTGTTTGTTTTTAGTATTTATTGCGTGCTACTGTCTTTTGGACTCAGTGTTTTGTGAATTATGTCACCTCTGTTCACCGCCTCCATGTTCTTGGCCCCATTTTACAAATGTGGAATCAGAAGCCAGCAGAGCTATAGGAAATTTCAAAGCCTGGCAGTTAATGTTTGTCTTCCCACCAATTCCTTGGGATGAACCACTATGCATACTGCTTCCTGTGGCTTTGGACACTGGTCAGAGCCTGGTGTTCTAAAAAGTCAAAAACCAATGGACAAATACCAAGTGGCATCCCCACTGCTCCTCTAGGAAAATAATTGGCCAACTGAATATAAAACTCAGGTCCATAGAAATGTTTTTGATTATAGGTCTGACATGTAGGGTATCTTGAAGCTTGAGGCATCCATTTAAGAATGCTGCTTTTTTTTTTTTTTTTTTTTTTTTTTTTTTTTTTTTGAGAGAGAGCGCGAGTGGAGGAAGGGCAGAGGAGAGGGAGACACAGAATCCAAAGCAGGCTTCAGGCTCTGAGCTGTGCACAGAGCCCAACATGGGGCTGCAACCCACGAACTGTGAGATCACGACCTGAGCCAAAGTCAGACACTTAACCGACGCCCCTAAGAACACATGCTTATGCTTGAATTTGCTCCTGAGACCAAACTTAATCTCAGCTTAGATGCAGCCAGGGTGGGGTGGGGGCGGAGGGAGAGCTGCTTGCCTCCTTGTTGAACAAGCTGGTGGGTGTCTGAAGGTTGGGAAGTCTCACTCAGTGAGTCCAAATGGAGCATATATTGGCGACCATCCCTGGAGACTACTGGTTCTGGGGCCACCTGAGGTTGACCCTAATGAGGAATTGTTTCAACTCCTCTATTTGCCCATTAGATGAGCTCTGGGTGCAACAATTTGGATATGAGTAAGTGCTGTAAGGGTTTGCATCTGAGGCCAAGATTTTTGCAATACGTTGATGTTTATTCTTCTGGGGATACAGTGGATTGTGGTTTATAGCCAGGGGCAGAGCAATCATAGACTGCCAGCAGGAGTGGAAGCCAAGAGCAGAGGGAGCTTGATGGCAAAAACAGTGTCTTCTGGGGGATTTTATGAATGGCCCATGGATGTCCCTGAGAAAGTCAATATAAAACATAGAAAGTCAAGTTTCCATATAATTCACTCTGGGTCCAGAAGGAAGATTTCTCATGGCAGGAGATTCATTAAACACACTGTTAGGTCCTGAGACAGCACTGGGTATTTAGTAGGATCTGGGTGGAAGAACTAGTTGGGGAATAGTGGAGTGATTTCTTGTTTCCAGAAGGGGTAGTAGATAGCTGTGTGATCTGGCAGGAGTCCTGGTGCCCATGGGTCATGTCTAGGTGATCATCTCCAAAACAATACTTCAGTGCAAGATGCAGGCATCATTAGAGTGAAATCAGGGGTTTAAGCAAGGCGATCCCGGGTGCTCTGAGATTCTAGCGGGCTAGCCAAACAAGCCTTCTCCCTGAGCTGACAGGGCATACCCAGCATGACGCACCCGAATGGGACAGATGGCATAGTTGATGCCGATAGCCACCAACTGGTCAAGTTCTAGACTGCTCTGTGGACAATGCTGACGAGGTCACCTGGTTCTACCAGCGTTGAGCTCATGGGTACATGGAAGTGTTGGTTCTGATGGACTATACTTAGCTCCAAAGCTGCTTAGATTATGTCAAGACAGACCTGCAATTGACACGTATTTGTTTTTGTATTCTTGCAGACTCTGACGTCCAGCCCAAATCCCTCTTTATCCCATAAGTATTTCAGATGGCGATGTTTTCTGTTAATTCCTCCCACTGGACCTAATATGAGAGGCCACAAAGAGTGAGCATGTGTGTGTCCAATTGTATTGATGCCCCGAGATCTTTCTTCTAGATGTTCCATCCACCCACTAAGTCCCCTTGTCATTGTCCCCATACCTAAGAGGTGGCATTCTAGGACTAATAACCAGTCAGAGTCCCAGTTCCACGTAACTTAGGGAAAAGTTTTAAACTTCTTAATCCTCACTCTTCTCACGGGGGAAAGAAAAGGGTCGTCATTGGAGCTAACATTTATCCCATGCTTACATGAGTGACCTCATTGAATCCCTATGGTGACCCCATGAGATTGTGCTGAGTGTTTTCAGTTTGCCTCTTCACCCTGTTCTGGGTCCCAAGAGGCTGAGCTGTAGGGAACAGTGTCAATAGGTTGCCTTGCTCTTGGCTTCCAGTTGGGCTAAGCCAAGGAGGGCAGGAGACAAAGGTGAGCCAATCCTTATCTTTTAGAGTTACCCTGGCTGGTTGCATCTTTCCATCAGAATTCACAAGTACCATTAAGGGATATCCCTCTTCTGCATTCTTGCCCTTCAGTCCTGCGTGATGGCCCTGCTCTTTCCAGCCCTGGGGTACTGCACGATCCCCCCTATTTCCCTGCACTCTGCCCACTCCTCTATAAGTCGCTCATTCATTAAACTCTCCTTAAATTACCCAATTTGAGTGTGTCATCTGTTTCTGCCAGAACCTTGACCAATACAGAGGTAGGTACTAATCTGATCCCCATTTTACAGGCGAGGAAACTGACCCTGAAGGAGGGCAAGTCACTAAGTCCAAGGGCTTCTACCTAATAAGAGGTCTCCAAACCCAGGTTTGTCTGAGCTCAGAGACTAGTGGTTGATGACTGTACCTCAGCACTTCTGTATGGTCCCTTATAGTGTTGGCAGTCCCTGGCAGAGATACCAATAACTCACCAGCCATGGAGCACTGCTCTCAAGGCTTCCTCCATACCCCCCGTTCCCTAAAAGGGGAGCCATGCAGATCCACCTGGTCTCATTCCGTCACCCTTGGGACAAAAGACGTGAGTCTGTGTGGCAGATGATCTCGTCTGGGGTGCAAATGGTATTGCAGTGCGAAGAAGCCACTTGAGAAGTGGCTGAGCATGGCTTCATTGGCACTGTGTCCTTTCATCTGAGGGACATGGCATTGATGGAATGTTCCATGAGATACAGGAATTGCAGACCTGTTCGCCTCATCCTGGAGTCATTCCTGAGAGCATGTATTTACTTCCAGGAAGCCCAGGAAGTTGGCTTAAATCCTGTCCCGCACTTCTTCAGAGCTAGGTCTTAGAAAATGCAGGTGCAGGGGCACCTGAGTGGCTCAGTTGGTGAGTGTCCGACTTCAGGACATGTCATGATCTCGCAGTTTGTGGGTTCGAGCCCCGCGTCGGGCTCTGTGCTGACAGCTCTGAGCCTGGAGCCTGCTTCAGATTCTGTGTCTCCCTCTCTCTCTGCTCCTCTCCTGCTCATACTCTGTCTCTCAAAATAAAAAGGAAAGAAAAAAAAAAAAAAGAAAAGAAAATGCAGGTGCATAAGATTGAGAGGATGCCAGGCACTCTCCTGTTTCTGTGCATCTTCGTTATGCTTTTTGTCACTGATGCTTTAATCCGAGTAGAGTTTAATTGGTTAATATGCTTGATATGCAGTAAGCTTCCAATATTGTTGAAAGAATGAATGAATGGGATAGGAGATCATACTCTGAGAACACTAAGAGGCATTTGAATCACTTCACATCCCTCTTTCAGAACACAGATTAAGGTCAGGGCCAACAGAAGAAATTTCCTGAGAATTTAGTTATGCTGGGAATACTTTCTGGAAAAATAATAAACGATAATGGCTACCATTGGTGAGAGCGTGATATTTACCAGACATTGTGCTAAGGTTTAATATGCAGTATCTCATTTAATCTTTGCAACTCTGTGAGACTGATAGAATTATCCCCATTTTACAGATGAAGAAGTTGAAGGTCAATGAAAAACTCTGCATTGCGTCCAGATTTATATTTCTAAGCGGCCGCATTGGCATTACAAGCCAAATCTGCCTTCAGACCTCAGAACTTTGGCTAATTATTCAGAACTATGGGTTGGATGCCTGACATTTATGGTCTGTTAATTTGATCTTGTGGGTACGGTCTAGATGCTGCCCTACTGTCCCACCACACCTATAACCTCGCCACCCCAGCCACTTCTCTCCCCGTGCAATTCCTTCTCACCCGGTCCCCCTTTTCTGAGGTTTCTTTCTTGCCAGTTTCCTCTTCTCGTTGTGAAATGGTTTTCTCTCTGTTGCTGCCTGTCCCAGCCCTTAGGCGAGAGGCACTGAAATTGATTCGCTAGCGTTTGCCCTGACCTGTCTGTCGCATCTCACAGCACACCGGGAGATGCTTTGCCTCTCAGCCTTATTAATCATTTCAATTTGACATTCTGTGTGTTTTATGCTCTTTACTTCCGCCCCCACTTTGCCCCCATTCAATTATGTTTACCTTTTAAAGCAACACTGGAAGGGGAAAATCTATTTCTCCTGCCAGATGTTAAAAAAAAATAGAAAAGAAAAATACTCCCTAGACACACACGAGCGTGCGCGCACACACACACACACACACACATTTCTGCCTCCAGTTTTCCTCTTTAATGTACACAGATAAACAGGAGGAAGGAGCAAACCCTGCCTTCTTGTTTTTCATATGAGAAGCTGGGATGTTGTCCTGGTGTATGTGGACCTCTAAAGCAATGTGTCTCACACTTGAACGTGCGTCTGTAACACCAGGGGCATGACGTGAGAATTCAGATTCTCATTCGGAAGATCTTGGGTGGGATGTGGAGTTCTGCATTTCATGCCAGGGAATGGCAAGGTACAGCTTTAAGGAAGGCGCCAAAGTTTCCTTCCCCCTGCCCTCCGCGTCTCCACTGCTGTGTGCCCGACGCTTCTCCGTTCTCCGGCGTGCAGGGAAGCGTGTCCTTGGCGGGAAGCTCTTCCGGGCTCCCCAGCTCAGCCACATCTCCCACAAAGGCTGTGCCTAACTCAGTGGCATCGCCACTGAGGGTCTTTTATGGTTTAGGTTGGAGTCTCCCTGCTAAGCCCTTCCAAGGATAACAGTTAGCTGTCACTGGCTGGGAGACAAAAGAAATGCGCTTTGCCGGAGCCAGTTTTCCCCCAAACGCTAATGGTACCTTTATCTCCGGGTAATTAAAGCTCTGACTGATGAATGCATAATTATGCATAAGCCGGACTGAAATGATCACCTTGGTCTTTCATCTTTTCGCTTACTTCATTTAGAGGTAACAGTCTCAGGCCTGCTTGGGAGAATAGCTGTTTCGAGGTGTCTGGGTTGGGTGGGGTCACTTGGGGGCCCAGCCGCCACCACAATTGCTACAGTGTGTGGAGGCCAGAGCTGTCTCTGCGTCCATGATGTAGCGGCTCTTTGGTGGCTGAGGGGGCCTTGGGGAAGGCACAAAATTTGTCAGGATTTGCCAGACTGTTTGGAAGTTCAAGCTGTGGCCCGTGGGTCTGGTCCAAATTTGCCTCTGGATAAATGAGGTGACAAGGCTGGGCTCAGTCTCTGTCACTTGGGCCACTGACCTCCTCTCTGCCCCTCCCCGTTTGGGAACAGGCTCATCCTTCATCTGGGCTGCCCTTGAACATAGCGAGGCTGGTATCACTGTCGCCCTGTGACTGTCCCACCTCATGTCTGGGTCAGGGCTGCCTTCAGCCTTCTCTCCTCCTGGGCAAGTGTTCACGGAAGCAGGGAGAGCCCTAGGGAAGGCTCCAGGCCCCCAGACACCTCAGCAGGAAGAGGCCCATAGAGTGATGGCAGAGCTCATGGGTTTCAGACACGAACTGAGCTCAGAACCCTCTTTCTCCTCACGTGATCCCCTGCAACAAATGACAACTTGTGAAACTCTTCTGAGCCTCCTGTTTCCCACAAGTGAAATGGAGAAAATAATTTTGCCAACTTCATGAATTAAGTGAAATTAAGGCTGTCTGGGCTTAGCACATGGCCTGGCTACTGTCCGGGACGGCCACTATAGCCTCATGGGCACTGGAGATCTACAGAAACTGTTTGAGTCACCGCTTTCGAGGGGTCTCTCCCCACCTCACAGGACCCCCAGAACTGCTGGACAATCTGAGACCACGTGGGATCCAGGCCACAGGTGCAATTGGACTGTTGCCTTAGATGGTTGGCGTGGGTTTGCAGTGAGCTTTCTTCTGACCTCCACAAGCACAGGGACAGTCGCGTGAAGGGTGATTCCCTAGGCCTAAAACTACATGATGAAAAGGGAGAGATCATCAGAAGGCATTGAGGAATAAGTGGATGTTTGATGGGGAACTACTACGTGCCGTGCTCTGCGTTGTGTGTTTTCACACACGGTAATTTATCTTCACCACAATCCCACGTGGTAGATATGAACACTTTCATTGGACACACAAAGATACAAAGGCTTTGAGGGGTGGCTCCTGCCCGTTTACACACTGCTAAATATTCCATATAGGGCCCCTCCACCATCCCAAGAAAGACTTGGACACCACCGTCCTCCTGGGCTTTCTAGCTCCTTTTTTTCTTTTCTCAATTCATACCCAAGTTTCTCAACTGTACCTCCCTTCCCCTAGGCTTCCGTTCTCAGTCCTCTAGTGACACTGTCACTCAAAGGTCAACAATGACCTACCTCTTCGTTGTCAAGTTCAATGACCTTTTTTCACTTAGTCTTATTTTCTGGCACATTCCACTGTTGATGGAAGCTCTTGCCTAAGGCTCTCAATCTATCCTACCAATTCACTTCTTCCCTCTCTCTCTTTCTCTACTGACCACTTCCCCCTCCCCCACCACCCTCTACTGACTCTTTCTTCCTCCTCATATTTATGAATCTGGACCGATTCTTAAATCACATTACTTGACAAACTCATCTAATACCACAACTTCTGCTCCATCCTTTATGCTAACCATTGTCCATACTTGTATTTTTCAACTTTTCTTCTAATGAGCTGTAGGCATGGACCCCCCCCCCCCATCTGTCTTTTGCTATTGCCACGATCTCCAGTTTCAGAATTCCAAAGCAGAGGTCCCCATCTCTCTTTGAATTTTCATTCACTTTCTGACTTCTCTGTTTTGGCCAACGGATTGAGACACCTCAAAGAAAAATCTCTGTCACCTTTGACTACCCTGCATTCTGATCTTCAACTTAGTATCTGAATCCTACAGCTTCAGTTCCTGACCTCTCCATCCTCTCCCCGTGGTGAGGCTCTGACCACCTCACGCCTGGCTTATGGGAGTGATTTTCCCAAGTGTCCACACCTCTTCCATTGGCTCTCCAGACTGGGACCCTCTACAAAACACAGCAAGAGTGTTTATTCTTCTAGAAATGCCGCACGTATTATACTTGTCTGCCCAGAGAGCCTACAAGATCAGTAACATGTGCCTTAACTTGATTCGAGAAATTCTCCACAATCTCCGTTCTTTCCTAACCCGCTCTCCCACCGATCACGTACAGAAACTCAGGTCAAATCAATTTAGACTGTGTTCTAATTAGGATTAAGTTCAATTGCCAATAACACTGTAGCCTAAAATAACAGTGACTTAAACTACATAGAAGCTCATTTCTCCCTCTTTTCAAAGCCCAGGACAGGAATGATAGTTGTACTTCACCAAGTGCCCAAAGACCCAGGCTCCTTCTATCTTGTTGCTCTGCTTCGTGTGACCTCCATTCCCAAGGTCACCCTGGATCCGTATTAGGCATTTCACATCCTGCTGTCAAATCCACAGTCCACCCAGAAAGAAGTAGGAAAGGTGAAGAGGGAACACAGACATTCCATTTAAGGACATTTTTGGAAGTTGTATAGATGGCTTCCACTTAAATCTTATTGGTCAGAATTTAGTCACATGATCACATCCAGGCCCAGAGGAGGCTGGGAAATGTATGCTTCACTATGACAGGGCATGTGCATGCCTGGTTAAGACTCAGGGCTTTATTACTAAAGCAAGAAGGTGGGAAAGGCTGTTGGGAACAGCCGGTAATCCTGGCTAGAGTCAATCCTTCATTTGTTCACAAGATGATATTTGGGGAACCACGCTGTGCTGCATAACGGTCTCCCTTGCCTGACACGCTCTCCTGCTTCTCTAAGTCCTGCCTGGCAGGGAAAACACTCTGACTAGGGAGGGTGAGCATTGACCCCAGAGTCACACAGAACCGGGTTCAAATCCTGGTTTTACCCCCTTCCCTCGCTGTGAGACCTTGAACTCACTCAGTGGCCCTGAGCCTCAGTTTTCACCTCTGTCAAATAGGATGACAAAACTCATGTTGGTTCTCAGTATGAGAATCCCATGGGGGCAGTTTTGAGGAAGCACATAATACAGGTCTGGCATCACCTATGCAGCTGAGAAATGAAGGTGACTGGTCTCATCAATAATCATGAGATTTACTATATTTTCCCGAAAGGTTCAACTCAGATCCTTTTTCTTTTGCAGAGAACGTCCTGTCCATTTCAGAGTTCCATTTCCATTTCAGCCACTCCTGCTTTCAGCTCTTTCTAATAATACAACTACCATTTAAGACACTCCTGTGAAAAGGAATATAGTCAGCTGGTAACTTATATATTTATTTATTACCTTCAGAAAAGTTGAAAGAATAGTGCTTTGACTTTTCGTGAACTGTCACCTTCAGTTATTACCTCTTCATGCACACATGCACCGTTTTCTCAACTAGATGAAATGTGTCTCGAAGGCAATGCCTATTTTAAACAGGAAGTTTCCTTTGTTTTTGATCCTTTGCTTTTTTTTTTTTTATCCTCTTAGTGCCTCCAATGCTGCTTAAGAAAAATGTGCATTTCACTTCTTCCTGTCTTCTCCTGTCTTTGATGATTTCCATGGATGTCTGAACAGCTGAAGGCAATAAGGAATGTACAGAATGAGACTTTAAGACTTGTCAAAATTGTCTGTTATTGCTCTCAAGGCACCATCCCCGGGGCCAGTGTGCCCTTCTGTTGTTTCCCTGCACATATCCTAACTCCCCATAGTATTTTTAAACAAGCAAACAGCTGCAAAGTGAGTGAATGTGTGAATGCATGGATGAATGGCCCCGGAGATCCAGCTTACGGTGATTGGAAGCAACTGAGATGGTCAGTGAGAGAGCACAGACTTGGATGTGTGTGAGTCAAGGGATCTGAACTATGTCCTGCAACAGCGAGCTCATCCAGAGGCAACAAATGGTCCTGAAGATGCTTCGGACGCGTCTCCCATTTTCCCTAGGGAAGTACAAATGAACTAACTTCTATGCCAGTTCCCCCTTTTAAGAGAACTGGATTGCTAAGACAGGACATTTTCCAAGGCTCTGCGGAAGCTTGATTGGCTATAACTGATTGTCTTCCTCTCGTGGACACCGCAGGGGGCTAAGACGGCCTCGCAGCAAAGGCAGTCAGAGAACGCCGATCTCCTTCAGCAACCTACCTCTTCGGAGTAATACCACCCCCCCCACCAAGTTGCTCACTGGTAAATGATAAATGATAAGTCCACGTGCAGTGTTGGGTGTCCATGCGACCAAACTTCCAAGGTAGGAATCGTGATTCCGTTTTGCAGGTGAGTTTAACAGAGGAACAAAGGGGATCACAGGAGATCACACAGCTCCCAAGGAGCAGAGGCTAGATTTGAATCCAGGTTTGTTTAACCCCACAGCTTTTTTTTTTTTTTAATTCTACTGTGGAAGACCCTCCGTGAATTTTTTATTAATCGAGAACACGTTTCAGAAAACATCCACAGAAGCCAGTATGCTGCAAACAGGAAGTGAATATGCATTCTGTTACTCTTCAGTAATAGGCTGGTCAATTTCTCAGCACCCCTCTCCCTCCCTCACTGCACTCCCAGAAAATAGATGTGACCCTAGACAGCAAGGAAAATCTTTTGGCTTGTTCTTTGTCCAGGCTCTAGGGGAGCAAGAATTAACATAGCCATATTTATTTATTTATTTATTTATTTAATTATGTCTACTTTATGAAATGACCTCTTCTCAAAATCACTGCTTGGCTGGAGATGATCACAGTTAGGATGCCCGAAGGCCGGCTTGCCCAAGAGAAAGCAAACTCTCACTGAGTCAGAAGTCTTTGCATTCTCTCCCCTCTTCCTGGCACACAGTCTATATATTTTAGAGTCCATAATATGCATGTACACCCATGACACACACACATAATAAACCAAGCAGATACAGGACATTATTATGCCTTGTCTGGATCACCAAATAACGTCCCGGCAGAACAAAGGCTTTTAGCAGAAAGATTGCAGACTACGTTGTCCTTTGTCTTGCTTTCCTCTCCTCTTTTCCTTTCCGCTCTCCACCGCCCTCCACCTGTCCCTCCTTCCCCGGCTCCGAGCACTCCATGTCAGGACTACAAAGCGTCACATTCCTCAACAGGCTTAATCTCTGCAACATTCCGGCCTTGGACTTATTAAGAGGAGATTGTGCAGAGCCGTGATGACGGCTAGATGGAGACTTTTCCTGGATAAAAGGTCCTTGCCTGGGATTATCGTTACCTCATTTGCGGTAATCTCACCGCCCCCTCGGCTGATTTTGCCATTTTGGGGGCCGGCCGGCGTGGAGGCAGGTGCAGAGAGAGGGCTCAGCAGGGCTCTCAGAATGGACAGCCGTAAGAGGAGTGGGCTGGGGAGGAGTCTGAAACCTCTAGTCTGCAGAGGGTAGAGTCTGAACGTCTGAACAAGGCCCTGCTGCAACAGCCTGGGTCAGGGGAGAGTCTCTAACACTTTTCTTCAAAATGCAGAACGAGGCCAAACCGTTCGGTGGGCTTTGAGGCTGATTGTAACGGTGGGTCCCAGTGCACTGAATGGGCAGCATCTGGGTCCAAAATAGACAGTTTCTCTTCTGTTCCAGTCCTTTCCATGTTTTCTACACTTGCTACCTCCAACTGTGTCTGACAGAGACGTGTGTCTTTCCCCAATTACTTGATTATTTCCACTGATACTCCGATAGGTAAAGGCGGCAAGGCATATGCAAATTGAGATTTTAAAGGGCTCAGATGTAACATGTCCTTCCTGCTGATGGGAGAGAGATGTGAGGTCACTCCCATCACTATCCATTTAATAAGGATTTTAGGTGTTGACGGCAGAAGATTTCTCATCTATGAAAAGGGTATCCCGGTAGCTATGTAATGGCATTGGCATCGAGTGCTGAGCAACTTTATGGCGCATGGTAAACAGGGAACAGAAGGGGGCTACTTGTGGCTGATGAGATTGAGAATGTGTCCCCGGAGATACTGTGACCGCAGAGATTACCACTGTTCGAATGCCCACTGGATGCAAATGGTTTTTAATCATGGCAGAACACCAGGATTACCTGGGGGAACTTATTACATATATAGCATCCTGAGTGCTCCTGTTTCAATACAGTCCATAAACTCTAGTGTCCCAGCTGGGGCACTAGATGAACACTGAGGATGGGTGGTTTGGAGCAGGGAGTGAATGGTGGTCTGGAGCTATAAGACTGGTGGTCCAACCACAGGGGGCAAGACCTCTTCTAGGTCCATAGCAAATAGAAAGGGAAGGAAGGGATAGATCCATGAGACATCTTGAAGAAGAATGGACACATTTTAGTTACTTACTGCCTGTGGGATATGGAGAGGACACAGGAAAAAGTTCTGTGCTTTCAAAACCGAGTGCCTGGGAAAATAGAAATGAGGGAGATACGGAATCATGGAAAATGCTTGCATTGATGGGAATTAGGCATACTGGGAGGAGAGGAGGGTTTGAGGGAAGATAACCTGGATGTGTAAAGATTCACAGGAAAGTTTGGAGACTAATGAAAATACCCAACAGGAGACTTGGGTAGATGGGGAGAACTTGACTTACAAACATGGGAACCAGCTGCACACAGGTACATAATCAAAGCTCTAAGAATGAATGAGCTCTCTGAGGGCTGCAAAGGAGAAAGATCATGTTACTGAACTAACACTCTATGCTTAGTACTCATCACAAAAAGCAGTAAAGAAAACAAAAACCAAACCCACGAAGTGCTCTTATTATGAGGGCATAGTGGGTTCACCGGATGCCCAGCACACGAAAGCAAAGACCGACAGCATCTCTCATAAACGCTAGGACACTCCCATGGCCGTCCAGAGTCCTAGAAGGTACCCAGTGGCCTTGAATGTGGCTGCCACAGGCTTGTTTCCTCTCAATGCAGAGACCAGGTTTGAGTGTCCAACTTCCTCCTCAATGCAGGACATCTGGCTCATTAAATTTCCTCTTTGATGTCTTTCCTGGAAAGACATCATCTTAATTTCTGCCCCTTCCCTAAAACTTACATGGTTAGAGACCCTCATGTTGAGGGCATTTGCAGATGCCTTTAACACGTGGCACTTGTACCTAGAGCCATTTTCCCTCCTGGAGGCTAAATGTTTATTCCAGTCATGTGTATGTTCTAAGGGAAGGGGCTTCAACGTAGAAGTGTCTAGGTATTCTACGTCCAGAGACTAATCATGTCATTTCTCTCAGTCCCAGTTTCCTCCACCAGCTAGAAAGGAGGTAGAACTAGATCTTTTGAACCTATCCAGCACATTGTCTTTCAACAGTGTTGTGTTACTTGTTTCTTCACATCTGATTTATCTTTGCATGTCCCCTGACCATTATCCATATTGGATACCCAATAAGTGTTTGTTGAATGAATAACGAGGTATTGGGGTACAAACACCAAAATCAAGTAGGATATGGTTTACTCCTGATCCCTGAGTGTACCTCCTTCCTTCTCTTTTAGCTCTGGGTTTCTCAAAATCTGTTCCTCAAACTTCTCACCCTGTGGGATCAAATAGCACTGGGACGTTAACAAGTGGCGGTATGTGTTTGTGTGTGTATGTAATTTCTTGTAGGGAAATGCTGCGCTCTACTTACTTTGGGGGATTCTGTGTTCGAAACAGCGGTGAGCAAGGCTCTCTTCCTGCAGGACATCCCAGAGCCTTGATCACACTAATGTATATCGTGAATTGCTAGACCCACTATTGAATAGGCAGCCTTTCCCAATTACATTTGATTGCAAGGATCACCCTTACCCATTTTTAAAGAATATTTCGAGGAACTAATTTTCTGCATATTCCACTTTGGGAATCACTCACTAGTTGCTAGAATATAGAATAGAATTGTATAGAATTCTATATTCTATAGAATAGAATTGTAAGAAAAAATACATATATTTTGTATACTACAGTTGTAGTATACATGTATATACAACTAGAGGGTTTTTTTATTAGTTAAGATCTTTGGGGATCCCAATTTCAGATGTTTTCTCTTCCCAGAAGTGGAATTTGAAAGAAGCAGCAATAAAATAAGTTTTTAGTGGGCCTTAGGATCAGGATATTTCAACTGAAGTCTTGACAATGTCCATACAGATTTTTGAAGCATGTTTCATTCCATTCAAAATAGTGTTTGTACTGCAAGTTTGAGGCTCCTGTAAAGAGAACTTAAATCAAACCCCGGCACACCCTGAGTGCTATAAAATTACTCATGAGAAACTTGTTGTCAATTACCAGAGTAAAATAATAGGGCGTTTTTTTTTTCTCTCTTTATTTAAAATACCACTTCTCAGCCAGGCAGTCATGAGTGCCGTCAACAGCCGGATGTGTTGTTTCCCAGCAGGGTTGGGCAGGTTGCTGGGGCTCACCCAATGGGTGGATTTATGGCTTAGCTGGCATTCTGGGCGACACAAGGCAGTCTCGTGAGGAGAGAGGAGGAGGCAGGAGGAGAGATCCCGTGCATGTGACCGGTCCCATTTTCTTTCCTAAGATGGTACCAACCTCTTGGCCGCACAGTGGCTGTCCGTGCCCCTTGAAGATTTCTGTTCTGACCTTGATAGGCTTTCTGTGACCATGCTGGGATGACTTCTCCATGCTACCTCTTGCTGCCTCCTCACCGTCGAGGTGAATGGAGAGCTCCCACAGCCACGGAGAAGCTGCCATATTGGTCTCTGGAGGAAGTGCTCCTTTTCTCCACTCTTAGGATCCATGACAAGGAAACGAATGCCTTGGCAATTGAGTTGGGGTTTGTTCGTGGCTCAATCCAGATGGCAAAAAAGGAAAGCCTCAATGAATTACCATATTATAACATTTATAAGACACTCCCAAATCACTAGCTCTCAACCAGCAAGAAGCATTAGCTAAGAGACCCAAGTTATGTTCTTAGCTATTATATTAACCAGCCATTTTTTAAACTAGCCATTTGAACATTATTTCACCTCTTGAGTCTGGATGTTCTGAGCGAAAGAATATCAACACTTATAAAGTCTCTTCTGGCATTGAATACTTTTACTCATATTCTTGAAGATGATACTTAACGACAATACTGTGTGTTGAGCATTATCACTTATGTCACACACAGTGGAGAAGCGGGGCTCAGAGAGTTTGAGTGACTTTGCCCAAGATCACACAGAGAGGGAGAGACGGATTCTGGAACTAAACCCAAGTTTCCGACTCCAAATTTTGCACCCTTCTTCCTCATTACACTGAGGAAATGGAACTTGACAATTCAGCTTTTAACATCATCTTACTGTAGGATTCAGTGCCTGCGGGAGGCTGTCCCCTGCACACAGCGGCCAGCCAGAATTCCAAAGGGCCATCTGAGGACATTTCAGCCTTTTATCCAGATAAAAAATGGAGTCAGAGTTCCCTCTTCGAATGTACTCCGGAATCATTTGGTCTTGCTTTTAATCAGCCTCACTATCGATGAGGCACCTTTCCTGGAACCTTTCTTCTGCTCTCCCCTGCTACAGAGCTCAAGATAGTTTTTAAATTTGTATTTGTTTTTAGCCATTGGCGCTTCATTACACAAGTCATTAATCAGTAAGTCTGTCTATTTTTCATCAAGGACTGGAACGCTTGAACGCCAACAGTCAGTGTGGATTCTCCCCCCTTTGATAAGACTTACTTCTCTCTTACTTTTCTCATGTGTGGTTTCCATCTGAGTCTGCCACCCACTCCCTCCTTCCTAAGGCTTCAGATGTGCCCAGGGTCTAACCCTGACATGGCCATGACCACCGTACTGTTCACTTAGCTGCATATGTCCCTGTGAGGTGTTTATCTTCACACTTTCTGAGTCTCCCTCCCTCCAGCTCTCTGAGTTATCTGTCCCCCTCTAGTCCTTCGTGTTGCCCCTACCATTTCACCCCTTCCTGTTCTGGTGTCAGTTCTCAAGCCAACGTGCTGAGGAGAAAAGAGAAAAGAAGTTAAGAATCTGAAATCTGATGCCCAGCCGGCCTGTCTAATCCTGTTCCCTGGTATAGCAGGGGCTGAAAAACCTGCACCCCAGAGCAAAGAGGGGGAGATGGGCACCCTCTCTTTCTCTTTCATTCTGACATGCCTGTCAACGCCCACGGGGGGGCTTTGAGGCCAAGAGGCCAAGGCAGTTCCAGATTGTTATTTGCCTTCATATGGTTTGGGGAGCACACTTCCTTTTCTTGGAAAAGGAATGGCCAAGGCGGCATGAGCTAAACAGAACCTTATGTTCCTGGAGGAGAGGAGAGGAAGAACTCAGGCTTCACTGACAGGATTACAATCCTGGACACACCGTCCATTAGACAGGTGGCCATGAAGCCTCATTTACCCTTACCATCCATTTTACCACTTGAAACCTAGAGATTCCAATGTCCTCACGAAGTCTGTGAAGTTAAAATTTAGAGATATGAAGCGTTTTGAAATAGTACATACGTCACATGATTTAAAGGATAGTTACTCTTCTGGAATGCATTACCTTTGAGGGTGGGGGGGAGTTCCTCTGGGGGAAGCATCAAGTCCCCATGGGCTTTCCCCGTTAGCTATATTCTGTTGTGGTTGATTGAAAAAGACCGATCGATTTTGATTTGTTTGGGTCATGTTGTGTCATCTATTCATGTCTGTTTTCAGATGTGACGATGATATGTCACTCACTGATCATAGCGTTTATGTGAATGATCTGGTTGGCTAATTGAGCAGCTTTTTTTTTTTTTAATGTTTATTTTGTTTTTGAGAGCTAGAGATAGAGCACGAGCAGGGAAGGGGCAGAGAGAGGGAGACATAGAATCTAAGGCAGGCTCCAGGCTCCCAGCTGTCAGCACAGAGTCCAACGTGGGGCTCGAACTCATGCACCGCGAGATCATGACCTGAGCCGAAGTCAGACGCTTAATCGACTGAGCCACCCATGTGCTCCTGAGCGACTACTTTTTTTAAATGTACATCCCTCCCACATCCACATGCTCAGTCAAGAAGAACATTCTTCTTCCACAGAAATGGCCAATTTTTCCATCAGGTTATGTGAGTAGCTGACCTCCCCTGTTAAAACCTTCATCTCTTGCTTGCTGTTATTTTTTAGGTATGTAACATATATCACACAATAGGGGAAGTTTCCAGAACTCTTTTAGTTATTCCCCTTACTTATATTTCACGTCGTCATGAGGAGGAACTCAAGGCAAGCTTTGTTCCTGGGAAAAAGACCCTGTAAACAACCTCTCAATTACCAGTTTGCAGTGAGGTAAACTGAGGAAAGATTAGGTCACCAGCACTACCTAATTATAACTGTCACCATCCAGCCCTGATGGGTAAGTTCATCCACTCCTAGTATACTCTTATATAAGTAAATCTCTGGAATCCAACATATTGTAATATATTAATTCCAGGATTATCATTTTCAAAAGGAAAAAAAATCTAACCACGCTCTGAGGAGGGATGTGTTTTCCTCATATAAGACCAGACGGGGGCATCTCTGAGAAAAATACAGCGCTGCTGGCTTTGGTGAGGAGGGCTTGCTTCTTAGGTAACTTGTGAGTATATCAGCAGCAGCTTCCTGCTGAAGAAGGTGTAATGTGAACTTGAACTCCCACCACCTACCCAACTCTTGGGACTCATTTCCTTGAGTTTCCAAACACACATAGATGAGATCCTTCGTTAGCATCTAATAGAATGCTCACTTTGCTACATCTAAGTAAGAAATGAGGGAAGGGTAGATTTCTTGAGGAAAGAGTGTGGGGTACGTTCTGGAGGAGCTCATGGGAGGATACGGGGCCTGAGGAAAGGGACGGACAGGAGAAGGGGTATCTCCACATGGGAACTCTACTTTCCTGAGTTCTGTGATGCCTCTTCACCTTGGTAAGGTACAAGGAGATAAGGAAGTTGAAGTCCCCAATATTGAGATGTTCCTAACCCCTCAGTGAAAAAACGTGCACATTCAAGCAGGTGGATTGGGGAAGACTAGAGAGGCAGAGGGTCCCAGGGCAAGGAGGGATGTCTGCTTCCCCTTACCTTGTGGATTGTTCCAACTCTTAGGGGGCTGGGGGGCACCAACCCTCATCTCTGTGGATCACCAGCCACATCACCTCAGGGTAGCAGCAGTTGTGGAGGGACCAGAAGATCAGCAGCGGCTGAGACAATTCCCTGAATGTAGGGAGGCATTAAAACTAATTCTGGGATGGCTCCTTCCCCTCCTTGCTCAGAAAGGAAAACCCCTGTGAGAAAGAGCCAAGACCCATGTACCGAGCAGGTTCTTCATGTACGCAATTTCCATGCTCCATCCTTCGTATCCAGTCCATGCGCCCCACTCATCACCTCTTTTTTTCCCATTGCACAGCTAATACACGATCAAATGATGCCCAATAATGTAAATGGGAGCCAAAGCAACTCCAAGGA
The DNA here is from genome assembly GCF_018350195.1 of Panthera tigris. Taxonomy (NCBI): domain Eukaryota; kingdom Metazoa; phylum Chordata; class Mammalia; order Carnivora; family Felidae; genus Panthera; species Panthera tigris. Next base: position 52,711,498 of record NC_056673.1, on the reverse strand, counting down.
GGTAGAGAAGCAATTGCAGTATAAAGCATTTTTAGCTCATCTCAAAATTAAACATAAGCACCTTTTTATGTACACTGTGTTAGTTAAACTTTGTTCGGGTGGATAACCAAGAGTAGCCTTTAGATCTCCAAGTGTGAAAATGAGGCATCTTTCTTTTCCTTTCTTTCCTTTTTTTTTTTTTTTTTTTTTGTTTCTGTATGGTTTAGCCAAGATCTGCTAAGATTTGCAACTGCAACCAAGCCCTGTCACTTTTCCATGGGTCTCTGAGCTCTGCTGGAGTCGTTGGCTGGGCTTCCGTGGCTCATCCAAGGGTTTCTTTCCTTCATCTTAGAGGATGGGACAGGTTGAGCTGGCTGTTGCCAACTTCTTGAAAGCATTCCCAGATAGGAGGGAATATCCCTGCCAGGTGGTTGGAACAGAAAGACTTTCTAGAGAGGAGTTCATGTTGGGTCTAGTTTTCATTACTAATTAAAATCTGTAGGTAATGGGTTACTAATTTGTTGGTTCCTTTTACCATGCTATTGCTTTTTAAGGACTTGGGGGCTAAGGAGGTTACATTTAGTATAGCTATTGTTTGATTGGGGTGTGGGGGTCTGGTGATGGTCTCCAGAGCATCTGCCCTGGGTTCTCCTTCTCTGACTTGGTATTCTGGGTGATAGAATTCAGAAGGGCCTCTCATTCTGGGTCCCTAACCATTGGAAATCCAAGCCAAGCTGAACCAAGTTTCTCTTAGGCTTAAGTGAAAGAGAAATGCAGCTCATTGAGCAACTCTCCCTTCCCAGAGGGAAATTCATAGTCCATTACCATCAACCCGTTTGCCAGTGAGCTTTGCAAGAAGTGGGACCAGTGGTGACTCTTAGTTTTCTAGAACAAGCTAGGGTGGAAAGTCTGAGCACTGGCCTTGGCATCAGAAGCTTTGAGTTTGAATGTGGACATGTCATGTGAATCTGGGAAAGTCATTTGAATTTTCCAAAACTCGATTTCTTTATCTGTGAAACCAGAGTAACAATCCCACCCACCCCCCGCCCCACCGTTGCCCATTTCAGAGGGTTGTGGGATGGAAGAACATGAACATGAAGTATTGTTTGTGAAAAGGCGATGGAAAACATAAAGTGCAAAACCTAGCGGGATGTGAACATTGCTCAGGGAATGTGAAGCCAGAGCATGTTATAACTTATAAACTTCATCCAAATAGAAGACAACACTACCCCCAGCTCATTCCCTAATATATCCTCTCATCTGAGGCAACGCTCAGAGGACTTTGCTAGAGCTGTTGAGTATTGGGTCCTGAGAATAACAGATGTGTTCTTGACTTAACACTTCTGCACCTACCTGCCGGACAAAGACAGCCTTATGCCCTCACATGCTACTTCCTGGTGGCTTTTTTGGGTGACTTCCCATGGGCTTGGCCATTTCTAGAGCATGTCATTCCCATTATTTAAATCTTTGCTTTAGGAGCTTTGTATGCTGGTGGGAGAGCCTGAGTGGCTTCCAATGGCAAGTTTTCCAGAAGCTCATGGCCCTAGCAGTGACTGCTGTGGAAACGGAGGCAGATCTCAACAGGCTGATGAGCGGGCAGGTCCAGCACCAGCCACAGGGAAGAACCTCAGGCCAGCTGCCAAGTTTCAGCCAGGAGGGAACATCTCTTCTGGAGTTTATAACCCTGCGAAGGAAGGAGTCAGTAACGAAAAGCTGCACCACACCCTTAATACCACAACATTACTCATGAACACCTTGCTGTTAATTAACAGCGGTAAATACCACAGTTATTTCATTTTGCTTATTACTCTCTCAGGTAGCAACACAGAGACACCCAGCAGTGGGACGAGGGGTAGTTTGTCTTCACAACGTCCCCGAGGTCCCACTGACACTGGGGCTCGAGCCGTTCCAATGGATCTCCCATCAAGGGGCCAGACTGAATCCTCGTCGAGCTGCTCAAGCTCTTGAACCAAATGGAGGGTAAATGGCCATGACTTCTCTGGAGAGTTCAAGTTGGAACTTGCTGATTTTTGAATATTCCAGCAAGTGCTTATTTGATATAAACAAGTCTCCAATCGCCTGTGAGCCTCCCTGCTTCCTGAGAGGGCCTCCGGAATGATGGGGTAGCTCTGGCCCGGCGTTGACAGGTGTTCGTCCCCACTGCCCACAACCTGGAAGGTCTCACTCAGGGAGCATTTTTCAACTGTCCACAACAACTCGGTTTCCCCCATATAGACATGTCCCCATCGGATGTTCAAATTTGACAAGGCCTGTAGTAGTCATTTTTCCTTTTATTTTATTTTATTTATTTATTTATTTATTTATTTATTTATTTATTTATTTATTTTTCAATACGAGAAACGTGCATTGAGGACTACTTCATGCCAGATACTGGAGAGAACGAAGGTGGGTAGGATAGGATCCTGGCCTCCGGGAACTCACGGTCCAGCAAGGTAGATAGACACGTAACATGTTCAAACATAGCGTTGAATCATACATGCCACGAGGGTGGAAGTCGAGGGTACCATGGTAATCCCTGGGAAAAGCAGTCATTTTGGGGGTGAGAGATGAAATGAAAACTAAGTTTTGAAGGATGAAGAGGAGTTTTCTGGAAAGATAAGTCTTGCCATTCCAGGGAGAGATAATTGCAAGTGTCAAGATCTCAAGGGATAAGACAAAGAAAGCAAAACATGTTCCACCCAGTGAGAACAAGCACATGGTGATTGCTTATCCCAAGTGGGTCTTTTCTTACAGACTTGGCTGGTTTTCTGATTCCTCCTCCCCTACAGCACGTACACTAGGTTGGCTCTGTGACATTTCCCACCTGTGCTAGTGGGCTTATGCTGACCCACTATGCATCCCTTCACACATTCTTGTGTCACCCTGCAACAATACTGAGCTGCTTCGATGTTTTGTTCCTTCTGCCTCCTCATCTCCAAATATGGGGCTCAATCCCCATTCATCCCAGCTTAATTGCCTCCAAAGGTAATAAGTTCAAATGCATCTCTTTCAAACTTCACCCGGATGCCCCCTTTTTATCTGATGTCGAGTGAGGAGTGGGGTTGCAGGAGAAAAATATATGAGGCTAGCTCTTGCTTTCTCTCCAGCTCATAAGCCATTGCCCTCCATTCACCCCCCCCCCCGCCCCCCGTGGAACAATTATCTAGATCTTCCAGTGGCTGTTGTTCCCATTCTGTGGGTCTCCAATTACACCCCTGGCCTCATGTCTCACCTCCATGTGCCACGGGCTCAGCGAATGTCCTCCGTGAGGTCGATATGACAAACATGAGGGTGGAGAAGTTTCCTGGCACAAGCCTCATGGGACTACAGAGGTCCACAAAGTGCTTCTGATTCGTTTATTTGCTCCTCCTTTCTGACACTCGCCTGTTGGGCTCCAGGAAAACTGCTAGATGCTAAGTTTGCCACACTGGACAGAGCAAATGGTACCTGTCTCTGGGAAGCTTCTATTCACAGGATCCTGATTGGGAGCCACCAGCCAGGCTGAGATACGGGCTCTCTGGTACCCAACCACCTTCTAAGAAGGGCACAACACACTGTAAAACTACAAGTGCCTTTTGGGAAGGGGTCAACGAGCCACCATTGACCTGGAACAGCCACAGCTTCCGGCGAGGGTCGAGGCAGCCTGTCAACGGGCACACAGATTCTGAGGAACCGAGCTGCTGAGGAGATGATGCTCCAGAGGGTTTCTGGTGTTTGGGCTCCAAATGGCTTTAGAATGAATATTTTATTTGGGCAAGAGATTTGGAGATCCAATGAGCATCCGATTCATTCATGAAGAAAATGTGTCTAAAGTCAGACCCCATAGGGCCTTGAGATCATAGATGTCTATGTTTTGGAAAAGAGCCCATAAAATAAACAGTTTTGGATTTTTCTTTAAATGAGCGGTTTCCTGGCAGACCGGCTGACCCAGTGGCAGGACTGGGGTGCCACGTGTGTAGAGATCGGACACCAGCCTCTGTCGCCAAGCTTCTTAGAGACTCTGTCTCGTCTACCCGCTACTTGGAGCAGGGGTTTCTGTCTGTTTTGCTCACGGCCACACCTCCAGTGCCTAGAACAGTGTCTGCAACATAGCGAGTGCTCAGTAAATTCTTGTGGGCTGAGTGGTTGAATGTTCATTTTGACCCAGACACAACCACCCAGCTGCCAACACCTTGTGAAAAGGAAGGCGAGGTGCTTGTTCTTTTTCGGCTTAATAACAGTCTGCAGGAACTGTTGTCTTTTATAAGCCTGCTTAGCTCATTGTGAAGGCCCAATAAATATTAATTGATGGACAAGAAGCTCTGGGGTTTGGCTCCAGCCAGATCCAAGTACTGTTTTTTGAGGAAGTTTATAAGAGCAGGGGAATGTAGGGTGTTATGTTGTGAGTCTGGAGGCTCTCGGGACCCCCTCCTCCTTCTCCCATACCCAAAGCCTGAGAGAAGTGGGTGGGGACAGAAGGGAAGCGCCTAATTATATTCATGGGTTATGTAATTACACTTTCAGGTTCCCACTGGTGGTGGGTTTTAAAGAAGCTTTGAGGAATTTCAATTTTGAAATGCTTTGTTTTCCTGGGCTTTGTTTCGCCTATCCTTTGTTCATCATCCTTGATCTTTTCCCGGTGCCTTCCGCGGGGAATTATCTGGAGATCAGCAGATATTATGTCACCTTGTCGGGCCCCCACTGGACTTGGTATCCACACACAACAAAGCAGAGACCTGGAGGGACTGACTTGCCAGTGGCTTTACCACAGGACCCAAATGCCCTCAATGCAGCCCGTGCTCCATCCGTTCAAGTCCCTTCCACCGTCAGACTTCATGATGTCCTAAAATAGTGGTTCTCACAGTCTTGTCCCCAGAGCAGCCTCAGCAACAACACCTGGGAACTTGCTAGAAAGGCAAATTCGTGGGTCCCACCCCAGAACTCCCAGAAACTCTAGGGTGGGGCCCAGCCATCTGTGTTTTAACAAGCCCTCCAGGGGAGTCTGATGCATGGTAATGTTTGGAAATCACTGCTCTAGATTCTAGAGTCTAGAACAACGATTCCCAGGCCAGGTGACTGCGTTATTACAATCAGCTGCCTACCTGCCACCCCAGACCTGCCAGATGAGAATTCCCCAAGAGTGTGGCCCAAGCATCAGATTATTGGTTAGTTCTTTGAAACTCCATAGGGGTTCTAATGATGCATGGTCATGGCTGAGAGCCCCCGAACCAGAGTAACAACCTTTGTTGGACATGTGTCAGGGCTATTCCCATGAACAAAACACCACAGAGGAGATAGCGGTAAGAACAAAGGTGTGGGCTTTACGCATCCTGTGCAAGAACACAGCCAGCTCTTGCACGTTGACCACGTTGCGCCCCAGTGCATGACTGCAGCCAGCGATGCGGCCTCTGCCTACGCAGAGGCTGTGATTCAGGGAACCGTGTGGGACGGCATCGTGCCATGGTTTCATGAGGAGCTGAAATGATTCGTGTGACATCTCCATTTGGGGAGATAAGCCTGTTTGAATCGGTAGCTCCATGGGGCAGAAGACTGTCATAGAGAGAGAGAGAGAGACAGAGACAGAGATGAGAGGTCATCATTCAGAACTTTAGCCCAGTGTCTGCCGATAGGCAACTGTGGGTGGTGTTTCTCCTGGTCTCCCTCATCAGTCCGTGTAGTGACTAGTATGTAGGCTCACTCGGAGGTCCAGTAAAGACTCAGAGGCCTGGGCTTGTGGAAGTAAGAAAGGGCCCGGGCCTTTGCGTTTTTATAAAGTTCCCTGGGGATTCTGATATCCGCCAAAGTTTAAGGACCACTGCCTGTAGGCCACTTTTTTTTTGTAAAGTGCCAGGTAGTTACCATGTGGTCTCTGTCGCAGTTGCACAACTCCGCCATTGTAGTGAGAAAGCTGCCATAGACAATATGTTAAGTGAATGAACGTAGCTATGTTTCAATAAAACTTTATTGACAAAATCAAGTGGTGGGCCATTTGGCTCATGGGCCATAGTTTGCTAACCCCTACTCTATGCAGTACATCCTGACCATGACGGCCTCACATTTTGCAGATTGTCCTCTTAATCCTCAGATCGATCTCCTAGGTGTTCAAAAGGATCTGACGTCAATCTAGCTGTGTTTGAGGGATGAAACTAACACAGGGTCCCCCTGCTACAATGGCATCTTCATTCCTTATGACCACGACAGCACAATAGAGTCACTGTAAGAGGTTTTTTGTTTCCCTCCCTCCCTCCCTCCCTCCCTATAGCAGATGAGAAAATGAGGCTTGAGGAGGTCAAATCATTTGCCCCAAGATCATAGAGCTAATAAGCTTCATAAGAGTGTTAGTTTGTCCCCTGACACCTGCTGGGGTGGGCAGCTTTGAGAATGGCTACCAGTGATCCCTGTCACCTGGCATGCAACCCTTCGTAAGTCCCTCCCCTTGAGGGTGGGCTGGACCCAGCCACTCACCTCTAACCAGTAGAATACAGCAAAAGCTGATGGGTGTCACAGATGCGTGGATAAGCAAAACGTAGTCTATCCAAACAAAGGAATATTATCAGCCTTAACAAAGGAAGGAAATTCTGACACCTGCTACAACACGGATGAACCTTGAGGGCATAACGCTAAGTGAAAGCAGCCAGCCACGAAAGGACTGTTTTCCAGTCACATGAGGTAGCTAAAGTAGTCAAACAGAGATGGAAATAGAGTGGTGGTTGCTAGGAGTGGTGGGGGGGTGTGTCAGGGGAGTGTGGAAAGGAGTTTATTGTTTAATGGACGGGGACTTTCAGATGGGGAAGATGAAGAAGTTCTGGAGATGGATGGTGGTGATGTGACACTACATTATAAAGGGATTTAATACTACTGAGCTGTAGATTGAGAGTTTAAGCGGTACATTTTATGTTATGTGTATTTTGCCACAATAAAAAAATTGGGGGAAAAAAGGGATGGGGTTTCACTTTCAAGATTGGGCTACAAAAAGTCTGGGATTTCCACCTTGCTTGCTCTCTCATTCTCTCTGTATTAATCAGGGTTTGCTAGAGAAACAAATAACAGGACAGATGGATAGCTGATTGATAGGTAGATGATTGACTGATTGATTGATTGATTGATTGATTTTAAAGAATTGGTTCATGCAATTGCAAAGGTTCAATGAGTCCAAAATCTGATGGAGGAAGCCAACAGGCTGAAGCTTCAGGGAAGAGTTCAAGTCTAAAGCCCATCTGCTAGCAGAACATTTTCTTTCTGTGGGCAGGTCAGTCTTTGCTCTGTTAGGGCCTTCACATAATTGGATGAGGCCCACCCATACTACAGACGTAATCTGCTTGACTCAAAATCCACCCATTTAAATGTTAATCTCACCCAATGTACACATTCAGAGAAACGTCCAGATTAAATATTTGACCAAATATCTGGGCGCCATGGTACAGCCAGGTTGACGTATCCACTTAACCATCACATTTGCCCTCCCTCATTGTAAGGGAAACCAATAACTAGGTTGTGAGCCATGTTCCAGAGAAGCCCACACAACAAGGAACTGAAGGAGGCTTCAGGCTAACAGTTATTGTGGACCTGAAACCCTCCATCCAGTGGCTATGCGAGTGACCTTAGAAGCTGATATCCTCCCCCACTCCCTGGGTCAAGGCTGGAGATGAATCCACTCTGTGAGAGTTGGGGCACCCAGCTGAGCTGAGCCCAGATTCCTGACGCATAGAAACTCTGAGATAGTAAGTGTTTGTTGTCTGAAGCTGCTAAATTTTAGGATCACTTGTTACACAGCAATAGATAGCTAACACATTCGCAGTACTGCTTAAGCTGGTTCTGCGATTTTTCCCGAATATTTCATCTTAACTATGGGTGTGTGCCCTGGGTCTCCAGTAGAGAGACTGATCTGTGACCCATCCAACATTCGAACGGATTGACTCAGTGAAATTTTTAGTGCTCTCCCTTCCCATCTCCATTCTTACTGTGGACAGTTTTAATCCAGTTCCCAGACGGGAAACTGAGTTTGAAGTGGCCTGTCCAGAATTATGGAACCGCGTGCCTCCCCGGACTGGAGTTCACATTTACAGCTCTATAGCCCCATGGATTGACTATTCCCATGTCAAAAACACAGCTTTCCTTCAGTCAAGGCCCTTCGGCAAGGAGGACCTGATCAAATTCCATATTGAAGCAGAGACTTATTGCATCTGGGGAAGGAATTCATTCCGCTGAGCCCTCCGCAGTGGGGCCCTCGCGGTAGGCAGTCCTTCCATGTTAATAAATGTCTCACCTACCAGACGGCTTCAATAAGGTGAACCGCCAAGGGGAGGTCACGCTTGCCAGTTTAGTTTTACTAAGACATGGAGGGCCCGTCTGATGAGGCTCTGGAATTTAGCTGTTGTCCTGAAGGAAAGACAGACTGGCAGCAGCTTCCCAAAGACCCGGCCCCCTCCCTTCCCAGACACGCTCTTATTCTGTTTCCACTCTTAACGGCTAGAGACCGCTGGAGTCACGCTGCCCTGTGTGTGTGTGTGTGCGTGTGCGTGCGCCACACGTGTGTATTATTAGATATAACATGCGTACAGCTTTTCTATTTTTAACGCTTCCCTAGCAGCTGTCTCACTTGTCCCCATAAACTGTAGGCATTACTCCTCCATTTTACAGGTGGGTATCACTGAGTGTCAGAAGTGACCTGCTTCCCTCGGGTTACACTGTTATTGAGGGGTGCCCCCCGCCCCGCTCACCACTTAGGGGTGCTGACTGCTAATCCTCCAGGGACTGTGTTCTCTTGTTGGACACAGTATTCCTTTGCAGCATCTTCAAAGGAAATCTTAGGGTCCAAGGGTTCCCTACGGTTTCTCAGAGCTTCAGATTTTCACGAAAGGAAGTAAATAACAGAACACCCCAAGCTTGTAGCGGGAAATGGAAAGAAAAGCAGAGCAGAATTTGACAATCAGAGAGATTATAAAAATCATTTGGGATCAGGCCCTTCACTTGACAAATGAAGAGACAGAGATGTGTATGGGAAGGTGAGTCAGGCAGGTTAAGATTGAACTGTGGTCCCGGACCCCAGCTGTGGCCACAGCACCGTCCTTCCGCACAGACACAGACGGGGAGGTTTCAATGGCCCTGAAGGATCTGCCTAAGCACCTGCGTCTTCCTGTTCCCTCCTCCCCACATGGAGGCTCCCCTGAAACTCTGAGAGCCAGATTTGCTCAGCTTGACTCATGGTCAGCTTTGAGCTTTCTCTGGGGCCCGGCCTTGATGAACTTCCCTTCCGGGACTGTCCCTCTCTGCTCCCCCCTCCCCCGGATTCCCAGAGGCGTTCACCTGCCAGTTAGGTGCCCTCTTCTTCCCCTGGCCGTCTTCCCTTCAGTTCACTCTGTCGGGCCATGAGTAATGGCGCCTCTCCTTCAAAGAGGAAAAAGATTGATGGCAGAGGAAAAGGCCAGTGAAGATCCCCCCCCCTCCGCCCCCACTCCTCTGGCTCCAGCAGGAAAAGTGCCTCTTACGGGTGGGTTTATGAAGTGGCCACATCTCCCCCTTCCAGATAAAGCCTGGCAGAGACTCGCCCACCCACAGTCCCGTGTTTCCTCTCCGTAGCCAGTTCCAGGGCAAGATTCTCCAAGGTGGGTGTGCAAATAGGACCACCAGCGGGGAGCAGCGGCTACTTTTTCAGACGGAGAGAGATCTAGACAACCGTGCAGACGTCCTCTGGTCTTCCAGTCCCTCCTGAATTCTGAGAGCGCTTCAGTGGGATTAAGGGGAGATCTGCCTTTTTTGTTTTCAATTACAGGTCAAATCCTGCTCCAAGAAAATGGAATATTTCTGCACCATGAGAACATCGCTCTGGCTTTTTTCCTTATGTGATCACCACCACCTGAAGTGAGTATTGCCAAATAAGATACAGGATCCCCAGGTAAATTCAAATTCCAGATGAATAACCAGTAATTTTTTTTTTTTTTTTTTAGTGTAAGTATATCCCAAATATGACATGGGACACACTTATACTAAAACACGCATTCCTTGCTGTTCTGGTTGCCAAATCTGACAGCCCTACCTGAAGAGCCATTTCTCTTGTCTCTCTTTGGTCTAAGTTCTAAGGACGAATTGAAAAGCACTTTGGGGCAACAGATTTCCTGAGGTCAGGAACTGGGCATGCTTCTTTGTATTTCCTCCCTTGCTATGACCCCCAGGGCCCTGCTTCTCCTGCCTGTGCACGGAAGGCCCTGGGAGCCAGCATGGTCAGGCTGATGGCATCGCCTGGAGGAGGCAAAAGGGAGAAGAGCAGTGATTCTCAACTGGGGGTGATTTTGCCCCCAAGGGTCATTTGGCAATGTCTACAGATATCTTCTGATTGTCACCACCGGGTGGGGGATGCTATTGGCACCTTGTGGGTAAAAGCCAGGGATGCTGCTGAGCATCCTACGGTGCACAGACACACGCAAGATCACACACACATGCACACGCACCAATTATCTGGTCCCAAATGTAAATAGTGCTGCAGCTGAGAAACTCCAAAGTGAAGGAGAAACCAGTTTTAAAGTAAAGGGCTTGAGTAAGCTCTACGCCCAACGTGGGGCTTGAACTCACGACCCTGAGATCAGAGTTGCATGCTCCACTTAAAATAATAATTGGGGCGCCTGGTTGGCTCAGTCAGTTAAGTGTCCGACTCTTGATTTCGGCTCAGGTCATGACGTCATAGTTTGTGAGGTCAAGCCCCGCATTGGCTCTGTGCTGACAGTGCAGAGCCTGCTTGGGATTCTCCCTTTCCCTCCCTCTCTGCCCTCCCATGTGCTCTCTCTCTCTCTAAATAAACAAATAAACTTAAAATTTTTTAAAATAATAATAATAAAATAGAGGACTTGAGGCTTAAATATAAACCTTCAGCCTATAAGTAACCTTAGGTCCCTGGGCAACGTCATCAAGAATTGGAGAGCTAGCCTGGGACCTGTAATCCCACTCCCTCCTCCACTCAGTGCCCTGAGGCTGTAAGACCCATGATGTCCCCCTCAAGGCTAGCCTGGGTTCATTTTAACCACCTTTCATGCATGGAAGGATGCTGGGGGATGGGCAGTCTACACAACGTGGGGCTGAGCCCTCCTCTCCAGCTTCCTGCCCTTTCTGGCCACCATCCCTCCCTGACGTGAGTCATTTAAGGCTCTGTTCTGATCCCTGCAACACCTTTCCAATGTGCCAAGGAAGGTTCCTTATGCCTGGCTGGAGGCTGAAGGTGAGATGTCCTCTTGCTTGCTGCCCAGTGGGAAACTGGAAAGCCCTCAAGAGGCACAAATATCGGGCCTGCCCTACTCCCGGAGCCCGCCTCTTCCCCAGTCCTCAACGCCAGAGTCCCCAGGCAGGTCACTCCCAAAGTCAGGATTTATTCTGGACTGGAAGTTATCCTAGCAAAGAAGAAAGGCTCACCTTCTACAAATTAAATCAATTTTCAGTAGCTTCTGGTTCAGGGCGGTTTCCAAGGTCGGCCCTCCTGTGTGCCTGTTCATCCCCGTTTTATTCTCATGTAGCCCTCAGCAGAGATGACCAAGGTCTGAGCCTTCACACTCAGCAGCTGGCTAGCCTCCCAAGGATGGAAACACTGAAAACTCCCCACCTGCTTCTCTAAGAGCCCCCCATGTGGTGTGGGTGAGCAAAATCCAGTCCTTTCCTTAGAATGCAAAACCAAAACAAAACAAAAAACAAAAAAACCCCACCAGAACAACAACGAAAAGAACAACCTTTTTTAAAAAAGGAAAACTGAAAACCAAACACACAAGAAAATAAGGACAAAACAAAAGACAAAAATAAGCAACCCCAAAGGCAGGGGGACTTTGCTTTGTCAGTAAAATCCTATGATAATATAACTTTGAACTTGTTTTTGGAACTCGTAGAGTGAGAAAATGTTCTCATCTTACAAATTAGATTTCCCACAGCCTCCTACTTCTTCACCTATCGCTGGACAAACAAAATACTTTATTTTATGTGACTTGTGACTTTCCCCTCTACCAAGCACGTGAGCCGGTGGCCGCCTGTTGGACTGCAGCGATGAAACTGGGAGCAGCCCGCACCCCTCCCTCCTCTGACCCTTTCTCCGTCTACCCCTCACTCTGCCCCCCTCACCCCCCCACTCCGCCCTCGCCAAAAGATTTATAGAGCAGAGTGGCTTGAGAACAAATGAGCAGACATTAGGCTGATGTGTTCTGCATACTAATGACAAGATACTGCTTCTGTACCTAGGGGCAAAGCCAGGTCAGGCCAGTTTAACCATAAACTTTATTTATGGGCTTATAACCTGCAGCTGCAGTACATAAGCTCAATCTTGGGACCGAGATCTGTCTCTCTCTATAGATTCATGCATATCGCTTCAAACACATTTGGGGGATGGGGGCGAGCTTCCTTCGGGATCTCCTGAGCAGTTCCAGTGCGAAGTTTAAACCAAAGGGAAACGTGAGTTAGACCAAAAAAAACAAAAAAACAACAACAAAAAATCGCAGCGGTAATGATAGTACCAACAACAGCGATACTAATACCATAAAATAACGATTTCTCTCTCAGAGCTCCTGGAGGAAGAATCTGCTCGATTACTCTAAGTTTTTTCACAAGTTCATGTTTAGAGTGACTCATCTGGAATCCTGAATCACAGACGGAACCAATCGCCTGCTTCGAAGTGACTCAAGACCCTTCCTTCCTGCAGAGAATATTCTGAGTTGGACTGCCTTTAATGCATCAGCGGGCTGGTCCCTCCAGTCGAGAGGGTGCGAGGCTCTGAGCTCGGCGACCGCTGGCTGTCCCCACCTTCCGCCCTCACCAGGCCCCTCCTGCATTCTGATTCAGTGTTCTGACCACGTCGGCCCAAGTTCTGTTGTTACGACCACGTTAGTGCTCCTCGGCTCCAGGAGAGAGAAGGTGTAGAAAGTCTCGGTCATTCGATAAAGATGTATTGGTCACCTGCTCTGTGCCAGGCCCTGTGCTTGGTGTCAGGGATACCACAGTGAACCAGACGCAGTAAGCTCCTTCCTGTGCCGAGCCCAGCGGATGTAGACAAGCCACTCCCACTGCTGAACACATTTCAGAGTATTTGCTGGTCCCGTTCTGGTTTCCGACCCATTATTTGTAAAGCGTGTCTATCCTTTGAATCGTAAGATAAACAGGATTGGATGGGTGGTTGGATGTCAGGACCCTGGGGGCTTGGGTCATAATCCCTGCCCATCCTCAGAGTGGCTAATCCATTTCACCCGCTTACACTTCAGCCTGCCTTTCAGAAAACATCCAAGACGCTGTGGGTGAAAAGAGGGAAGAGCCCGTGAACACCTGTGGCCGTCGACCGAAGCTTAGGAAACACACGGTCACCCTCTGGCACTGTTGCTTTTCTCTTAGTAGGAGCTCACCTGTCAGCTCTGCTTCCTCTGAGGTGGGAAGTTTGATGAGGCCATTCCTTGAGATTTGCTCACACCAAAATATTCCCCTCTGGGGAAGGACCCTGGCCAACCTGTTGTGAGATGCCAAAAACTGTTCTGTCAATACAGGCTCTCGTTCCAGGTGGCTTGGGTGCTCAGCTGTTGCTTAGTGCTGAAGGAAGGTAGGGAAAGATTTTCCATTGGTTCATTTAGGGAGTCTACCCTCATTTTCATCCCCCTCTTCCTTGTTTACCCCCTGGAAGTGGTAGATGTCTCTTTGGTTGGAAGACACTAGAGGGCCACAGGGGTGTGGGAGGATGAGAAGAGGGTGGCTGGTTTGTGTGTACCTTGGGGATGGGTGAGGCAGTGGGTTGGTGCCACAGAGCTTTGGAGTTGGACCAGATTCACTTGCCTCGTGCTAAGAGATCCACGGAAGATGCCTTGGCCATTGCATTGGGAAGATGTCGGCTGAGCCTATGTGCTTTCTGTGCTGAAGGAAACAAAGCGGCTAGGCTGGGGTGGGAACAGAGTTTGCAGATGCTCCACGAGCAAAAGGTGGCCTGGATCATCTCTGGTTCTTGGAAAGGGAGCCGCTTTGTTTTGCCGGTCACAAGAGAAGGAAATTACCAAGCACCTCTGGGAGAGGCCATCTCATTTTGAAGCTCCAGGAGAGGAAAAGGAGACTCTCACCATTGCCTCCCCGGTGCCCTGGGGACTGCAGATTTCTCATGGACAGAGACAAAAGGTTAGCACGTGAAAGCTTTGGGGATATGTGGAAAGAGGAGGGAGCTGTAGGCTAGTGGGCAGTCCTTGGCTTACTAGCTGCATGACTTTGGACAAATCATTTATCTGAACCTCAGAATGCAGAGATTTAAGATGGGTACAATAACAATTCCTGTGCTAGGTACTTTGCGAGGTAGATGTATTTGTAAAGTCTATGTAAACTGTAAAGGACTATAAAAATGTTAGTTTTGTTGTTGTTGTTTCATGACGAATTGGACAATGGAAATCAGATACTGTTGAGGATTTGTTATATACATGAATGAACAAACAACTGGAGAGTTTGAAGTCCCCACAGTTTAATCATATTGAGTCAATGCCTGTATATATATATATATGCAGTAATGATCACTTGTCTAAATGTGCTTTTTAATGGTTTCATTGACTCTCCGTGTGGGGATAGGTGTACCTGCATGCATGCTAGACTCCCCAGGACAGCATGAGGTTCCTGTGGGCAGAAAGCAGATCTCTCCCTTTGCCGATGTTCCTTCAGTGCCTGCTATGAAGGGCTGTGCTCTCAGCTGGAAGTCACTCTTTGACCAATCAATTGACTAGGAGTAGGTATGGGCTTTCATGGACGCAGAAATATGTCTGCTAATTTCTTAATGTCTATGTGGGACATAAGCATAATGTCTATGCTTGTGAGATCCCTGGAGTTGACATCTATAGATATTGGCTGTATGATAGCAGGAAGCCGTGCAACATCTTGTGCTATTTGCTGGCATTTGCACTGAATGTGGCTGAAAGGTAACATGTGGCTCAAGATTCCTTTGCACCTCTTCTCCTAGTTAGTTTTGTCTCTGCTACTTCAAAACGAAGAGATCTTGAAGGAGTCACTTTGCTCTTTGATTCTTAGTTTGCTGGTCTTTAAAACTGGAATACTAAGGGCTACCTTGCAACTATTGTGTGGTTTGGAAATAGTGTGTGTAAAGGGCCTAGCCTGGTGCCAGGAGCATGATAATGGTTAACAGGCTTTCTTCTCCCTATTGCTTTAGTACTGATACAGACACGACGCAAGACTACATTTGCTAAGTGCAGAAACCAGTGTTCCTGTCATCTGTTGGCTTCCCTGGAAGACAAAGGGCCATCCTTTTTATATATCTGCTGCTAGCTACATGGCCCATGCCTCTGTTCCATTCATCGCCATTTTTATAGCTCCTGAGGATATTACTTCTGCACCTCAGCAGTCCCCAGAGTAACTACTTGACGATTCTTTTGTCACACATTGTTCATTCCTTATTTCATTCATCCATCAAACATTTATTAAGAACTTCCTGTGCTCTGAGGGGCATTGAGATGCTGCTAGGCCAACAGCACTGAGTTCAGAACATAAACATAAATTCTATAAATAATCTACTTCTAAACTCTACCCACAAAACCTTGATAATAAAGAAGGTTCCTGTTGATCCTCTGTTTACTGCCTCTAAAGGAGAATTTTTAACTCATTGCTAAGGCTCAAGATACCCTTATTCCTTTTTAGATGCTCTCTTCTTTCCCAAAGCCATAAAAGAGAAAGATCATTGAAAGCAGAGTTGGAAGAAAGAAGCTCAGAAATGTGAACTCTGCATCAGGGATCAGAAAACTTTTTTCTGTAATGGCCAGATAGTAAGTATTTTAGGCTTTGTGAATTGTAGTTTCTGGTTCAGCTTCTCACGTCTGACATTATAGTGTGAGAGCAACCACAGGCAATACATAAATGAATAAACATGGCCATGAACCAATGAAACAGGCAGGAAAATGAGAAACACTGGTGGGAAAAAAAATCAAAGATTTAAATAAATGGAGAGATATACCATATTCATGGATTAGAGGACTCAATATTGTTAAGGTGTCAGTTCTTCCTAACTTGATCTGTAGATTCACCACCATTCCAATCAAAATCTCAGCAAGCTATTTTGTAGATATTGATAAACTGATTCTAAAGTTTATATGAAAAGACAAAGGACCTCAATTAGGCAACACAATACTGAAGAAGAAAGGCACAGTTGGAGGATTCACACTACCAGATTTCAAGGCTTACTAGAAGGCTAGTCATCAAAACTGTGGTATTGTTTGAAGACCAGAACAATAGATCAGTGGGACAGAATGGAGAGCTGAGGAAAAAACTCAGAGAAATGTAGTCAGCTGATCTTTGACAAGGGAGCAATGGCAATTCAGTGGAGAAAGGATAGTGTTTTCAACAAATGGTGCCGGAACAGTAGATATCCTTATACAAAACTGAAGAAGAAGAACCTAGACACAGATCTGACACCTTACACAAAAATTAAGTCTCGAGGAGTGCCTGGGTGATTTAGTTAAGTGTCCAACTCTCGGTTTTGGCTCAGGCAGGTCATGATCTCATGGTTCGTGAGTTCGAGCCCTGTTTCAGACTGCACTCACAGTGCAGAGCCTACTTGGGATCCTCTCTCTCCCTCTCTCTCTGTCCTTCTCTGCCTCTTTCTCTCTCAAAATAAGTAGATAAACTTAAAAAAAGTCTTGAAGAAAACATAGAAGAAAATCTACATGATCTTGGCTTTGGTGATAAATTCCTAGATAAATCATCAATACCACAATCCATGAAAGCAAAGAATTGATCAGATTTATTAAAATTGAGAACTTCTGCTGTGCAAAAGACATTGTTAAGAGAATAAAAAGATAAGACACAGACTGGAAGAAAATATTTGCAAAACACACATCTAATAAAGGACTTGTATAAAAATATACAAAGATCTCTTAAAACTAGGAAATAAGAAAACAACCCAATTAATGAATAAAAGATATGAACAGAACTTCATCAAATAAAGCATATAGATGGATGACAACTCAACACATAAAAAGAAACTCAATGTGTCAATCAAAAATTAATAACATTTTTCTTCATATCTATTAAAATAACTAAAATCCAAAAATGGAGGGCTCCTGGGTGGCTCAGTCAGTTGAGTGTCCGACTTCAGCTCAGGTCATGATCTTCCCATTCATGGGTTCGAGTCCCACGTCAGGCTCTGTGCTGACAGCTCAGAGCCTGGAGCCTGCTTCTAATTCTCTGTCTTCCTCTCTCTCTGCCCCTGCCCTTCTTGTGCTCTGTCTCTCCCTCTCTCTCCCTCAAAAATAAAGATAAACATTTAAAAATTTTAATTAAAAAAATAAAATGCAAAAACTGACTACCAAATTTTGGCAAGGATAAAGATCAGCAGGGACTCTCATTTGTTCCTGGTAGGGTTGCAAAATGTTACAGCCTCTTTGGAAGACAATTTGGCAGTTTCTGATAAAACTAAACATAGCCTTACCCTACAATTCAGCGATCACACTTCCAGGTATTTGCCCAACTTGGTTTGAAAACTTATGTCTACACGGAAATCTGTGCATAGCAGTTTTATTCATAATTGCCCCAAACTGGAAACAACCAAGAAGTCCTTTATAGGTAAATGGATAAGTAAACTATGGTATATTCATACAATGGAATATTATTCAGCAATAAAAAGAAATGAACCAGTAAGCCATCAAAAGACTTGATCAAAAGCATATTGTTAAGTGAAAGAAGACAGTCTGAAAAAGCTACAAAAGTGTAAGATTCCAAATATATGACATTCTGGAAAAGGCAAAACTACAGAGATGGCAAACAGATGAGTGCTTCCCAGGAGTTCAGAGGGGACAGACAGCTGAAGAGAGGGAACACAGGGAATTGTTAGGGCAGTGAAATTGTTCTGTAAGATACTGTAATGATGAGTACGAGACATTAAACATTTATCGGAACCCATAGAACTTTATAGCACAGAAAGTAGACTTCATACAAATTTAAAAAGTGACTTAAGTACTTGGAGGAGTCCCCAGATGGAACGTGGAACGTGACAAAAGAATGTTGGTGTATTACAGATGTAAGCACATAAATGACCGAAGTTGAGGATCAAAGCATTGACCTAATTAACTTTGGAAATGACTGGAGTTTGCAAGACTACAGGAATAGGAGTTAAGAATTCTGAAGCCATAAGGCATGTATGCCAGAATTGGGCAATTATGTTGATTGGGGGAGGATGGTGAGAGTCAGGTTTTTCATTGTTGGGGTGGGAGATAATAAATAAACAAGGAGAGGAGGCCAGAATTAACCATGTGGTGATGCTTTAGAGATATCCGAGTGGACTCATATTTAGCTTAACAAAGATACAGATGATTACATCTAGAAATATTTATAGATACATGTGTATGCACAGGTTAGTATACATGCATATGTCTCCTTGTTCTGTCAGCTGAGAGAAACTAGAAGCCATGACACCCCAGAAACAATGAGCACATCTAGTACCCAGATCTTGGTTTCTATACCAAGATCCTCTCCAGTAAAAAGACATATCCAGGCATCTTTAGAGAAATAGCTAATTATTCTATGGGGACAGGAAATATACAAAGTGGTCCTGGAACATCCTATAGTGCCAGAATATAAGAAGATGTTTAAAAAACAAAGTCACAACAACAAAAAACACAAAACAAACACCCCACAATGATGGGAGTATGTTAAAGAGATACAGGAACCATCTGAAAGCTGCTTGAGCAAGAAAATTAAGTAATGTTATATATATCCCGAAGTATAAAACAAATACCCATGAGTTTATAATGACATAAATAAGCAATCAGATGAATAAATGGAGAACAGAAGAATAAATGGAGAATGTCTCATGCAGATTTCCAAATATTTATTTATTTAGTTATTTATTTATGAATGAATGAGAGAAAGAGAGAGAACAAGCAGGGGAGGGGCAGACAGAGAGAGCAGAACAGGGGATCTGTAGTGGGCTCTGCGAGGACAGCAGAGAGCCCATGTGGGGCTCGAACTCAAAACTGTGAGATCAAGACCTGAACTGGAGGCAGATGTTTAACCAACTGAGCCACCCAGTCGCCCCAAAGTAACTTCTATAGCTACTCCATCTTAGATGTGGCTTGTGCATAGTGACATTCTTCCGAAGAGTACGGTATGGAAAGTGGGGAGGCAAAGAGTGTCACAGTGGACAAACCTGGCAAATCCTGCCTCAGCCAGGTGAGCCAGATTAATATCAACAGTGACAAATCTTGCTGATTCCACACACCCTTGACGTGATATGATGAGAATAGCACTTTACATCTGTGGGCTTCCTCTCCAAAACATATTATCCCAGTCTAATCATAAAAAAAAAAAAAAAAAAAAATCAGACAAATTCCAACTGAGGGACAATCAACAAAATTCTGGACCAGTGTCCCTTCAAACTGTCCAGGTCACCAAAAACAAAGAAAGTTAATCCAGGAAATTATCACAGCCAAGAGGAGTCTCTAAGGAGACATGATGGACCAGAAGAAGGACATTAGGGGAAACTGAGGATATCTGAAGTATGGTAATGAGTTACCTATACTTATTCATTAACTATGGCAAATGTACATGCTAATGCAAGATGTTAATAATAGGGGAATAACTGGTGTAGGATATACAAGGAACTTCTGAGCTATGTTCTGAATAATTTTCAAAGTCTAAAATATTCCTAAATAAAAAGTTAACTAAAAAAAAAAAAAAATACAGGGGGCAGGCTGGATTTTGTCCACAGGATGCAATTTGCATCATTAGCATCACTAGAGGAAATTTTTAAGAACTTTATTTTTTTTTTAACAGGTAATTTAGATACTCCAGAAATTCAGACAGTATCCAAAGTCTCTATCCAACCCATGTCCCCAAACATTTGTCACCCTTTGCTCCTTATAGTCACCACCTTCATTATTTTCTTGGGTACTCTTCCAGTCTTCCTTTATGAAGATATAAACAATATGAAAGCATATTCTTGATTTTTTCCCCTTCCTATAGTAACTACTCTGCTTGTTCCTTTTTTTTTTCTTTGTATATACCCAAGATGTCTTTCAATATCAGTGCAATCAGAGAGATGTTTCTAATTCTTTTTTAACAGACGCATAGTATTCTAGGTCGCGATTGTACCAGACTCTATTTAACGCATCTCTTCTAGATAAACGTTTGGCTTGTCTTCAATCTTTGCCACTACAAATTATGCGGTGTGAATAATCTTGTACCGATGGAAGTATAAGCTTGTGGAGGAATATCTTGGATGCCTACAGCCCACTTTCAACCAATTAAATCAAAAATTCTGGGGGCAGGTCCTGGCCATCCTCATTTTTTCAAAGTCCTCCAGGTAATCCTAATGTGTAGCCAAGAATGAGCTGAGCTGATCAAACACATCCTTTAAAGGAAGGGGGTGGTCGGGGAGACTCTCAGCAGATTTTCCACGTGGGACAATGGTTCTCAAGCCTGGCTACCTGTCAGAATCATTGAAGAGCTATTTAAAAATATCCACGTGCAGGGCTCACCCCAGAAAAAAAAAAAAAAAAAAAAAAGGAATCCTAATCAATGGGGGTAGAGACCCAGCACAATTTTGTAAAGCTTCCTCTGTGAATCTGATGCACGATCAGGGTTAAAACCCACCACGCTGGGGGAAAATACACCCTGTTAAGAGAAAGAAGTTGTTTTTGAAGTCAGACCTCACTACCTGTGCTTCTTCGCTGGGCTTTCCCACTCACTTTCCATCTGTCCAGTCCCCTACCTGGCCTCGTCTCAGAAAGTAATTTGGAGGTACGTCCAGTCCAGAGGGTGAATGGCATGTCATGGCGAGTGCCCCCGGTGCAAGGGTGGGGTGGTAGGCTTGTCCAGCCCACAGGTAGCATGCTGCTGGAGAACCCGCATCACTGCCCATCCGTGAGCTTCCAGATTAATATTTTGCCAACCCTTGATGAACTTTTGTTTCCTTCCGGCAGCCTCTCTTTCCCATCAGCAGAACCGTGGTGAGTGATGAGGATGTTGGTGTACAAACTGAAACTTCTCTTTCCTCATCTTTACTCGATTTCAGTGAGTTGGCCTGAAATCCAAGGCATGGCATACTTTGGGCATTGCTTCCTCATTGTGTCATATGGAGAAGGACATATTTTCAAAAGAGAAACAAGGAAATATCCCTTAATAATTGATATGTGTTGAGTGCTTACTCATAAAACTCTTGCCCCAAATGTATGCTATTTTATCATCCTCATTTGACAGTGGGAAACTGAGGCCCAGGGAGGTTAAGAAATTTGTTCAAAGTAACACAGCCAGGCAGTTTCAAAGCAAGTGGATGTCAAAACCAGGGGTACACGGCTCCCAAACCCAAGCTCTATGCCATACCATCTTCTTCCAATAGGAGCTGAGAATTTTCTCCTCGTTTCTGTGAGCTACCCTAAGCCTACAGTATATTCTTGACACTTGCCATCTTTGATGGAACCTAGAATGTTGGCCTCCATCTTGGGGAGAAATAAAAGCAGTTTGGGCGCCTGGGTGGCTCAGTCGGTTGAGTGTCCGACCCTTGATTTCAGCTCAGGTCATGATCTCATGGTTTCGTGAGATCGAGGTCCGCTTCGGGCTTCACGCTGAGCACGAAGCCTGCTTAAGATTCTCTCTCTCCCTCTCTCTGCCCCTCCGCTGCTCTCTCTCTCTCCGCCCCCTCTCAAAATAAATACATGAACTTTAAGAAAAACAAAAAGGAGTCTTTTACATTATCTGCTGTTATTCCAAGATGAACTTTCTACAGGAGGCAAAAAGGATCGCTTTTCACCTCCAATAAAGTCATAGTGATTTTTCAAGGCGTTGCACCCAAAAGTTCTTTGTAAAGTTCCTCCTAAAACACTGCAAATCCCACCTGTTACAGCACCGTTAGAGTCACCTTCATAGTTACCAGACCCATAGAAGTGTTACCCTCATTGCCTCATTTAATCCTCATTCCACCCTATTCAATAAGCAAACTGGGCTCCAAGAACTTCAATAGCTTGTCCAACATCAGGTCGCTAGGAAGTGGTATGGCCAGGTTCAAATTCAAGTCTCACTTCACACCAGCACCTCTGCCCAGCCCGTCCCAGCGTGTTTTCTAGCGAAACGTTCTTTTCACCCCTGGTGCTTCTTGCAACTTTCCACATTCCTCTCGCTACCCCTAAGGATGTTCAAAAGTCTTAAGATTTTTTCTATTTCTTCTCCTGCCCAAGTCAGAAAGCATTAGGCCACAGTGGGTAGATTGATAGACAGCTAAGCCCCGCCTCCCCCAATCAGGGCCAGAAGAATTTCGGACACTGGAATTGGGGCAAGGGGCTGGAGTGAGAACCCAAGGGTTAATATTGCTATAGTGGGAAAGTTATCTGCTTTGTTGTACAACACGGCTTCCCAGCACTACAGAAGGGGCTATTAGCATGCAAATGTACTTTGCCTCTTGCTTTTTAATGTTTTACTTCCCTTAATTGCTGAAACCGGTTGTAATTTCTGAGCACTGCTGGCTTCAGGGAAGCAGTTTCCTCTAAAGGGATCCATCATTGCACCTGGAAAGATTTTTGAATTCTAATTTTATTAACCGGTTGGGTGAGGCATGTTCTCTTTTTTTCCCAGAGAGGTGGGCGGGGGTTGGAGGGGGGGAAGACCAGGTTGAAGTTAGAAACCTTCTTGTTTTGCCTTAGTTTGGTTTAGTGCTTGGCTTCTCCTGAATTCCTTGGTTTCGATATTTGACATCTGATATTTGATGAAGATAAGAGAGAGCTTATTAAAGATTTCAGGTGATCAGATCCCTGGTTATGACTTTGCGACAACGAGTTTTTCTGAATGCTACCTGGACTGGAGCGTCATCTGTTCTCTTATTCAGAGGTATTCTGGATGAGCACATTACTTCCGTGGGTGCTCTCCCAGGCTGCAACTACTTTCCATAAATCAGGAATATGGCTGGAGAGCCTCTGTTGTGCTAAGACCCGTGTTGGACCAAGCAAGACACTCTCAGCCGGTGTGAGGACTAATTGCCTCTCTCTCCCCATCACATACATCCCAACTGGGCTTTCGGGAGAGACTCTGAAACCAAGTGTGGGCTCCAGAAAACAAGTCGCTCTTGTAGACCTTCCGCAGGTGTCACTATTGGTCAAGCCATCCCATCCTGGAAGTATCTTACTAGGGAACCCTTGGAAATGACTAGCCTGACTGGGCACTTCTTTATGGTTGAAAAGTAGCTTCGTGGAACCTGAAACCTCACCAGAGGTAATCATTGGATCATGCAGATCCGGGACCACCGTCTGCGGAGGTGGGTATTAGAGAGAAGGTGAGAGCGAGGGGAATGGCATCCTATGTGGGGAAGGAAGCAGTTCCCGCCCTAACCCACTCAGTGCAGAAGGTCGATAAAAATACAGATTTACCTCTGCTGAAGCTGTGCTGTCATACGTACATCTTCTGGCCACGTACTGTAGAGACAAGATCATTAGGGTCTTTGATGGGCAGCTCTTTATCTACCACTTTGTTATGAATTCTGAGTTTCTGGGAATGCCAAGTGCGATGAGAAATGATGGAGAGCCACGATCTCATGTCTTGTTGAATGAAGACGTGATACACTCACCACCTCAAAGGCTAGGGCCAGCCCGCAGGGTGTTTATTTTCTCGTCTTCCGGGCACACTTCTCTGCATCCCCATGAAGTCCTGCCTGCGCTGTGTGATGATAAACGCACGGAAAAGAAATCCCCAACAGAAAACAGATCACGGGCTTACCCGTTGATTTATTTGTGGACGCATTTTCAGGGCTGGGGGACTGCGGTGTCTGAATGCACTGAACTTAAAGCAAACAAAGGTCGTGGCAGAGCCCAGTTCTGGATGGAGCTCTGGAAGAAACCAAAGAGAAGACAAGAGACATGTGCTCCCAGGTCAGGGAGGCTAGAAGACCATGAGAGAGTAAAGTGACCTCAGTCCACAGTATCAAAGCTCACCTTTGTCTATATCTTTTCAGTGGTAGTTGGGAGAAAGCCCATCCCATTTCTGAGCAGCTGATTGTAACAGACTTTCCATTCCCTGAGGCTACTCAAGGATCCTTGGGGCTACATTTTATCTCCTTTTTGCATTAAAAAGAAACTGAGGTTCAGAGACTCCCACTGATGCTCCAGGGCACAAGACCACCACCACCACCACCACCACCACCGAGAGACTGGCAGAACCGGGGCTCATACCAGTGCTCCCAGATTCCAAAACTTTCCCCTCCACACCACTGCCCACCACCCTGGCCCCCTGCCCGAATCTTCCATTTACCCTGGCAGAGCCTCAGAGCAGATGTGGCAGTGGAGAGGGCTCCCTGGAAGGTGGACTTAGTCCCAAGTGGCCTCGCTCTGTCCCCCAGCCACCGACCTAGCCCTTCCCCTCCCCAACAATTTCACCCTGTTTCCTTTGGAGAAAACATGACTTTAGCCATTGATGGAACTCTGAGGCCAACAATACACCCACTGCAAGCACACCCCACCCTTTCTCCCCCCTCCCCCCCCCCACCAAGCTTTAAGGCTGGCGGTCCCCTCCTACCTCTTATCCCCCCCACCCCCACCTGCCTTGACCTTCCTTAGTGGGGAGCTTTCTGCATGACAATGTCTGGCCCCTCCTGCCCTGAGCTGCCCTTGTGCTATTAGCACCTAATGAAAATGTAACCGTATTTAACCCCCACAGTCCCAGATTAGCAGGAGAGAGCCCAAGTGGGTTTAATTCCTTTGTATGATAAGCATCCAGCTCTCCATTTGGACGGTCCAGCCCCTTCTCCCTGGAGAGGACGCAGAGCTGTGTAGGGCTAGCTCGGACCTCTCAGCTGTCCGGGCACAATGGGGAAAGTATCTTTTGTGGCATTAACGGCTTTGGGGAGGGGAGAGGGGAGGGTACGGGCTGGTGGGGAGGGGTGCAGTTGAAGAGGAGGAGAACAATGTGTGAGAAGCTGAGGCTGTGGGTTTCCCACACGGACCAATATGTCCCCCCCACCCCCCTCTGGGAGAGACAGATCTGCAGCGACCAGCCCACAGCTGATCCCGCCTTGATTGGCTTTTTTTCCCATTGTGCTCTCTAGGGACGAAAATCCTTTTGTGGCGTGAAAAGAGAGGCGTTCCTGCCATCCCCTCCCTCGAACTGATTGGCTATGTCACAAGATGGCCAAATCCACCCGGATTAATGTGCGGCCGACCCCGGCCCAGAGTGAGGATGTCTGAGTCCGCCCCTTCGGGCCAGCGTGTCTGCTGCCCTGGGAGCAGGGAAGGGGGACCCGGAGGGGCAGGCCACCACCTTCTTCATATTTATTATTCTCCCCACCCCACCCCACCCCACCCCCAGCCCTGCGGGGATGTTTATTCATGGGCCACATCTGCTGGCTGGCAGGCGACACATCTCTTGTTAGAATGCCTGGAGTCCCCAAGGAGCCAGGAAAATGGGGCACATTCCTTAAGACCCGCCTCTTCACTTTGGTCACATCACCCTTTGGCTTTTGAACCCACCTGTAATCTCAGCCCTCCCCACTGCCCAGCAACCCGCCTTTAACCGCCCCCAACTTCTCACCTGGAGGTTCTGGGTTCCCTTAGCTGCCTCCTGTGCTCTGAGCTGGACCAGAAGGAGAACACCTTCTCTCTCTGCCCTTTGCCCCCTCTGTGGCTTCGACCCGAATCACAGTTCCCCACGTGGCTTCTGGTAGGAGTCAATTCCGAGACTTTAAAAACCAGCTCAGATTTTGTCTCGCTGACTCTCTTAATCCGAAGAACACTTTTCTTTCCCTGATTTATCATGTGTATATCCACGGTAAGACCTTGGTTTGCGAGTGTAATTTGTTCCAGAAGCATGCTTGTAATCCAAAGCACTTGTGTATCAAAGCAAATTTCCCCATAAGAGATAATGGAAACTCGGGTGATTCATTCCACGACCCAAAAATATTCGTATGAAAATGATTACAATACTGTAATATAATACAAAATAATAAAGATGATTAAAAATATAAAGAAACATAAATTAGCCTGCACTTACCTTTGAAAACCTTCCTGGCTGGTGTGAGGGAGACCAGAGAGAGGAGGGATATTGTGTAGGACGACTTTCACTGTCACTAATGGAATCACTGCTGTCTGTTGGCTCAATGGAATATTGTTCTACGTGGGGGCCATTGTATACGCTCACAGGGATGTTGACTACGGTACAGTATTAATAAACTCTTGTCATATACTGTATTTAGTGCAGCTGGCAATAAGGCAGCAGAGGAAAGGGTCTCTATCTGAAGGCAGCCTGACCTAGAATGAAGCAAAGCGTTCCTAAGCTCACTCTTGGATGGAGAAGCAAAGGACTGTCCATAGGTGCTTCGAAGTGACAAAAAATCACGAGTGCCAGCTGTGGGTACCTTCCGATGTTCTGGAAAATCACTGATTTCTGCCAAACACTGAAGCCCGAGACCGAGTATGGGGACAGTCACCCACAATCCCCCAGAGAGAGAGACAGAGAGAGAGAGAGAGAGAGAGAGAAGAACCACTGGCTCAGTTGTGATCACATGACATTAGGCTACTTGTATTGCAAGACCTCACTCGTTGAGCAAGTTAAAATTTATTAGAAATCCTCGCTCGTCTCGTGGAACACTCGCAGAACAAGTTACTCGCGAGCCAAAGTTTTACTGTATGTTTTTTACCTCTTTCGTTGTGCTTCCCGTTCTCCACCATAAGTAAACGTGACTCCTGGTACGTTCCTTCCTCTCAGAAACTACAGGGTGCTGGAACACCGGGTTTGTCTCTGGGTTACC
Organism: Panthera tigris; assembly: GCF_018350195.1. Classification (NCBI taxonomy): domain Eukaryota; kingdom Metazoa; phylum Chordata; class Mammalia; order Carnivora; family Felidae; genus Panthera; species Panthera tigris. Next base: position 52,684,833 of record NC_056673.1, on the reverse strand, counting down.
TTTGTCACGTCCCCTGCCCCCATCTAGTGCTGATTCGTGATGTGTGTGCGCGTGGGAGGCGTCACTCAGCAGCCTGGCGGAATGGAGTGGACGAATGCAGGCTGGACCCCAGGTCTTGGACCTCTCTTTCAGAGGTACCATGGGTACTGGGACTAATCCAGAAAGTGCGCGATGGCCTTTTTCCCCATTTGAAAAGTGACGTGAGTCTGCTTCAACGTCGCTTTCCGTTCGTCTGTCCTGTACGTGGTTTTAGCAGTAGTGTGCTTTGCTGCTTGACATTTCCAAAGATGAGATGTGAGGGAAATAGGAAGACCCCAACATGAAGAGGAGGGGAAGACCCCAGACTTGAGGGGACAGGACACGTCATCGAGCCCCTCCCAGGTCTGTGTGTGTGTAGGACGAGCTCCGTGGCAGTCAGGCTGGTAACTACTTTTATGTTGACAGCTGGGAACGTCTTTGCTATTTTCTATTATAATTTCTATTATAATCTATTATAATCTATTTTCTATTATAATATATAAAATTATATATTTTCTATATATAATTTTCTATTATAATTATAAATAAGTGTATATTTTCTATTATAATATATTATAATATTTTCTATTATAATTATAATCCAATTATATAATTGGTTTGGGGAAATGAGATGGCCTCCAACAGACTTAGAAATATGAGCAAGGAGGGAAAATAGGGGGAAAAAATGAGAGAAATTGTAGCATTTTTATGGACAAGCTGCGTCAAATCTTTCCAGGGTTTAAGTGAAGAAATACTAGCACACCAGGTTGTGTTGGAGTTACACGATTTTAGCAGCACTCACTTTCAGGAATTCAGATTAGACAGTGGCTAGTTCTGGATGTGAAGGAGGAGTATGTCAGTGAGATCCTGGCAAGGGGTGGGTGTGGCTTCCAAGTGGGATGGCCGATTTTAGGATGATAAGTGGGACATCTTTCAGGTATGAAGTGGAGGGACTAGAAGAGATCAGAGAATGGGCCTGTGACTGGCCCAGGGACACTTTTACCTCTAAGCACTGCTCAAAAATTGCTCAATGGCATCAGTCATTCACACACTAGTATGAACTACTTTGATCACATTGCCCTTCTTTTACATCTTAGCTGATATCACCTGCCCTAGGTAATGGGAACCTGATTACCAGGAACAGATGTGAGAAGGGGGGAATGAAGGCTAAGAAAGCCTTAAGATCATCCAAGAAAGCGATAAGATCCTTATGCACACGCAAATTTGAGCACAATTGGGCTAAGTGGAAGAGTCACATCCAAACCCTCCATGGCCCCTCAGAACCCACTGCAGTACCCACCGCCCTCCTGAGAAGATGCTTAGCTGAGGGGAAGCTGATCCGTGATCTCAGAGTTAAGCAGCAGTGGGGGTGATTACCACTTAAAATGGAAAAAAAAAAATCCCACTTTGAACTCAATTAACTTTAAGAGCTTACTTTTTTTTTTTTTTTTTTTTAAGAGGACTGGCTTTAATAGAAAAACGTTAATGTTCGAACAAGGAGATTCATCTTCCAAGGCATAGAAGGTTAAAAGGTAGCTTTGTGAAAGTGACGGGATAATAGAAATTTTGAGACTTTTCTTTTGAAAGATAAAACGTTCGTCTCTGCGGTGAAAGTCCCTGGTTGCCATTAAAAGGTTGAGTGCCTCTAAGTAGGCTCATGGAAACTTCTCTGTGTTTGTTATCCGCTTACCTGCACCAATGCACAAATAATGCATTTATTTGTTCTTAGCTTTCTAAGAACTCAAACGTCGAGACACAATTTAGTCTGGGGGAATGTTGCACGAATCGGGCATTACTCTGGATGTTTATGCCTCCGTTTCAAACTGGGTTGAATTGGATTTAGAACAGGTGGAGAGAAGATGGCCCAGGGAATACATTAGGAAAAAAATCTCAGGCAGGTTTTGGTTTATCACAAGGAAGCATTGAAATTGATATTGTTTCTCTCAATTGAATTAGATAACTATTTTATACTTAAATATATATCCTTTTTTTAAATAAGAAGAAACATCTTTAGCTCTGCTTCTAGGTTTAAGAAAATATGCACACATTTTGTAAAGGTCCAGTTAGAGCTGAGTTGGGGATGTCATAATGAATTACTTCCCAGTAAGGTGCATGGGTTGAGAACAACCTCCTAGGACAGAATTTACAACCTGAAGTTAAAAACCACAGTTCTCTAAAGCAAGCATTCTAATGAAGTGGTTTGTTATGATGTTCTTTGGCTCAACGTTTCAGAACGATAGTACGGAGTACTAATACCATTCACGTCAAACGTGCTTTGTAAAATCTATAAATTTTCCTATGTATTAGTTTATGTTTACCACAGTCATACATGCAGTTCTTTGCTTTTTTATTGAAGTATAATAATATCCCTATAGAATAGTGCTCAAATTACAAAGGCGAGCGGCTTGATGAATTTCACGAGCCGAGCACACCTTTGTAACCAGCACTGGGATTAAGAAACAGAAACTTAGAAGCCCCTTCAGGCTTCCTTCCAGTGGCTCCTCCCTCCTTCCCACCGAGGGAAGCCCTTATCTTGACTTTTAACACTATCAGCTTGCAAGGCTTATTTCTGAACCTCATATAAATGAAATCGCGCAGTACGTGTGGTTTTGTCTCAGGCTTCCTGTCATCCAGTCCGATTGTTGCAGAGAGTCATAGACTGTTTATTCTCATTGTGGTAAAATATCCCATTGTGTGAAAATACCACAATTTATTTTTCCATTCTGCTGTGGATGGACATTTGGATCGTTTCCAGGTTGGGCTGTTGTAACTGGAACATGCATAGAGTTTAAAGAGTCAAAAGCGGGTCGACAGAGCAGGCAAGATCAGTACACTTTCTAATTGATAAAATCCTATCTAATTTTTGCAATACGATGCTTAAAAAAAAGAAAAGCACTCCCGAGTTGTAAACGTGTCATTGTACTATGGAAAACAAACAGAAATGGCCCCCTCATCTCCAGAGGTTATAATCTAACACATAGACGATACAAGTACTGAACGAGTCCGAGAGGATGAGGTTAAGGGTAATTTATTGAAATGCTCACAGTCTGCAGGCGTCAGTTTTAATTTAGAACTAGTAACATGCTTCTTTACTACCGGTGCCTCTAGAGGATTTTGCTTGCCCTTGACCTGGTTTGCCCTGGGAGCCCAGTACTGCTGGGCCTCGTGAGCCCGGAGGGCTCGGCTCTCCCTCCGCTCGCTCTCACATCTCAAAGGCCAATGCTCTCTCATTTCTGCTTTGCTGATAGATCTGCTTCCCAAGCCCTCTGCAGAGTTGCTTTGCTGCGTGCACTCGTGGTTTCTGCTGTGCCATAACGTTGTGCCCATGACCGTCGCTGGCCCCGTGCTGACCCAGCCTAGACTCCACTTTTTCACCTCCTCGCTCAGCTCCCCCTGCTAACTGGAATCACATCTTGCTCTCTGTGTCCTTATCCCCCAGCCCTCGAAGGTAGAATCTGCTTGGCCCGGCTCCTCTGTGTTCACTTGGTGAATTGGACTGGTTGCCTGTGAGTCAGGAGAGGCAATCAACTATTATTTGGATGATGGGTGCAGACGACCTGCTTGCCTGTCAAGTGGGGTGGAATTGGCTGCTTTGTTGTTGTTGTTGTTGTGTTTGTTTGTTTTTCTAAAATAATGTATTGTCAAGTTAACTAACATACAGTGTCTACAGTGTGCTCTTGGTTTTGGGAGTAGTTTCTGTGTATGGTGGCCTACATAGGGTTGTCGGGCTGGAGACTGGGGGCCTTGACCGGGGAGGGCAGCACTGTGTTCTGAAGTTATTGGTATCTTCAGTGACACTTAAGATGTCTGGTGGGGGGGCGCCTGGGTGGCTCAGTCGGTTAAGCGGCCGACTTCGGCTCAGGCCGCGATCTCACTGTCCGTGAGTTCGAGCCCCGCGTCGGGCTCTGTGCTGACTGCTCAGAGCCTGGAGCTTGTTTCAGATTCTGTGTCTCCTCTCTCTCTGACCCTCCCCCGTTCATGCTCTGTCTCTGTCTCAAAAATAAATAAACGTTAAAAAAAAAATAAAAAAGAAAAGATGTCTGGTGGGCTGAAGGAATGAGTGAAGAACGAATGAATGAATGACAAGCACATCCCAAATCAAGATTTTCTCTACCTACAACTCACTCTTGCCCAATGACATCAGAGTATTGTCAAATCCCTTTTTCTAGATTTCATTTTTAAATGTCAGCTCAGAGGCACCCGGGTGGCTCAGTCAGTTAAGTGTCCGACTCTCGATTTTGGCTCAGGTCATGATCTCACAGTTTGTGAGTTGGAGCCTCGTGTTGGGCTCCACACTGGCTGTTGGGAGCCTGCTTGGGATTCTCTCTCTCACTCTCTCTCTCTCTCTCTCTGCCTCTCCCCTGCACTCTCTCTCAAAATAAATAAACTTTTTAAAAGTTTATTTAAAAAAATAAATTAAAAAATGTCAGCTCAACTCTTGAAACTAGACAAAAAATTTTTTTAAATTTATTTTGAGGAAGAGAGGGAGAGCAGAGGAGAGGCAGAGAGAGAGAGAGAGAGAGAGAGAGAGAGAGAGAGAAAGAAGAGAGAGAGGAAGACATAGAATCCCAAGCAGGCTCCACACTGTCAGAGCAGAGCCCGATGTGGAGCTCGATCTCATGAACCATGAAATCATGATCTGAGCCAAAACCAAGAGTTGGACGGTCAACCTATGGAGCCATCCAGGTGCCCCAAAACTAGAGAAACTTTCAAGTTGATGTTGGTGGATGCCAAGAAAAGACATCAAAAATGACTGACGCACCTTAATGACTGGCAGGAGAGAAGAGACGTGTTGTGCTTGGCCCGAAGCTGGGGATGGGGGGATGTGTCAAGCCTGGAAAGAAGGATGAATAACAGATCTGAGTAAGACCGGATTGTTGAAAACCTACCAGCGACATGTTCATGGTGTTGATGGGGGGTGTAGAGTTGAAGACCTCACAGGGCGAGATGATATGTGGTGTTGTTCAAAGAGCTGGGGCTTTAAAATCAGACAACAGAGAGTCCGAATTCAAGTTCTGCCACTTACTGGGTAGGAAAGTTCCATTTCCTCACCTATAAGGTATAGAAACAAGTACCTACTCTTTACACAAGGCTGTCGTGGGAAGGAGATGATACAGAATGTGTATATGGAGCCTGGTGCAAGGAGACGCTCAGCAAGGGTAAGACTATACGGTGAACTAAGGCACGGGCTGAAGGAAGCAATGGGCTGAAGGAAGCCGACCACAGCCAGGGTGCAGGGGGTTACGATCTGTGGCCATAACCACCGTTCCCTAGGTGAGAACGCTAGGCTGAAAAGTGTGTCTTAATTATGACATTAAAGCCAGTAAGGGAAAGAAAGGAAACTTCTAGTAGCTCAGGGGAAATAGGAAATGGACAAATACCCAGGAAGGATCACCTGTGGGGCACTGGCTTAGCCTGGGAGAGGCCTCTTTCGTGGCCACCGGGGCCCTGGAGGCTGGGGCAGTCCACGTACAGACTGTGAAACACAGCACTCTTGCTCTAGTCGTTACTGTCTTCCTGGTCGGTACCTGTTCTCACTCCCCATTTCCCAGAACCCGGGGATTTCACATTATCTCCCTCTCCCTGATAGAAAGCCTGCTCCCCGAACATTTCATTCATTCACTGATGCCAAAGCACGGCTGACAGGTGACAATTTAAAATATAAACCCACCCCGTAGTCATTTATATTGGAAAGCTAATTAAATAAGAAAGTTGATTTAGCAAACGTTTCGGAACTCCAGTTCACTGCGAGCACTCAGGCACTGAGGATACGGAGTGGAGACAAGTGCTTTGCTCCTGCCTTAATGTCATGGTGTGCTAGCTGGGCCACCTCCCATGGCCTGACATTGGAGCACCCCAGACGTGCCCACTCCTCCAAAGGGTAAAAAACACCCTGTCCAAAGTCCCCTTCAGTGGGTTTCTCCAGCACACACGGTCCTGGGGGAGCGTGGCACTGGTTTCTTTCTGCCTGATCGTGAGTTCAGCCCGTGGGCAGAAAGAGGAAGCCAGAGACTGGAGGAAGCCAGAGAGTGTTAGGAAGCCAGAGACTGGAGGTCTGGTCGTTCTTGCTCTTTCTTGCTTGCTCTGTGACCTTGGGCAAGTCAGCTTTGCTCTCTATGCTTCACTTTCTCTTCAGAAAAGCCAAGAGATCCCTTTTAGTGCCAACATTTCAGGAATTAAATGAGATGGCCATCACACTGGCTCAGAGAACCACTTTGTTCTTGTGCAAAATTATACATTAATATAATTAATATTAAATGTCACCAAATAAACTATAGGATATATTATGCATCAAAAAAGTATATATTAATAAAACATAATCATTTATATTTTCTATAAAATTTTATATAAATATATAATTTATATATTAATATAATTATCTGTTATAATATTATACATACACATATATATACACAACACACATATATATGTATCTGTGTACTTGCCATCTTATTTAATTATATACATGCATTATGTATGTATATATATCACATATGTTCATATACATGTATATGCACACATATAGTTAAAATAGTGTTAAGGATCAATGTTCTAAATCACAGAATATCTTCTCCATAAAAAAAGGACACACACAGTGCAGTTAGATCCAGGAACATGTTCGTTGCTCTTCGGACAGTGTCGTTATTTCAGAGCTAGGCCCGGAGGGGACGTGGGGACCTGAAATCATTTCCCTGGCTCCAGTCCAAACAGGGCTCAGTGAGGACTCTTCCAGACTTACTACCCCCATGAGCACCAATTATCCCTTGTGTGTACTTGAGCATTGCTTTTTGTTTCTGGGCTGAAAGGAAATGTTGCATTTAGATAAAAATGTAAAATTAGTAAATGAATCATGGAGCATCAATATCAAAATTAATGATAATGATAATGGTGAATGACAATGAAGTTCTTTCCAGGCAGTGAGTAGAATGTTTGAAAAGAAGTTTCTGCTGCCTGTGCCAGAGACAGGCCTGGATGGGGCCATCATTCTTGGACTCACAGAATGTCCAGATTGGAAGGGAACTTAAAACTTAGCCAATTCCAAAGAGCCCAAATGTCCATCAACTGATGAATGGATAAAGATGTGGTTTATATACACAATGGAATACTACTTGGCAATGAGAAAGAATGACATCCTGCCATTTGCAGCAACGTGGATGGAGCTGGAGGGTATTATGCTAAGTGAAACAAGTCAGAGAAAGACAAATATCATATGTTTTCACTCATATGTAGATCCTATGAAACTTAAAAGGACTTTGGAGGAAAGTGGGAAGGCCGCTAACTGCATCTCGCAACCACTGTCTTGATCGCTAGTGTTAGATTGACCTGCATTCAACAAGTCCCCTTCTCTCATTCAGTGTCTCTGCCTCAGATCCAGAGACAGTGGTGATGAGCTCACAGGCATTTCTGCTAAAATCAGACTTATACTCCAGCTTAGGAAAGAAACAGAACAGTTTGAACCTAATGTGTTAGGTTCAAAGGGGCATCTTTCCACCCCCCCACCCCAGTTTACTTATTTCCAAGTCTTAAAATGAATCGGTGACATCATTACACGACCACATCATAATTCTTTTCTTTTCCTTCTTTTTCTTTGTTTCTTTGGCTCATCTTCAGGCAACTTTTCTTGTCAGTCAGTCCCGCCAGGATTCAAGAAGGTGTGAAAGGAGAATAAACGATGGTCCAAAAAAGAGCAAAGAAAGCGGCACCGTTTCAGGGAGGCTGTTCACCCAGAGCAGAGTGATTTGAGATCAGGGTTAACAGCTACCTTTATCCTCGCGGAAGGAAGAGGTGAGAAACTGACATTCAAGGACACATACAATGGGTCAGACGCTTCTATGCAGGTTTCTCCCGTGGATCCCCAAGCCATCAGTGAGATCGGTGCCACCTCCAGACTTTCCCACGGGAAGACACTGAGGCTCAGAGAGGGTAGGTGATTGGCCTAAGGTGCTCAGCAGAACCACTGCCTCACCTGACTGGGCTGGCTACTGCACCCTTGCCCTTCCCGCCGCCCCCGGGAAGCCTGTCCCCTGGCGGTGACACTTCTGGCTCCTTCCACCCATCCGGAGCAGCGAGAGGACAGAAGGAGAAAGGGGAAGTGTGTTGCATCAAAGACTTTTCCATTTAGATGGCACACAATTGAGGGGAAGGAGTCCAGGAAACTCAGTGACGTGGTCCTGGGGGCAGACGGACCTGGGCTCAAATTGTGACTGTCAGTGTTTTGCTCTATGTGCTATTTATGTCTCCTCACCACAACAGGCATCAATGCTACGGCACCAATTGTAAGCAACGCTGAACACGTAAGAAGGGTCCTGTATCGGCAGGCGTTACCGCTACCAGGGTGTTGGCTGGGTCTGGACTCTGATGGGCTGTGCCACCCTAGATAGACACTTCTGAGAAAGTCCTGGAGCTATGGCACATTTGGTCTGCTCACCTGCGGGATGCACTCTGCTTCCTTAAGGAGCGTCTGCATTTGATAACAGAACGTATTTGAACCGCTCTGCCGCAAAGGACTGTGATCCTTTTCGCTCTGGCTTTCAGACGGCTGGATGAGAGGTGGTCTGGGAGTCCAGCCATGCCTTCCTCCACGATCTCCTTCGGAAAAGTGGCGTGGGGACCTGATGATGCAAGTGTATCCCCTTGTGACTCCAGTCGGTGGAAGGAGGTGTGGCGGGAGAATGTGGGGCACAGCTTCCCCCAGGCCTGGCTCCAGGTGGGCTCGCAAGTGTGGGAGCCTCTCACGGAGCTAACCCACAGATTCCAGGGCTGACGCAGGCACAGACAGAGGAGGGGACGGCCAGAACCCCCAGGCACGGCTTCAGGCTCCCCTCAGAGCTCAAGCTCCCCAAATCCTCCTTGTTAATGACCCCATGACACCTGGAAGTAAAAGGCAGTCCCAGGCAATGACTTTGACTCTTGGTAGAAAAAAAAGGAAAAAAAAATTTTTTTTCAATTTTTTAATGTTTATTTATATTTGAGACACACAGAGACAGAGCGTGAGCGGGGGAGGGGGAGGCGCAGAGAGAGAGAGAGGAAGACACAGAATCCGAAGCTCCAGGCTCTGAGCTGTCAGCACAGAGCCCGACGTGGGGCTTGAACTCACAAGCTGTGAGATCATGACCTGAGCCGAAGTCAGACTCTCAACCGACTGAGCCACCCCGGTGCCCCTAAAAAGGAAAAATGTTTGAAAACCAAGAATCCTCAGAATTTGAGATATTCAGCCTGCCTTTTTTTTTTTTTTTCCCCAGAATTTTAAAATCTATGCAATTCAAGGTTGTAACAGTTTGGTGTTCTTAAAGCATTTACATTGAACAAAAGAAGTTTCAATAGCACTCACAACCGGAACGATTTTATGAATATCCTTACATGGGCGTTAAGTCAAAACTCCGAATTCAAGGTGCTTTGGAGACCTACTGCCTCGCCTCACCACAGTGTCTGCGGATAATAAGAAATCTGGCCAGCGGTCATGGCCCACGCCATGGCCCATGGCTCACTGGTATCTGAGAGGCCTTCTCAGGCTTGGGGCTGAGCGTCCAGGGTGGGGATCCCAGGGTTCCAGCACTAAGCCCTGGTCACCTAGACCTGCATGGAATGAAACACGAACAGCAAAATCTGCGCTCCCAGATTGAGGCCTCTGCTGTGCCTGCAGGGTGCCCCCCTCCCCCCAGTCCTTGCACCAGATCCCTCTTTATGCCGCCAAAGACACACCTGAGGAACAGCCCCTGCCCCTGATGGCAAGCGGAGACCCCGCGCGACAAAGCCCCCCACCCCCACCGCCACCCCCCTGCGGCCGAAGCTCTCTGGACGCAGCCGCGGGGGGGCTTTCGATGGCACAGGATTTTCCCAATGGAGGTGAAGTGGCCTCTGAGGCCCCGTGGGAGGGGCGGTGGCGGGGAGGCGGGCAGCCAGGCCGGACTGGGACTGTGTGAATGTGGCCCGCGTATTGTTCCGCAGCTTTGTGCTTCAGGCCTCGATGGGGCTGATTTAGAAATCCTAATCAGGGAGCTCTCAGGGCTTCCCGGGTGTGACATAACTTGAGCGGCTCTGGGGGATTCTTTGTTCTCTGATGACAGCTGACTCGGTCTCCAGTGGGAACAGTTTGAACATAACTCCACAGCACACGCACTGGCAGCTGCAGCCTTAACTCTTCGTTACCCACCTCGGGGGCCCCTGTCTCGTCCGCTCCTTCTGCGATGTGTCGTCTGCGCTTTCCGCAGTGTGTCAGCTCTTCAAATCACCTTTCTGCGGAGGGAGGGGACGTGCTGACTGCGGGAGGGGCGCCTTGTGTCCCACACCTGGGACACTCTTGGAAAATCAAGTGTCCCCGGCCCCGTGCGGTCTCACTCTGCTAGCTGTACCGGCGGCCCGGTCTGACTGCGGCCCAGAACATGACCATTCGCCTCTCCGAGGGTGCTCGCGGGGATTTCTTCCCACCCCTGGCACCATCTGAAACACAGGCTCACGCTCTGGGGATTCTTCTGGTCTAAACACAGAGCCAATCCGTTCGGGAAATCCGACGAGAAGGCAAGGCGGGAAACTGGTAGGAGCACTGGCTTTGGAGTCCGGCAGAACCCCGTGGGGCTGCAAGGTCACGGACATCGGGCCAGTCGTTTCCTCTCTCTGGGCCTCCGTATGTCCAGCTGTACACGTGGAGATGGTCCTGATGAGAGCGCCACCCAGCTGGATTGCCGGGAGGATAGCACGGGGTTGCGCATGCGCAGGGCGGTGGTAGGCATCACCACTGCTGTGGTCGCCGTGATACAGGAAACTTTCTCCGGGAGGGAAGGTGTGGCTACTCCAGGAAGCACGGGAGAGGTGAATGCTGTGGGTGTCTCTTGAATTAAATCGTTCTTAATCTTCTCTTTGGTGATGAGCTAACAAGGCAGCCCTAGAAACTTCTATTCGGCACCAGATCGGTTCTTCGTTCCATAAGCTTTGAGTGCCAGCGCTGAATGGGCATTGAGGGTAGCAGAGGTGACAAAGTCACGGCCCTGGGCTCCAGGGGCTGACCTGTAAGGGGGGCTGCATAGCTAGGACGGTTGGCTGCAGACGTGGAAGCCCAACTCCGATTAGCACGCGTCAAAAGAGAGCTGAAAGGAAGAATGCTGGGGTAGCTCATGGGATCCCGGGAAGAGTCGCACAGCGATGCACCTGCCCGCGGAGGGGAGCAGCTAGCACCAGAGGTTTGATTGTGGTCAGTCCCCCCTCTCTGGCGTCACTTCTCACTTCCCGTGTGTGCTGGCTCCACCATTCTGTCTCACAGCAGGTTAGCGCGAAGCATAGCAGACAGCATAGGTGGGAAGCCTTCTCCGGTCGGACATGGCATAGAATTCCCGGTGAGAAAACTCATTGACCCAACAATGATCGAATGCCCATTCAGGACTGAGCAGTTCTGGCCATGGGACCGGTGTCTTCTGAAGCCCCCCAAATGCAGATAGGGGGACTTAACCACAGCTCAAAAGAGTGGGAAGAGTGTACAACTGGGAAGACAGTTGTACAGGAAACCACTACGGAAGCAGGACCGGGTTACGAATACGGTTGACTTTTTACCTCTAGACCAAAAGGAACCACTGAAAAGTTTTAAGCTGAGGAGTAAAAAAAATGGCCATGTATATATTTTCCGACTATAATGGGAAGAGCAAATGGAAAGGAAGGGGATGATTTGGGAGGTGGGGAGGTCTATCAGAAGGCTACTGCACCAGTCCAAGCATTAGATGATGAGGGCCTAAAGTAGGGTGATGAACAATGGAGATGGCCGGAGGTGACAGACATGAGAGATATTTAGAAGGTAATCTCAACAGAACCGGTTAACTAGATACTGAAAGAGGGGAGTGAAATGTTGACTATGACCCTTAAGTCTCCCCTGGGAAAACACATGTTTATAAACACGGACTAAAGCAATAGCCCACTACTGGTCGTATCTGATAAATTGGTGGGTCGGTGAAACTCCCAGGAGTGTGTGTGTGTGTGTGTGTGTGTGTACATGTAATTTAAATTTGATATAAATATATGTAAATATATAAATTACATATCCCTTTCAATCTGTCTATCTGGAGGGGTATGATAGGATTGTTTTGGTCCCTGGGAAAGAGATGAGGAGACAAGGGTAAGTTGCCAACAGAATGGTGACCATTCCCTAGCCTTGTCCCAAACACAAGCCTGATTCTCTGTAGAAAAAATCAGCTCAGAGTCAGAAATGGTGTATATCTGGTTGACACTATGAGATCCAGAGATGGGGAAAAAGGAATACTTCCTATTGCTTCAAGGCTCTAGAAGGGATCCTAGGCCAGTGAGGATGAAAGGACACCGCACTCTTTGACAATCTGAAGTTCTATGCTCTCAGCATCTGTTCAGCAGCCTTTTCCTGGAAGGTACCAGTGGCAGCAGCAGGAGGGAGGCTTCAGCTGTAGGGTGTCACAGGGCTACCAAGGGACTGTCATGGAGGGCAATGCATCACCTGCTCCTCTACCCCTGTTCCAGCTTTATGTGAAGAAACCTTGCTTTTTTCCATCTTGTGTAATGCTTCAACTGGGGGGGAAAGGGTGGTTCTTTTGGAACAGTATCGTATTTTCTAGTGATGGATAAGATAGAAAAGCATGAGAGGGGGGCCAGAAATAAGGAGATCAAATAAGATGCAATTACATTGTTTAAGTGACACATTAATGAGAACCTGAAGTAGGAGGTGGGGATAGACGAAGAAAGGAGGGGGCAAGGTGAAAACCAATGAGCAGGTGGGCTCTTCAGGGCTTATAAATTGCATATGGGGGCCAAGTAGGAAGTGAGGAACAGTTATGATTTCCTAATCTGGGGCTTTGGTGAAGAAAATGGTGTTTCTATTAACAGAGTTTGAGGAGTCGACAGTTTGGTTGGAATTCAATGACTCTAAGGCACATGTAAGTCCTCATTTGAGAAGGAAAAAAAAGAGAAAGAGGTGTATGTGTTAGTTGGATGCTAAGGCCCTGCAAGGCTGAGACACAAGAGGTAGTTTTCCATCATCAGATTTGCTGAGATACCTGAAGTGGTGAAGATTACAGAACCTGGGTGTGGATGGATGCTACTGAAGAATGTGTTTTGGACCAGCAATCACAGAATTAGAGATGGGTTCCCGCCTTTGGAAGGAATGTTTCAGACTCGATGATGTGGTGTGGATCAGTGTTCTTTTCATGGAGAGCTCCACCCGTCAGCCTTACGTCCATCCATCCATCTATCCATCCGTGCATCCATCTGTCCATTATTTCTTGAGCTTCTCCTATTTTCTTAACTGCAGTTGTGGGGAGTCAAAGAACAAAGAACAGCTTCATCCTTGGATTAGCAGAATACAGCCAGTAAATCACTAAGTCTCCAAAAAGAGTATTTGGCATTAACTTCTCAGTACTTTCCCTTGTGTATCTGGTCAGAGTAATTAGGGGGTCCTTCTTGCAGACCAATGATGAGTTAACATGTTCTTTTCAGCTACATGACAAATAGTTTAATTCCAATAGAATGCCTAAAAGTCTTTCTCAGCAACTGGCGTTGGGATTATCGACATATTATATTATTCATTTCTAATTCAAATTCCTTATCGGTTTCTAGAATGCTTGAGCACTTGCAACATCATTCTTCACAATGGTCCACGTTAATGCTCAGAGAATGCAAATTCATTTAAATATTAGCTTTAGCTACATATAAAAATGGATCTGCTTTTCGTAGAACATACAGTGCACTACAAAATGTTCGCTGTCTCCCCTGACTTTTCCCCCACCTTTTAACAAGAACTGTCAAGAGTGGACTGTGCTTGGATACCTTGGACAGCACAAGCTGGTGACACAGTTTGGTTATTCACCAGTTTGTACCTCCCCAAAGAGGAGATTTCATTTGTAATCTCAGACTTCAGATCTTCAAAACTTGTTTTTGTTCATTAAGGGCAAAATTGTCAAACAGATGACAGTTTTGGTAAGTATGTTGGTTAGGTTGTTTGTCACTTTTAGAAATTTTTAAACAATTAAACAATTTTTAAATTAAAACATTTTAAACAATTTATTAGGACTCTTTGTTTTGGAAAGAAAACAAGTAAACAAAAAGACAGCCCATCTCAAACTGGCTTAAACAACAGAAGGGATTTATTGGCCTAGCCCATTGGAAAAAAGAATGGATAAAGTGGAATTCACGGTTGGTTTGATCCAACAGATTAATTAAGTCATCAGGACTGGTTTTATTTTGACCTTGCTCTGTCTCATTGGTGCCGTCTTTATCTTCAGGCCAATTTCCTTCAGGGTGGCAAAATGTTTAAAGCTCTAGGATTGTCATCTTCAATGTTGTCCAGGAGCGAGGCTTTGGTGGTTCTCCCTGACACAGTTAAGAACTTACTCTCTCAAAAGTCCTGGCAAAGTTTCCCTCAGGACTCAGGAAAATGCTGTGTGTTGATTGGCATAGACTTCATTCACCTCAACCAAACATTGTGGCAGGAGGATCAGAATCAAATCGCTGATTGATCCGACCCTGCAGCTGGGTGGAGTCAATCTCTATTTAAATCCCATGCAATGGGATTATACAATGGAGGAAAAAGAACTCTTAGGGATTCAGCTGTAATTTCTAGTATAGCGAGGCTTAGAATTTTCCAGTGTTCAACCAACCAGCATGTTTTGAGTACCTTCTGCAAGCAGTGAACCCTGCCAGTTTTTTGGCAACTCATGCTCCACAAAACCAACTGCAAAAATCCTGGTCTTGATCCTCATGGCTACTGCAGTGACAAAGCAATGTTGTGAAAGTCTAGAACAATCGGCTCAATCTGTCCTCCAGCTGCAGAGGTGAGTGCTGTGAGCATCTTGTTGTAAGAATCATGGCAGGTGCCTAGAATTAGAACAATGCGGATGACTGCGTTCAAAGTACCTAAGTAGGAACATTCTATTTACATTTTTTTTTTTTAAGTAGGAGTACCTGAGAAGGTTCTTTCCTCCCATTTTTATGTTTGATGACAGTTTGGGGAAAGTAATGTCCACTAGACCTACTGAGCTGTGATACAGCTCCAGTTAATATTTGACTGTTAGCTTCCTGTTATACAGAAAACTAATAGCGAAGGATAAACCACAATATCTTTTAAAAAGATGCCTTTCTGTCTGTCAGTTTTGAGGAGGTGTTTACTGTTTCTCCCAACAGGAGAGAGTGGGGAGAATCCTTTGTCGGTATACAGGTCCCGTCTATTTTCCAAAGTGATTGAAGGAGGTTCCAGTGACCAAGTCTTCTAAATATTCTGCCAGGTTTCAAGGCTTCTTGTGCATGTATCCATTATTCAGACTTGTGGGTGAAGTAGAAAAGGGAAGAAGAAATGGGCACTGAAAACAACTAGAGCTTTCCATGTATGGCATCAACATGTATCAGAACGATGCAACTCTCAGTGGCGAGAAGAGAGGCTCCTGGTCCCAAGGACAAAGCCCACCTGTGTTACTTAGTCCCCAGTCCCCCTCCAACCCTCAATAGACTAAAGGTTCTTGTTGGCTCATATTGATTCCCTAAACACCTGTGTTCACCAGACTGTCCTTTATGGATATTTCCTGATCTCTTGGCTTCGGCTGGCTGGTGTCTCCATGGTAACAGGGAATGGGGAGGGGGATGTGGGGGCAGCTCAGCCCATTTGTCATCAATTGCCACTGTTTTGTTCTGCCTGGTGTGTGCCCTCAATTGAGTCCTGGAGGAGGCAAGCAGAGCAGAAGGGATTCAGCTGACGGGATGCCCCCCGCCTTCTGAAAATGGGGGTGGAGGGACATAACGGAGGGAACTGCCTCCAGAGAGAACCAAGGCATGGGGATCGCAACAGAATGCCCAGCTTCTCTGGGAGAATAATGTGTTTTGTTTTGTTTTGTTTTTGTAACTGAGACTTTTGCTTTAAGAGGGAGGGTGGCATTTGTGTCAGCCCAAAGACCTTTACTATTTTGTGGAATGAAGAGGGAGGAAATTTTGCCCATAATATGGAATAGGATGCTCCCTTTCTTTTTCTGGGTTGGAATTCCATGTTAAAAAAACAAAGAGTGATTGGGCTACCACAGTACCACTGCCTTAAACAGAGCATGAGTTGTGCATACTGTTTCATTGAGTGCCCCTCCTATATGCTATGCATTCATTTAGATAATTCACAAAAAAGACTGCTCCCCCACACCATCCCCTCAATCAGGCTTTGAAGGGTGGGAACATTCCTGGTTGGACTCAGCCTATAAGGTTCCTCTTGCTCATGGCCCGATGAACTCTGTTTTGTTTCACTCCCATCTTTGCCCTTAGCAAAGGCTCAGACCGAGCTCCTCCCAGACTCGTGGCCAGTTGAGTGATGCCTTCTCTCTTATTCCATGAGGAGCTCACCAGTGGGGTCGAATGAATGGCTCCTTCTCCATGTTTTTCTGGGTGACTTCTCTGCATCATGTTCAACTACCCCTCCTCTAAATCTCTCCTCTTAGGGCCCCATAGGCCAAGGTTCCATGTCCTCTTTCTTCCTCTCTATTGACTCATCTTGACCATCTTTTTTGGCTCTTTTCTTTCCTCCAGTTGAAGTTGGATCTGTCCTTGGTCCTTTCTTTATACTTCTCTTCACTTCTTGCAGTGTCACCTACTCCTGCAGCCTTAACTGTGAACTCGGAGTCTGGCTCTAAACCTGCCTCTAAACCAGGTCACCCTCCTAAGCAGCCAGCTCTGAGAGACAGCTTTGCATGGATGTGGACCATCAAATCATTCCAAACAAATTTGACTTTCCCTTAAAATTTCCCCCCATTTTCTTGGAGTGTTGCTAGCATCCCTCCCAATGCTCAGGTTCAAAAGCTTTGTATCATCTTTACTCCCACATATGACATGACTCTCAACCCCCTCACTTTCCTACTCCCTCTCTTTCTCCTCCGCCTCCTTCTTTCTCTTCTCCTTCTTCTCCCCTTCCCTCCCCCCCCCACTTCCCACTCTGTCTCTCTTTCACATGGATGCAGACCATCTCAGTACTCCATTTTTCCCCACCTGCACCAGGGCTCTATGCTGGGTCAGTTTCTCCTTCTGTTTTTGCCATTTCTGGCCAAGTCCATCTCTGCTCAAACGTAAGTCTTTAATCCTTATAAATCAAAGTCCAGTCTTTACTTAATGTCACCCAAGGTCCCCCGCAAACACGGCTTGCACTCTGACCCCCCCTCCCCACTCCAGCCATTGTCTCCTGCTTACACGTTCTCTGACTAAGCCTTCCAACCCCCAGATGTGGCTGCTGGGATTACAAAAAGGCACACTTTTTGGCAACATACATCCAAAACCTTGAAGGTGTGTTTTAACCAAGTTCTTCCATTTCCAGGAATTCATCTTGAGGAAATAATCAGACAGCTGCACAAAGATGCATGCCTAAGAGGTTTCTTTACAGCATGATTTGCAATTATAAAAAAATGAAAACAATGTTCAGTGTCCAATAATATCAATACAATGAAACACTAGGAAATCATTAAAAAATCATATGGATTTATTTACTGACATGGACACATAGTTCCAGAATTTTTGTAGGTTTTCTAAGTAAAAATGAAGGCATGTGGAGATAGAAATACATAATTAATACTTATTAATATATGATCTTTATAATTAATAATTATATGCACAAAGAACAACTCAACTGGACAAGGATGTGTATGTATCTACGTACATACATCCCGTTGCTGGAACTGAAATTAGTGATTTCTATTTTCTTTTTTTTTCTTTTTTTCAAGAGAAAGAGCACAAACCAAGCAGTGGAGGGAGAGAGAGAGAGAGAGAGAGAGAGAGAATCTTAAGCAGGCTCCGTACCCAGCTTAAAGCCCAATGTGGGGCTCGATCTCACGACCTTGAGATTATGACCTGAGCGGAACTCAAGAGTCAGTTGGATACTCAACCGACTGAGCCACCCAGGCACCGTTAGTTTTTTCTTTTTTTTTAATCAGTATTTAAACATTTTTGTACAATAACCATGGACTAAATGCATAAAGTAATGAATAGTTAAATTTCCACCATGCTGAAGTAAAGCAATTTAAAAAATTCTTTTTTTTAAAGTTTATTCATTTATTATTTCTGAGAGACATGAGGGAGGGGCAGAGAGAGAAGGAGACATGGAATCCAAAGCAGGCTCCAGGCCCCAAGCTGTCAGCATGGAGCCTGACGTGGGGCTCGAACTCACCAACCTCGAGATCATGGCCTGAGCCGAGGTTGGATGCCCAACGGACTGAGCTACCCAGGCACCCCAATTAAAAAAAATTCTTAAAAGGAAAATGTCTTCCACTCTCTTGTTACCTTGTCTTTGTTAATCTCATCATTGTGCCTATCAGTCTTCAATTCCTCACGTTGCTGTAAAGTATTATCCATTTCCAAGTACAATTAAATGCGTTCTTCAAGGGAGAAGCCAAGGATCTGGGGTCAAAGGTCCAAGGTTAGTGTCCTCATTCTGCTCATCACTATCCCAAATTTCTTCCCCTGTAAAGGAGAGAGGGATAACAATATAGAACTCACAGACATGCCATGAGGATCAGACAATGTACAGGAAAAGCATTTCAAGAAGGACAAAGTTATCACGCAACAGTCAGGGAGTGTGGTTTGTTATTATTACTGACGCCCCTGGGTCTAACTCGGTGGACTGAATTGCCACACGAGGATTGGAGCCTTTTCAGCCTCAGCTTTGAGCCCAGTATGGACACAGCCCAAGTTGCATATTAGTTTGAGCCCTGGCCCCCAAGAGTTGGCTGTGTGGGGTGGAGGGGAGGGGTATGGTCCCTCCTCACACACCCCAGGACTTTCCGTCCCTTCCAATGTTTCCAAAGCGATGCTTAACTCTAGAAGTTATGGAGAAAATGCTGTGTCCTGGGCCAGTCTGTCTGGCACCCACCACGGGGATACCGGTGCAGCCTTGCCGTCTGTCTTCTTTCAGTCCCCTACTCAGGATCTGAGGAGGTGACCATTCCCAGGATCTGGGGGCTCTCAGTGCCACTGGCCATGTGGTTGAGAAGGAGGCCTCCGTTTCCCATCCTAGCCCTGGCTGGAGCACAGGCTGGGCTGCTGGTGTGTGTGTGTGTGTGTGTGTGTGTGTGTGTGTGCATATGTGTGTGTGTGTGTGTGTGTGTGTCCCTCACCTACTTTCAAGTCTCTGTCCACAAGAAGACTCGGCCTACTGCATGCTTTTTAAAGTGGTCCAAGATGCAAAAAAACACCTACCCAGGCCCCTAACAGACCGAGTCGGAAGGAGAATTTGGGAGGAAGTAAGAAGGGTCCATGAGGATCCATGTCAAGCTCTGGGCAGCCAGTGATGTGGGCTTGGAGAGCAGAATCGGCCTGATCCACCTGGGCCTACTCATCTGCCTGTGGAGCAAGGGCCATCTGGAGAGGGTCCACGGGGCGTCTTGGAGGTGGACAGCAATCCAGGAGGAGGACTTGGAGACATGGAGGGGTGCAGGCGCTGGAGATCATTTGTCTTGGCGTCGTTGGGATGCTGTTTGGCCAGCCTGACTGAACCTGTCAACAGCTTGAAAGTGAGGTCAGCTGGGCGCTGGAGGCCTCATTAGCTATCTCCAGAGCTTGAATCTCAACCTCTTGAATCATCCATGATGAAACTCTTTATCAGCCGGGGAGGAGGCAGCCCCGGGGAATAACACTCCTGTATAAGGCTTGATTCTGAGCAAGGCTGCATCCGGAAGGACTGGCCAGGATGAGTTAGCCCCAGTACGCACTCCAAGATAACCAAACATGCTGACTTGCCCAAGGGAGTTATTCAGTATTCTCCATCTGGGATCAGGGGAATGCCGTTGTTCTTCTTCCAAAGCCAGGCTAACTTAACCCTTCGAGCCCCCGTCTTCGTCTTCCCTCCCTGCAAACTCCAGCCTCACTCAGGAGGGACGGAGAAAAACCACAGGGGCGGCTGGGGGCTGAGGCGTGGAAACAGCTCAACTTCTGCAGAAAGATTAGGAATCCTTGTGAGGCAGGGAGTGATAGGCCTGGGGGAGAATTAGTTTTGTCCCCGGGTTTCTGCTAAAAAGAGACAATTGCAATCCTCCCTCAACACAGTTGAGAGATAGGAGAGAAGGGGCATGTCCTGTGCCTCCCGCATCTCCAAATGCTTCAAGGCCTCCCCCTGCACGCCCCCCCCCTCCCCCCCGGAGGCTGTGAGCGACCCCATCCTGTGAGCGACAAAGAGGGACTGGCTGCCTGCACTGCTAATCCTGTAGGCTAGAATCATGAGGGAGGCTGGAATTTTTAGTACAGCCTTGAAAGAAACTATCAGCCCACCCCACCCCTGGGATGGGAATATGATAGGAGGCTAGCAAAATAAATAGAATCTGCGGTCCAAACTGACCAGGCAGAAATTGTTACTTGAACGGCAAAGAAAAACATGTGCCAGATATCCTTCCCAGGCGTTGTTTCCCCTCTTCTCTTCCTTGTGTCCTTTTATCAAAGTGTTTCTAGAAGAAGCCGTAGAGGGAGCAACTGGGTGAAGGCTGAAAGGGAGCGGGCCTGGAAAAAAAGTGTGAGGTTTGGGGGAGCTGGGCGAGGGAGCTTGGGGTCCTGCAGGACCCTCAGACTGGCATCCCCTTCCCCAGGAGGGGCATCCCTGACTAGGGAGTTGGCTGACACCCCCAGGGCTAGGACTGGCTGTTTGTCAGAAGTGTAGACATCTCCTTCAGACTGCCCAGGGACGCAGCACTAACAGAAAGGAAAAGTGGGCTGCGTAAGGCTTCCCAAGGAATTTCAGTTGTTATTCAAGTGACTCGGGGGCACCTAGGTGTCTCAGTCAGTCAAGCGTCCGACTTTGGCTCAGGTCATGATCTCACGGTTCGTGAGTTTGAGCCCCGCATTGGGCTCTGTGCTGATAGCTCAAAGCCCAGAGCCTGCTTCTGATTCTGTGTCTCCCTCTCTCTCTCTGGCCCCCTCCTGCTCATGCTCTGTCTCTCTCTCTCTCTCTCAAAAATAAATAAACATTTTTAAAAAAATAAAATAAAATAAAGCGACTCAGTTTGCAGCCCCAGGGAGTTTTGAATTGTTCTCCTTTGAGCTTTAAGTCTGTTGTTCTTGTATCTTTTGTCCATAATGTTGCCATCAGCAGGGAACCAGAAAGATGGCTGAAGGCAGTCCCCGGCACCAAGCTCTTCCGTCCTGCCTCTTCCTGGGAGGTGGCCTCGCTGTAACCTCATGGGTGAAATTAACTTCACTGCAAAGTGATTCTGCACTTACGAGGTTGTTACACTGTTAGGCCAACCACAAAGGCCGAGCCGATCCCCTAAAGGGTGCGTTCACTCATTTCGGTGGCAACTTCTGTGTTGCTGGACATCTGGGCGAAGGGGGCTGCGCGGGAGCACCCTGGGTGGGTGGCCGGGGTTCGCGATCTCTGTGTGGGTCGCACCGGCACAAGGTGACCAGAAGAATGTGCTAGGACCCTTTCCACATGGAGACAGTCAGGAACTTCGGGGAGCATGCAAATCCTCTTAAATTGTCCCAGCACCTTCAACACAGCAGACAAGCTGCGGACGGAGACACGGCCAGGGGGCCTGGGAATGAGCTAGCTGTGAAGGTTCAGAAAAATAAGCTTTGTAATCTGGATGCTCGCTAAACTTCCTGTGTTTTCTTTGTTTATTTTCCTTTGGTGTTCTTTTCTCAGTTTCTCTGTGTGTCTCTATCTCCTCTTTGTGTCATTAACATTTCTGTCTTTCTGCGGGGCTAAGGGAAAGCAAGCGGGGCAGATGGCTGGCCACACTTGGGCTGGAACTCTGAAGACTGAACAGTAACTCGGTGCTGGACTGACATAGTCGTGGCTGCGAGAGTCAGAGGGAGAGGAGGGCAAGGGAAAGAGGAAACTCAGGAGAGGTCCTGGCTCTGCTTGGTCAGCACCCCCGCCCCACCTGGAGACTTGGCTTCCAGTTTTCAGGCCTTGGGGACTCTGTGTTTTATTTAAATAAGGGAAGCTGTTTCCCTTACCTCCTTTCAAAGATAAATAAATAAAAAGGCTGTCATATCATCTTACAGATGCTGCTACCAAAAACAAAGGTTTCAGAACTCTGGCCACTTTTTACAAAATTAAAACATCAGAAGACGGGAGGGAGGTACGAGGAAGGATTTTAGAGACAGAGAAGGCCAGTTACCTGGTTTATTTACGTCTTGTGTCATTTTCACTGCCACCACTAGTGACAATAGGGGCGTGCCATCACCGTCATTGTCACGGCTACAGGCACCATCGACACCATCGTCACCACCACCACTGTCACCACCACCACCACCACCACCATCAGCATCACCATCATCGATACGGCCACTGTCCCCACCGTCTTCCACTCTGTGGTTACCCATTCACCAATCCACCATGACAACCACCACCCTTGCTGCCACTGCCACGCCCCCTCATTACTATCACCAGAGGCACCGCCAAGTAACTCTTCAAAACCCCAAAATGAGGGACTGTCACTCTTAGCCGAAATGACGCATTCCAGACTGGTGGACCAGCTGAGCCTACGGTTGCATTATTCCACGTGATGGGACCAAGTAAGTACGTTCTAGAGGAATCCCCAAACCACTGGGCAACAGCAGAAGGTGATGGAAAGCTTCCGTGTCTGGAGCCCAAAGACTCGTGTTCTTGCCTTGGCTCCGCCTTTTACCAACCGTGACCTTGAGCAATCCCCAAAGTCTGACACATAAAATGGGGAACATCAATATCCATGGCCTTACAGATTTTAAAGGAGAAAACCCACGTAAAACGCTTTTCACGTTACTTAACCTACCAAGGTGCTAAAAATCCTTCCTTTTCTCCATCCCTCCATCTTCCTCCACCCTTTGTTCTTCCAATTCTTCCTTTTCCTATTATTCCCAGATTCGAGACCCGCATCCGTCCCCAAACCGCAGACTCAGGCAGAGAACCATGACTATAGGATAATAAGACGCATTCCGACACGTGAGCCTCATATCTGCCCCCACCCTCCAATGTGCGTAGCACACTCTTCTTTTTCTCAAGAGGACCGAAACGCATCCCAGTCCTTGGGCACCAGGCACGTGGAAGATGGGTGAGGACCGCGGCGGAAGCGTGGAG
The DNA here is from genome assembly GCF_018350195.1 of Panthera tigris. Lineage (NCBI taxonomy): Eukaryota > Metazoa > Chordata > Mammalia > Carnivora > Felidae > Panthera > Panthera tigris. Next base: position 52,661,804 of record NC_056673.1, on the reverse strand, counting down.
GGGGCGGTCCAGTCCCTGCACAGAAGGGGGTCAGGCTCTGTGCAAGGGCTAATTAAAAGGTTAGGCCCCGTTTCTCGTGTCCTCCAGGAGAGCTCGTAGGGCGAGCGGGGGGAAGGCCGAGGCTTCCTGAAGCAGTCTGCCAACTCTGAATTGCAGCTGCTTGCTGGAGAGCGGCTCCAGAGAGCTGTTTGCTTTGGCCAGATGCGCTACACGGAAACAGTAGTAGGACAATGTCGGGGGAGTGGCAGGGACCGGGGCAGAGGGGGCCCTGTGCATTTTCAACAGGGAGGAGGGTTTTCCTTCCAGGTGCTGTCTGTCGGGCCTCGGGCTGCCTCGAGGAGCCAGTTGTGACTTGGGTTCGAGAGGCCGGCCTGCGGGGACATCCAAGACGCTGGGGCTGAGCGTGGCGGGAGGAACAGCTGTGCCTGTTCGTGCACAAGTGGGCAGTGGGCCGAACGCAAGTTAAGCAAGGGGTCCACGGAGAGCCACACTTTGGCTTTTTTCTTTTCTTCTTCTTCTCCTTTTTTTTTTCTGCCCGGTCTCCATTTGGGCTGAGTTTTCATGGGATAGTGAAAAGTCTGTGGCTCGTGGACATATGCGACCCAGAGAGGACACAACCTGAAAGCAGAGGAGGGGGGCATCCTGGCTGGGAGGTGGCGCTGGTGAGTGTGGCCCAAGCAACATGAGCTTCCAGATCTCACTCTTGCCGTTTTTCACTTTCTTTGCGGTAACACATGAGATCTCTTGCAGACCACGTGCCCTCACAGTGTTTGTGTTTCACACGCATATTCTCATTCAGCCTTTTCTCTTTAAATAACTTTTTTAGGTTTATTTATTTTTGAGAGACACAGAGAGCATGAGCTGGGGAGGGGTAAAGAGAGACAGAGAGAGAGAGAGGATCCAAAGAGGGCTCGGCACTGACAGCACAGAGCCCAATGCGAGGCTTGAGCTCACAAACCGGGAGATGGTGACCTGAGCAGAAGGCAGGCGCTTAACCGACTGAGCCCCCCAGGGGCCCCTCTCATTCCATCCTTTAAAAATAAACAGGGACCGTAGCCTGAAGCTCAAGCTGTTCAGAGAGGACGGGGTCCTGCAGCTAATGAGGTGTGGGTCAAGTCGTGTCCGCCTGTAAGCCTGTGTGCTCAGTAGTCCTGTCACGGGCACCAGGTAGTAATGACCGCTTTGCAGCAAGTTGTACAGCTTCGCCAAGGACAATGCGGGGATGGGACCGATGCGGGGTTGAAGGCATCATGCGTGATACTGCAAAGAGCCAAAGTCACGGTGAAGCCGAATGAAAGCTGGCTGGCAGCCTCTCCTGATCGGGGGAGAAGGTCGCCGGTCCTCCCGTGTCTCGGAGAAGCAGCCTCTCTGCGAGCCAGCTGTGATCTGCCAGAGTAATCGGAAGCCTTTCCACATGGCTGGGGCTGAAGGGAAGAGAGGACTAAGCCCGGTGACAGAGGACAACCCTACGCCTACAATTCCTTGAGCAGAATTGCTAAGACCGACCCGAGTCTCACGCTTCAGCGTGGGGAGCATCTCTGAGAGGCAAGACTCTTCCGTGGGAGCCAAAAACGGCAGAAACCCCAGTGGAGCTTCCAGGCCCCCCAGACTGTGAATGTTCCTTCCCTTGATAGAGCCCAATAGACTGTTCCCGGCCCCTTGGTCATGTACCTTGTTGCCCTCTGGGGCAAATAAATATCCAGGAAGGATTTTTCTGCTTATCCTGCTCTCAGAAGAATTCAAAACAGCTGGGAGGAGCAGCCACATTTGGCTGCTGGGATTGTCCGGGGGCCTCAGAACGAGTGGAGGCAGAGTTAGACAAAGGATTGCTACCCCATCATTTAAGGAGAACCCCAAGTGAGTTTGCAGCCTCCTAGCTTCCGGGCACCGTAGTGGGTCCCTTCTGCCTCCCCAGCCTCCAGCTGGTCACCACAGAAGACCTGATCACCCCCACCCTCTGTCCATGGAGGAAGTTTGAACTCGCAGGCTCCAGCCCAGAGCCTGACCCTGGCCTGCCGCACGCCTGTGATCTTCTCCTCCCCCTCCTTCCTCTGGTCCGACTTTCTCCATGTCCCAAGGAAGGGGTTCCAACACTAAGAGGCTAACACACCCTTGGCAAGTGCAGGGAAGAGGGAAATGTGTTTGACACATGCTCACCCAGAGTGCACGGGAGAGCTCCCAGCAGGATACAATTAATGATCAAGGAGAAGGAGGGGGTTGCAACAATATGTTGTTTTTTTTTTCCTCCTCCCCCTGTCCCTAGTTCCTGGGCTTCCGCAACATTTCATGGTGGAGAGAAGAGCATCCCAAAAATCTGTAAATAAATCAGCAGGGCACATTGGCCTCTGGAGTAAACTGAAGGGGGCTTAAAGGTATGTTGTTTATCCTGCAGTGGAAATTCAAGGGTTTCAGAAGAAAACCGGGTTTTAAACCAGAAACCAGCTAAAAGGCATTGGGAAATTTTCCTCAACCTTTTGAGCCTCTGGGTTAATTTTGGGAAAAAAAAAAAAAAGGGAAAAATACAGAAGGGAAGCAGGAAAACTAAAGTTATCAAAATTGATTAAATTTAGGCTAAGTAATCCATGAGCATCAGAGTCTGATAGGAGATCGACATCGAAAATGGGAACAGAACTTTCTGTTTCCCATCTTTACAAGCTGAGTTTGGTTCTTGGATGTCTCAAGACCATAGGAAGCCCAAATCATACTCCCTTTGAGAAAATCTAATTCGCAGTCTCCAAACCACCAAGCGTTTCCTTAAGCCGTAAATGATAATGAGATAGACTTATTGATCCATCATAGATCTGTTGTATTGTTGTACTGTAGTCCGCCAGCTGCTGAAGAAGCTCTGTGTGGATATAAAACTCCAGAATCCTGAGCTGATTTCTTCCCGCATCTCTGGGAAAGAAAGAAACAAACACACAAAGGAAAGGCAAGGAGAAAATGCTACCGATCATATGTTGTTTAGGGGAAATCAGATTTGGAACGAACAGAATAATTCAGTTTTGGTGGACAAGTTGGAAAAACTTTCAGCCACGTCTGTTTTTCTGGGACAGAAAATATGGGACAAGTGGCTGCCCCAATCCACACCTGTGTGATTTCCTTTGTGATTCTCAGCTCTCTTGTGAGGATAAGGCCGGGGGGACTTTCAAAGCCCCCTTCTGTAAGGAAGGCAAGTGAAAACCCTAGTGAGTTCCATAGCTTCCAAGCCTTAGGGTTAGGACTGGACACCAGTGTTTTCTTTTTGCTTGTCTGTTTTACTTTGTTCCAGTTTTCTTTGCCTGGACGTGATGCTCACGAGCTGCGGGGCGACGTGCATGATCTTGTAACGATAAAGTGAGTGGTGCTTCGATGCGGCCAGACCAGGAAGGACTAGGGTCCCAGTCTTTTTGGCCCTCTCAGTGCCCTCCTCCCACCTCTTGTCGGGACACGCGGCTCTCCCGGAGGCGGGGTGTATCAGGTGCCCAGCTACACACACAGTAATCAGCAACTAGTACTCTGTGTACATAATGAGGACGTTGGGGAGAAAGAAACAGAGACCTTGGACATTGTTCCCACCCTCTCTTCATGAGTGTCCTGCAGGTTTTCCTGACCTGCTCCTAGAAGGTTATTACCTGTTGTTTATTTTATCTGAGGTAGCCCAGTAGGTTCCATGATCTTGCTCTGTGATCTTTCTTGGCACAATGCTAAAGCTAAGGTTGGGATATCTGGGTGTGGGCTCAACAGAGCTTGGGGCCAAGGCAACTTCCTTCAAGCCAAAAAAACACGAGAAATTTCAAAGACCAGCACCGGCAGAGCCAACTGGGGGTGGAGAGGCCCATTCGGAAATGCCCTGAGTGGAGCCTGACATCGGGAGCTGGAAAGCGACTCTCGACCAGCATCAACGGGAAGACGTTTGTTGCTTCTCATTCGAGGACGAGGTACAGCTTGACGGCTGGAAGTCGAAGGAGGTTTGTGAACCTTAGCCTTTCAAAGAGCCTATCGCTGCATAGTGTCTGGGAGGGCAGCGGTGGTGAGGTTAATGGAAGAAGTCCACATTCCTTCCTGCCCATCCCTTCCTTTGTCCAATGGAATCACGCCCCCTCCCTTTCCCCACGTGACATTGGCTGTCACAGAAAAGCCCTCAACAAATATTAGCTCAACCTGGATCTGGCCGCAGCAAGCACATCTTGCTCCCGGTTTCATCCCAGGGTTTGGCGAGGAGGCCAGCCCTTCAGTGCCTGGCACCCCGCAGAGATTTATAGAATTCCAGAACTGGAAGCCACTTTAAAGTTCCTACCGTTCTACCTCCAGTCCTGGCTCCCAGGAGGGAACACCGCATCTTCCCCGCCCACCCCCCCCCCCCGCCCCCACTCCGGTCCTCACTGCTTCTCCATCATCATTTTGTATCCTTTTCACCTCGGCCAGTATATAAAGAGCTATTTTAGGTGTCCCCGCGCTTCTAAACAGTGGAAGCTGAACAAAACTACTGTGGGTGGGACAAATCCTCAACCATAATCTTGGTCCTTGAAGTGAGGGCTGCCTGAATACAGTGTGCTGTTTATGCAAATCCCATGCAAATCAGGGCAACGGGATTAACAGGGGAGAAAAAAAATCCCATGGTCTTTCGGAGCCCTCCCAGCACTCCATGTTGGCCTCAGAAAGGATGCTTTTTTTTTTTTTTTTTAAGGGCTGTTTTCTGTTTGAAACTTCTCTTCTGCACCGGTAGCCTCAGCCGGTCAGAGTCGGTCTCCCAACTTGGCTCTTTCCATCTCTCTGGCCCATGTGTGAACAGGGAGGTTTGTTTTAAGCTCTGTCAACGGGGCCTTGTTGGAAGTCACCACACCTTAGCCAGGCTTGCCAAGGTCTCTGTAGGGGGTGAGCATGGGGGAAGCGGCTGGCAGTGGCCAGGGCCTAGGGAGGACCCAGTCAAAGCACATTTGCTCAGCCAGGGTCAGGGTACCTCACCATAACCAGGGCAGAGGAAGAACCTTCTTTGGGGTGGGAATCTGACTGTAGGATCCTAGATATCCGATTTGAAAACGCAGTCAGTTGCCATTTGACATCCTTAGACACACCAGCTCAGCCACTGGGCTTGCATATTTATGCAAAACAAAATGCAAATGAGCCCATTGAGCCCTTTGTATATATCCTGCCAAGCTGGGAACCTGGGTCTCCTGACAAACTCCTCCTCCCAGCCTTTATCCCCTCCAGAAGAGTTTTTCTAATTAGGACATGGAGCCTCTGAAACTTGGCTTGTTCAGTGAGAGTCAACCGAATGCGTATGTTTGCTCAACTCCTACTAAGTGCAAAGCACTGTGTTAGGCTTTTAGCGAAGTGCGAAGAAGATGAAAAAAAAATGTAGTTATTGACCGTGAACAGCTCCCTATCTCCTTTCATGAGATTTCCAGTCTTGGTCACTCTTCCCACTTAATGTGTGAGCACTACTATGTGTACTGAGCACCTACTACGTGCCAGACCCTCAGCCCAGCACTGGGGATACAGCACTGAGCGAGCTCCTTCCTGCCCTCACGAGCAGACTCTGGGTAGATGACGAACAAGGGAGTGATCTGGTCTGGTTCACAGTTTTGAAGATGTTAATCAGCGGCTCTGAGCAGTGGTGAGACAGCGGGAGGGCCGAGGGGGAAGCTGGAGCTACAGATGTCTGCAGTAGTTCAGGCAAGGGGCAGTGGCAGTTTTAGTTAAATGAAGACTGTGGAGCTGATCCGTAGGGAGCAGGCCCAGCCGTATGTGGGAGGGCACGCTCACCTGACGGGTAAGTGGACTGGATTTGGGGTGCGGCAGAAGTGAAAGGTTTAAGAAAGACCCCGAGGCTTCTCTCTGGCACAACCGGGAGGCCGGTGATGCATACTTTATGCTTTGGGGAAGGTTAGGGGAGCAATGGTTTGAAGGGCATTAAGAGTTGTGTTTAAGACCTAAGGAAGGTTGGGGCGCCTGGGTGGCTCAGCCAGTTAAGCGTCCGACTTCAGCTCACGTCATGATCTCATGGTTGGTGAGTTCAAGCCCCGCCTTGGGCTCTCCACTGTCAGTGCAGAGCCTGCTTCAGATCCTCTGTCCCCCTTTCTGACATATTTCCCACCATTTCGTAAAGATACGGGATGCAGTGAGGGCTTAAGGGACAGAAGGGGCTGAAGGGACTGAAAGAAGGGGGGACAGAAGGGGCTGAAAGAGTTGACACGGTGGGGCTGTGCTTGAGGGCTGTGGGCCACGTGTACTGCTTGTGCATTTCTGAAGTAGGAAGAGGGCAGAGCAAACTCTCACGGCCTGCTGGTTGCCAGTATCCTGACCTTCCATGGATTTATCAGGCTTGCGTCAAAGAGGTGACTTCCTGGAGACAAAGTGAGGAAATTCTCATTATAATCTGAGGGAGTGCCTAGAGCGCCAGGTGTTCACTCCTGGGAGGGCCTGACATGAAGCCAGCCAGCCGAGAAGAAAGTGGCCTTGCCTTTTAGACCATAGCAACTCACGGCTTTGCAGATGAGGAAACCAAGGCCTGGAGGGGAGATAGGCTTGGACCAGAGGTATACCATCTAGTTGTATGCACAGCTGGGCCCCGGAGTAGGGTCCTACTTAGGTTCCCACAACAGTCTTTTATGTGGGGACCAGCATGAACGCTCTGTCGAAGGCTGTGACCTAAGAGACGAGCAGGCTCCTGATATCCACCCTTCGATGGTACCTCGATACAGGGTCCCAAGGAAAAGCAACAGGAACCCTCCGGTATCTCATCTTCAGTGGCTAATGATGAGGTCCAGAGTCTGGACCATGTTGGTGCTACCTGAGCGAATGATTCCATTCGATTCTCCTGCAAATGCTTCTAAAGCCTGACAACAAATCCGACCACTGGAAAACAAAGCAAAACAGAAGCAAAGCCCTGTCTTTGAGGTGACCATTTTCATTCGTAAGGCTAGATGTATTGGTAAGGCTATGGATGTCTGTGCATGTTCTTTCTGGACACCACCACCTTCCCCCAAAACAAGGTTTGACCGGTGTGTCGGGAGATTTCTTTTTTTTTTTTTTTAACGTTTATTTATTTTCGAGAGAGAGACAGAGAGACAGAGAGTGAGTGGGGGAGGGGCAGAGAGAGAGACAAGGAGACACAGAATTCGAAGCAGATTCCAGGGTCTGAGCTGTCAGCACAGAGCCTGACGTGGGGCTCAAACCCACGAACTGTGAGATCATGACCTGAGCTGAAGTCGGACGCTTAACTGACTGAGCCACCCAGGTGCCCCGGGAGATTTCTTAAGATGTCTGATTTTACCCCTTGAGTTTTCTGGGTAAAATCTGCTTATGCATGCAATTAAAAAAGAGCAAATAGTAAATAGAATAATCGAGAGCAATGCCTGCCACCTGATTGGCTCCCAGGCGGGGTGCTGGACAGTCTGTTTGCCAAGGATGGAATTGGGGGGATGTTCCCCAGACTTTCAGTCCTAAACCTGGGACATATCCAGGCAAACAAGACTCTAATTCAGAGTAAAAAATAGACACAAAAACTAAAACTAAAACCAACCCCAAACTAAAAGCTCTAAAAGATATTTGTAAGGCAATGAGAGAATTTTAGAAGGGGCTGCGTAGCAGGTAATGATGGGCAGAGTGACTTTTCTTAGGCTCACCAGTGTTACGTGATTATGTCGGAGCATGCCAACATTCTAGGCTTTTGAGAAGTGACGTGAACCGAGCCCTGCAACTTGTCTTCAGCTGGTTCAGCAACAAAACACAAATCACAAATCAAAAATCACACACACGGAGACAAAGCGAATGTAGCAAGAGAAAAAAAAAATTCAGCAGAACTATATGGGTTCTCCCTGTACTATTCTTTCAAGTTTCCCGTAAGTTTACACCAAAAGTTGAGAAAAAGCTTTTGAGTAGAAAGGCTACTGTTATCTCCTTGTTAAGGATGTAGTTTCTTGTATGGGTTGTCTAAGTTGTCTAAGTTGTAACTCAGCTCTCAGTCACAATTCAGTTGTGAAGGTTGCTAACTGCCGAAAGAATGCACCCGATCATATTTTAGCAAAAACCTATTGACAGTCACGAGTCAGAAACAGGGGGAACTTAAGGCAGCCCTCCACCCAATAAAGAAAATAAAAGGAAAGAAGGTGGAAAGAATTAGGTGCCAGAAGACATTCTTCTGGCAGAAGGGCTTAGCCAAACATTCTTAGCCAGAGGGGCTAATGTAGTGGATGATGAGACACAACTATACACAGTTCTCTTCTTGCTTCTTCCACTTGGATGGTGAAGGAGGAGATCTATGAGGGAAAGGAGGTCAGTGTTGGGAAATAAAACCATCATGGGGAAGAGTGGGGTGGAAGGGGTGTGCATGCAAGAGAACGGTTTCCTTCCTTGAAGTAACTAAAGATAGTCATGGTTTTAAAGCCTCTGAAATGCTCTCTAATGCCTGGCATTCAATGGGAACTAAAACAAACAAACAAAAATCTAGCCGAAATATTTAATCCAGCCGAATGGATCTAAGAGTCACAAGAGAAGTGTCTGGCTTTGCTAGTCGCAGAACTGCAGAGAAATATTCTTACTATGTCTAGTCCCACAGGTAAGACCGGCATGGGGACCCAGGAATTAAATATTAGTGTAAAAGTTTTCAAATTATGCCCATTTGGATGTTTCTTTAAAAGGGTGTACTAAATCTTTTTATCAGCCTTTTGAGCTGTTGAATACAATTTTGATTTTAATTTTTTTTTGAGAGAGAGAGTGCAAGCAGGGGAGGGGTAGAGAGGGAGAGAGAGAAAGAGAATCCTCAGCAGGCTCTGTGCTCAGCATGACGCCCCGATGCAGATCGTGGGATCATGACCTGAGGTGTGATCAAGAGTCAGGCGCTCAACTGACTGAGCCACCCAGGGGCCCCTCGATTTTAATTTTAAAAGATGAGAGGAGTAAATATATTATTCTGATCTTGTTTTCAGATTAAAATCAAGGTGGCCACAAAATAAATCTTGGTTTTCTGGGGCTGTGGACAATGCAGGCAAGATATCAAGGTTCTCTTGATAGTGTAATTTTGCAGTTCACAGGCAGAGATCTCCAGGGAGAGACAGCAGGTAAATTTGGTTGAGTACTTGTGTTCAGGATCAAACAGTTCTGCCAGGGATCCCTAACTCTGTTTGTTTCCTGCTTATGTGATCTCAAATCTCAGTTTCCCTATGTATAAAATGAGAGAATAATAGTATATCCTTCATAGAGTTTGTGAGGCTTAAAAGTGTCCATGCAGGTGAATTAGCATCATTTCTAAAATACAGTAGCTTTCAATAAATATCACCTGTTATTATGTCCTTTACTCCTCATAAGGACATAGGTCTGATGAACTATTGTAAACTCTCAGCCTTAGACATACCTCCCTGCAGTGATCTCGTGTGACAAAAAATGGACTAAATCCAGGAAAACACATTTTGAGGACCACTCTCCTTTAAGAACTTCTGGAGACGCGCGCAGTGCTCTTCTGAGACTATGAGCTCGTTTGAGTATTTGGTTCTAACACACAGCACTTTTTTTTTTTTTCCTGAAACCACATGCTCTCATTTAGAAGGACTTGCAATTGTCCAGGGTCTTGGAATTTGGGGTTAAGTCCTGGGAATGAGGGGAACAAGAAAGCAGTCCTGAATTGGGAGGGGGGGCACAGTATGAGAAAACCAGAGAAGCAATATTCTGCCCCAGCTCAGGAATACCTGGCCCCAAGCACTCACTCTGGAGGGCAGGTGAGCGAGAAAGGGTGCTGGGACCCTTTATGGTGCGTAATAACCATTGCAGCTGTGCAAGCAGAGATCAAAGATCAAATCAAATTTCAAGCTGCAGGGACCTCAATCCGATCACCTGCAGAGGTCAGGGAAAGGAATTTTTCTTCCCCGAAGAGCCCCAAGATTGGCTGAATTCCCAACAGGGGGGGTTGGCAGTGCCTTGAAGGATCACATTACTGGCTACTGCCCAGAAGCAAGGGGACACGGCCTCAGGGTTGATGGGACCGGTGTGGCCACTCCATTGTCCCCCAGCAGAGCGTCCGACAAGCAGAATGAGAGACGCAGAGAAAGTCCAGGACTTGGCATCCAGGGGCATCCGTGTGGTCAGTGCTCAAAAGCCTCCTTTTAAGTGTCTACCCTCAAGGTAGGTACCTAGAATGTTGAATGTTGACGCTTCTGTGGGTGCTATGTTGGCTTCCGTCTCGTCCTCCTTTGATGAGCCTGGGGTGAGATGGGACTTCTTCCAGAAGGAGGATGGGCTGTTGACGGCATGGCCATCTGCGCTGCACACCATCCCCCAACCCCAATGCACACAAAGGAAAGTAGCTGGAGCCCAGACACTCAGGCCTATGCCCAGTTGTGTGGATACTTGCTCAGTGTGCCCCACCGGAGACAAGGCCATCTGGTCAAAAGGAGCCCCCTGGCATCTCTGAACCATCGGAAAGGAACAGCAGGCTCCGGCATTAGCTCTGCAAGGCCCCGTGGAACTATCTGAACTGGGATCTTCGACAGCAGATCTCTGTCCTTGCTCATCCGGGAGAAATTAGGTAGATTTACTGCAACGGTAGAGACTGGATTTCATTCGATGCTAAATAAAAAGAAACCAAAATTTAGTTCTCGAGAGATGTAGTAGGTTGGTTTTGTTGTTGTTGTTGTTGTTGTTGTTTTAAATATTCCCCCGGTGGTATTTCAACGGTCTTTAGCAGAAGGGTGTCCTTCGGGGCGAGAAGGGGGTGTGTGTAAGCCATGGGGAGGGTGGGTGGAATTAAATGCATCATCCAGTGAACGTGGAGAAGGCAGTGAGGGTGAACTTGGCCACTTGGACTGTGGACGTCAATCAAAGTAATGTGTTGGGGGAAGGGGGAGGAAGTTTGTCACCCGTTTTAATATCAGAAATTCCTTTACGTGGGTGGTAACTTGGGAACAGCTGCAGGTAGCTGAATCACAGCCCAAATCCTTGCAAAAACGCTGGCGGGACCCCTGCCAACAAGTGAGCAATGGCTTTTCAAGCTGGAAGGGAGCAAGTCCGACTAAGTAAGGCAAAGTGGGGGGGGGGGGGGGGGGGGGGGGGGGGAGAGGGGAGTGTGTGTGGGGGGGTGGGGAAGCCAGTTTTTAAAAAGCTGAGTTTGGAAGCCGGTGCATATTTAATAGGATTAGAACACATGAGTTAGAGGCTGAAAATTCTCAACCTGCCTCGTTAAACAGCCAGCCTGCAGGAAAGGCCGGGCTCTCCCAGCGAGGCAGGGAAAATAGGGGAGGGAGGGAGCTAAAACACCTGGGGTTCTTCCAGGGGTGCCGGGCAAGGCTGCGGAGAGATTTGGGAAGTCCTTTCCTCTCCTCCAGCTTCTCTGCAGCCGTGGAGGTTCCCTCCGTCCCACTCTCTCTCGGGTCCACGAACACACCCGGTTTGTCAATAATGCCTTCGGATGCCCTGTCCCCGTTTGGCTTGGCCTAGGCTGGTCCACGCAGTGCCTTGGCCAATCCTGGGGAGGGAAGCGTTTGCTTTTGCCTCCTCGTGTGGCTGAGCGGGCCCAGCCTGGCCTCCAAGGTCTATTTGGATACCTGTTGGATGTGTCTCAGGTGCGGCTCTGAGTCTGGGGTTCGGGACGGCAGGTAGTGGGAAAGCGTTCGAGTCAGCTGGAACATTCTCCTTCTAAATATGGATCCTTATTTGCTTGCCTGATGACTTTAGCCTGATGGTGAGCGGGCTGTCTGGTCCCTGATGCCCCGGCTGGACGGCCTGGCCCGCGATGCCGGGAGTTAGCTGGCTTCTCCCAGGCTGCAGGGTCTTGAGCAACTTCAGACAGCCCCTCTCAAGGGCCTCTGTTTCCCTTACTTTCTTACAGGGGTCGTAGGTCATTCGAGCCCTTCTTAGGGCGGCTTTCAAAGCCACTGGAATGAGAAACAAGTCCCAGCTTTGCTACAAACACTTCATCGGAGCCACTATGCAGATCAGGTAACGAGGGTCAGAGATCACAGATGCAGCCGTGTGTGCATGACTGGGGACCACTGGGCACTTCCTGTGATGGCGCCTGGATTTGTCTAAACGGTCCAAACCATCTGTGCGTTCCCCACCGCATCCCAGGTACTGCGCTTAGCGGTCCAAAGACATACAGCCTCTCTGAAAAGAACTACTAGAAATTGTGGAGGCTTAGAGACACGAACACTGTCCTTCCTTGGTTTTTCATGCTACAGACCGTCCTCTTCCTAACATTCTGATGTGGAAAGAGATAAGTCAGCCTCGCCTATAAGCCCAGGAGGTATTGGCTCTATTTTATCGTTAAATGTAGGGAGAGGCTAAAACATCCGCATTGAGAACCCAGGTTTTAGGATTGGACAGGTCTGGGTTCACGCTCTGGCCACCACCCATTAACTGTGCCAGCTTGTGAGAAGTACTGACCCTTTCTAAACCCCAGTGTCTCTGATCTAACGTCGGTCAAAAATAGGATCATATGGGGAAAAAAACCAACGTGCACGTAACATGTTTAGCATGCAGGTATATGCTTCCTGTACCTGGAAACACAGTCCCGGCGATGACGATCATTAGTCAGAGAGCGGTGATGATCACTAATCATAGCTGACCTTCAGTGAGCTCCTCCCAGGGGTCAGGCACTGTGCTAAGGACGTCACACGATTCGTTCCTCGCCGTCCTCAGCTCAGCGGCCTACTCAGCACGATCGCCCTCCTTCTTGGTTGAGGCAGTGACTTCCCGAGTCCTCCTTCCCGGACTTGACGCCCAAGGCCTTGGACTTGGTAGATGAAAACCTGGACCCGGCCTGGGGAGGTTCTGGAGGCCCCCGGCTTTGGACAACCCAAGGGGATTCTTGAACCCCTATGAGGGGGGGAGCTGAACACCCGGATGCGGGGGCCTCAGGAATCCGGGGAAGCAGGGACCATTCCGGCAGCTCTGGGGAGCCCTGAGTGAACAGTGTGTGTCCTGCCGGCTGTGTAAACACAGTAACCCAACACGCTGATGATTTCCAGGGCCCGCCAGACGGCAAGTACAGTGGGTGATGTGGTTTCCGTTTCTTCTCCTCCTTATTTTTATTTGCTCCCCGTGCCTCAGGGCAGGACAGAATGTGAGCCTCACTGGAAGCGTTGTTATCATCCCAAATCTTTGCTTTATAGATTTGCACCCTCCCTCGTGGGGTCCTTCCCGGCTTTGCTAAGATGTCCCCTTCTCAGTGCCGCCTCCTTGGACCAAAATCAACCAACCAGCTTCCCAGCACTTCACATACTGTTGCGCGACTGTCTTTTCCTCCTTGGAGCTCACTCTCTGGCATCCATGGATTTTAACTACTCCCCTGTTTTTTTGGTTTTCTCATCCCCTTTCCTCTCCAGCAGAAAATGGGTTCCTAGAGGGAAAGGATTTTGGTGGAACTTCTTTTCTTTCATATTACCGCTATCTCAGATCCCGTAACAGTGACTATATATTTTGAACGAAAGAATGTATGTGTGTCCATCGTGGGCCAGGCTGACACGAAGCTGAATCCTGCTGAAATATTTTCTGGAGGCTTAGGGACGTCACATGCCGCACTTCCAGACTTTTCTAGAAAGGCTAGAACAGGTCAAAACAGGATCTTCACGCCCATGTTTCTAAGATAGAGAAGCACTCCGTGTTCAAAGGCAGGGCAACAGTGAGTACGCAACACAGGGGTAGGATCGCCCCCCGCGTCCTGCTGTGGGGGCCGCAGCCCCGAGCACACCCTCCCTCCCACCTGGCTCCTCATACTCAGCAGAGATGGGGCTGGTGACTGGCTCTCAAGCTTCTCCCTCCTCCATGGCCCACGGCCTCTGGAGGTTCCAGTCCGGGCTCTGCTCCTCTTGGAAGCTTCAATGCACCTTTCCTTTCACAGAAGAGAAATACACTTTTCTATGTCCTGCCCATTGTTTTTACTGCTTTGGGCGGTGAGCGTGGAGGTAACAATAGTGGCCAGTGTCCCTGGACATTGCCCAAAAGCCAGCACTCCCAGCTCGCTCTCTGCACTCAGCGTGAGCTCATCAAAGAAAACAGAGTGAAGGAAAGGAAACTGGGCTCGGGACAGATGGAGTCATTTAGTGGGAAAGCCGGGAACTTGGGAGGGAAGGGGCAGCAACAGGCAAGCTGAGGTAGGGCTCTAACGGGTTTGCCCACGCCGGTTTGGGAGCACGGGTAGCTGCATCTGAGGGTGTCCTCAACACCCTCCACGGTCTCCCTGCCACTCTAGGGAAATCAAAGTCAAAGCCCCAAGTGATTGCCTGTCCGGTTTTGGCTTCTTGCCAGCTTTGCTCTTGGGACATGTGCAGCCGCGCTTCATGGTGGGGGCAGTCATTTTGCCAAGTTCTCCGTCATTTGAGAGCAGGCTTCAGTTATGTAATCAATGCAACGAAAACGCAAAAAAAGCCCGTTATTTATTTATTTTTTCTCTCCCTTGGCTGAAAAAAAAAAATGCATCTTTCACTAATCTCTTTATCTTCCTTTCATTTTCCTCTTTCTGATTTCTCTCTTTCTTTATTTTTTTTTCTGAATAAATTCCCGGGTCCCAGAGGAGGGATATGAAAGGCAGAGTTGACGGATTTCAAGTTTGTCTTTATCTCATTCACAACCTATGTTTTGTTTTATGATAAGAAATGCCAACATAAAAGAAGAATGTCCCCGTACTACAAACACTAACACTGAGTGTCTACCAAAATATGGTTCTGATATGGTCCCTGCTCCTGGCCCAAGGAAGGAGGCAAACAAAGATAAAGTGCACGCTCCATGCTCTGCGAAGTTTCTATAACCTGTATTAGGAGTATTGTGCCAGGTAAGCAGTAGGGGATGAGGGAGGGTGCTGGGTGGATAAGGGATGGATTTTCAGAGTCTTCCCAGCAACCGAAGGGAGGAGGGCCATTGTAGGCCTGGAAAATAGCCCCCATGAGGATATTGAGTGGCAAAGAGCATGGCCTATTTGGGGAAACCATAGTCATTGCATATGGCGGCATGTTGGGTCAGTAAGGCCTGGGGAGTTGGAGGTAGGCATGGAAAAGAGGCTGCAGAGGTGGTGGACTGGGCCCTGGCATACTGTGGTTGCCACGGTAGCACATGGGACTTATTCTATGGGTGACTAGGAGGCCTGGAAGCATCGGCCTCCATCAAAGAGTGTGGGTTAATCTGTGTTTCAGAAAGTCAGTCTCGCCGATACAGGTGAGGGACTGGCAGTTAGTTACATGAGAGTGGAGGGAGGGAGACCCGTTTTTTGGTTTATTAAGCAACTATTTATAGAGCTCCTTTTGGGTAACAGCCATCGTTCCAGGTCCTGGGGTACAGCAATGAACAACACAAGATTGTTTTCTGGAAGGAAAAGCCACAACAAATGTAGGACACACGTCCAAGTACACACATGGTATATCAATGTATGATATGTAGTTACATGATATATATGGATGCATGCGTGATGTGATGAGAGGCGTGAATAGGGCCTTTTAAGAAAAATGGGGTGGGTAAGAATAAAGAGTGATAGGAAGTCACATTGTAGATTGGGCGGCTAGAGAGGGGCTCTGCGAGCAGGTGTAACTAAAGCCTGGACTGGATAAAATGAGGGATCCAGTGATGCTAGTATTGGGGGGAAAGTATAATAATATTGTGGAGAGAATAAACATGGCCCAAATTAAACGGTGATGCTAGGGAAAGATGAGGGAAAATTTTAGGAGGTCAAGTTGAAAGGACTTCTAGCTGTGGAAAGTGGAAAGAAAGGAAAGGGCACAAGATAGGGCCTGGTGCTCGGGCTTGGTCATCCGGCTGGCTGTCTGTGTCATTGGGTAGAACAGAGAATGAGCGTGGAAGACTATTTCTTTAGAGAAAAATAATGAATATGTTGCCTTTCAGTGGCTGGTGGCACATCCCAGGATTCTCTTCCTTTTTTTTGTTTGTTTGTTTGATCGTTTTTCTTCCTGAGAAGTCACTCCAGATCTTGAGAAAATCATACAATATCCATTCTCCTTTTTTTTTTTTTTTAATTATTACTTTAGAGAGAGAGAAAGCATGTGAATGGGAGAGGGCGGGGGGGGGGGGGGAGAGAGAGAGAGAGAGAGAGAGAGAGAGAGAATGAATCCTAAGCAGTCTCCACACCTAGCCCAGAGCCTGATAGGGGGCTTGACGTGAGCTGAAATCAAGAGTCAGATGCTCAACCGAGTCACCCAGGCCCCCTCCACCCATTCTCCTTTAAGAAGATGATGGAAAATCGCAGTCCTTAGTGTCAGGAGTTTAGGGACTGATCTCAAAGGTGACTTGGTTTGTTTTCTATATTTTTTCTACTTCGATTTTCTGTTTTCTATTTTTTCGATTTTCTTTTCGATTTCAGTCAATGAGACCACTTACTAGGCAAAATCAAACCCTCTTACACCTTAGAAGAATATACTCCAGACCGTGTGTGAAGATGATACCATGGACTTCAAAGCACAGGGACTCTGCTACTCCCACAGCAGAGGTCTGGAGCCCCACAGTCTGACTACCGGGCTGACTTTGAGACCATTTTAAGCAGATCTTGTGTTCTGAAGACCAGCAGGCAAAGGTAAAACTGATGACAACTTTAGCCTGTTCAGGAACAGCTGAAAATGAGTTTTCCGAGCTGAATTCTTGAAGAGGTTTTTGAACCAAACGATTGCCACGGTCTGGAGAGTTCTGAGAGTCACTTGCAAAATCACCCAATGGCGTCGGATGCTTGTGTTGTGGCGCTCGTGTGCTGAATGCTGTTATGTGTTCATTTAGGGGGACCCCGGTGCTACTTGAATTGCTTACATATTTTCCCATCATTTTGCTAATGACACCACAGCTCATTTTGCCTCCTGTGCAGCTGTTAAGCTGGAAAAGGTGGCTGTTAGCGAGGCCACTTTTCCATGGGGAAGGGACCTGTGGCTGTGTCAGGACGCGCAGGGAGTGGTCAGCTAACCTGTGGGGTTGCCCCAGTAAATGTGTGCTAGCCCCACGATGGGATGGTCAGTTACCCATCTTGGCTCCTCGACACGAATATCGTGCCATCTTGACACGTTTCCAAATGAAACAAGAGGGGAGTTGGCTCACCTTTACACTTGTTTTCCAGCTGGGCTGAAATTCTGGTCCAGGATGGGGGCCCCGTCTCTTTGGAGCCTTCTTGTTGCTGATTTTCAGACTTTGAACACCCACTCTGTCTTCTTCATGTGGGGCATGTGATGTCAGGGACTGTTGTGGGTGGCATGACATGAAAGACGCTCTTTGGTTTCGGGGAAAGACTTTCAGTGTGGATAGGAGTAAAATTTTAACTCAAACCAGAAGGGTGTGTCCCCTCTGGAAGAGCATGGGGGCAGGAGAAGGGAGGGGGCAGGATCCATGGCTTTCCCTTCTTCTTAGGCTGAAGCCAAAACCTTACGATGGCCTCCAGGGCGTCCTAGTCCTGAGGTACCAGCCCTTGCTTGCCTCTCGGACCCATTCTGTGCCCTTCCTTTCCTTGGCAAGTGTGCTCCATTAGTTTTGGCCTTTGATTGTTGTCTGTGTCCCCAAGCTGTGTGCTCTGTGAAGTCAGGGGTTACGTTTATCTGCTCACTGGATTTGTTGGTTAAATGAATGATTGGAGGAAGGAAAGAGAGAAAGAAAGAAAGAAAGAGGAAAGGAGGGAAGGAAAGAAGGAAGAGAGGAAGGGAGGGAGGAAGGAAGGAAGGGAGAGAGGAAGGGAGGGAGGAAGGGAGAGAGAGAGGAAAGAAGAAAAGGAGGAAGAGAGGAAGGATGGATATACGCACTTCAGGAGCTTGAAGTTGGAAAACTACCATGGCGCCATGGTCAACAGCTCAGCCTTCCAAGCTGGGGCTCAAGGAAAGGTCCTCTTCCAATAAGCTACCCAGGTCTAAAAAGGTTAAAAGCTCCTTTCCTGAGGAGAAGACACCTCAGAAGCCCGAATGACTTAATCCTGTGGAGACTTGGTAACTGGGGGTCCTGCATCTGGGAAAGGTGTTACCCTGCAGCCCCTCCTGAATGTGGGTCTCAGTCCCAGGCTATGACTAAACAGTGCTTCCCCAGACACACGTCCAGCAAGAGGGTCCGGCGTTTAAAAGCAAGGTATACGTTCGGAGGATCATTCAAGCTAAACACCATGCTGGTCATTAAAAGGGACCTGAGAATAATTTGGCATTTGATTTTTTTTTTTCAATGTGACATGAACTTTGCTTTGAAACTTTAAAAATAAATGAACGCAAAAAAAAAATTTTTTTTAATAAAAATGTAAACTCACCACCAATTCCGCAAAAGGAAAAGAAAAATAAAAGCGGGTCAAATGTTAAGCCCGGATCACCCTGACAGAGTGTGTTTCATATGTATATAAGCAGCAGGGTTTTCGGCAGCCAATTTTCTTCAGTTGGGAGGCTGAACGGGGGCAATCGTGCTGATTCTTCCAGAGGGAGGGAGGAGTCGGGTTTACACCCCTATAAAAGACGACTTATCAAGGCTGACTTCCTTCCAGCAACTTTCATCTTTTTATACTATTTGTCTTGCAACTCCTGAAGTCTAAAAGGAACTTGGAGGCGAAAAGCGAATTTTCCAAAAGATAGGGCATGTTTGAATTTGGATCAGAGGAGCCGGGGGAGGAGTGGAGCTCGGCTAGCAGAATATTCTGGATCAGACTTAGCGTCTTGGCCAGCGGAGGCCCAGCGAGGATTCTAGGTCCATTGTGTAGAGCCTTCAGAAATTATTAGAACAGACATAATGTGTTTGGCTCCCAGGATCTTTCACTTTATCTCTGCTTTCTGCTCTAAACACTCTTTTAGGATGTCATTGCATTTATTTAGGACCTGCTTGCCATAAATCCACCTGTAAGAATCCCGAATGGGAGAGAGGGGCTCTGATGGGAAGGGCTTGCGGAAGCAGCAGTCAGAGGTCCTGGACACTGGCCAGCCGTCCGAGAACGCGTGTCGTAGGAAGGGCACTCGATTCGGCGTCCAGCCACTGGTATTCAAGTCCCGCTGTCCCCGTGACCCAGCAGTACCACTAACTCTGACCGGGTCACTTCTTCTCTCTGGGTCTCGGGTCTATCAGGTATAAAAAGAGACAACTGGATGGAATTGCTTATCAGTTTCAGAGTCTGTGACCTATCCCTGTCTGCGCTGGGCAGACCATCCCACACGTATGGTTGCGGAGATCTGGAAATTGCTTTGGTTCTTCATGTCAGTTGTCCAATGTGAGAATCTTTTGGAAAAAGCCGCATTATCCCTGGTGTACAGGACTGTGCTGACTATGCCAGATGCACAGGGGTGTGTGTGTGTGTGTGTGTGTGTGTGTGTGTGTGTTTTCCCTTCACAGTGTCTGCTCTGTGTATGTATGAAGTGGAGTCTGAGCCTACATTGATGTTTCATTATCCCCTGGAAATCGTGGGACTAGCTTCTACAGGCACCTCTCAGAGGAGCGGGGATTTGAAGGCTGGACTTCGATGACGGTCGTCCGCGTGATCTGATGAGGTTGGCACCCGATGCCTGAAGTCGGCAGGTCCTCGCTTGGTACCCGCATAACTCTGGGGACAGGCGGGTGTGCAGCGGCCAAAGAGCGAATACCTGTTTGCTGGCCAGTCGGAAGCTCGCTCCCGCCTCTGCTCTTTCCCGTGGCACCTTCCACCCCATTCCACCCACCTTAGGATGTCTCACACGCCGAGAGAGGGCGCGGAGCCCCAGCACGTCTAGGCTCTCAGCTGGGCCGCAGCTCTGGCCTCAGAGAAGCCAGAAGGCCTGCATTATAAAGGCTGTTACTGGAGCCAGAAGGTTGCAATCAGGAGTCGGCTGGCCAGGCTACGGGTCACCAGAAGGGTCACCCCTGACTTATTTCCATGTCCTCCAGTCCTGTCAGGGGGTCGGTGGGGGCCCAGAAAGCAGACACGGTGGAGGGCTCCAATCAGAAACAGCCCGTGACCTCCCGTAGCCCAGAGCAGGTACGACGGTCAGCTTTCTCACAGCGCTCCCTGAGGACGTAGGTGGAGGCAAAGAAGTGCGTGTCTGAGTGTGGGCTTGTCTCTGCACTCCGGGCCCTTCCGCGGGTGCACGCAGATCTGTGCCGAAAACACACACGCTCTGTGGGGGGGCACTGGACCCTCACGGGAAGAGCACTTTCACGGCGATGCAAAGGCCTATAAAAGCCTGCCGGGGGGTGCCGGCGAGTTCAAAGTGACCAGCCTCACGGGCCGCTCCGTGTCCCTTGCTCTTTTGTCGGAAGGCTTGCGGGAACCATCCTGAATAGCGTGGCTAATGGACAAGCGGATCAGACTGCCTCGCAGTCACTCAGTGGATTTGACCAATCAATCAGTATCAGGTCTGATCAGTATGGGAAGGCGATGAAGGAGAACGTGTTTCGAATACAGCATTGAAAGGGATGGAGAGAGCAGACAGCAGTCTCCGTTCTTGTTTCTCTCTCTGTTAGGTTTCACTGCCCCTGCTTCGTGCTGGGTGACAGTCTTTGGCAGCAATGCTCTCTCTTTGACTATCAGATCCCTTGGGGAATGGAAGGTCTCCTGCTAGCGTTATGGGTCTCTTCTAGGTCTTTCTGTGCTGTTGTCCTGTACTTTTAATATGCATGGTACCTCACCTATTGACTTCATAGAATGGTCCCAATTTACATGTTGCTTTGCATGTGATTTGCATTACATTAGGTCCATTCCTCCTTCAATGAATATTTATCAACCGTCACATACCATGGGAGATGCCATATAATGAGAAGGAGGACCAAGGATACAAAATCCTCTGCGCGAAATCTTTGTTGCTTTTCACCAGCAGGCTCTACCCCTTCCCCGTCGGCTAATCCATCTCGCCACCCACTTTTCTTTGACAGCTTCTTAATAAAAGTGGATCTGCTTGGGATAATCACTAGTTTGGCTTCGCAGAGCTTAGCCCCGTCTGGAACATACACCTGAAGCATCAGGCCATACTGCATTGTGACTGCAATGTGGGTTCTTTAAATAATTTCTCCCAAAGATGCTATGGATTTCTTGGACTCCTCCCTCTTAGACTGATGGAGTGTCTGCAGTTCTCATATACCTTAAGAACACCCCAGAAGGGGAGCCTTTATTCCACTAATCCCAAAGAAAGGAAGAAACTGAGACAGGAATCTTATGAGTTCACCAAAGGCCTTTATACCAAGTTCAAGCCGAACATGAGGCTAAACTTGATTAGGTTCAACATGCGTTTTCTGGATTCTATTACGTCTGAGTATTAAGTTCGATAAAGAGAGTAGCCACAAAACACCGTGCCCTAGAGAGTTCATAATGTGTCTTCCCTGTCCTCGTACAATCCTTCTGAATTCAGTTTTTGGGGCAGTTTCTCTTGTGAGGTTGTATAGGACATGATAGACCTATGTAATATTTGGGTCCACTTGTTTGCAAGATTCTCCATTTCTCCATGGAGTAGCGCGTCCTGGATCTTCTTTGGAATGGGACCTTTAGAATGTCCCTGGGTGGCTCAGTCGGTTAAGCGTCCGACTTCAGGTCTGGACTCACCGTTTGTGAGTTCGAGCCCCTCATCGGCCCCTGTGCTGACAGCTCAGAGCCCGGAACCTGCTTCGGATTCTGTGTCTCCCTCTCTCTCTGCCCCTCCCCTGCTCACACTCTGTGTGTGTGTCTCTCTCTCTCTCTCAAAAATCAACAAACATTAAAAAAAAATTTAGAATGGGACCTTTGTATAAGACAAAGTATAGATCATGCTTTAGCAACAAATAAATGTAAAAATGTCAATTTGCACAATCCCAAAAGATGGCCAGCTGTCCTCCTAGTGGTGACGCAAAGGTCCTGGCTCCTTTTATTTCAGGGCTCAGCCATCCTGAAATGTTTTACTTCCAGTCGTAGGGCAAAAATAGACAAAGTGGTTTAGGGGTCCAGCTGACTGGTGGTGTGAATCGCTTCTGTTCACACTCCAGAGCTCAGTAACATGATCAACACCATTGCAAGGAAGATCGGGAAATGTAGAGACGGACAGAAATATGGGTGAACACGGATGGTCCCCGTTGTACACGATTAGCGGTGGGCCTCCAGACTAAATCACCTGTTGTCTGGATAAACCTGTTGCTTACCCATACAAAAGGGACAGAATCCCCTAGCTCGTTAATTTACGAGGATTAACTAAGATAATATATAGGAAGGTAGGGCGCACAGAGCAGACGCTAAAGAAACGTTCACCTCTCTTTTCAGTCCCGCCTCTTGCCCCACGTTCATTGTTTCGTATAACACATAGGAGAAGACAAGGCATAATGGTCTACATATGGTTTTCATTGGATAAAATCAGGATGTGAGGAGAATGCCATTTGCATTCTTTGCTGAGTAATATCTAGCTGTTTGGGAAGAACAGGTTTCCCTAGCCCATGTTGAGTCCTTCCCCTCTGCTTTGGTGGCTGTTTCCAGGCTTTGTTAGAAACAGTAATGGCACAAAATGGTACTGCCTGGGAGCAGCAGGGCACTGAAGTCTAAAGCAGGCGCAGCGTTCTGGGTTGTTCTTTGTAGGTTGTACACAGAAAAAAGCAGGCTGTATGCCCCCCGAATTAACACAGGTGTGGGGAGCTGACTCAGCTACACTCTGCTTGGATAAGCTGAAGGTGGGTGGATGTTGTATGTACAGATGGGCTCTCTCTCTGACTCAAGTCCCAAAGGTGTTGACACATAGGGCACTGCTTTGGGAAATGCTGTCTTTAGAAAGGGTTGGCTGATGGCCTGGTCTATTTTCTCATCCTCCAGAATATGTTAGAAAAGTCAATCAGATTGAAATCCTGGCCTTGCTATCCTTAAGACCCTCTGCCCGCATCCCCAAACCTCCATCAACACTAGCTACCAGGACTCACTTTTTCTTTGCGACCACCTGACAATTCAGATTGATGGCTTTAACACTCTTTGGGAATTTGTTTGTTTTTGTTTTTGTTTTTAAAGATCCAATGTAAGGCAATTCTGAAAATCAGTATGGGTCCAATACCTAAAAAATACCAAACTGCAGTAGTAAGGTAAATACTTGTATGGAATACATTGAGCTATAAATAATAAAACCTTAAGAGAGCCTAGGTTGCTCAGTTGGTTAAGCATCCAACTTCGGCACAGGTCATGATCTCATGATTTGTGGGTTCCAGTCCCACCCTGGGCTCTGGGCTGACAGCTCAGAGCCCAAACTCTGCTTCGAATTCTGAGTCTCCCTCTCCCAGGCCCTCCCCCGCTTGAAGTCTGTCTGTCTCTAAAAAACAAATAAACACTGGGGCTCCTGGGTGGCTCAGTTGGTGAAGGATCCAACTTCAGTTCAGGTCATGATCTCACGGTTCTTGAGTTTGAGCCCCGTGTCGGGCTCTGTGCTGATGGTGCAGAGCCTGGAGCCTGCTTCACATTCTGTGTCTCTCTATGCCCCTCCCCTACTTGTGGCCGCCCTCCCCCTCTCAAAAATAAATAAATAAACATAAAAATATTTAATAAATACATAAATGTTAAAAAAATTAATAATAATAAAACTTTAATAACAGTGGTTTAAAAATTAAAAGCATTTAAACAGCCTCACAAGAAAGTCTGCAGGATGGTAGTACAGGGCTGGTTCGGCACTTAATGACGACTGCAAATCCACGCTTTCGTCTACCTTTCTACAGGGCTTTTCTTAGCTTAACATGTTGGCCTTTAACCCTCATGGATGTCACCTCATGGTCACAAAACAGCTTCTGCAGCTCCAGGCATCATATTTGCATTCCAGGCAAGAAGAGGGAAGAAACTAATAGTGCTAATTATATCTGTCCCTTTTATCAAGACAGCAGAAGCTAATCTTAAAATATAGATCAAGATGAACGATTAATGCAATCTAACTTCATTTCCAAAATCTCAGTTCATTCATGTTTCTGGAATCTCTCCTTTCTTGCTTGCCTCTTTGCGGAGGGATATGTTGTCCTATTTCTTCTGGTATGTTTCTTAAAGATGGAGAAGGAGATCTCCAAAGATAAGAGAGGGGTCCCTGGGTGGATGAGTCGGTTAAGCATCTGACTTCAGCACAGGTCATGATCTCAGGGTTCAGGAGTTCGACCCCTGCATCGGGCTCTCTGCTGTCAGCACAGAGCCCGCTTGGGATCCTCTGTCCCCCTCTCTCTCTGCCCCTTCCCCACATGTGCCCTCTCTCTCTCTCAAAAATAAATAACATTAAAAAAAAGAGAGAGAGAGAGAGAGAGAGAGAGAGAGAATATGGGTTATCCAGAGAGGGGTGTTTTGACCTATTTCAGTCTATGTGATATCATATTTCAACCCCCTACCACCCCCCCCAGCCATACCTTTAACATCACCTGCCATGAATTTACCTGCTTTCCCCTTGAGGTTCTGCACCTTGATCTTTGATGGTAAGATTTCTGATTCAAGTGGTGATACCAGCCTGTGGATGGATAGGTAGGTGGCTGGACAGTCAAGCTGCTGGATAAATTATTGTAGGGAGGCAGAAAATAAAGTCTGCTACAGTTGTAGAAATCAACTTTTACTGAACTCTCTAGGATTAGATCTGGTATTTGGATAGGAAGGTTTCCATGCCTGCTTTAACATATATAAATAAAAACTGACTTCAGACACCAGTTCATTCAAATATTTTTTAAAAGATTAACTCTTCCTTCTCTCTCTTTTGTATTCTAAGAAAATGGAAATGAGGCTTAGGAAATTAAGAAACCATTCAAGGATTCTTTGGAACAGTCACATTAAAAAAGGATGAATTTTCTTTCGTATTATCCCAGGCTCCCATCCAAGGCCACTACTCCTGATCGACATTGCTAACACACACACACACACACACACACACACGCGCGCGCGCGCACACAGGGCAGACGTTGCTAATCGATCGCAGTGAACAACTTAGTGTTGGTTTATCACACCAAACCATCAGGGTTGGTTGCCGAGATGTGATAAAAAACCTACCTGCCACACCTGTGTGTCACAGACGTCTTTGGATAGATCTAAAAACCAGAATGCTATTTCAATCGTTCAGTTAAAATCTGTTCCACTGTTTTCTAAGATGAGAGATTTTCTTTCAAACGTATTTTATCCCAGTACACCCCCCGCCATCATAAAGATCTCCATTGAGCCATAGGGCCAGAGACAGCATGGGGCGTCCCCCAAACTCCGGGGAGCACACAGCCGGCCTTGAAGACGTTCCCAGGGAGAGGTATCAGCCTCCTCTCTGCAGGAGGCTCCTCAGAGAGGAATAGCCAGTGGGTGACGGGGTGTTGTGAAAGGACCCCCACCTCTCCTTCCCACAGCTGGGAACATTTGTCGATGGATGGGATGTCTTGTGTAAAGAGACTGTGCCCCAGAATTAGTGATAATAGCGTATCCCGTTTCCCACAGGGCTCCAGCATAACTAAACCTAACACTTGGACAACGGATCCACATGGAGCTGTGTAAAAGGACCTGAGAATTCCAGGTCTTTGGAGTAGGTGACTTTATGGTAGAGAGGAGCAGACCTGGAAGGGGTTGCGGGGGTGGGGGGTGGGGGGCGGACGGCAGGCGTGATATTAACATTGGTGGTAAGGAAGCCGGATAACTAAACAGTGGTTAATGTTTCTAACCACCTTTACTGACTAAAGAACAGGTCGCAACATGATCACAACTGGAAAGCGCCAGCAAGAGGGTCAACCCTTTTTCAGGTATGCTTTTCTTCTCGAGGCAATTATTTTTGTTATTTTAGTTGTCTCTGACCTTCGTTGGATGGGTTGCAGAGAGCCTGGCTTCAGATGTGAAGAATGGGGAATTTGAAGTTTACATGTGTTTGTACAACACAATTTTCATTTGCAAAATGAAACGTTGATGAGAACTCCTTGAGTTCAGAATTGTGAACACGTGCACAGTGTTTTTGATCTGGTCTTCCCTCAGGTTGGGGGGTTCTAGAAGATGTAAATTTATTCTTACAAACCAGTGTCGAAAAAGTCGTTCACGTTTATTGCCTTTTTACTTTCGCCAGGCACTGTTTCAAGCACATTCTGTGTGTATCTTGAATCCTTACAAACCTTTACAACACACACTATTATCCACCCTAGCAGCAGATGAGAAAAACGAAACCCAGAGAAGTTAAGTGACTTTCTCAGGGTCACACAGCTAGGACTCTTGGGAACACCCAGATTAGAACTTAATTACTCTGACCTCAAAGCCAGTAATTTGAAACCCAAGTCACTCCCCTGTCCCTTTCACCTTTAAAATGCACTAATTATTACTCAACATCTCTTTTCCTTGAATGAGGGTGAAGTGATCTCCTCTCAAAGGAGCAGCACTGGTTCGAGATGTGTCACTCAGGGCGGTCTGGTTCCCGTTTTCTGCTTCTTTGCTGCGCCACGGAGAAAGCACCCCCCCCCCCCCCCCCCCCCCCCCCCCGCCAAGGCGTCAGACCGGTTTCTGGATCTTTGTGGGTTCTCTTTTTTTTTTTTTTTTTCCCACTTCATTTTGATAGAGCCCCGGTCTTTCTTCCACTTCCTGATCAGGTCCACCGGGCGAACATTCCGAGGGCAGCAGAAACTTCAGCGAGGGAGCCCCAGTCGTTGTTGTTTTTCAACTTCCTTTGATCCTATTTTGTGGTTGACTTGGCGAAAGTCCACATCTGTCACCAATGAGCTTTAAAGCGGCTGCAGCTCAAAGCCCATATCGGATTTGACCTCAACACACCCAGTTCTGAGGCATCCATTTCCTTTCCATTCTGGATGAATAAACGGGGTTTCTCTTATTGGACATTCATCTTCCTTGCTCGCTGTCTCTCCCTGGCCTCCCCCTCAATAATCCTTCAGGCTCAGGAAGGACCTTAACATGTTTCTGTTGCTGTGCCGCATAGGTTGTGTTCTAATCCTTCCTGTGTTTGCTGTAGGTATGGCGGGTCTCCAAGACAAATTACTGGTGTTGTCGGGGAGGTCACCCGGGCGTCGTTCGGAGGTGGGGGGGATGGGGCGGGAGATGGCTCTGGTGATGTGTCCCTGGGGCCGCCTCCGCCTCCGGGCCCGCTCGGCCGCTGGTTGGAGGCTCGAGTGCTGGGCCCCGGGACCCCAAGCTGCGAGCTGGCAGAAGGGCAGGGAAGAGAAGGGCTCTGCCTACTGGCCCTGTCATCTGATGAAGGGGAAGCTTGTATGGGGCAGACCGCGGGCAGCAGATGTTGGCGGAAGGCCTGCCAAAAGTGTGTTGAGGGTAGAGCTCGATGCATATGTTACTTGACACGGGGGGATTAGGGAAACCAGGAGGAAACATGCCTCGTCCCTTCACACCGTGACACCTCGGGGAAGCGGGCTATGAGAACAGAGAGGCACAGTCCACGCACAGACGGGGAATGACGGGCCAAGGCAGGCAGCTTGAGTGACGCCTTCCTCTGCAACCCCCCCCCCCCAGCCGCCGCCCACCCCCCTTGCTGGGGCGATTGGCAGGCGGGGTGAGAGGTGTTGGACGAGCAGCAACATCAGAAGCAGGAGTCCTCTGCTGGGAGGACGGAGCTGTGGGCCCTTCTCCCACACCGATAAGGGCACTCGAGGCCCTGCCTGGTCCTGTCCTTTCCCCTGGACGTTGCAAACGAGGTCATATGGAAGATGGACAGAGGGTCAGATGGTTCGTCTTTGTTGATGGCACTGGGCACAGGGGGGCATCAGTGAAAATGAACGGCGTTCAAGGGGCTCAGAGAGAGCAGGCATGTGACCGCTGGAAACTCGGCCTGGGCCAAGTGAGGTCTAGGCAACGCATGGGAAGCAATGGGCCGGTTCCATGGTTTCTTTCTCTCCCTGTGTTAGGTTTTTGAGGGACTCCACATTCTGAAGGCAGGCAAGAGATGGGAACATTCCTCCGCCTGTGAAATGACGGTAGGGGGTGCAGGGGACATAGAAGAAAGGGGAGCAGTGGAAGACTTGGGAGAAACACATTCTGGTAACGAAATGGCTTCTGGAAATGAAGCCGGGATCTCAGTTTCTTTCCTTGACTATTGCATTCTTGGAGGAGGGGGAAGGACAACCCACCTGAAGTCCATTACTGGGTCCAGTGAAGTCATGGGAATTCTCTAAGCTGAGGCACCCCCACAAAGAGAGAGCAGGATCGTTTATCCCCACCAAGTGAAGCAAGCCTGTAGACCAAGTCTTGGTGGCCTTCCAGAATTCCAACCTATTTCCACCAGAGATTGAGGAGGGATGGCAGGAGTGGGGGTAAAGTTGGAGAAAAAGAACAACATGAGGAGAAAGCAAGAAATGTGGAGAGAAATGGAGCAGAGAGTGAGTGTGTGTGACGGAGAATGAGGAAGAAAGGGGGGGTGGGGCACAGAAAGAGAAAGGATGACACAAACACGAGAGAATGTTAAAGGCGGGGAGACCTAGAGTGGTGTCAGTCTCGTCACACTCGGCTCTGGGACCTGCCGTCTCCTGCTGCGGACCGGAGCCGAGGACTCAGACAAGAGGAATTCTTAGGGCATACACCCCGAAGCTCAAAACATCTCCCCTTGTCTTTCCCACCGCCTTAAAGTCTGACTGAGCGTTCCCAGGAGAAGTCCTCCGACTCTGCAGACTGTGTTCAGAGCCCAAGAAACATTATAGGAAAATAGTGCCCGGATGGAGGCAGCTTTGTATATGACAGGAACCGGCCAAGTGTTATTTCTTCTACTGCTTGTCGCGGTTGCTGGGGTTTTCCCATTAGAGACGGACTCCTATAGACCTCAAAGTGGTTCTAGAAGTGATGGTGAAACGTTAAAATACTCTGGGAGGATGCATTCATTTTGGGGCTGCCATAACAAAATCTCACATCCTGGAGGGCTTACCTAACAGAGGCTAGAAGTCTAAGATCAAGATGTCGGCAGGGTGGTTTCCTCCCAGATCTCTCTCCTTGGCTTGTAGATGCCCATCTTTTCCACGTGTCTTCACATGACCTTTCCTTTTTTCCTTAATTTTTTTGTTTATTTATTTTGAGAGAGTGAGAGAGTGGGGAGGGGCAGAGAGAGAGAGAGAGAGAGAGAGAATCCCAAGCAGGCTCCACACTGTCAGTGTGGAGCCCGATGTGGGGCTCAAACCCACAAACCGTGAGATCGTGACCTGAGCCGAAATCAAGAGTCAGACCCTCAATCGACTGAGCCACCCAAGTGCCCCTTCACATGGCCTTTCCTTTGTGCGTGTCTGTGTTTTTTAATTTTTTTTTTAATGTTTATTTATTTTTGAGACAGAGACAGAATGCGAGTGGGTTAGGGACAGAGAGAGAGGGAGGCACGGGATCCGAAGCAGGCTCCAGGCCCTGAGCCGTCAGCACAGAGCCCGACCCCGGGGCTCGAACTCACGAGCTGTGAGATCATGACCTGAGTCGAAGTCGGACGCTCAACCCACTGAGCCACCCAGGAGCCCCATGAATGTGTCTGTGTTCCAATCTCCCCTCTTCTTATGAGGACCCGGGCACGTGACCTCATTTTAACATACCGACCTCTCTGAAGGCCCCATCTCCAAATGCAGTCATGATCTGAGGTGCTGGGACTTAGGGCTTCAACACAGGAATTTTGAGGGAGACCCCATTCATCCTGTAACACGGGGGCTCTAACCTCGTTCTTTCTGAGCCATTCACAGTTTGGTGGGGGAATCTGACAACGAGCTGACAGCAATTTCCACAGGTAAGGAAACCGAGGTTCAGAGGAGCCTGGTAACTTGCCCAAGGACACGGACCTTTTAAAGGGAAAAGCTGGGATTTCAACACAGGTCAGTGGGACTCTGGTGTTGGCTCTTTCCATCATGTGGAGAAAAGGTAATTAATAATGGAGGAGGTGTAAGGGGTGGGATCTGAATCCAGGTGTGCCCTTCTTTGCCTGGTACTTCTCTAGCACATGGTCTCTCTGGGGGCATCTTCACCCACCCAGCAGCTACCCCTTGCATTTTGCTTCCCTGTAAACCCAGGACGCTTTAGGATCTGGCTCACAAGGCTTTGACTCCAATTCTGACCTTACCAATGTTACTCCTATGATTATTATTATTAATTAATAAAAGTTACCGTTTGTTTGTTTGTTTGTTCGTTTTGAGAGAGAGAGTCAGAATGGAGAGAGAGTACATCCGTAAGCGAGGGAAGGACAGAGGGAGAGAGAAAGATAATCTGATCTAATCACAGCCATGAGATCATGACCTGAGGCAAAATCGAGGGTCGGATGCTTAGGGCCCCTGGGTGACTCAGTCCGTTGAGCGTCCGACTTCAGCTCAGGTCATGCGGTTTGTGAGTTCTAGCCCCGCGTCAGGCTCTGTGCTGACAGCTCGGAGCCTGGATCCTGCTTGGGATTCTCTCCCTCTCTCTCTGCTCCTCCTTTGCTTGCACTCCGACTCTCTCTCTCTCTGAAAAATAAGTAAACATTAACAAAGAAGAGTGGGATGCTTAACTGACTGAGCCACCCAGGCGCCTCACAGATTACCACTAGTAAGCGTCTGCTTTGTACCAGAGTCCACGTTAGGTTTTTAAGATAAATTAGCTCCTATCCTCTCAACAACTCTGTATACGATGACTACCATCAGTTTATAGACAAGAAAGGATGCACATTACACCATACTGTGCAATAGGAAAAACCGGAAACAAGCACACACATTTGCAAATTATAAGTTCTTTATTCTTCCCTTTCTGAGCCTTTACGTGAGTTCATGTTAGTCTACACTCTGCGACCTTGAGGAAAGCAGGTTTAAAGGGATAGATACTGCCAGGCTGCCCTGTGAGGGGACTTAGTCACTAACACCTGAACTCCCAGTGTATGGGGGCACCTGTCTTCCCACACTCTGGGCCACATCAGTCCTTTAAGTTTCCACAGGTTTAGATCTACGCTACCTGAAACAGCAGCCACGGACCACGTGTGTCTGTTTCAAGTTCATTAAAATAAAATTAAATTGAAGAGTCAGCTCGTCCGTTGCACCAGCCACCTTTCCAGAGTTCCCCAGCCGCACGTGGCCCTAGTGGCCTGCCATGCCGCATAGCACAGGTACAGAGCGTTTCCATCACCACGGAAAGTTCTGCTAGACACTGCTACTCTTGGACAAAGAAAGGAACCTCACTGTTTTGGGAGGCATGTGCCTGACCCTAATGAGCTTGACCAGCCTTCATAGAATAATTACAGCCAACTCTCAGGCTACATAACAGGCCACATTCCAAGTGCATGACAGAGAGAGCCCAGTTAGTGTTTTTAACCAACTGGATGTGTAAATGCTGGAAAGCAAGCACAAGAAAGGAAGAGGAATTTGAAGGGGTCTTGGAACGGGGTCTAACTGAGGAAGCAAGGTCCCAAGGAGGATGCAGGGCACGAGGTTTACAGGAGAAGGACCGTGTCTCCCCAAGCCCTAGGGGAGGAGGAGAGGACAGATAAGGTGCTGGTAAGTCTGCGGGCTCAGGGGGATGGCTTCTGTTTCCTCTCTCTCTTTCTTAAATTGTTTTTAGAGGGAGAGAGCACGCATGCATGCACACGAGCTGGGGAGGGGCAGAGGGAGAGAGAGGATCTCAAGCAGGCTCCACGCTCAGGCGGAGCCCAACACGAGGCTCGATCCCACGCCCCTGAGATCATGTCCTGGGCAGAAATCAAGAGTCGGACACTTAACCCATTGAGCCACCCAGGAGCCCCTTTTTTCTCTAGTTTTCGGTAGGAGGCATGATCGTCACCCTGGAGTGAGGAAGCAGAAGGGGAAAGAGGAGGAAAGAGAAAGGGTGACACAGCCATTTTCGGAATGGGAACGCGGGCTCACTAAGGAAGCACACGTGATTTCTGGCTATCTCGAGGGTCCAAACAGCGGGCCTCCCCAGCCCCACCAAGAGCCCCTGAGAGGTTTGTAGTTGCACTGGCTCTTGACCTTGTCCAGAGCTACGGATTGTTGGCTGTCCGTTGGCTGGGGGTAGAGTGGATAGACCACTCCCTTCCGTGGGAGAAGTTTCCGCAGGAGTGTCCTTTCCTGGGTCTCTTCAGCCTCTGACCCCTGACAAACAGGTGAAATGAGCTCTTTTGGAAAACGATATGCACCTTTGAATCTTTCTAATGAATTCCAAACTAACCAATCAGAAAACAAAAGTGCAGCTTGAGAAGTGGGAGGGGGGAGGGGGTGGGGTTTGCAAGGGAATGGGAATGTCTCCTCAAGGATTTTCTCCCTAGGCCCAAAGTATTTACATTCAGATTTGCATATGATTTGCATATAATTTGTGTCTGGCTACAAAGCCTGTCTGTTGTTCAGATAATGTTTAAGCTAGAGTTAATTTCTAGAATGTCTTTCTTTCCCCATCTCTCCTTACCCCCATCTACTCAGACGCATGGTAGAAATGTCAGGACTTTCAGGGGACAAGGGGAGACCCTGGGTCACATGCTCTCTGTGTCAGCAATGCTGCACATTATTACGAGTTTTATTGTCATAGAACGTCTTGGACAGCAGCAGAAACCAGGGCAGGGCTGCCCGGAGGGCTAGAAGCAGTAAGTAGGGAGTGAACTCAGCTGAGTCGGAAAGAGGAGAGTTATAGCCAGATAAACCAAAAGAAGAGGAAAATTGATTGAAGATGCTAGCTAACAGTTACCAAAAAAATGCTTATCAAGGTGCCAGGCGTTGTTTGTAAGTGTTTTACATGAATTATGTGTTTATCACCACAGCAGCCCTACTAGGTGAATTCATTTATTACCCCCATTTTATAGATGAGTAAACACACACAAAGGGTAAGTAACTTGCCTGAGATCCTGCAGCCCCAAGAGGGACAGTCAGAACTTGGGCTTGGTCCTCAGACTCCCAAACTATGGCTTAGCTAGTCTACTATGTATGCTGTGCGTAGAACCAGAAGGCATAGTTCTGGAAGGGAGGGTGAGGCCAGCTCTTAACTTTAGGGGGAGGTCAGGCCAGGAGAGGGTTGGGGGGCGCACGTCTGGATATCCAGGGAGTCAGGAGGCAGAAGAAGGTGGCGAGCTGGAATGGGCCGTAGCTCTGCTCTTAGTCCCTCTGCCTCGTCCAAAGCCATCCATGTTTACTGTTTCTTTTGACAGAGAACGCCCTCCAGGACAGGAACTGGTCTCAGCCTGTGGCAATGCCAGCTTAAGCCCGCAGATGCGGCCGAGTGGGAAACACTTGGTCAGTGGCCTGGAGTAAGAGGTTGGCAGGCAAACAATGGCAAGAGTGACTCAGCCCCTTTGTAGTCAAACTCAAAAGGAGTCCATCTTATCAGGCCCCCACGACCAGCAGGAAGAAGGGACACTGCTTCGGGAGTCTTCCCGTAAAGGGAGAAGGAAATAAAGCGGCCACTGCCCTGTGGGATGCCTGGAAACAGCCCCACCTCCCTCCTCAGCCAGACCCCTCAGGACTGATCCGCCATGTGGATTTTCCTCTGGTTGTTATTTACTTTGCTTATATTTTATTTTGTTTACCGGGATGTTCTCAACTGCTCCATAAAGAAACGTAGCCAGCCGCGGCTGGGGGAGTGAAGGGGCTGTAAGCCGAAAGCCTTGCGGGAGTGAAGGGGGTAAAATAATTAATGAAAGATGGTGTAGAGGCCACCGGTTAGCGTTGGCTGAGGCAGTGTGAGAAACTTCCCTGTGCCGGGGCGTGTTGTCGAGGAGAGAATGTTGTCATCTGAATTAATTTGCATGACAATAGGCCGAACTCTTATTATGCATGGGGATGCTAATGGGCACCAGCCACCGTGCATTTCCATGGGAAAAGGATCTTCCTTTGAGAGGCAACCTCTTCCTCCACCCCCTTCTCCTCCTCCCCTCCCCCTCTTTCTCCTCCCCTTCCCCTACCTACTCCTCTCTCTCTTCCCCCTCCTCCTTCCTCCTCCTCCCCCCTCCTCCTCCAGTGCCCTCCCCCGTGCTCCCCCTCCTTCCCCCCTTTCCTCCCTCTCCCTCCTGCCCCTCTCCCTTCTCACCGCGGAAAGACCCAGCCCCTCACCCAGTGGAATATGCCCTGGGGTGGGTGCTCTTAGTGGGGAGGAAAGGGCGCTATGAGGTGGAAAGAATGCTTTTCAAAACCTCCCCAGACCCCTGTTTCTCCCTCCCACCTCTTAGGAAATGACCAAGAAAGAGGTGTGAGTGCGTGTAGTTTAATTAAAAACAGATGGATCCTCAATGCTGCCAGCCTCCTTGTAATTGGTGATATTGGGGGAGAAGCCCTAAGGGTAGGTGGGGGGCAGAAGATAGTGAGGTTAAGGGTGGGAGTCGGGTACCGGGCAAAGGATAGAGACACGAGTGGCACGGACTATTCAGGGACCTTGGAATCTAGTTCAGAGCACGCTGTTCTCTCCTAGCTTTCCCATCAACGCTCCCTGGAAGGACTTGAGATTGGCATGATGCAACTCTCTTCTCTCCTGCTTCCCTCCCTCTACTCCGGAGGCTGGAGAATTCAAGGGGAGGGTTTGGAGCCAGATTATCTGGGTATAAATCCCCTCTCTGCTGTTCACCAGCCATCTGACTTTGGCCCTGTGAGTTAACTCTTTGTTTCCTCCAGTGTCCTCACCAGTAAAATGGAGATCATGGTCCCTTCTCCCATTACGCAGAGAGAGTGCTTAGAACATACTGGGCACGTCGCAAGCCAGGCATGATATGTGCTGGGCATCACCATCCTTCTTTTCTTCTTTTGTTCATGCTTCCACTGACTGGTTTCCACTGCCTTCACGTCCCCTCGCACTGTGTGATGACTCATTGGGTGGACACCCCATCCCCCACCCCTCCGCTGCTATCTCCTGCCATTGCCACCAGGGGGGTGGCCAGCTTACTGGAACTGGACAGCTTGTGAGCCGCCGATAGTGCCCTGTTTGTTATATTGTATCTAACAGGTCAGTGGAGAAGCCCAACTCATTTTACTGTGGTTGCAGCCTGTTCTAGAAGGTCTTATCTACAACGCTCTCATGGTATGAAGTGTTCTGTCTCCCCCAGAACAAGATTTGATTGACAGAGTGGAAATTACTGCATCTAAAAGTAATTTTGAGTTTCTTAGCTTTGCTCCACAGTATCCCTGAGAAGAACGGGCATCTCATGACCCACTCGCTGGCTTGGAGACACCTTTCGTAAACTTCACGCTCAGTTTTGAGAAACAGAATTGTTCGGATTCCTATCCTGTCATCTAACATTTCGAAATAGACATTTTCACTAAATGCAAATCAAACAGATGGTCATTTCAATATACGCTTTGCAAGTCCCTTACTAGAGGGCGTGAAGGAAGGAAAAACTAGCTGTCTGATCTCAACTCATGAAGCTTCTAGCTCCGAAACTGGGTGGGACGCATGGCACCCATAGACCTGGATGGCACCAAACAGTGGAGGAACTTGAGGCAGATATGAAGCCTGATTGTCCTTGTGCCCAAGACGGCCACATCTTACAAGCATTCAACCGTTCAATACTAAATCAGGGTCAGTATGACAGAAAATCTATGAGGATCGTTTGGGTTTCACTTTGCCACCATCCCACTCCACATTTTCATGCACAAAAATTTGATGAAATGCTTATGAAACGTGTCTGAGATCAATAACTGGAAGGGAAAACCAATATTGAGAGTTGGTTGTAGTGGCTCCAGATAAGCCAACTGAAATTCAACAGGGTCCAAAGTAAATTCCTGAAGATTTTAAGTTCAAAAACCAGTCAGGAATGGCTTTTATGGGACAGAAACAAGCTATCTGGGTCAAAGGCAAGCCCAGTCAGTAAGAACTAAAAGTATCGAGGAGGTAGCCAAAATGATTGAATCCAATCTTATGGTCTGTTAATAAAGACACGTGTAATTTCCAACTCCAGAAGGGATGATTTTCCAAGCCTTCATTTGTAGCTTTGTTTGGAGTTTGCAATGTATCTTTTCACCTAGCAGCTCTGTTATACATTAAGCAGGCTTTGATACAGCTTCAGTTAACATCTAGCTGAACAACAGTATAAATAATAACTTTGATTCCCATTTGCGGACAGAAAGACAACCCTGATCTAATTGCTTCCAGACTTTACACGTGTTTTGCTCTCCTTCATTTCCCCCAGCCCCTGCTCATCATCTCCTCGTGCCCCTGTCATACACTTGTTCTTGAGCAGCTGGGTTGCAGACAGAGGGAAAGGTGGCCACTGGCCCAGCCGTCATGAAAAAAGACCCACGGAGGGAGGCAGAAGAAATGGATGACAAAATTCAAACTCAAACCCAGGCTCCATTTTGGGAAAAGGCGTTGTTCTTACTTGATCTGGAGGCAGAACAGATTAGCAACCCCAGGTAGAAAGTCACAACCTGCCTTTAAACAGATTTCCCATGAGGGGCACCTGGGTGGGTCAGTCGGTTGAGCATCTGACTTCAGCTTCGGTCATGATCTCATGGTTTGTGAGTTCGAGCCCCACGTAGGGCTCTGTGCTGACAGCTCAGAGCCTGGAGCCTGCTTTGGAGTCTGTGTCTCCCTCTCTCTCTGCCCCTCCCCTGCTCACACTCTGTCAATCTGTCTCTCAAAAATAAATAAACATTAAAAAAATTTTTTTAAACAGATCTCTCATGAAAGGTACAAGTTCAAGACCCAGACCGTGTTCTACTGGAATTTCAAGACTTAGCAATTCTTTTTTCTTTTTCCTTTGGAGATCTTTAAATTGCTAGGTCTCATTGTTAATATTGTCATTTCCAGGCAAAGGGAGAGAAAGCACAGCAACCCTGTGTTGGTGTCTGGTTTTTAGAGGGTTGAAAATTCCTTCCTAAATCAGAGGAAATCCCCGTATGGTTTCTTTTATTTTGTTATTTTATGATATTTTTACTTTTTAATTCTTGACACACCTAAGTTTCAAATATGGTTAAAATAATGATGTGTACTAATGAAATCATCTCATTAGAGCCCCTGTCCTGGGTGCATGGACATTGATGTGTTTCTGTTACAGACTGAATGAATGTTCGTGTCCCCCCACTCCCCCACCCTCAGTTTCCACAATTCATGTGTTGAAGTCCTGACACATAAAGGCCAATGGATGGGGGAGAAGGGGGCTTTGGGAGGTGACTAGGTCGTGACGGTGAAGCCCTCATGAACGAGATCAGTGACTTTATAAAAGATGCCCCAGAGAGCTCCCTAGCCCCCTTCTGCCCTATGAGGACACAGGGAGAAGACAGGATCTATGAACCAGAAAAGTGGGCTCTCACCAGACACAGAATCTGCTGGAGCTTTGATCTTGAACTTCCCCGCCCCAAGAACTATGAGACAGGAGTTTCTGTTGTGGTGGTGGTATTCTGTTACAGAAGCCTGAAAGAACTAAGATAGTTTCCATCAGTAGTCCCAGCAAAGCCAAGATGAACCGGACGCACACACAAGATGACCCCTCTTGGAGCATTGTTTTCCTTCTTTCCGAATACTTCGAAAGAACAGAGTTTTTAAAAATCCTAGCCCATATGCATATATGACACTTGTCCTTCCTCCTCATGGCCAGCTCTATCTCCCATTCTGGACTTTTTCCTGCATCCATAGCTTCAAAGAGATTCTAGTTGTGAGACTCAAGGAACTTTTCTAAGCCTTCCTTAATGTAAAGGAGTTTGGACATGAACTTGAATGGCCATTGAGCTGATTTTCCAGCTGACAGGAGATGGTTAATTGTATGCTGTCTATAGGAGTCTTAAAAATCTGTCTGGCCAAGTTAATAGTGGCTTGAAATTTATGACTTGAGACCACTGGGGGTGATAAGGAACTCAGAGCCCCAGCAACTCAGGGTAACAATCCCTTAGGTAGAAAATAAAGCCCAGTGGGCCGATCTCACCGCCCTATAAACAGAGATGATCAAAAGTAAACATGGCCCAGGTTTAGCATCTCTGGAGGCATTATGTTCTTCCCTTCTGGGATAGCATCTGTTTGTTCAAAGCACACACAGTCAAGTTGAGAGTAGGACTCCAGTTCCAGGGTCGTGGGATGGCGTGTTTATATGCTGCAGTCATGGGAACTCTGCACAACTTTCTGATATGCTGTTTTATTTTAGCAACTGAAAGGTAAGACAGGCAATTTATTTTAAGTGGATGCACGGGTAGACCTTACTTCTCTCCCGAATTCTGAGTCAAAGTGCGATATCGGCCGTTGTGGAAGGGAGAAACCCAATCTGTGTTGGGGAGAGTGTGGAAGCCCTTTCCAGAGTTCATACAGGGTACCTTGTTGAGGGATGCTTTCTGGTATAATCTTTGGGAGAGAGGACAGGATTAGCAGCAGTGTGAGCTGTCATCTCACTGCCCAGGAGCTTAGAGTCCTAACGAGGATCTGGCCGCTGATGCTCTCCTGTCAGTTCCTTGGCCTACCTGATCCTCAGATGCCTCAGTGGTTCTTCTGACTGCTGCTTCCACACTGAATACCCGAAAAATGGGGCAAATGGGCCCTCTCATTGGATCATCAGGGGGAGACATGAGACAGGTGTTCAGTACAAGGTGCTAAGTACGTAGAGATCCAGTAAATCAGGTTGCCCTATTCTCCCTCTTTCATTTCCGGGACACACGTGCGATGGACGGGCACACGTGTGTGGTCGATGAGAGTATCCACTGGGGATGGGGGTGTGCGGATTCTTCTACGTATTTCTATGCATCTGCAATGCGTTCATTGTTCACAATGTGTATGGCATTTTTATAGGTAAAAAGAAAAGCTGAAACACCATAGTGGTGAAAATTGAGGGTCTCTTGCTGTGCCCCACATGTAGCAAAGTAACTAAGGGGAAAACACCTTGTCCAGTGTGAATAGTAGTTACCTGGACCCATAGAACAGGTGAGAAGAGTGGCTCTGAGTATAGGGTTTTGTAAAAATGTTTATTTATTTGTTTTGAGAGAGAGAGAGAGAGAGAGAGGAGAGAGAGCAAACATGAGCAGGGGAGGATCAGAGAGAGAGAGAGGGAGAGAATCCCAAGCAGGCTCTGCTCTGCGAGCCCAATATAGGGCTTGAACTCACCAACCTTGAGGCCATGACCTGAACGGAAACCCAGAGTTGATCACTCAACCCACTGAGCCACCAAGGTGCCCCTGAGCATAGTTTTGAGTGGATGCGCGGGTAGACCTTACTTCTCTCTCGAATTCTGAGTCAAAGTGCAATATCGGCCTTCACAACTATGCTCATGGAGTGAGCTGGGCTTCTCCCTTTCTTCACCAACCATGCAGCCACAATACGCCTGCTGACTGTCTACTTCAGTTACACTGAGAATCCCCCTTCCCGTTCTCCCGCCGAGAAGGCACCTCCACCTGCAGGGAGTGTTGACCAAAGGCCTCTACTGCTCTGTGGAGCCCACCCCCTTCTTGGTGCAGAAGCCATGCCTCCCCCGGGGCTGCTCCTGGCCAAGGGCTGAAGACGAAGACGCGGTGCTAAGGGAGACTTGCTCTCGGCATCCCTGCGGAGGCCTCCTTTGGCCGGACAGTTCCCATTGGGCCTCCCTCAGCGGGCTAGGATGCTTTTACCTCTCCTTCACTCAGGGTCAGGCTTGCATCGTGGTTGGACGGCTCTCCCTGCATCTCAGTTTCCCCCCCCCCCTCCCCTCACACAGGCATTTCCCCTCATAAAGCCTTTACACACTTCATCTTCTCTCAGCTTCTGCTCCCCAGAAGACCCAGGCCAGCACACTTCAGGCTCTTGCTTCTTCACTTTGTCTTCCTGTCCGCAACTTCCAGAGAGACAAATGGGATGATCCTCGCTGCTTTCTCGCTCTGAAGAGGGACAAAGATTCCAGGACTCCCCTCATGGCCTCTCACGGCCTCTCACGGCCTCCCTTGGAATCATATCCCGAGGCGCCCTGATTCCTTCCTTGAGGGGCCGGAGGGCAGCTTCTGGCCGGGCGGTGAGATTTGCTCCTTTCCAGGAGAGTGAGTACATTTTGCTTCTCTGACGAGAGAAGTAGACTAGGCATTGTTCAGAAATCCTTGAGCTCAGCCTTTGGCATCAAGATAAAGCAGGTTCAAATTCTGCCTCAGCCATGTCCAAGGTGGGGCCTGACCCTGGACAGATGAACAGAGGGTGCTCGTCTGTCATGCGGAGCCCCTGACACCCGCTCCCTGGGGCTGTGTGAGAATCACAACCAAATGCATCCATCAGGTGGTCTGTAGAGCTTCTGCACTTAGTGGATGCTCAGGGCAATATGTTTGGACACTTTCTAATTTTTTATTTTTGCTCTTCCTCATTAACTTGTATAAATTTCTGTATTTTGTTCAGCATAAGTTCACATTTTAAAATGTATGAGTTAAGCCATTAAAATATGCAAGTGTACATTTTTTTATTTTAAAAATATTTTTTAATGTTTATCTTGGAGAGAGAGAGAAAGAGAGAGACAGAGGGGGGGAGGGGCAGAGAGCGAGAGGGGGACACAGAGTCCAAAGCAGGCTTCAGACTCCGAGCTGTCAGCACAGAGCCTGACGTGGGGCTCGAACTCACGAACCGTGAGATCATAACCTGAGCCGACGTGGGACGCTTAGCTGGCTGAGCCACCCAGGTGCCCTGCAAGTGTACATTTTTAACTACAAAGGCTAATGAATTGAATATTTTCACAAGGATGCATACAGTCTGGAGTATTTATTCGTTCTTCCTGCCAGGTTTTATGCACATCTGAATATGTGCATGTGAATACAACTTCAGCTCTGTGCTAGGTTTGAGGAGCAGTGCAGAAGTGGGTCACTTAGAGGCCATGCCTTTATTTTATTTTATTTTTTAAAAATTTTTTTAACGTTTATTTATTTTTGAGACAGAGAGAGACAGATCATGAATATGGGAGGGGCAGAGAGAGAGAGAGACACAGAATCCGAAGCAGGCTCCAGGCTCTGAGCTGTCAGCACAGAGCCCGACGCGGGGCTCAAACTCACAGACCGTGAGATCATGACCTGAGCCGAAGTCAGACCCTCAACCAACTGAGCCACCCAGGTGCCCCGAGGCCATGCCTTTAAGAAGACTGCATTCAGAAAGACAGAAAACCCAAACACAGTAACTGTGATACAGGTTAAATGTACAGAAAAGAATAGGTTTTGGAATACATATTTGTTTCATTGATGTGAAGATGCACGTCTTGTCTTTCAATCAGTGGCATTTATAGATTTGATCAAATAGGACAGTCCCTTCAATACACTTTGCTAGTTTGGAGGAGGGAGAGATCCTTTAACTTGAGTGTGCGCGGGAAGCGGGCAAGCCTCGGGAAGCGCTAAACTGTTGAGACGGACAGACCTGGGTGGAAGGCAATGGGGAAAGGCATTTTGAGGGAAGGAAAAGCATGAGCTAAACAGAAACAGGGGAAGACGCAAGAGCCTGAGGCTGGTGAAAACACAAGGGCAATAGAAGGAGAATGGAGTGGAAGGGGGTGAGAAAGGCAAGGGGTGATGGGGCAAGCTCAGTTTTGGGATTTTATCATCCAAATAAGAGAGGGCCAGTGGAACTGTTGGCATGAGTAGGTGAGACCATCATGGTGAATAACTAGGGCTGTGCTCTGGGATTAGGGACGTATGGACACACAGAAGGGAGTTAGCGTGAAGTGGCGTTGAAGGCAAGTACAACAACATGGTGGACAAGTCATGAAGACAGATGGAAGCCCGTCTCTTGGTGTGGCACCATATGCCCGGTATGATCTCATGTGGGCTTTGAAAAGACCCTGGAAGTTATTGGGAAAATCCAATGAGTCAACTCGGTCTTCCCCTCTCCAGACTCACTTACTCCCTCTGGTCCGCTTTAAGCTTGGATAGACCTTGCCCTCACCCCGGTCCACGGGCACGTGCCTCGTGGGAGAGGTAGTCACCCCTTGCCCATTTCGGTTGCTTGGCGTTCAGGCGTTGCCGTGCCTTCCATACCTTCACCACTGGCTCGCCTTCGCACGCCATCTGGAGGCTCCTCGGAGTTTGCACCGATGAGACCTGAGGCCTGCACTCTCCTCGCAGCTGCTCCTAAGCGCACGCGTCAACGAAAAACCAAAACAAAACTACAGATGCTGAAGCTCTGGATTTAAGGTTGTGCCTTTCGGGAGGTTTTCCAATTGACAGTTGTCATTTGTCAGGAAGCGGGGTCCTATGCCCAGCCAGACCCAAAGCCAGGGCTCCTCAGGCTTAAGCTTTCTGATGATGATTTCAGTGATTCAGGAAACACCACTATTTTGTCCCGTCTTGACGGCAAAGTTGCTCTTTTCATTAGTTTGTAACTCTTCCTAAGCTCAATGGGACCATTTCTCTTAGGCTTTCTGGACATGAGTGAATTTGCACTGCAGGCTTGAACTACCAGGCCTGGTTTTTTTGTTTTGTTTTGTTTTTTTTTTTTGTGCGTGTTTTGTTTTGAACAGGAAAGTTTAAGTAAAAACAAAAACAAGACAGAATGTTCTCCTCGGGAGAAAACCTGTTGCTTTAATGAGGTTTTGCTTCTGTATCTGCTGTTCTTGTCACCATCCACTCTTCCTTTCCGGCTTTCTGAGAGCACCCCCTCCTCTCCTCCTGTTGCCTCTCCCTGCGGGTCCCTGGGGTGTGGACTGGGTGGGTAGTGTTCCCTTCTGGTTCCTCTCTTCATTGTCCCGAGAGGAGTTTGTGGAGGCCTGGTGCGGAGTGCGTGTGCATGCATGCATGTGTGTGCTTTGCTTCTGGGAACAGGGAAAAGGGCAAGAGAGAAACAGATGGGCCCCCTGAGCTTCTCCTTGGCCTGAAAAATGAAAGGCGGAGAAAATCGTAATAAAAAACGGAAACAGCTGTGGCGGGACAACAGCAGCTTGTGGGGTGGGTCCCCGCCCGAGGGGGGTTACAGGCTGTCAAGATTCTTCTCCCAGGCAGGGTGGGTATCACCAAGATTGGTGTCCTCGGCATAGACGTTGCTCCTACACCCTTTCTTCGTCTTCACTTCAACCGAAATGAAGGTTGAATTATCTGTTAAGTATCAGAGAGGAAGATTTGCAAACAGTCTTCCCCGCTGCTGCTGGTGGTAGTTAACCGTCTGTCTGTGCAGCGTGGCTGTTCTTTCTTTGAGCTCATGTAAATCTGAGATAAATCTGGCTACGTCAACTTTGTTTAAAGCTGTTTTTCGTCAGGCCCTTGGCACATAAAGTCAACAGAAGGTTAGCACAGCGTATCGTTTCTGTCGACGATGGACCAGGATGTTGCAGGGAGTGAGCAGTAAAGACATTTTAGACAGAACCGTTGGCTCCCTTTCAAGAACCACTGGACTCTTTCTCCAGGGGGACTTTTGCACTGGGTAGCTCTGAGAAATCAAGAGTGAAGAATGTGGCCACTTGGAGGAAGGACGTAGATATCGCATCAGAATAGACAGAGTTGCTGGGAAAGTGAGGAATCTGTCACCTCTTCCCCACCACCCACCATCAGTAAGGCATCGTAATTACAGTTTCAATTAAACCACTGGAGTTGTCGTAAAGTATAACCTTGCCGGGTAGGACAATCTAGATGCTAACCAAACGGAAGGTGGCTCTATAAATCAGGCTATTGATTCCCCCCCTCCCAGGTGATCAGTTTATTTATTTATTAAGTAATCTTTTATTTTTCTTTGGGTAGTTAAAAGCAGTACACGTTCAGATGATGAATTTTAGAGGCTAAGGAACACCTGACCATAAGCTCTTTATTCCCTTAACTCCCTCGACTGTGTTTAATCCAGGACCATAACGCCATGATTTATTAAAATTACTTGTTAATGCAGATCTCTCCTTACCAGGTGTGGGGTCTCTCTGTACTACCAGCTCCCGGCATTGAGCCTGTCAGGTGGTAGATGAGCATGAAACATTTGTCGTCTCAATGATTATGGCCTCTTGAGCAATGTGGCTGAATAGACCAGAGCAAGATAGTTCTCTCCACACTGTGTGTCCGCGAGGGCCATTTTGATGAATAGCTGTGGGTGCTGGCCTCTAGCTGGACGGCTGAATCTCATTTGCCCTCATGTGTATCGATCGGTTACTGCTCACGGCTGGTTTCTGATACTCCGTTGGCTCAAGTTACTCTCCTGCCATGTCAATTTTGCCGTCTGGTGTGAACGCAGACTTGGTTTCAGTAGTTAACCACTGGCACCATGGCCGAATCGAAAGTACCAGATAACACAGATGAAAGCTGGACGTGAAAGAGTCTTGGTGGGAATAGGGAATCTAGGAACAGGGGCATATCTTTTTTTTTTTTTTTTTTTTTTTTTTTCAAATCCCAGGAAACAGCTGCAGGTGGAGAATGGATGGATTTCAAGAATTCTCCATGGAGGCAGAGGTTCAGACAGGGGCCAGCTGGGTGATGAAATCAACGCAGAGGTCAGATGTGTGCTCATGTTCAGTGAGGGCTTCAGAAATTTCAGGGACTTTCAAAATTGGCTCTGGAGGGAGGTAGTTCTGTTGACCGGGAGACAGGACTAATGCCTGGCCATTCTGGGGTTCAGGGGCTTCGGGCATAAGGGGAAATGAAGCTCCAGGCTTTTTCCTCTATCTCTGCTTTGGGGAACCCTCCAAGAGAGTGCTCTTTTCTCCCATGAATTTATAGAGACGAAGGACCCCCAGAACAGGAGCAACTCTTATCTTTCCAGGGGCTTTGAGCCATAAAATGAAAACGCTCTGCACATGTTGTGTTTCTATAAGGTCCTTTATCTGAAAAGATGTGGGTTCCCACAGGTGAGAAAATTGAGCTTAACTTGAATAAGCACCACCT
Source organism: Panthera tigris (assembly GCF_018350195.1). Taxonomy (NCBI): domain Eukaryota; kingdom Metazoa; phylum Chordata; class Mammalia; order Carnivora; family Felidae; genus Panthera; species Panthera tigris. The sequence continues at coordinate 52,617,398 of NC_056673.1, read as the reverse complement.
AGAAGTTCAGATGTTTATTTGGGCTTGAACTTTCCCTTCCATTATCCTCACTTCCTCTGTCTCCCAAGCTGCCCACAAAAGAGCTGGGAGTTTCCTGTTAGATAGTCCTGGATTCCCAGCCTTATTTGTCCGGCAGCTGGACCCAGAGAGAACCAGTACAACTGGCCCCCCTACATGCTTGGCACGCCTCATGTGGTTCTCGCTGGATTCATACAGTTCAGAGGCAGCTGCAAAATGAAAAGTCATAAGAAAAATGGATACCTAAACTTTTCCCATCCAAAGAAAGGAAATAAATATCTGGGCTCCCAAAGAGCGTAGGGGGTTGTCAGATCTGATGCCACTGCAGGAGAACGTACGAGAGCATGACGTAGGGCACTGAGGAAGAGGGCTCGCGGGGAATGCAAACTAAAAACACGGATAACCATTTCACAAAAATAGGTGTCAAAATTTTAAACTCTGACAACAAATGTTGCTATTGATAGAGAGGAACTGGAATTCTCCATATTTCGTGTGGGAGCGAGCGTATGGCGATTTATGCACTTTGGAAAATGGTTTGGAAGTTTCTTACAAAGTTGAGCATTTATCTGTTCTACGACACAGCGATAACATTTCTAGATATTTGCCCAAGAGAGATTTCTATCAGCTTTATTCACAGTAGTCTCAAACTAGACCAAATCCACATGTCCCTCAGTAGAAAGATAGATAAACTCATTGTTGCATATTGATACGAGGTAATACTATTCAGCAAGAGAAAAGAATCAACTATTGACACATGCAACATTGATGGATTTCATAGAAATAGAACAGAACCGCGATGAGCAAAAGAGGCCAGACATAAATAGTTACGTATCGTGTCATTCCATGTATACGAAGCTTAAGAACAAGCAGATGTAATGTGTGGTGATGGAGGTCAGACGAGTGATTGTCCATGGGAATTGGGGATTGACTGAGGGTGATGGTTCTGTGAGGGTGACGGTTACATTCTCTAATCTGATTGGGGTGGTGGTTGCTCAGACGAATACATTGATCAAAAAGTACAGACTTACACACTTAAGATCTGTGCGTTTCAGGGTATGTAAAGTTCTGTGTTTGTTTTCGTTTTAATTTTTACTTCAGTAAAATAAAGGAGGGTCAGAGTCGGAAAAAGAAAAGGAAATCTGTGAAGGTGCTTCTGGGGAGTTGATGCTATGGTCTCCATACGGTGGTGTTATCCAGTATCTTCGAGTTAAGCAAACAGGGCTTTAAATGATGTTGCTCACAAAGCTTTGAAATGCATTCTTACAGTCAAGAAACCCAGAGAACTGGTGCCCGACTCAAGAGTCTAGGTAAGTCAAGTGGGATGTGAGAAGTGGTGACTTCTCCTGGGTAAATGATATGTCTCCGCCCACCCGATGTGGTTCCCTGGGACAGAGACCAAGCAGGGGATCTTCTTGACTCCTTCTAGCAGAGTCATCTTCCGGGGCAAGACCTCACAGGAAGAGGCTGGAGGTGTTCTGAGCATGCTGAACAGTGGGCTAGGAGTTGAAAACCACCTGTGTGAATGATAACATATATCCCTGGGTCAAGACAGCTGCCTAAATGAGAAGTCATGAGGGTGGCCCGGGGGAAAAAGTCAGCTCTGATCAAGTGCCTGGCCCACCAGAGATAAGCTTTAACCATCTACCAGGACCTAACATGGGATGCCATCCCAATAAATGTTTCTCTCCCTTTCCTCCCCTGTTTGTCCCATCCCTGTGGACTCTGTTGGGCAGACAGGAAATGTGCGAAGAAGGGTAAGACTACTCTGCTTCCCAAGTCATAAGGTGAGGAAGGGAGAAGATATCATGTTTATTTATTTATTTAGAGACCAAGCATGCACGTGTGGAGGAGGGGCAGAGGGAAAGAGAGAGACCATCCCAAGCAGGCTCCACGCTCAGTGTGGAGCCCCACTCGGGGCTCGATCTCAACGACCCTTGGATCATGACCTGAGCTGAAATCAAGAGTCAGACACTCAACGAACTGAAACACCCAGGCGCCCAGGGAAGAAGATATAATTTTAAGCCAATTTATGTATTTCCTGGAATGGGACATTGCAATGACTGAAATGACTTGTAAAAATTATTATTACTTTATAGCTATAGAACCAGAGAACTTTTTATCTTCTGAGAATGTTGGGACGAGTCTTGTCCTCATTCCGCCCAACCCCAATCCCACTCCCAATGATCACTCAGGGCCAAGGGAAGACCCCAGCTCCTGCATAAAGCCTAAAGAGCCAGTAAAGGGGAAAATCAAGCTGCATTTTGATCACATCGCACAGGCTATGCTGTTTCGTATTATAGGTTACACTTGTAGTCAAGTGCTACTAAGCATGTTCCTACATTCCAGTGTGTTCAATGGCCCCACTACTCACCTTGTCACCAGAGACAGAGAACAGAGGTCTAGAGTCACCTCATAGCCATTTCCATCCGTCTCTCCGCCTTTATCACCACTGCCTTAACCCTAGCTCGGGCTTTGATGTCCCATGCAGTGGGTGAAACAAGAGACTCCAGAGTGTTCTGCCTGTTTTTCTGGATTTTGACAGCAAAAATCAAAAACCTGGGTTGGTGCAGGGGAAAGAACACCTTTGTTTAAGCACACTACTGCTCTTGTCATTATCCTGGCTAAAATTCCTTGAGATTCTACACCCCTGCTTATCTCTCAACTAATTCTCTGCCATCTACCTACCCACCTCCAAACCTGGTCTCACCGAACCAACTTGCGGTGGTCCCGAAACATGAATCTGCTTCATATTTCCATGTTCTCGCCTTGGCCCTTCTCTGTGCCTCAACAATCTTCCCCTCGGCTAGCCTGCTTCCTTCCCTATCTTCTGTATTTTTATAGTACCCCGTGCACACCTCTAGCTCAACCCTCAATACTACTTCATTACGTTACTTCCGTCCTTTTCCTTTTTTTTTTTTTTAAGTTTACGTATTTATTTTGAGAGAGAAAGAGCGTAAATGGGGGAGGAGCAGAGAGAGAATCCCAAGCGGGCTCCCCACCGTCAGCGCAGAGCCCAACTCAGGGTCTGAACCCATGACCTGGGAGATCATGGCCTGAGCTGAAGTTGGACCCTCAACTGACTGAGCCACCCAGGTGCCCCATTTCCATCCTTTTTCTTGTGAGCTCTTTATCTTATTAGTTTTGGAGTCCCCAGCTCCTAGCTGAACGCTCATCGTGTGTTCACTTAGTTGATTATTTAATTACAGAGGAATTGATGACTTTCTTGCTTCTTAATCCCTAATGCTCACTTCCCACCTGAGAACCTGGGGGGAATGAAAACAGCTTACTCTACCAATGAATTCATCAATAAATAGTTATTGAGCTCCTGTTACGCGTCAAACACTTTTCTAGGTACCAGAGATAAGCTGGAAAGAAGACCAAGTGCAAAGCTTTAGTCAAAGTTGATGAACACACAAATGACAAAGATGCATCCAGAAATTGATGGTATTACAATAGATGGTGGGAGATTGATGATGGTATTACAATAGGATGATGGGAGATTGACTGTGGACCTCTCCATCTAGGGTGGCCAGGTCCCTTGGGGAAGGTGACATTTGAGCCGAGAACTGAAAGATGGAAAGGAAAAATGGAAAATTCTGATGAAAGGGTGCTTTAGGCCAGGAAAGTAGCACGAGCAAAGGCCCTTAAGTAGCAAAGAGCTTGACAGATTTGAGAATGAGAAAGAAGCAGAGGGATGGGTCATGGGGAAAAAGGAGAGTAATGGCAAGAAATGAAGTCACAGAAACAGGCAAGAGCTAGATATAGATAAAGGGTCAGTAAAAGGTCAGCTAATAAATATTTTAGACTTTGCAGACCATGATCTCTAGTCCCACTGCCCAATAGTGCTGTCATAGCGGGAAAGCAGCGTACATGATCTGTAAGCCAGTGGACGTGACCGTGTTCCAATAAAGCTTTACTTGCAACAATAGGTGAGGGGTTGGATTTGATCTGTGGGCTGTAGTTCACAAAGCCCTGGAGTATCCTCTGGTCAAGATTTTGGATTTGATTCCAAGTGAACAGGTAGGCATTGCAAGGTATTGAGCAGCAGGCAGGTGGGTCATCTGGCCGGATTTTCCTTTAAAAGAGATTCTCTATAACATAATTAACAACATAAGAATTTATTCTCTTTTTCCCATTATAAACTCTATTTCAAAATTCCCTTTTGAAAACTGAGGATTCAGTAGGTGGGGGCCGGTAGTAGGTTGGGGGAGTCAATGGTAGTTGTCCGAGCCATTTACTATTTACACGACCTTAGGTTAATTGTTTAATCTCTCTGAGCCTCAGTTTCCTTCTTAAGAAAAGTGTAATAATAACACCTGTCTCTAAGGGTAATTAAACGGATTAAATGAGATCATGTATATAAAACATCTGTCACGGTGCCTGGCAAAGTAAGGGCTCAATGATGTAAATCCCTTTTCCTCATTTTCCTTCCATAGAGCCTGTATATGTCATACTTCAGTCAAGACAGAGGCAAATGTAAACCTTGGTAATTGGGTTCAAAAACCCAGTTGCACAATTATAGAATAGGTGAGAGATGTCTCACCATAACATAACTGAGTGCTTTGGCTACCACAACAATGAATACAATTTTAGTTTAAATTAATAAAAGCACAATTTCTGATTACAAAGGGGATAAATTGACTTTCTTCCATAGTAGTCAAACCAGATTTGGAGGCCTGGAATTAATTTGGGTAATGCTAGTGAGTGAAATACATTCAAAGAAGGACAAGGTACAGAAACGTTTGGGAACCAGGTCACATGTAAAATGTATTGAAAATGTTTCACATGGGGAAAAAATATGGAAAGAAAACTTGAAAACTGTATAAATAGTTGAAGGGCTATGATTCGAAAGAAAGACAAGTCTCCCATCATGTTGGTATAAAGCCAGGTCACCTTGGGCTGTTGGTAGACTACAAAGGTAAGATTTTTGCAAAAGTACAGCTCTCCAGGAGAGGAAGTCGGTTCTCATGAACCAATGTGAGCATTCTGGAAAGATATTGAAGAGTACTCAATGGGGGCGCCTGGGTGGCTCAGTCGGTTGGGCGGCCAACCTCGGCTCAGGTCACGATCTCACGGTCCGTGAGTTCAAGCCCCGCGTCGGGCTCTGTGCTGACAGCTCAGAGCCTGGAGCCTGTTTCAGATTCTGTGTCTCCCTCTCGCTGACCCTCCCCTGTTCATGCTCTGTCTCTCTCTGTCTCAAAAATAAATTTAAAAAAACGTTAAAAAAAAAAAAAAGAGTACTCAATGGCTTGGGTGTTGCAAAAAGGATTTTGGCAACCAGAGCACAACCAAACTAAAACACCACCCATGGTGCCTTCTATATTTCTGATTCCATAAACCTGTGGGGTGCATTCAACGAGTCTCTGAAATCAAGAGATCCTCTTGGATTTCAGGGGTCTCAGGTAAAAAGAGAATTGTGTGATACATGAATGTGTGGTTCATCAAGAGGCAGAGACCTGGTTGCCTTCCTGGCAGGGGGCCAGGAAGACATGACTAAGGTAAAAACACAGCAGGTCACTTTTCTGTAAATTGGGTCAGAATAAATTCATGTCACTGAAAAACAGATGGAGATTAGGAGAGAAAGAGGTCCCAGATCCATCAACGGCCCAGTCCCTCTGTGCTAGGCCGGGCTGCCATCATTCTCTCCCGGATAAAGAGCAGCCCAGTTGGCCCTCATCAGGAGTGTTGCTTTCATAGTGCGTGAACAAGAAAATGCCAGAGTACATTGGTTTTTGCAGGCCTTCGCTGCTATACGATATAGCTCCCTGAGGGCAGGGACTGCATCTACCCTTGTCGGCCACTGAATCCCACCTATAGGAGATGTTTTGCAAATGTTGGTGGGGACAGTGAGTAGAAACTTTCCTCAGTGGACTAGGGTGGCATGAAATCACGGTACGTGGATTAAGTTCTATATAAAATCCTGCGATTTCAAGGGATGTGTCTGGTAGTAACTTCAAAGTAATGTACACACTGCCTTGAATTTTGCCTGGTTGTTTTGTTTTTCTTTCTGTTTTTTTTTAAGTGTACTTATTTATTTTGAGAGAGAGAGAGAGAGAGAGAGCATGAGCAGGAAAGGGACAGAGAGAGGGGGAGAGAGACAGAATCCCAAGCAGGGTCTGCTCTGTCAGCACAGAGCCTGATGCGGGGCTCGAGGTCGTGAACCGTGAGATCGTGACCTGAGCCGAAACCAAGAGACGGACACGTAACCGACTGAGCCACCCAGGTGCCCTTTGCCTAGTTGTTTTGAATGAATGTAAATCCGATATTGCTGTCCCCATCATTATATTTGGTCTAAAATAATTCTTCAGAGGGACACCTGGGTGGCTCCGTTGGTTAAGCATCTGGCTTTGGCTCAGGTCATGATCTCACAGTTGGTGGGTTGGAGCCCCACGTCGGGCTCTGTGCTGACGGCTCGGAGCCCGGGGCCTGCTTTGGATTCTGTGTCTCTCTCTCTTTCTCTCAAAAATAAATCAACATTAAAAAATTTAAAAATAAATAAAAAATAAAATAATTCTTCAGACACAGAGAGTAAAACAGGTCTGGCCTGTGAATTATAGAAAAGGAATAACCCAATAAGGGCCCAGCAAACTTTTTCTAGCCACAAGAGTCAAGGAGATACCCTAAGAAAATGCAGGAAAGAGGTGCTGGAAGTAGGAAAAAAATAGAGATGAGTTGGAAATGAGAAGTGAAGGAACCAGGAAGGACGGGTAATTAACAGTCTTGTGAGATCTACTTTACTTAACTTATGCCCAGGAGAAACTATCATTTGAGAAATGGAAACGCTTTGAGTCTCAGAGGGATGAGAACACCGTGTAAGGTCTCATGGAGGAAGGTTACGGCAGAGATTCCCAGTGACGTATCTGTGACGTTGCCACCTGGTCCACGGTTTGATAAGAGGTTGGTATTCAGCAAGCTCAGTACGTGCCAGGCACTGTTGAGAATAGAAATGAAAGTATTTACCTCTCAGCCTCTGATATCATGGCTTGCTGTCCGGGTCTTGGACAGACCCGGGTTTTCTGGGTCCTGGAGCTTATACAGTTGTGTGTGTGTGTGTGTGTGTGTGTGTGTGTGTGTTTGAGGGAGGGCAGAATTAAAAAAAAAAAAAGATACTAAATTGTTAAAATACGAGATTAAGTGCAGGGCCTTAAAAGGAGTCTGTGCAGGTGACCAGACCTGAGGCTTCAGCTTATTTAGCATCATGGTAAATCTATCTCTGGCTAAAGTGATAGTTCATCAATTAAGTTAATATAAAAAGTGCCTCTGCCCTGCCTCAAAAATATTTACTGTGGAAATCAGGGAAAGGAAGGGATGGGATGGGGTTGAGGTGGGAAAGTCAAACACACAGCTCAAACTAATCCGTAAGTGCCATTTTAATAAAAGCCCAAAGGACTGATTCTAAGCGAGGTTTTTATTCCCTTATGCTTATTTCCTTTTGTTTTTTAAAAAAGCCCTTTTTGTTAAAATAGTAAAAAAAAAAAAAAGGTTTTATTTGAATACAAAGAAATAAATAACTCTGGATCTAATTATAAGCTTTTTCTGGTCTGGAGGACTCTTTCCCAGGTTTTTTTTTTGTTTTGTTTTGTTTTTTTAAGTTTATTTATTTATTTAATTTGAGAGAGAGAGAGAGAGAGAGAGAGAGAGAGAGAGAGAGAGAGAGAATCCCAAGCAGGCTCCACACTGTGAGTGCAGAGCCCGATGTGGGGCTTGACCCCGCAAACCATGAGATCACGACCTGAGCGGAAATTGAGCCAGACGCTCGACCGACTGAGCAGGTGCCCCTCTTTCCTAGGTTTTCAATAAATGTCTTGTTGTCAGGGTGATAAGCTCTGTGTTTCTAGATTTAGAATAAAAATTCCTCTAAAATATTTTATAATCTGGTGGTGCTGGGCTTTGGCTCAATCTGGTGGATGGGGGTGGGTGGGATTCAGATGAATTCTCCCTGTGCTCCATTGTCTCTTGTCTTTTCCTGTGTGTCAGGACCATCCTGTGCACACCCTTTTCACCATTTATCTTTTATTCCGGTGCTGTGGAATCCTGTGCGTACCAAAAGATTCAGATGCAGTGAATTTCCAGACTGCTTCTTGCTAAAAACTGCTTTAATAGCAAACCCTGTTATAAGAGGGAGAGATTATAAATGTTCTTAACAAAAGGGAAAACCAAGGCACAGGAAAGTAAGCAGCTTGCCCTACCTCACCTAGCAAGATTATACCCGAATGGAACCTTCTGGCTCTAAGAAGGTCTGTGGAAGGTCACACACTGAGGGAAAAAAGCATATTTCTAGAAGAGAGGACAATCTAGCAAACATTATAGATTTGGTAAGGAAAGTGGTGGTCAGGATGGGGTGGTATGTGTTGAGTTTCATAGATAAGGGGATTTGGGGGAATAAAAGTAAATAAGAATTAATGAACACCACACACACTTTAAAAAGGGCTTTGTGAGTGTTGGCAAGGGGAAAAACAATAGAGATTCTGTAAGAATGGAAGCTAGACTGAGCCTAAGCCAACGGGCACCGTGGCACAACTAAACAACAGAATGTGACCTCTGGGGGTGGGGTGGGGGAGATTTGCACAGCACCCCGCAGATCACAGGCCCTCAATCAATGTTGGAGGAATTTGCAAAGGAGGGCGAGGACTAATGTTGCCTCGATTTGATAACTACCATTTTCCTGGTTGCCATGATCCAGGCGTGGGACGCAAGCCAGGAATCCAAAAGGCAAAAACAGACAACGTGAGGTAATGCCAGGGAGTCTGGGTACCATTTAAGACTGTCAGAGACAAGGGCCTAGAAGTAAAACCAGCCTGAGGTGACAGAGACTTGCCTCCTTTGGAGACACTTCCCTAATCAGCCGGGGGGGGGGGGGGGCTGTGAGGGAGGGGGGGTGTCTCTGTGTGGGGGCGGGAGGGAAGGAGTGATTTCATCTGTTTAATGAAAAATAACCTGGACGTTTCTCTGATCCTGGAAACTCCCATCTCACTGAGGCCAAGGAAAACAGGATTAGGTCTTATTACTTCTACCAAGGCTTTGCATCTCCTCAGAAGGCGTTAAACTGCGGGGAACAGCAAAATAAGGTAATCTCACTCCATTGTCCCTGCAGATACACCAGGAAGGCTCTGAATCATTTAATGGGTTAATGGAACAGACTTCCTTCTGATCTTCTTTGCCAACTTTTATTTTGGCTTCTTCTGCCTTTTGAACAGATACCCCCCCCCCTTTTTTTTTTGGTATGTGTTCGTAGTAATAGAAAGTTTGCTCTGTTAAATTCAGACAGTGAAGTCACCCCCTCTGGCATTCTGTCTACTGACCAGCTACTGATTTCAGGTCTAACATCCCCCTCTGACTTCTACAGACCAGCTTTTGCCCTGAAGCATGAGGCTGTTAATACCACAGCAAACATTTTGCCTGCGCTGGCAACTGCTGATGCATAATTGTCTATGTGACCTAACGAGATGACACTCTCCCAGATTATTCCCCCCACCCCCCACCCCGGTCGATTTTTGGGAACAAGGTCTCTTCATTGGTGCCGAAAGTACACACACACACACACACACACACACAAAATGTAAACATCACAGTGATCTGTATGTAACCGTCTCTTTTCTACGTCAGTTCTTCAAATTATCCCTAAATGGGAGCATGAAGTCCACAGGGCCGCTTTCTTTTTAATGCAATGTATATTTATTGTAAACAATAATATACAAAAAAAAAAAAAAGAAAAAAGGAAAGATGAGTTTCACAGAGAGAACAAAGGTTTGGGGAGGAAACAAGCAAAACAAACAAAACACAAACACAAACCAAACCTTACCTAAGGACAAAATATGATTTAAATGCCAGGTTTCTTAAGTTACAGAAATAGTTTTTTTTTTTAAAGATCTGCTTTTATACAGAAAATTGAAAGATGCCATATTATAAGAGTGCTTTAAGATTTTATTCTACTGACTTCTAAAACTGTTAATATATCTTTTTTTTTAAATTAAAAAAAAAAGTTTGCTGTCTTTTTTAAAAAGCAATCCTCAAACTCTCCAGCCACAGAAGGAATTAAGAATTAAGTTCTCGTTGGGCTGGTCCCCTCTGCCTTTCTTCCCTATCTCCAAGAGAACTTGCAGGGGACTATCCATGACACATGCCAGCATTGTTTTGCGTCACCACACACACACACACACACACACACGCACACACACGCACGCGCACACACACACACACACACACACACAAATTTAGTCAGCCCAAAGATCTGTGGCAGAAAACATTGCAAATGACTCAGTGATCCACTACATTTGCAACCTCTCATTTGTACAAAAAGAGAAACAAGTTTCCAGTTTGTTTTCAACAAAACCACAAAGGAAAAAAAAAAAGGACAGACAAAAAGGCATTTATACAAATCTAGGACAAGAAATCCAAAGAAACTTGCTTTTAATAATAATAAAAAAAGATTAAAGAGATAAATAAAAAAAAAACTGGTTACAGTTAAGAACATAATTTAACAACAGATGACCATACCCTTTGAGGAAGGTTCCAACAACCTATTTTAAAGAAGGTAAAATTAAAAAAAAATTTTTTTTTAAAGAGAAAGATTTTTTTTTTAATGAAAACCTCTCCTTACAGAATAAATAATTTTAGCACGTGGAATGTCTTGAAGGTCAACTGCTGGTGTTCGGAGAGGCACAGTGACAGTGTCAGAGAAAGGCCATAGCATCTGTACCCCACATGGGGCTTGAGCAGGCAACCAGGGGGCAGTGCGCTGGGACACTTGGCTGCTGAAACATTCCCAGAACAGATTTCAGCTCCTTTGCTTGGTTTCTACTTCTCTCTCAAGATTGCAGCAAACAAGCAAACGCACTAAAAAGTAAGAGTATTTTCCAGCAGCATGGTTTTAAGGCTCAAGGTATTTTCTCTTGTTTTTTTTTTTAAAAAAAAATATATATGATAAAGCTTACCAAATGCTTCTCTAAACTATGGTTTACTTCCATATTTGCAAAATAAGGCCTTTATTTCTCTAAGGCAGCTCCTCCTTGAATCAGAAAGCCTGAGGAATTAAGCAAAGCTAACCCCCAAAAACTGATCGCATAACACAAATTTGTGTGTTTTTTTTATGTTAATACAACAACACGCACACTTTTTTTTTTTTTTTTTTTTTTTTTTTTTGTAAGAGAAAGCAAATCTGTACAAAAATACTCTGGTTGCAGGAAAAGCTAGGGCACGCTGTTCAACTAAGTAGTTTAGCTGTTGGGAAAATAAGAGCATTTAATTTCTTTTATCTAAAAATATGTATAAATCCCCTCAAAATGGTAATGAATCATACACAGTACATACTAAAAATATTTAAAATAGAGAATATTCCTCACAGAGGACTTTTTTCTTTAATTACTGCTAAAAAATAATTACAAAGTCCAAACAGGCAGAGAGACTGAGCAAATAAATTGATCACACGATTCTCCATTATCCTCCGTGATTGCTCTGAAGAAGGTCTTCGAGTCCGGTTTCTTACGGGTTTTCCAATGGTCCATCCGGCCAAGAGCGGCCTGGCCCCCGATTTGCAACAAGGTGGTAATGCGTCTGGATGGCTAAGGTTTCTGTCTCGCAATCTGGGTCTGAGTTGCCTTTAGCTTAAACGTCTTTACGGAACGAGGTGGGGGAAAACGTCCCCAAGGAAATTCTGCTTGGTGATTTGTTTCTTCGGTTCTCCTTCTGATCGTCAAGGTCGTCATCACCCTCCGTGCAAGGTTTCCTCAAGGTCTGGTGAGCTGTGTGTAGACGGGCTGTTCCCAGTGCTGGGGGCTGTGGGTCTGCGGGATGGAGGGGACCCCGGACGTGTCGGCGATGGGCGTGTACATGGGCCGCTGCGCCGGGTTCATGTAGCTGAAGGTGGAGTAGAGGCTGGAGCCCTGGCCCGCCGCGTGGCTGTAGTAGGAGCCCGAGTTCTGGTGGTCGGTGTAGTCGTACTGCGAGCGGGTGATGGGCGGGTAGGAGGGGCTGTAGTGCGGGAGGTTGAAGGGGCTGTAGGCGATCTGCTGCGGCGAGTGCTGCTGCTGCTCGCTGTAGTGGCTGGGGCTCAGCTGCTCGGTCTTGATGTGCGTTCGCTGGGACTGGCCCGGCTCGCTGCTCAGCGTGGTCAGCGTGTGCGCCGCCTGCGGCTGCGGGGGCGCCGGCTGCGGGGGCGCCGGCTGCGGCTGCGGGGGCGCCTGCGGGGCCTGCGGGGCCTGCGGGGGCTGCTGCGGAGGGGGCGGCGGCGGCGCCTGCTGCTTGGACATCCACACGTGGCCCGCGCCCGTCGGGGTCGCCGCCGTGCTGTTGATGCCGTAGCTCCCCGTGTAGGTGACCTGGCCGTGCGTGGCCGGCACCCCCGGGTGGCCGTTGGGTGGCAGGTACTGGTCGAATTCGTTGACGTCGAAGGTCTCGATGTTGGAGATGACGTCGCTGCTCAGCTCGCCGATGTCCACGTCGCGGAAGTCGATGGGGGGCTGTCGGCCCCCCTCTGGCAGGGGGCGCCCCTCTCGCTTCAGGTCAGCCTTGCCCGGCTGCACGTCGGTTTTGGGGGTGGTGGGTGGCGTCGGGGGCCCCTGGGATTGCCCTGCGGGCAAGAGAAGCAGCGCGGAAAAGTCAACCAGGGCCGTGCAGCGCAAAGGCCTCGATCTTAGGAACCCTCCTGGGACCCTCCCTCCAAACGAAAAGTGTCGTTAAGGACCCGCAACCGCGCGGGAGGCGCGCAGCACGGGAGATAAGTCGCCAAATGATTAACCTGCCGGTACACAGTCGGGAATCTCCTTTTATCAGGGAGGGTCCGAGGCCCGGAGGGTCGGGAAGGCCAAACTGCTACTTGTGGAAGAAGCCTGTGTGTGCTTTTGGGGTGGCGGAGCCAGAGAAGAAGGGAGAAGTCCTGAAAAGCTGTAAAGGCATTTTACCTCGCCATAAAAATGAATCCCTTAGGATGGCTCTACATCCGTGTGCGTGCGTGTGTGTGTGCGTGTGTGTGTGCGTGTGTGTGTGTGTGTATGTGTGTGCGCGCGCGCGCGCGTAGGGACTTCGCGGGGCCCTGGAAAGGGAGGGGAGGAGGCTGAGGCGCTCGGGGTAGTTTTTCCCTCCCCGGGGAGCGCAAAGTCCCCGGGGCGAGTCTGCTAGGTGGAGACCCGGGGGTGTGCCCGTCGGCCGCGGGAGGCGTAGCCGGGGGCTTGTGGGGGGACTCACCCGAGTGCTCGCCGCCCGGGGAGTGCACCTCGCTCATGCCGGAGGAGGAGTGCGGCGAGTCGGCCTGCAGCGCCTTGAAGATGGCGTTGGGGGAGATGTGCGTCTGCTCGGTGGCCTCCTCGGCCTCCGCCTGGCCGTTCTTCACCGACTTCCTCCGCCGCGGCTGGTACTTGTAATCCGGGTGGTCCTTCTTGTGCTGCACGCGCAGCCGCTCCGCCTCCTCCACGAAGGGCCGCTTCTCGCTCTCGTTCAGCAGTCTGGGGGCGGGGGAGGGGGCGCAGAGGGAAACAGAAGGGCTTCTGTGAAACCGGCCGAGCTGTCAGGTCGGCGGGAGGGGGAGGCGACCCCGACCGCTCGGCTTCTTCGCGCACAACCCCTTCCTCCCTCCTCCCCGCTTTCCAGCCACTGCTGCAGCTCATAACTTTTCTTAAAAAAAAATAAATAAATAAAATAAAATAAAAAGAAGGAAGAAAAAAAAAAACCCAGAAAAATAAATCTCGGTTCTTTCAGTCCGACCTGAGCGGTCACTCCCGGCCCCGCCCTCTCTCCTCTTCTATTTTGGAAACCCTGAAGATGAAAATAGCTCTCCGCTGCTCGGCTCTAAGTGCCTTTGCCACCGTAGGTTACCGGCCCCCGCCCCCAACATCTTTAAAAACTTTCCAAAAAAACACTTAATCTGCAAGGAGCTTTCCTGCTCCCTCCCCCGCCCACTTGCGTCCACCTATTTCCAGCAGCGCTCCCCCCGTTCCTGCCTGGAGTCTCCTCCAGCCTTGATGTCTGCGCCCCCCCCCCCCATCCCATCTCCTCGGTTGTGAGGCTGCACGGGAGAGCGCAGTTGGAGCGAGTGGGGGGCAAACTTCACTTCCCACCCAACCCCCCACTTGGGATTGAACTTCACAGCGACGGGAGATAGCGCTGGCAGCCCCCTCCCACCGCGTCTCCCACAAGTCCTCACCCACCCTCCGGCTCTCTCCGTCCCCTTCCCCCCAGCCCCCCCCCCCCCCCCCCGCCTCCCTCCCTTTCCCGAGAGCAATCCAAGAACTTTGTCAAACTCCGAGCCAAGTTACACTTCGTCCCCCCACCCCCCCACGCCGGCTCCGGGACCGGCAACTCCCTCCTGCTGGGAGGCGGGGCACGGAGACGGTGTCGCGGCCAGCGCCCCCCGCCATCGCGGAGCCCACCCCGCCGCGCCGGCCCTACCTCCAGAGCTTGCCCAGCGTCTTGCTGAGCTCGGCGTTGTGCAGGTGCGGGTACTGGTCGGCGAGCTTCCTGCGCGCCGCCTGCGCCCACACCATGAAGGCGTTCATGGGCCGCTTGACGTGCGGCTTGTTCTTGCTCGAGCCGTTGACGCGCACTGGCATGGGTACCAGCGTCCAGTCGTAGCCCTTGAGCACCTGGCTGACCGCCTCGCGGATGCACACGGGGAACTTGTCCTCCTCGCTCTCCTTCTTCAGGTCCGGCTCGCCCTTGGAGAACGTGTTCTCCTGGGGCCGCGTGTTCTCGGTGTCCGAGCCGGAGCCCGAAGGGCAGGGCGAGCCCGCCGAGTCCTCGGACATGGTGGGGCTGGGGGCGCCGGACAGGCCCTTCTCCTGCTCGTCGGTCATCTTCATGAAGGGGTCCAGGAGATTCATACGCGGGCCCGGGGCAGGGGGCGGGTGGCCGGGAAAGGCGAGAAGCCGCGGCGGCTCGGGGGCTCGAGGCGCGGGCTCCTCTCCCCTCGGCTGCCCGGACGCGGAGCGAGCGGCTCCCGGGGAGCCTGGCGCGTCACCCGGCTGCGGCGGCGAGCACTTAGGAAGGCGCGCGGTGGCCAGCCCGCAGCTGCCCGCTCCAAGTGGGGGAAGGCGAACTGGAGAGGAGAAGGAGGAGGGGAAGAAAGAGAGCAAAAGCGGGGCGCTTGCACCCCTTCTCTTCTCCTCCTGCAAAGAAAAGTTCCTGGAGTGAAAACTGGCAAGTCGCGGCGCCACTGAACTTTCCAGTGAGTTTCAAGCTCCGCTCTCAGCTCCTCAACTCCCAGCCCCGGGGCTCTTTAATAACTACTGCTCCTCACCTTAGAGACGGCCAGCCAATCACAGCACGGCATTTCAGGGGTTGGCAGGCAGCTGATTGGATTCGATTTTGCGGGGAGGAGGATTGTGGCACTGGGCTTGGGTGACGAGAGGGGAGGGGAAGAGCGGGGAGGGGAGCGCTGCCTCTGGTCTGGCTGGGGGGGGGGGGGGCGGGGGACCCAGGACGTCCAAGTGTGTAAGTTTGCCGTACTCTCGTAATGTCAGAAGTTTGGGGCCGTCTCCGCACGAATCTTGCGTGCCTGTGTGTGTGTGTGTGTGTGTGTGTGTGTGTGTGTCTAGACCAGGATCTGCCTCCACCCCCAAGCATTTCTTTTCGCTGCTTTCTGCGCGGCACCGGAGACTTAGCTAGAGTTTGCAGCGATCAAAAAGCAGTCCCTCCTTCACGCGTAGCCCAGTGTGTGTGCGCCTGGAGCCTGCCTCCTCCGAAAAGTGCTTAGAAATGGTCTTTTGAAGCAAATGTTTTGGTGACTCAACGCCCGCTGTTCCTCTGTAATAATCCATATAAATAGATTAACATGCTCTGCTTCGCCGGGGCTGCTGCGGCTGGTAGGGATTCTGCTGCGCTCTTGCAAGGGGAATCAATGAAAACCAAAGCTGAGACTGGCGGTGGCGGCGACGCGGTAGCCCCGCGCCCGCGGGAGCCGTCCCGCGCCACAGCGACCTTGAACTGTGACAAGCCCTTCTCCCAACCCCCCCCCCCCCAAGCCCCCATCCCGCGACACTGCTCAGAGATAGGCAACTGCTTTGAACGTTCTGCTTTTCACCTCCTGGCCGAGAGACTGTAGTAGGGTCCTATTGCGACTCGCAGACTGCTAGGAGTTCTGGGGGAGGGGGTGGGGGGTGTCTCTGATGTATCTCGAGTGAGATTTGCGCACAATCTTTGTGTTTGCACCAATTGCCTTTTAGTGCCTGGTTGGGTATCAGTTCTGGACGACAGGGAAAGTGCTAGACGCCTGCGGGTTACATGCCTTCGGAATCGCAAATAACAGCACAACTGTGGAAATCTCTTAATTTCAAACTTCCCCCTTTCTGGCTTTCCCAAATATCCGCCTCGAACTAAATTATTGTCACGGGGAATCAGCCGCATCACAGCAGAGACTTGCTGACTTCTAAATTGCACATTGCGGACACTATTGCAAGATTTAAAGGAATGGTTTTCCTTGAAGAATGGTTTTTAAAGATCTCGTTTTCTCTCATTTTCTTCCGAAGAGGTCGACGTTTCTTATAGGAAACGGAGCTCTTCAGAGGGTAGTTAAGTTACCACTTACAGTTAACTACTATTTACTTTTTAAACGAATGTAACTCACTCACAGTGGATGTCTGTAGTGTCCTATATAGTTTGTTTACCAGTTTCAGAGACCTCCGGGTACAATAGCCGCGGTATTCATGGCCCCGTGAATTCGCTGGGAAAGTGTAAGAACAACTTCGTCCTTTCTTTGGAGAAGAGAGTCCCGCGTACTGTCAACTGATTTCTGTGTCTTGGGGAGGGGACATTTGTGCATATAACTGAGTGATTCACAGACACCTGACCCAGGAGGACGCTCCGAGACCAGAACTTCGGGCAGATATTTTAACCAAGGCATCTGTATTTAGTTGCATTTTATTGTAGTTCTCATGTTTATTGGCTTAAAAGCACCGAAGACTGGGACTTGAAGATATTTTGGAATATTTCTCTAAATATTTATCGAGATAAATACGTGCACATATAAATATATATTTAATACACTTACGTAATAGGAGGATATAAAAAACCGAACTCTAAATCATAAACTTACAGTGTTTTGTACATTTTCTGTTCGTTTGATGCAAGCATTTTGTATTCTTGTATCTTCTCGAAAACTTTGGATAAACAGTGGACTTTAAAAATGGCGCAATTTTCAACTGAATCCAGAGGGGGCGCCAAAAGCTCAGAAACTGCCTAACTCCCAGAAACTGCAGGAAAATTTAGATGGTGGTGGGGGGTGGGGGTGGTGTCTTCCACTCAATCAGGACTGCTCTGCGGCTGAGATTTATCTTTGCAGAAATTCCTACTACTCGATATTTCCTCCCGTTTGGATTCACCTCTGGGCAGCCCAGTTACAGGAAGTGGGAGGTGTGTGTCTATGGCGGACCCAGCAAGCAAAGAGTGTTCTAAGTGCCTGACGTTTCTGGTCTGCACAGAACCCGGGAGACCGGGTCCCCGAAGGACCCCCGTCTCCCACTTACCAGACGGCGCCCTCTGCTCCATGTGCCAGGACCAGGCCAAGTCTGACTCGTGGACACCACTGATTAGCCAGTGGGGCGGTCCTGCATTTCCGCAGGGGCTCAGGTGCTGATTCCCCCACCTCCACTCAGGGGGCCAGTTCGCTCTCTTGTGAGTTTCTCGGGTCCCCTCTGACGTCTCCTCTCTGCCCCGGGAAGACGCTCGCGGTCTGCCGACCAGAGGACCCGCATCAGAGCCAGCTGGAGGGGAAGGAACCCATTATCAGCCTTCAGGTTGCAGATCTGGAAACTGAGGCTGTTGGCTCAGTTTTAGCCAGAGCATTCTGCCAGGAGCCAAACTCGCTGGGCTCCTCATTCTGGTGGGGATAAGGAAGGGAAAGGGCGCAGGTCACGAAAAGCTGCAGGCAAGGAGGTGGGGTGGGGGCACTTCACAAGCTCGCAGCGAGCATTCCGGTCTCCACTCGAAGCCAGCGCCGTTAGGTCTGCCGCCAGGAGCAGAGACTTGGAGGTGCAAGCGGATCCCAAGGGGGAGCTCGGGAAACCGAGGTCTGGGATCACCCCTCCTCCCCTCTTTGGGCGACCAGGGCCGGCGCCGGGCTCAATTTCCCTAGCCTGGGCCGCCAATCTTCCTCCGCGTCTAAACGGGCGCGCCGAGTCCCGGAGCCCGGAGATGTTGGCGTAGGGCGAGTTTCGCGGGCTCTGTGGGGCGGTGCGAACACCCTGCACAGGGTGGGGGTTTCCTACTCCGAATGAGGGTGGCGGTGGGTGCGAACGGGGTTCCCTTTACCTGGGGAATTAGGGACCATAGTCTCCCTCTCCAAAATGTCGTAGCAAAAGTGGGGAGCGTGTCTCAATCCGTTTTCAGCAAGGATGCATGTCCCAGAAGAATTCGGTTGGGTCGAGCAGAAGAAGCGTCTCCCAAAGATCTCGGCCCTGGTTCTCTATAGAGGTGCTCAGGGAAGGGGATACCCCTTCTCTCTGCCAATTCCCTGGGGCGCGGTTCTCTTGAGATTAAAGACCCCAATCCCTGGGGGGGACCCTTGGGTCCCTGCGCCCTCCGCTCCCAGCGTCTCCTCGGTAATTAGTACTATTCCCGGGCGTGGAGCGCCTTTGTCGGCCGCTCTTCAGGCCAGTTCTCTGGGGAAAGGAGCGGCGCGGCGGGTAAGCCCAGTCTCAGGACGGGCGTCGGGCTGGACAGCAACAGCAGAGGGAAAAGGAAAGTGCCAGACAGCTTCGTAGGTGCGCAATAGATATCTATGGAGGGCCGAATGCATGTGACCTTTGGACGTTTTGCCCGAGTGGGTGTATGACCCGGCACAAGCCTCCAGAGCCCCCAGCGACCGTTTTGTAAATGTATGTGACTGTACAGTCTTACATGTGGAATTCTCCCCAGACAGGCGCCCTTCTTTGGGAGATTATCCGACATGTAGAAGACCCCCCCCCCCCCCAAACTGTAGGCCAAGAAGGGCGTTTTGTTTTCTTCCCTTTTCTGTTTTCTAACAGAAAGAGGAGTGAAGTGGACAGAGGTGCTGGGTGAGGGAGGCGAGGACCGGGAAAGTGCTCCCCGGTGACCTGGCCGGGGTGTGAGGCCCCAGGGGCTTTAGCCCAGAGGGACTCGCCCGACCCCGGGGTTGCAGACCAGAGCCAAAGCAGGGGACTGGACTAGCGCCTCCAGGACCGTCTTACTAGCTGAAGGGAAAAGAGGGAATGGGAGGGGGAAGTCCTAGTTCCGAAGGGCCTGTTGTGTTTCCAAGGTGTGTGTGTGTGTGTGTGTGTGTGTGTGTGTGTTCTCCTTACTTTTCCGAAAATATGTCTCAAGGCAGTGTACAAGGGAGCCTTGCGTCTTTTGGATTCCCTCAATGCATCCCTAGAACGGCCTGGAAATTTCCTTAGGCCAAGTTTTATGACCAGCCTCCCTCCTTCTCCTTTTTAAAATCTTTAAGGCATTTGCAGCTGAAGGTGCTTTTGCCTTGTTGATCTAAAAATACAAATAAAGTAAAGCGCTCAACACCCCGGTGCTTCCTTTTGCAGCCCGCTCCGACAGGCCAAGGAGGCTGCCCTCAGCACCAAGACTTCCTCCCAGTTCCTTCCACCTGTACCTCCCCCGTCACCCCCCCATCCCCTCCCACCCCTCCCATCCCCTCCCATCCCCTGTTGGTTTAAGGGTGCTCTGTGCCAAGGGGGGGACAGACAGAGCTGAGAATCTCAGAGGACAGTTTTGTGTGAGTCTCCCGGGGTAGGCTGGGTGGTGCAAGGACTTCATCTCAGCCTGAAGGGACTGGAGCCAGCTGCTCCCACTAAGCCGTCCTATCGGGTGGGTCATTAAGTCGGATCTTTATTAATCCGAGAAAATATGTCCATCAAACCACGTTAAAGGAGAAATGCTCTTAATATACAATCCCGAACGAAGGTAGCTGTCAGAATTAAAGACGAATGCTCTTGCGCCTTTCTTGCAAGCCTTTTGTATCTCACCCGCCCCCCTCCAAAAGACCCCCTGGGGGGAGGGGTGCGCGGAGCACATCTCCGGGTTTGCCAGGACCCACAGCTTCACTGGGTCAAACCGGGCGCCCTGCAGCTGCGAGCTGGGCTCGGCTTTGGAGAAGCGTGAGCGCGCAGCCGGGTTGCCTGACTTCGGGCAGGAACTCCGGTTCTGCCCCCGGGACCCGCGAGGGCAGAGCCCGTGAAGTCAGCCCCCAACTTTGGGGTTTTCCGGAGGACAGTGACGTCCTCACGCGGCGGGGGGGGAGGGGGGGGGCTCTGGCTGTAGAGTGTTCTCGGATCTGTGACGTCATAAAACTGCCAGGGGGTTGTCGGACCCTGAAACCCTTAGAACCGCCCCCCCCCCGGTGTTGGGGTGGGGGGGAAGCTTAGGAAAGTGGGGGCCACGGGGAACGTGGTGGGGGGGACCCGCTGGGCTTCCAGCCAAGTCATTGTTTATTTCAAATTAATTTCTTGGTGCGCGTCCTGTCTGCAAGCCTGCGGGAGAGACAGCGTTATTACCCGGTTCCATTCCGGTTTTGTTTGAAGGGGAAGCCAGGGGTGTCTCCAGCACCGTCTCAGCTTTGAATAGGCAGATTAGAATATTTTTGAGAAAGCGGGGTTGTTGTTTTTTTCCTTTTCCCACTTTTCTCCCCTTTTCTCTTTAACATCTTTCTCCCAAGGCCCTTTCACTGATGTCAAAGTTGTCAGTGGACTCTTAAATGCCTTTTCTTCCTCCTCGGTTACACTCTCCTCCCTAATTTCTTTGATAAATGAGAGTGAAATTTGGCCAGGCAAAGAAGTGAGGGACAGTTTTTGTTTGTTTGTTTGTTTGTTTGCTTGTTTGTTCCTCTCTGCTCCCTTTAAATCATTAAGACCCAGAAAATCTCACAGTGTCCCCGTTACTGTCTTTAGGACACAGTGTATTTACATCTAATGGGAAAGGGCAGACTGTTTGCTTTCACAGCGAGTCCTAGCCCTGGAATCTGCTGCTACCCCAATTTCCAGATTGGCTGAAACGCAAGGGAAAGTCCCAACGAGAGCCGGGTCGGACAAGGTATGGGCTGTCTACAGAAAAGGCTTCCTTCTGGGGTGCTCTTAAAGCTCACAAAATTGTCAGCTTTGATTGGCAGGAGGCTGTCTTTTTAGCCTCATCTGCCTTAACATCCACATGCAAACCAGAGGCATATAAGCAGTTATTGCTGTAAATTAGGGATAAGGTCACCATAGATTCAATCACCAGAGCATTTATCATTCTTTAAAAGAGAAGATAAAGTCTCGGAGGGCCTTAAAACTAGACATCTTTCCCTTAAATACTTTCTTGGGGGCAATGGAGATATCCCGCAGGATATGTTTCCCTCAGCCACTGGGAGAAAAGGCGGTGTCTGGCTAGGGTTGATACCTCTGGTGGGACAAGAAGGCACACTGGGTGGTCTTGGCTCAGACAGGGTCCCCAGCCATTCACCCACCCCAACCCCTGCCTCCAGGGTCTACTCTCTCCCCCCGGGGCCCTCCCCTCCAAATCTCGCGAGGGAGCCCAGAATCCAGCTTTCCTCTGAATCCTAACTAATACATGCACGAGCTATTGCGGGCAGCAAGCCCGATGCTTGCAGATTTTGAGTCATGGATGACCGCGGAAGGTTGTACAGGACTCGCGGCAGCCGACCGGATGGGTCTGAGTGTTGGCGCTCGGGCCGTAGATGATGGAGGAGAGTTCTGGGTGGGGAACGTCCAATGTAGTGGAGACATCCTTCATTCTTTCGCCTGCCATCCCTCTCCCAGTTAGCCCGGCACTAATCATTCTCAGCCCCCACACACGTCAGCTCAGCAAATATCATTGGAGGGCTCACTACGTGCGTGAGCACCCAAAGGAGCCAACACAGGGTCTCTGCTATTATTGCCTTCGTGTCTGGTTGCCTTCCGAATTCAGTCGCTGTCTGCTCCTGTGCCATTTTGCCCCCGGGGCATCTCGTGTCCTGAGACCCTCTTTCTCTGCCTCTGGCATGGATTTCCGTTTCCTTGCCCTGAAAGCGTGTGTGGGTCACAGGGAGCCGCCCTCCATCCTTGTTGCTCCACCAGAGTGCTGAGCGGAAGGCGAAACAGGGGCGCCCGGCTCCACGGTGGGCTCCCTGCCCTCCCTCTCCTGGGCCCCAGAAGTCACCTCTCTTCTTCCATCTCTGCTGCTCTTTGCCTGAGCCGTCACCTCCCACCCCGCCTCCCCTCCCCTTTCTTGGTCCAAGCCCAGAAATGCCTTGTAGTGTGTGGTACGCTTCACTCTCTCTTTGGGGGACATCTGCCAACCAGCACGGTGGTGATGACAGTTTCCAGATGATTTTCCAGGAGCAGAGAAATCTTCTGAGGGAGGAGAGAGTGGCATTGGCCAAACGCTGAGTGGGCTGAACATTGTGGTTCCGGAAGAGGCCCAGGGAGGTGGAGCTTCGCAGGGCTCCAAGATTTCTTTTTCCCCTCTAGATTCTGCCTAAAGCAAAAGTCACTAATTGCTTTTTATTTTCCTGGCACTTCGGAGGTTCTCCGGATTCTGACTCTCCTCCAGGACCTTAGGTCTGAGGAAAGCAGGGCCTCAGGGTGATCCCGGTGGGGGGCGTTTGCCTCCAGGCTCACCTGCCGCAGCTCAGCTAGGCCCAAGACCCGCTCCAGCCAACTTCTGGGCTAGTTCCCTTGGCCAAGGGGACTGGACAGGTGAGGCGGAGGACGGAGGGAACACTCACCGGCCCCCTTCCTCTGTCCCTGTGCTTCGTCAGCCCAATTTCACTTCTGCCGAGGACACTTTGATTTTTCAGTCAAACCAACCAGGAAGTGGGGGTGAGGTTGCCTTTGAGATTTAACCATGAGTCCCAATAAGAAATGGTTAGATTCTCTTTTGATTCTGAAAAATTCCAAGCAACGCTCCCTTTGAAGGAAAGAATTCTTGATTTACATTTATTCCTAAGAGCATCGCTAACTTCTCAAGTCTCTTCCATGTCCTCTGGCCATTTCTCAATGACACATGGGCGGAACTCGCCCTGTCTTTCTAGACTAACATACTGGTTTCTTCCCCATAGTCAAGATTTTCCTTTCTAACGTGCCGGGGAGCCCTCATCACAACCCTTGCTTGCACTAATCCTCTCTCTTTTCAGGGAATGGTGTCTCTCTCAATAAAAGCTGCCCTCACCAACTGTTCTCTTAGAAAAGATGTGAGACTCATTCAGACTATGGAGTAAATGACTATTAAGGCACTGTATATTCTGAGTCTAAGAGACAGTCAGATTATGGTAGGCAGTGGAGGTCCAGTCCAAACGCTGAACCCTCTGTGAAGACTTGAGGTCTCTCCAAGAAAAGATATTTGCTCCTGTCTCTGTGTTCTTACAACATTTTGTTCATGCCTTTTTGTGTGGTCATTGGTCTGTTGTGTGTATATGCTCACCCCTAAACTGTGATCTCCTCGAGGACAAGGACAGAGTGTTATATCTTCCTCTATATGCCACATAGATTCTGCTCAGTAAATGTTCAGTGAGGGAATGAATGGCCAAAATTTAGCCAAAGCAATGACTACCTAATGGTACGTCTCAGCTACCAGGCACATCGTGCCTGGCACATCGACCAGGCACATACCTTGGCCAGTAGATGAGATCTTCATGGCTTTCCTCAAAATGTGTCCTGTAGATGCCTACCTATGCCCCTCACAAGAAAGTCTGTCCTTGCCTGGAAACTTCTTCTAAATTCCCTGTCCTCAAGACTTCTTTCTTTAAGAAAAGGGTGTTAGAGAATATTTGGAGAATATTTGGAGTGATGGACATAAAGCTTTCAGATTGCAATCTTTATACATTTCTGGCCTGCATTTACAGGTTTTGAGAAAACAATCAAACCACAAACCAAAATCATTATTAACCTATCAGAACCTCTAAAACCTCTAGACCTTGCTACCCAAATATACAATGATAATAAATATTTTTTTTCTTCCTGGTTTCCTTGCTTGCTTTTCTAAGCACAAAGCACAGTCCTGTCGTGGATGAGCCGTGCAGTGGCTGAGTGCTGAATGGATGGCAGGAGGGGGTGGGGGGGGGGTGCGGTGGGGCAGGGGTGCAGAGGAGACAATTATGACCTGGCTTCCCCCTGCAGCTCCTCTAAGGAAGGCATTTTCTTTTCTCTGCAAACGGCCCTGCTGTTTGTTTGGAGAAGGAGAGCTGTGGGTCTGGAATTAGGGGGTATCATGTGGGCTGCACGTGTGGCTGGAGCTACCTGAAATCTGTAGGCTAATCACTCCCAGATGGCCCCAGGGACTGCAGTCCCAAGAGCCCCAGAAACCCAAATCCGTCCCCAAGTCCTCCTGGGGGGGGGGGGCGGGAGGGATTTAAAGGGAAAGTGAGGATGGCGGTAGGTACATATGCATCTTCTTGCCTAGGCACTTTGGGGGCTTGCAATTCCGTTTGGAGCAACCCCCCTACATCCTTTCCGACCAGAGGCATTTGCAAAAACAATGTCACCCATCTCCACCCCTGCCCCTAAATCCAAACTGGGATTTATTTGAAAGAAGGAGGAGGAGGAGGAGGAGGAGGAGGAGGAAATTGAGAAGCAGGAGAGGAGAGAAACACTAGCTTCCAGGCCCTGTTGCCCAGCTTGAGGGTGGGGTGGGGTGGGGTGGGTGGAGTTAATTTCAACAGGTATTTATGTAGATATTAAGTGTCAAAATGCCTTAGCTTTTTGCTGCTTCTGGGTGAATTTTTTTTCTCAGGCCGGTGGGGTGATGCGGTGAGGGGCCAAGGATGTGCATTCTCCGCTAGCCAATGAGCAGCCACCCCACGTAGGAACGGTGGGGTGCCAGCTTGGACAGGAGAAGCCGTCATCGTGGCCTCCATCTGTTCGGAGACTCTCCCTGCTCTGCCCCAGGCCCTGTGTCCATTTCTGTCCGCACTACGGGCTGTATCTCTCTGCCCCCATAACCAGCCTTTGCCTGGACTCGCTTAAGACCACTGTGCACAGCCCGCCCCCAACAGCCATCCGCGGGCTGCGGGCACCACTCGTTCACAGAGAGGAGCCCGGGGGCAGGCTGCTCGTCCTGTCTGCTACACGCACATCACTCCGAAGCCCACATAGTCACCTGCTCTTCGCCTTCTCACCTATGGCTGAAAAAATAATCCCACTGCTAATGAATATTCCTGGCTGCTGCTTCCTGCTTCTGCTTTTGAAATGCCCTTACATCCACTCGTCAACTCTATTCCCTGGACATGTCCTGGAGGTGGTGAGGGGAAGAAATTACTCTTTGCTTTTCATGTGAAGAAACCGAAGCCCTGAGAAGAGCGTGTGGCTCGCTCAAGGTCAGGCAGTTAATGGGAGAGGCAGATCCCGGGATGCCGGTGCGAGGTGGCTGCCCCCACCCCTCCTGCAGGGCCTCATGCACCGAGAATTCCACAGGCTGCTGTGAGCGGGGAGCCCTGTTCGCAGGCACACAGGCTCCCCCACAGGCTCGTCCTCCCCGAGCTCCAGCTCCTTTTTGGGTCACACGGAGAGACTGGGGCTTCACTCTTTTGTGAAGTGCGGTTTTTGATCTTATCTCCTCCTTTCTCTCCTAATCAGAGCTTGGCTGCCTTTGTCTCCGGGGAGCAGAGAACAAATTGTGACTTGAACCGTGCACATTCCACGTGTCTTCCCTCCTCTTTATTCCTCTTTCATGAGAACCTTTCTGGATTTGCAGGAGTGGTGCCTTGGTTGATTTTGTCTCACGGCACTTACTTCAATTTACTCTGTGAGCTGGGCTTCTTTCTTTCTTTCTTTCTTTCTTTCTTTCTTTCTTTCTTTCTTTCTTTTTTTCTGGGTTATGTGGCAGCCCCCTTTCACCTCTTGAGCGAGGCTTGTCTGGATTTCCAAGATCATTTTGTTCTCCAGGGCAGAAAAGGATTGTCGCTATCCCCTTAAGTCCAGGCAAGTCCTCATTTGGAAGTGCAGGCCCTCCATTATGAACCCAATCCAAATTTCCTTTCTGTCCCATGGGGACATTTATTAGCAAGGGGAAATGTTTGCAGAGCCCTTACCCTGTGTCCATGATGTACATAGGGCTTTCCTTGGATGAAGCGCCTGGACCCCCTCAGAGAACCTTCTGTGGTCGTTCTTCTTCTTATTTTTTCCCATTTAACGGGCGAGAAAGCTGAGGTCTAGGACGTTTAATTCTCTTGTCTAAACTTCCAGCTCTAAGTGTTAAGGGGTAAAAGCCCTACCAACTCCTGGGTGCTCACTGTGTAAAAATTCACTCACTACAAAGGCCAGGTGGGATATACCGTCATCATCTCTATTCCATGATGGGGGGAGCTGTTTACCCACGGTCTTCTTTATTAGGGGCCCTGCCTTATTTCCTTTGGACTCTATCTTGTGGGGGGTGTTAATCCACATTTGGGGTCTTGCATTTTGCACAAGCCATGGCGGGTGTGGTGACCTGATGATTTCAGTGGTTGCCTGCACCTGTCTTTGGGAGTCCCTGTTTGCCCTTCTGAGCCATGCTCCCCCTCTGCACAGACTCCTGACGTGTCCCCTGAGGCCAAAGGGCATGTCCTTTTTGGGATGAGTCAAAATTAGGATCCTCTGGCTCAAACGTGGTCTGAATGATAACGCATTTCGTTTGTACAGCAAAGATTGATGTTTAAAACTTAACTGTGTTTAACACGCCCAGGGAATGCTGTGATGCCTGTTTAAGGAGAGAGGAAGCTGGAGCACGGAAGGTGGGGCAGAGACACGGCTTTGGAGGCATGGCATTCAGATCCCTGATGACGGCGAAGTCCTTCCCACCGTTCTAGCTGTTTTTTTCCGTGGAAGAGCCAGCTTAGAATTCAACAGATCTCAGTCTTCATTTTGGGCAATTATCCCTGTATAATTGGTTGGGAAAATGGAAAAGTGGGGTAAAGGCGATTGCTAAGGACTGTCTCCAGAGAATATATCAGAATGAGGACAGCAGACTTCAAAGAAGGAGAAAGATCACATTTAATTGCTGTTCCCTGAGCCCAGAGCCTCTCTGGGAGGCCCAGGAACCTAGTGGGGGACAAGAACGATGACAAATTCAAATGTTAGGACTCTTGCCTCTAGGAAGCTTCCAATAAGTTCTAACAATGGCACAGAAATCTTTAAAGAAGCAGCACAGGTTCGTTCCACAAACATTTCACGAGCGTCTAAAAGCGGCCTGGTTGCACACTGTACAACTACATAAACAGACCAACCCAAGGGCAACTGCATTTCTTTTCTTTTTTCTTCTATAAGTTTTTTTTTTTTTTAAGTTTATTTATTTTGAGAGAGGGAAAGAGAGCATGAGTGGTGGAAGGCAGAGAGAGAGGGAGAGGGACAGAGAGAGAGAGAGAGAGAGAGAGGGAGATCTGTCAGCATGGAGCCGGACACGGGGATCGAACTCATGTACCTTGAGATCCTGACCTGAGTCAAAACCAAGAGTCAGAAGCCTAACCAACTGAGCCACCTAGGCACCCCCTGCATTTCTTAATTCATCCTATCATGCTGTCCTGCTTTCTTAGTTCTAAAGCCCTTGTCAGCTTGGCCTTTTGCAAACAAACAAACACACACAAACAAAGCCTCATGGCTTTGGGGACCTGATTAGCAAAAGAGAAAGCAACACGTGTGTGCTACGTAACTGACACTCCCATAGCCCTTCCCCCTGTGTGGCTGACTGTCTTTTTCTAAGGCTGTGGCCACAGAGGTTTCCATGGACATTATAAAGTGCTTTGTGTATTGGAAACTGTGAATAAAAAGGTAAGGGTGGGGGGGGGTGGGAAGGCGAGCCACCGAGCTCACCCAAACCCTAAACCTCAGACTCTTGGAAAGGAGCAGCTGCATGGAACCGTCCCAGACTGCAAACATGCTTTCCGCAGGGAAAGCGAAGGACACATTGCCTGAGAGACTGGTGGTTCAGCCGCTCTGGAGGCCTTGGCTGCTGAGTCCACACTGAGGAGGAGTGGAGAGCCTTTCTAAGTTTCTGAAGGCAAGGCAGTTGCTTCCGGCCGCCACCCCCCCACCTCCTCCATGTGACAAGGCTGGCCCTCTCCCCTGGGGGCTCCTGGCTGCCCCCCAGAGCTAACCTCCTCCATAGCAGTCACCTGTCCTGCCAGTGCTTATCTGGGAGAGCAGGAGCCCCACCTTTCAACCCCCCACCCCCCCCCCCCCCCCCCCCCCCCCCCCCCCCCCCAGTTTCTGAAAGAAGGTATTGTTATTTCCTCAAAACTGCTCAGGTTAGGAACAAAGGCAGACTCTGGATCTTCTTTAAGCAGGAGAGAATTGAATTGACATTCCTTTAAAATGGCTTGTTATTACAGCCGATTTCTGCTAACAATTACTTGACAACATAGAAGGAGATCTGACTCCTTTAGGGTCTCGCTGAGTTTTCCTTTTCTCTTTTTCTTTTTGCAGAGCCTTAAAAAAAAATGGATGCGTACTTGGAGCGCAGACTGAGACAGGTCTAGTCTCTTTGCATCCACGATGTGTGTGTAAATCTTACCGGACAAATAATGATTTTATATGGGTGTGCATGTGCGTGTGTATGTGTGTCTGAGTGTGTATATGCACACGTAAGTGTGCTGTCAGAGCAAAGAAAGTGGAGATACTTTCTTTCCTTTTATAATCACGTGCTCTCTTCTTGAGAACAGGGTTGCAGAAAGAAAAGTGAGTTGCTGCATTTTAGAAACATGTATGTGAAAAGTGTATTATGACGGCTCATGTCACAAGCGGATTTCATATTTTTTTTATCTGGTTTGAGCAAATCCGGTGCACGTACTTGATGTTCAACAAATATTTGTTAAAGAATTGCACCTGTTAGGTTGATATGTTGAAGTAGAAGGGAGTCCAGACTGGGAGCTGGAATCTGTCAGCTGGGAGTAAAATGCTTTATTGTTGGTTTGGGAGATACGAACAGCCTGAAGATTCTAGTGCAACACAGGGTAAGCAGATGGTCAGGACATTTGGTTAAACCTAAATTTTTTGTGAACACAGCACAACCTCCATATATCTTTCTGGTAATACTCCTAAGTCCTTAGACCAAAATGCAACCTCTGTGTTCCTGTAAACACGTTATGTGATCTTCTGTAAAAAACACTGTGCTTCTCAATCAGCCAGTTTCCTCCTATTAAAGATGAGAAGTTGTCTTGTCTGAGTTTCCGTTGATATTCAAGCTGCATTGTCTCCGACTTACCAGGAGTTTTGACGTCCCAGAGAAGAGCTAGATTTAAAAGCCCATCCAGACCAGACGCCTGGCATTATCAACATGGTTATTCCATTAGATCTGTCTGCTTGAGAGAGAAGCTGGGGTGGAATTGGTGGGTGCCTCAAATGCCCCAGCCTCTGAAAGGTAAGATACTCCATAAATGTCCCTTGCAGCCTGACAGTATCTCGTTAGCTCAGAAGACGACCGAACAGAAAATTCCCTGAATGCCAGGACATTTGGTGGTTTGGGGATGGCCGGAAGCTGCATCGGGACTTGAGATGTGTTCTAGCTCTTTTGGAGGTCATGTCCATGTAATCGTCTCTGTAACGTGAGCCTCACACCAAAGGAGCAGAATCTTTTTTTGATGAGGATGTGTTTGTTAGCAGATGGATAGGTTTTTGTTTGTTTGTTCCAACCCAAACCGAAGTGTCGCTTTTCCCTCTCACCCCTTTGTTCCTACCTTCCCGGCTCCCGCTTATGGGCCCCACACATTGATTTTAATTTTCAACACTTAGCGCCTGGCTTAGTGATCTAAGATCACTGACTCAGAAAACGGGAAAGGTCAGTCTGACTAACACCTCACCCGGCGTCCTGGGATTAGCATCCAAAACAAACAGATCAGAGATGGGATGTACACTCCCAAGAGACAATTCCCACGTGTGAGAAAGCCCAGGAGAAACGGATGGCATTTCTCAAGCTCACTGACGTCACTCAGGTTCATGATCCAAGGCTCTACCTTCCTGAGGTTGGGGGTTGGGATCCTCCCGGAAGAACAGAAGAACGGGGCTGGTGGATTAAAAAAAGTAGGGGGAGGGAGAGGCGTTCTTTCTGCTAATCGAAGGAGAAACCAAATAAAAGGAATGAAGTCCAAGAAAAATACAACTCTATTGTTTTGGGGGCATGAGATGCTGGCTTGGAGGCTTCATTGAGTAATCCAGACCACACCCCTTCTCTGTGGGACTGAAGGAATGTTGGCTCTCTCTCTGGAGGCCAGGTGGGAGGTGGGTAGACAGGTCTATGGAGATGAGAATTTCTTGGAGCTGGAACTCTCTGAACATCCCCCATGGCCTTGCAGCTGGGAGGCTGGGGCACAAGGAAGCAGGAATGCAGTGCTGAATTGGAGCCAGGGCACCATGACCACAGTAAGGGGTGGGGGGAGCAGAGGAAGGTGGAAGGAAACTCGGAAACGGGGAGGGGAAATGATAGCGTTCTTCTTGCCCTCCTCTGAACAGGGGCTTCTGTGTCCTCAAAAGCCCCCTGGCTTCCTTTCCTTAAACCGTAGGGCGGAGACCCAGGGAGGGGTGGTGCGTCTGGGTCTGGGGAGCGACAGGAAGCAGGAAGTACCAGTCATTTCACAAGAAGGCTTGACAGTGTAAAGAGAGCCAGCGAAAACTGGCAGACCCCCAAGGTGGGGTAGGAAAGTCTGGCCCGGCGTAAGGATCACGTGGCTTCACATAGTTTTGTGGGTTTGTTAAAAAACAAGGCAGTCCACAAAGTTGTTCTGCCAGCCCACCTAAAACATCACTTTCTCTTCCCCATCGTTGATTGTTTCTCTACCATGACATGTCAGCTGCTGGCAGTGAATGTCTGTGGCCCACGGAAGGGTTAATGTGACCAGAGGTCTCGGCAGGACAGCCCTTCAGAGCATCGAGTTCTTACCTGTGATTCTCGTGAACATATGTAGGTTTTCGACAGACCCTACTACCTTCTTTTATCCCTCTTCCCCTCTCGTTCCTCTGTCTCTGTAGATTTCAGCAAGAGCCCTACTGGTGTGGATATAGCTCCAGAATCGCTTGGAGCTCTATGTGGGGGAGACTTTCACTGTTGGATCAGTGTTGGATTGGCTTCCTTCTGAACACATCTGTTCCCCCTTTTCTGGATCTTTGTCTCTCTCCTGGGCTGGGGATCTCTCATGCAAACTGTAGCTCCCACTCCCCAAATTCTAACTTATCTTCTTCAACTATTACTGGCAAAGACTCAGAACATGCCTCTGCTTTGTCATCTTGGATGCAAAATTTATCAGCTTCATCCACAGTGTCCTATCTTGGTCTATCTGAAACTACGTCCCTTTGAGAAAGATGGTATCAGTAGAGTGCCTTCAATTTTTTCCAAAACACTTGCTCTATAGTTGGATTTGTTTCAGTTCTCAGGTCTCTGGACTTACGCTAATGGGCATTATTAATTATTTAATGCACAGAGGCACTCTGGATTCAGAACTTATGGGTTTGTTTTCTTTCTTCCTCTTCCTTCTTTCCTTCCTTCCTTCCTTCCTACCGTTCAATTTGCTCTGTGACTTTAGAAGAGCTAAACCACATGTCTGGGTTTCTGTGGTATCTCTTACTCAAAGGTGGTTCTTCATCAAAAGTTAGTATCCATTCACCCTTTCTTTTGCCTTTCCCAAGGCTGAGAGTCTTACCTTAGTGATCTGTGACACACTGCCTAACAGAGGAATCTGGTTAGAATGTGTTTGAAGGAGCTTAGGATGAGGGAAGGGTTGGAAGTGGTCCAGAGTTTTTGGGCTGAAAGATGGCAGTCTATTTGCCTTTAAGGAATCCCATGCCTTCCCCTAGAAACAGACAAGAGCTAATCATCTTTGGGGCACCAGCCCCAGAACTTTAAGGGTTTAGAATTTGTATGGCAGCCACCATGGAAAATATCTTTGCGCTGAACAGATGAGAGATGAACCGGCCTGGAAACATTTCCACAATGTCAACAGCCATGTTTACAGTAGAACATATGGATAGAGTTTAGATTTGATAAACTTCCATCACTTTTTACAAAAAGATGATCCAGCCAATAAAAGGTATATTTTAACAAGTGCTTGTGTCTGAATTCTATTTGTCTGATATGGCACGGGAGAAGCCAACTACGGCATTTTAACATAGTAATTGCTTATCGGAGCCATACCAGCCAGTGTTCTGAATTAAAAACCTGAACCCTCAAAGCAGGTGCTTCGCAAGAAGAGTCTTTGCCCTGCCATACGGAAAATAGCTCTCCAGGTGTCCCTTCAGTTTGGAGGTGCTTCCCTTAGGGCTAGCCATGCTAGTAGTGGCCTCGACTGTTAAAATGATGAGGTGTAGGAAGCCGGAGTAATGAGAAGCACTCGCTGTTGGTTATGTTCTCAGCTGTAACTGGGTACTGACTGGGTGCCCTCTAGAAAAATATTACTATGGCTGGGGCGCCTGGGTGGCTCAGTCGGTGAGGCGTCTGACCTCGGCTCAGGTCCCGATCGCTCAGTCCGTGGGTTTGAGCCCCGCGTCGGGCTCTGTGCTGACAGCTCGGAGCCCGGAGGCTGCTTCCGATTCTGTGTCTGCCTCTCTCTCTCTGCCTCTGTCCCACTCGCGCTCTCTGTCTCTCAAAAATAATAAATCGACATTAGAAGATGTTAAAGAGATAAAAGTAAAAATAATACTATGGCCAATAATAAGAATCCTTGAGTCATTCACTGAAAAGCCACTGCAATAACAGCTCCGTACGAAACGTGCCGTGTTAAGTATTGCTCATTTCAAAGTGACACCACCAGGCAGGGGGCCTGGGTTTCCAGCCTGATTCCCTCCAATGGGAGTTAATACTCGTGCACCATTCCTGGGGTTTACTGTGAAGATTTGAGCTGGTGGGTGTCATGTGGAAAAGTTCCTGGCGTCTAATAACTGCTCAGCATAGGTTAATTGGATTAGTTCTATGCCTGCCGGACACTGAAGGCAAACTG
Organism: Panthera tigris; assembly: GCF_018350195.1. Classification (NCBI taxonomy): domain Eukaryota; kingdom Metazoa; phylum Chordata; class Mammalia; order Carnivora; family Felidae; genus Panthera; species Panthera tigris. The sequence continues at coordinate 52,584,556 of NC_056673.1, read as the reverse complement.
AGGCTGAGAACAAGAAAATAACACACCCACGTTCGCTTAGCTATAAGTGGAAGGGTTGTGATCAAAACCCAGGTCTGTCTATAACCGTAACCTGGATGGGGTCTTCTTATTTTTCTTTTTTCTTTTTCTGGACGTTTATTCCTGTTCATTTTGAGAGAGAGAGAGATAAAGAGCAAGCGGGGGAGGGACAGAGAGGCAGAGAGCGAGGGAGACAGAGAATCCCAAGCAGCTGACAGCACAGAGCCCGACGCGGGGCTCGAACTCACGAACCGTGAGATCATGACCTGAGCCAAAGTCAAGAGTCTCGGACGCTTAACCGACTGAGCCACCCCAGGCGCCTCAGTCTTCTAATTTCTGACAGAGGACAGTAAGCAGCTATGGCAGCTGGCATAACCTCAGAGCGCTGGCTGCCCATGCCAGGGGCTTCCCATGACGAGGCTCTCGAGAAAAAGAGGCTTGGAGAAAAGGATACAGACACAGACGGCACGCAGGAGAGGGTAGTCACTTAAAACTGTATCTCATGAGTGATTACTGTACGTTGTTGTCGTTTTTTCAAAGTTTCTGGACGTTTAAAATTTTCGTTATAAAATGCTGAGAAGAAAATGGTACAATCGAAGCAAGACGAGGCTTCTGCGGAAGGCAAAGGGGCCTTTCTCCAGCGACCCAGACTGTAATGTCAGCGTTTTCTGGAGGCAGGAAGGAGCCGCAGTGGCCCCAAGCTCCATGCTTTTCTGGGGCCATCATCCAGAGGCTGCCCGCCTTAGCTGGAAGATAGGTTGTAAGGAACAAAAAGTCTTTTGCCCCCAAAGCTTGCTGGTGTTCACGTTACATAACGTAGAATTATGTGTCTGCTTTGTGGTTGGCGCGAGGCTGATCGGGGTATGTTGATAGTACATGGAGTCTTGCATGCAAACTTTGTTTAGACGCCGGGCCCTCCCTCCGAGTCTGGGGCAGGTAGCTGGCTGCACCTCCTCCATCAGAGCCTGGGAGAGTCAGTATTTTACGGATACTCGTGTTTATTTTGCCATCTAACTATGTTAGCCATTGTGAGTTTGGCTAAAGCAAAGCGCCGTAGAGACATGGAGAAAGCATCCCTTGATACAGAAGCGATTTTGTGCTTTCACATGTATCTCCCTTGTCAGATGGCATCCCTGTCCGTGGAGGAAGGGCCACCCAGGGCCCCGAAGGAGACCAGAGTCCTGATTTGATGCTTCATCTGACAGCCTAAAAAAATTTGCTTTTGCGTGGATGCCCACTTAAACGTTTGCCCTAGTTTTATGTCGGCGGTGGCTGTGGGTTTCTGAGAACTGAGAACTGGCATCCCACCTTGGAAGGGAGAGAAGAAAGATGCATTCCAGTTTGTCTCTTCCAAGCCATCGGATCTGACTGGGAAAAGAGACCAGCCCTTCCCGAGAAGCCTCCACCATCCCAGCCAAGAGGGAGCTCAGGCCTCAGGTTGAGGCAGGTTCCCACGAAGCAGCCAAATGTTTGCAAAACAAGCACCAGGTTGAAGAGGCTCGGTCTGCAGAGACATCCCAAGGTTGCGACAGGCTTGGAAGATGTGAGTGAGTTGATAGAAGAGCCCTGGGGAGCCAAGGCTGGGAGGCAGACCTGCCTGGGAAGAGCCAGGTCCCCTCTGCTCACTGCCCAGACCCAGCGTGCCCAGCAAGGGAGGGCCGACAGGCGGAGATAATTGTCCGGTGTTTATATTTGAAAAGGGATCCTACACTTCCAGGATAATTCCCTCCAGCCCCCTCTTGGGCTAAGATTTCCAACTGGTCTAAAATCCTAAAGAGAAATCGGGGGCTGATTACCTGGCCGACTGGGCTGCAATCACACCTTTCAATACTAATTATCTGCTTGTTGAGTTCAATGACATTGAGCGTCCAGGCTCTGGCTGGGGCCACCCTTGCCCAGTGGCTTGTATCACTGGCTTAAGACAATGATTTGAATGGACAAAGTACCCTCGCTGTGCCTTGATAAGCAGGAAATGAACGCTTGTTTGCAAATAAGATTGGGAAATGTGATCAGCATCTTTTTCGGCATTTGTCTCTCCGTAACTAGCCCGATAATACTAATGTAGAAATAATATGTTAGAGGACACCAGCAAAGGATCCTTTCTGTACCTGAAGCAAAGGCAGAAGTAAATGAAATGTTTTGTGGATTTTTTTTTTTTTGTTTTTTTCCCACTGCAAGGATCGCGCTTGAATGTTTCTTTTTGGGGATTTGGGGAAACAATTTGGTAGGAGACTTTTTCAGTGTGGGCATTTGTTCGTATACATGAAGTCTCCTAGATGCCTGTCTCTGATCTCAGTCTTCTACGAACCCCTTTCCCCAGAAAGCCTTCCTTCATTAAATAGAATAAAAAATTTTACTTCTCCTTGGATGCAACGTAAGCAGGGTTCATTAGTTAAATAAACAGCTTCAGTGTAGATTCATTTGAGTGGCATATAACTTGGTGGCTGGAATGCATTATGAGGCCTAAAAGCTCATGGAGGAGTAACCTAAGATCTGGCAAATGGAGGGAGAGAGACTGTAGGCCAGTTATCTGTTAGCGCTGCCTGCATTGTGTCCATCTTAATGTATCATTTCTGGTGAAGGAGTATTGGGTACAAGGAGTGAATGTTCATGGTCTCTAATCTTTTGGGAACGTTACTTTCAAATCCTGACCTCTTGATCACAAATTAGAGAAGGCTAGTGTTATGGGTTGAATTGCGTCCCCTTAAAAGATGTTAAAGGCCTGGCCCCTCAGGACCCCAGAACGTGACGCCTTCTTTGGACATAAGGGCATTGCAGAGGTAATTAGTTAAGATGAGGTCATGATGGAACAGGGTGGGCCCCTAATCCAATATGACCGGTGTCCTTTTAAGGAGGGGAAATCTGGACACAGACAGTAAAGAAAGAAGACTCAGGGAAGATGCCATGAGAAGACAGAGGAATAGGATTGATGTATCTATTAAGCCAAGGAATATCTGAGACTACCGGAAGCTAGAAGAATGATGTGGAACAGATCCTTTCCTGGTGCCTTCAGAAGGAACATGGCCCTGCTGATACCATGATTTCAGACTTCCAGCTTCCACAACTATGAGACAATACGTTTGTGTTGTCTTAACTCACCCAGCTTGTGGCGCTGTATATAGCAGCCAGCCCCAGGAAACGAACACACCTTACTTCCACAGAACCAAATAGTTTAGATGGGAATAGCAGGGTCAGCCTACCCAAGCCAAAGAACACATGTGTCCTTTGATTTTCCCACCTGGGCAGCGGCAGGTTCCTGGGCTCCTTGGCCTGTGACCACTGATGTCTCAAAAGTCCTGGGCCTATCTTGGAGGTGTTGAAGTTTCGGGGGACTGAATCAACCAACAGCACACCTCAGGCCACATTACTAACAGAGGCCAGGAGGTAATTGAGACAGCAGTTTGGTATGATGGACTTCTCCTTTGAATCCCTTCCTCATCCTTAACCCTGAAAGGGCAGCCAAGAGAGAAATGCCTAGAACAGGGGCTCACTTTATAGTCAAGCATGGTTAAAACCTCAGATGGTTTTAATGGATTTTCCTACCTACTTGATCAATCTCAGGGCCCTTTGTAGTAGATTCAAGTGTGCCCTTCAGGACTCTTCCCATGCAACTTCCCCCAAATAAAAGTGGAGCTCGGGAGATGCTTTGGGTTGAAACCCTCCGGGTTGAAAATAGTGTAGGTATCTCACCCTCCTCTCTCTGTTGCCATCCTGAGAACTTCTAGATTCATGAGGTTCTGATGAGTTTCTTTCTCCACTTGGCCACTGCTCCATGTTGGGAAAGACAACCAGTGAGGACATTTCTCTTGCCCTGTCCCTTACTTTTACCATGGTTGTGTTTAAAACCATTGGACCATAGAGGTAAAAGGGCCTTCAAAGATCAATAGTAAAGCTTTCTTATTTTTGCTCGAGAATGCTGAAATCCAAAGAGGGAGTTAAACTTGCCCAAATGCTTTTGCCTTAAAGTGGATTTCGAGTCCATGTGTTCTGAACCTTGCTCTTAGCCGCCATGGCCCCATTCCTTCCTCTTCTCTGCAAGCTTCAAGACTTGCTTCATGATTTGACAAGTTCTCCCTCTTCTGTCTTTCCCAAACTCCCATCCTCCTGCCACCAGACCACCTAGGATTATTCTCTCTTTTCCTACGGAGCCTGTCCTCTCTTCTTAGACTACTTTTATCAGGATGGAAAGGAGAATTCGTGTGTGCTGCATGCCCACTCTTCACCACGCATTGTGCCAAGTGGTTTAGGTGTGTTAGCGGACCAGGAGGCTGTGATGCCAAGAGGTAAATGTCCAGGATCACGAAGCTATTAGAGAGTAGAGCTGGAATCCACATTTCTCTGGGGAGACTCTTTCTCCAGCTAGAGAAAGGAGACCACACCCAGTGGTACCATGCATGGGCGTAGTTGTAATAAGCAAAGGGGCGGGGGAGGGGAAAATGGTACCTACATGCTACATTTCCATTCTCTGCCACGTTCTTCCAGCTCGACTGTTGCTTGTTTCCCCACCAACCAGGGCATTTTGATTCAATGGGAGCAATTTACTATCTGTAAATGAGGCGATTTCTTTTTTCCCATCATAAATAGAACACACTTAGTTGTGGCACACACAGACTGCTTCTTTGCACAGCATCAGAGTCAAAGCAAATCAACAAATATTTGGTGGATGCCCACGATCCCCAAGGCGAGAGGAGTGATCTGTGAGTTCTTCTGTTTGACTTGGTTACTGGCCTTGAGAGGGATGACTCAGGTGCCACTCAACAAGTCATTGTGCCCAAAATAAGGATGTTCCATGAGGAAACTAGCCACTGGCCACCCCTCAGTTCACCTCCAAGCCTTTTCTGTCACGTCTCTCCACTCCTAGCCTAGTCCCCTTGCCACAGCCACGGCCACATCCTGCTCACTCCTTTTGGTGCTGTGGCTGAGATTTTGCCCTACCTCCTCTGGAAATGGCCCAGATGATGTGGTGGAAAGACTGGGTGCCTGGGCTTCTGGCTCCCTGACCCTCCTCTGTCGCAGGGCCCATGTGGGGGAAAACCCCACCAGACCTCATTTTATGCATTTGAAAATAAGGGGGGAAGGGTCTGCCAAAGGAAATGAAAACAGGGTATGGAAGAGATATGTGTACTCGCATGTTTACTGCAGCATTATCCACATCCACAATAGCCAAGATATGGAAACAACTTAAGTGTCGGTCAAGGGATGAATGGGTAATGAAGATGCAAAATAGATAGGTAGATAGATAGATAGATAGATAGACAGATAAATAGACACACACACACACACACACACACCCCACAGTATGTTGTTCTGCCATGAGAAGGAAGGAGATCCTGACATTTGCAACAACATGGATGGACCTTGAGAACATTACGCTAAGTGAAATAGGTCAGACAGAGATAGACAAATACTGCATGATATCACTTATATGTGGAATCTAAAAAGGCCAAGCTTCTAAAAACAGAGTAAAATGGTGGTTACCAGGGGCTGGGCATGGGGGACTAGAAGAGGTGTTTTTTGTTTTGTTTTGAGAGAGAGAGAGAGAGAGAGAGAGAGAGTGTGTGTGTGTGTGAGAGAGAGAGAGAGAGAGAGAGAGAGAGAGAGAGTGGGGGGTGGGGGAGGGTCAGGGCGAGAGGGAGACAGAGGATCTGAGGCAGGCTCTGTGATGACAGAGGCCTGAATTCACGCACCATGAGATCGTGATCTGAGCCAAAGTCGGACAAACAACTGAGCCACCCAGGTGCCCCTAGGAGAGGTGTTTTTAAGGGCACAAACTCCAACCAGGAGACAAGTAAGTCCTGGAGATGTAATGCACAGTATGGTGAATATAGACAACACCATCATAATTATCAAACTTGATAAGACACGAGATATAATTATTCCCACCACAGAAAAAGAAATGAAAATTATTTGATGTAACAGAAGTGCTAATGATCCAAACCTAATGGCAGTCATATTGCAATATATCAATGTATCAAATCAACATGTTCTACACCTGAAACTTACACAATGTTAGGGGTGCCTGGGTGGCTCAGTCAGTTAAGCGTCAGACTCGAGTTCAGGTCATGATCTCATGATTTGTGGGTTCAAGCCCCGCATGGGGCTCTGTGCTGACAGCTCAGAGCCTGGGGCCTCCTTCAGATTCTGTGTCTCCCTCTCTTTCTGCCCCTCCCTTGCTTGCACGCTCTCTCTCTCTCTCAAATAAATAAACATTTTAAAAGTTTTTTTAAATTTTGAAACTTGCACAATGTTATATGTCAAATGTACTTTTATAAAAAAGAATACTGTAATAAGGGGCTTCTTAATAAAATAAATCCAGTTTAAACCTTTATAATTTTTCTATGCCAATCCCTGTTCACTCATTCTGTTTAAGACTTTAGCCAAAACTCTTTGAATCTTTTTTCTCCTAACTCATTGTAACTCACTCCGACCTTCAAAGCACTTAACTGAGTAGTTTTTATATAGTTTTTTGTTTTTTATAGGCCGGCTTCTAGAATAGTTTCACAATTGTATATTTTGTTTTTCAGCAAGATTGTTGGCTACTGAGTGTAGAATTGCATTATTCGTATGTTTACAATCTCAGGCACTCAACAAATTTGTATTGTACGAATAGACCCTGATTGTGAATTCCTAAGTGTTTACTTGTCGCTGATAATATTTTTTCATTTGGTCTGCTGTTCAATCCTTTGATGATTTAGATATTTTTATAATTATACTCACACTCTTGTGCAGGTAGAAATGTTCCCAAGTGGGTGTGAGGAAAATGTTATACAGGTGATGTAATATGCTGGTCTCAAATTGTAAAATACACAAAGAGAGTTGGTGCAAAGTGGTTTCCTTGGCCTTTTGAGCTGTACATCTTTCCATAACTGATATTTATTGGTGATGTGAGTTCAGTCGAAGAAAAAGTTGTCCAGGGGCATCTGGGAGGCTCAGCTGGTTAAGCTTCTGACTCTTGATTTCAACTCAGGTCATGATCTTGTAGTTCGTGAGTTCAAGCCCCACATCGGACTCCACACTGACAGTGGGGAGCCTTTTTGGGATTCTCTCTCTCTCCCTCTCACTCTGCTCCTCCCACACACACTCCCTTTCTCAAAATAAATAACTAAACTTAAAAAAAAAAAAAAAAACAAGATAAAATTGTCCAGAGGATCAGGAGTTCTGGGCTCTGTGGTTGTTAACTCTCCCTTGCACTAATTAAACCTGGACAAAGCAAGAACACTTATTCATTATTTAAACAGGTATTTATTGAGTCCCCATCAGATTCCAGGCTGACATAGCAGAGGGCAACCCTCAAGGAGCTTCAAGTTGGAAAGGAAAGACAAAGCAAATAAAAATTATCGGAAATTTGATAAATATCTGAAGAAAGCCAATGAATGCCCCAAACAGACAATAACTGGGGTGGGGTAGGTGGAGGGAGGCTTGGCGGGGGTGGGGGGGGTGCTCTTTGAGAAGATGACATTGAAACTGACACCTGGAGGAGATCGCCATCAGGGCAGGAGGGAATGAAAGACGGGAGGTGGGGGAGAGCATCCCAGGCAGAGACAAGAGCACATTCAAAGGCCCTGAGGTGGGGAAGACTTTGGTATGTTGGCGGAACCAAAAGAATGTTGGCAAGTTTTCAACTGCGCAGCCTGTGCACAGAGGCTAAGCAAATTCTCAAGCCCACCCTGCTAGAAAGTGGAGAATCCAAGTTTGTGCTTTTTCCCGCTCGCCATGCTTCAAGAACTTGCAGTCTGCTGGGGCGTGCGTGTCTCCGTAAGGAAGTCAAAATGGATCGCCTGTCAGGACTGAGGAGCTGGGGCTTGGCTGGCAGGATGTGGAGTGTGTGTACTTTCTGTTTATTCTTGAAGTTTACTTCCCTGCAAATACATGCCTAAACTGCCATGCGCCTTCTACAAGGAAGCCAATGCCAGCACTCCATCGCTCATGAGCAATCCTGCAAAAACAAATGCATATTCTCCATGCAACCCTAGGTGCCAGCCAGTCAGGCCTGCACTGGCCGGGCAGCCCAGAACTTAGGAACAATCCGGTCCTCAGGAAGGGAGGGAAGAAAAACAATTTCAAATTCCAGGCGCTGAGGGCCTCTTACAGACGGCCATTGTCGGGAGAAGGGAAAACTAAACTGTGCAAAGGAGCCCAGTGGCGCCTCTGGGCAGGGAGAGGATATTGAGGTTAGGGGCTGCCGCTGAGGGCTGCTCAGGGCTGCATGAACGGTGGGGATGGGGATGGGGAATCTGAAGACAAGGCTCAACCGTTTACCCGTGAGCTTGGGCAACTTGTCTTTAAGGGGAGTCAGTTTCCCCATATTTAAAATCATGAGACGAGTGATAGGTGCCCTGTCTCCCTTGGGTTGGATGCAGGAATGAAGATAGTATGGGGGGAGGGGGGGTGAGCAGACTCTTTAAATGTCAGGAGTTCCAAAAGGGGGCTGCCTCCCTCTTGAAGTATGCTGTTGGCTAGACTCTCTCCCTCCCCCACCCCAGGGTGTCCTAGTGACTTTTACCTTCCTGGGTATAACCATGTGATGGGAGTGCTATAGTTTCCCGTTTCCCGAAAGGAAGATGGTAAGTGAACGTTCTCCAGGGCGATCTAGACTAGGTTAACCCCCAAATGGCTTTCTGAGCTGCCAAATCGCACCAACTCATCAAGTTTTCAAGCAGCAGGAGCCAGCATGGAGAGATGCAATGGGCTGTTTTGACATTTTGATGACAGTGTTGATGATGGTGATAAAGAAAATGACAATGGTGACGGTTGCCCTTTATTGAGTGGATGGAATACCGCTGCACTCCAGGCATCTTAGCTCAAAATATCACAAAAAATAAAAATATCACAGACGTGGCTTATAAAGAACAGGAATTTATTTCTGACAGCTCTGGAAGCTGGGAAGTTCAAGGTCAAAGCAATGGCAGATTCAGTGTCTGGAGAGAGCCCGCTTCCTCCTAGACAACTTTCTTCTCGTGGGCAACTCACGTGGTAGAAGGGGATCTCCCTGGGGTGTCTTGTATCGGGGCATTCACCCATTCCCGAGGGCTCTGCCATCATAACCCAACCACCTCCCAAAGGCCCCACCTCTTAATACCATCCCGTTGGGGGATAGGGTTCCAACATATGAACTTTGGGGAGAGGTGAGCAGTCCACTGAGCCTAGTAACTAATACTCAGCCCTTCATTCTGTTATCTAATTTGATCCTAACAGCAGCTCTACTGGGCATGTGCTAGGGTAGACTTACCACTTTGCAGAGGAGGAGACTGAACCAGAAAGGGGCAGATACTTTGCTGTAGCAAGTGGCCAAGCTGACTCTCAAAGCCATGTATATCTGACTTCAAAAAGGATGACCTGCCAATTATATATGGATCATTTTTTGAGACATGAACCTTGAAATTTGAGTAATTTATATCCATCTTGTTAACAAACTTGTATGAGCACATATGAACTATATTTGGCATTTATTGGTTAAAAACCATTTACCATATGGGATTGCATGATTTGTTGCTTTGCACCTTCTTTATTCCTTAGAGCTTTCAGAGGAGAAAAATATTGATATAATGCAAAAATTCAGCTCTGGGCTCATACTATTTGTTTTCCATCAGTTTCTTTCTAGTCCCGTAAAAGTTAGCCAGCGAAAGGAAAGGTGGGGAGGATAAGTTCCAGACAGACGGAGCAGCATAGGCAAAACTCAGGTGTCATGAGAAAACATGGCAGGTTCTGGAACTACAAGTCAGTGAGATGGTTCGACTGTAGAGGGCTTGGCGGGGCGGGGTGGGGGGCGGGGTGCGGGTTGTGGGGTGGAGTGCGAAATGAAGCTGGGAAAATAGTCTGGTGCCGTATCAGAAAAGGCTTTTTATACAATGTTTGGGACTTTGAAATTTATCCAAAACTAAATGAAGGCTATGAAGCTGGAGACGGACAAGATCCGATTTGCATTTTAGAACACAATGCTGGCTGCGGTAGACCACTTCTCATGCTGCAGACCTAGATCCATTCCGTCCCCCACCCACACTCAGATCCTGAGAGCAGTTGAATTGTTTTCATGATCGGATTTAATACTCCACCGGTTCCTCTGAAGAGTTATGCCATTTTCCTCTTTGGTGTCAGAAAGTTGAGCTAACCACCGCCACTGGGGCAGCCCTGCCCTAACCTACTGAGAACATGGGCTACCTTCCTGGCTTTCACTCCAGGGGTGTGCCCCCCACCGTTATTCTTCATGGGATGCTACAAAGACAGGTGCCGGGTTCCAAGGCTTTCAGCCTATTCACTATTAGCCTTTATAGTGAGTTTCGAAGAGTGTTTAGCTGAAGCCACTTGGGCGCAGACGCTGATGTGAGGTCATGAGTGGTTTTTCACTCTGGTCATCCCACACATCAGGAGGGAAAAGGTTGAAAAGATTCATGGCATCTCTGTACTTAATGACAAATAGAACGTGCTTCTTCATCTCCCGCTGGCACTCAGATCTCTAAATGTTGTCTCTGCTACCACCACGGCAGGATACACAGTTGAGGGACAGGTGAACAAAGATCTTAAAAAGTGGCACGTTGGGCTTAAAATGTGCCAAGTCTGCTGATCTCTGTCCTTGAGTTTCCGTTTCCCTGAAGTCAATGGTACCAGCTTTATTTGGTCTAATCCCGAGACTTGCGGGTCAATGTAGGAGGCAGGAGCAGAGGTGTATAGATCTGGATTTGTTTCAACATGGGGAGTGCTTGGTGCTTTCTCTGATTCCAATTGTCCAGTTTATTCGGATCACTAAACACAATTTTCTTGAGGCTCAGTTGTGATGGCCAACTAATTGGAAGAGATGAATCCGGGTAATGACTGTGCCAGGAAGCAGAGCCAGAAAATTCCTTCCCTGTTACTTCATAGGTGTCAGGTCTTTGGAAGGTGAAGGGCTGTTGTTTGCAGGGTGGACCTTTGTCACCTGAATGGAGCTTGGGAAACTTCACAGCTCCACTTCGAACTCCCCTGTAAGAAGTCAGAGCAAACAGTGGAGGTCAATGACTAAATCATGTCTTCAACCCTTTCCATGAGAGTCAGATTCCACTGCCAGCTGTTTAACTGGTACATCTGGGCCTTGGATGTGAACATTCTGACATCTATTTTTGAAGGGACGGTCCACTGTCAATACTCCACCGGTCCCTGACCAAAGGAAGAAGGAGAAGGAATAAAGATGGCAGAACATGCCATTAAATGGTTTGATATTTCAAAGTTGGCCGCTAAAAGATTGGTCATAATCACATATGTCTCTTCCATTTTATTTTCTCAGTTTGAATTTGCTTCAAGTTCTAAATCTTATCTGTGTTAGAAGCCGTGGTTAACTTAGAATGAGAGCAATATACTGTGATCAGGCAAGCCTATGGACGTGCACTTTTGTACAGGAACACATTTAATATTTAGCTCAGAGCTTCCATTCTCTAACAAACACAGCGAGAAATAATTAAACAGGTGGAGGTGTCACGACTACCACTGTGGGTGTCTTCATTAACGCCTTAAAAATCAGCCACCTGTGTTGGATCAACGTGATGACGGACAGACACATGTGTTCTTGGCATTTTAGCCTTTAGTTTGGTAGTTATATCATTATTTTTAAAAAACTTTTCCAAGTTTATTTTTATTTTGAGAGAGAGAGGGAGCGTAAGCAGGGGAGGGGCAGAAAGAGAGGGAAAGAGAATCCCAAGCAGGCTCCACGCCACCAGCACAGAGCCCAGCCAGGGCTCGAACTCACAATCGGACAGATCGTGACCTGAGCCGAAATCAAGAGTCAGACACATAACTGACCGAGCCACCCAGGCGCCCCTGGTAGTTGTGTCATTATTTAAATGCATTAAAACATTTGAAGGTGGTGTGTAAGCCTTTGTGTCAGGCTCTCCAAAGACCCACACATAGGCTGCCTTCTACGAAATGCAATGGGGATGTGTTTCAAGGATTGGTGTAGGTTCAGGGAAGAAAGGAACACTCTGTCCTCCATCACAGTGACTCCCTAGATCTTGGTAGACCCCTGACCGTGAGATATATCAACACTCATGGAGAACTGGGCTTCAGACACTGGCCTTCTCTTTGCCTAAGAGTCATAGTTTCTGGAAGAAAGGATTTTATCAGGCTTAGATGCTGCCGTTTCACATGAACAAATTTTGGGGGGCAGAAATTAAGGAAGGACATGCCCAGAGGCATTTAGCCTTCTTCATAGTGGGTATATATGCGGCCATCTCTGTCTTATCAAGCATTCCCTGGGGCCATCAGGTGTGGTGAGAAAGCAGGGCTGGTTTAGCCCCACGACATGGCAGGAGCTATACCATCATATGTAGGAATGAACCACTTTAGCCATTTGTCCTTAAATGTGTGTGAACATTAGACACCTGATGATTTGGCACATCTCCCGCAGCCCCTGGCTCACACCATTCTCACCTTGCCCAAAGTCTCGGAGTATAATGTCACTCGTGTGCCACTGGAACAATGCATTTGATTCCAGTGATAAAATTTGGTCTTTATAGGTATATCTAAAAGAACTCTCTTTGCAGAACTTGTATTTGAATAAGCCTATAGACATACCAGGCGGAAGCCCAAGGAACCTCAAGTTAAGACTCAAGATTAGCGCTAAGAACCGTAGGTCTTCTTGTCAATGTGAGTTTCCTCCAGAGACCTCTGGGAATCCCAACCTGAGCTAAAAGTGGAACGCTGGTCCTGCTGTGCTCTTCTCTTGTGTCACATTTCCCTTGAGAGTGATGTGTTTTCTTTCTTTTTTTTTTTAAATTTTTTTTTAATGTTTATTTATTCTTGAGACAGAGACAGAGCGTGAACAGGGGAGGGGCAGAGAGAGAGGGAGACACGGAATCTGAAACAGGCTCCAGGCTCTGAGCTGTCAGCACAGAGCCCGACGCAGGGCTCGAACCCACAAACTGTGAGATCATGACCTGAGCTGAAGTCGGAAGCTTAACCGACTGAGCCACCCAGGCACCCCGAGAGTGATGTGTTTTCAGTAGACATCATTACACCATTAGACAAACTGCACTGAAAAAGGTTTTTACACTTCTTTTTCCCTGCTTGTCCTTTCTTGCAGAGCCAGGACTATAGTGAGGTAAGCAACATACCTGGAGGGCAAAATGTGAGGGAACACTCACTCTCAGGGACACACAGGTGCATGGTTGGCACCTGAAAGTGAGTGCGTCCTGACATTTCCCACCCTCGTTGCTTTGTTACTTCAGCCAGGCACTGAATGAAATAATGTTTTCATTAATTTTTCAAAATAATAGCATTAACAATAACCGGTACCTATTCTAATATGGACCTCCATGTATTTGCTTATTTTTCCTCCCATAAAACCCTTTGAAATAAGTCCGAGTCATATCATCCATATTTTACAGACAAAAGAACTTGAACGTGCAGATGTTAACAATAAATATCCCAAGACCATTCATCTACAAAGTGCCAGACCCAGGCATTGGATCTGGTAATCTGATTTTGAGCTCTTTTTTTAAAAAATTTTTATTTTATTTTTTTACCGTTTATTCGTTTTTGAGAGATACAGAGAGACAGAACGTGAATGGGGGAAGGGAAGAGAGAGACACACACACACACACACGCACACACACACACACACAGAATCCGAAGCAGGATCTAGCCTCTGAGCTGTCAGCACAGAGCCCAACGTGGGGCTCGAACTCACCAACCGTGAGATCATGACCTGAGCTGATGTCAGACGCTTAACCGACTGAGTCACCCAGGCGCCCCCGATTTTGAACTCTTGATCTCAAAGTTTCTACCTTATACCTCTTCAAGAGTACTTCTGTCCATGGGTCATGTAGAAAACTTCCAAGGCTGGCTTTCTGACCAGCCAAGTCAGATATTCCCTAACACCAGATTACTCATATCGCATGGGATTTGAAGCTGTGAATTGCTACAGGTCAAGGATTTTCAGAGTAGCTCTCTAATAAAGAGAAATTTCATCCATCAAACCCCAGGACTGCTTGTTCTCCAGAGGGTCTTTTAAGTGACCAATCCTTGGACCAGTCCGTTGATTCATTCATTAAACAAATATTTATTTATCGAGCCCTTCCTATATGTGGCATACTGTTCTAGAGGCTGGAAACATAGCCATGATTAAAATTAATTAATGTCTCTGTCCTCATAGAGCTTACCTGGTAGCAGGGGAGACAGATCATAAGTAAACGAACAAATATATGATATGATGGCAGTAAGAAAGATGAAGCAAATCTAGAGGGTAGAGGGTGTTAGGTGGTAGAAGGCGCTATTTTAGAGCAGGTGGCCAGGAACGACCTTTATGAGACAGCAGCGTTTCAGTAGCATCTTGAGCGACATGAAGGAGAGACGCAGAATGCAAGCATTATATAGAAGTGCTGTAGTTATTTTGTGAAATAAAAGCTTTCTACTGTGCATTTGACTTTTCGGTAAGAAAGCATGAGGTCAACGTGGACAGCAATGTAATAACGAGACCTTCACTCATCGAGTAAGGCTCTGGGAGCTATTTTAATCTCCTTGCTGCGGCCAGAGGGAGTAGGTGGGGTAGATGGTCCATAAAACTGTTGGCTCCCTGGGCACAATTTTCTGACTGGGGATTTGAGGTCTGCTGAGTGATTCTGTTTGTCCTTCTGAATTAAATTAGAATCGGGCGGTCTCCGGTTCGCGGTTTTGTTCTTCAGTCTCCGGCGGACCAGGGCATCAGCCAGTTTTCATTTGTGTTGATTCACTTGGAGGGAAAGGCTGGGACAGGAGCTGCCCGACACGCGTGAACTACAACCATTTCTGGGGGGTGGCTGCAGGCGCTGTCTCCGTTAGCCTGTCCGTGGGGTGACATTGTCAGTGTTCTCAATGAGCGTGCACGTGGCACGACCCGGGAGGGCTCGGGCGGCGGACCTGTGGGTCGTACCTGAGGCTGGATGAGGACAAAAACCCCGGAGACATTGTTACGTGCAACTGATTGGGCCGGTGACTACACCAGGGGCGGCCCGACTGCACCTCGGGAAGGCTCTGGCTTGTGGCGAGCACCTGGGCTTGAAGACGGGGGCTGCTTCTAGCAGCGTCCTGCATCTCTTCCAGACTGGCGGTCACAGGGAGTTGATGTCAAAATGTGGCCCGGGTACGTGTGACTGGCAGTGGTGGAAGATGCCCCGGGACGTCTTTGGCCAGAGGTAACGTTTTAACCCTGTTCGGGGCCAAATTTGATGTTTTGGCATGAAGGCGCTCTGCAGCTCAAAACTTCCCTGCCTGACCCCGTTAGCGTTCGCTGAGAAAGCTCAGCACCTCGGCTCTACCCGCCCCTCCCTCCCATCCCCCCCTTCCTCCCACCGCTGCAAACTTCCCAGCTCACAGCCGTGCCCAGAGGAGCTGCGCATCGCACTCTAGGACGGTGGATGGGAAGGATGCAGGCAGGAGAGAAAAGGCAGAAGGGGAAAGACAGAAGAAGAAATTTCTAATCCATCCACTGCCAGTCTTAGAGGTACCGCTCCCCAGGACACAGTGCCGGCAACAGGAGTGAGAACGGTCGGGTTCAGATCGGATCCTTCGCTGAAAGCGCCGTGTGACCTCAGATACCTTTCTGAGCCTTGGATTTTCCTCATCTGCAGAGGATTCATTTCAGCGAAAACACATCCGCCAAGGGATGCTGTTACATTGTCAGCAAATTGCTTAACACGTCATGCAGGCGTGTAACTTGAGACTTGTTTCGTTATTATTTAGACACCGAGAGCCCCACGTCATGGGGTGGCGCTGCCTGGCATGGCACCCACACATCCCAGGCCCACAGAGTCTGCAGCTTTGCATAGCTAAGAGTTTTGAACAATCTGACAGCTTCTGATGCTACACGAACTTCGTGGAGAGGTTCAGATGCCAAGGAAACCATCGAAAGCAGTGATGGCTCCTTTTGTGTCGACTCGGCAAAGCTATAATAGCTATTATAAAGCTATAATAGCACTGAGCTATTTCATCAAACGGTGGTCTAAATATGCTGAAAGGTGTTTTGTAGGTGTGGTTAACATTTACAACCTGTGGTCCTGCAAGGAAAGGACAGTACCTCAATAATGCGGGTGGGCCTCGTTCAATCAGTTGAAAGATGTAGGAGCAAGAGCTAAGGTTTCCCAGAAAAGAAGAAATTTGCTTCTAGATTGCAGAATCAATTCACACCTGAGTTTTTAGCTTAGTTGGCCTGCCTTATGGATTTTGGACTTTCTAGTCCCCATAGTCACAGGAGCCAATTCCTGACAATTACACACACACACACACACACACACACATGACCATACACATGTATGTATCATATATTTTGTGATTATTATACATACACATGTATACTATGTATTGTAAAACTATGTATTACATATGTATAATAATCATTAAAAATATGATACATACATGTCTGTGCATGTGTGTATACATGTATATATACACATATATACATATCATGATACATGTATATGTATCATATACATGTGTATATGATACATACATGTCTGTGCATGTATGTGCGTGTGTGTATAATTTTCAGGAACTGGCTCATGTATTCAGCCGTTATAAACATGTGTTTATATGCATCTATAAACTATATTAAACTATATAAAATAAATATCATATATATACAAGTATAGATTCATGTCCTATCAATCCTGTGTCTCTGGCTAACCCAGACTGACATAGAAACTCATGACTTACACACGTATGTGGATAATTTTTAGCTGGAGACTTTTTTCAGCTCATCTATTATAGGAATCTAGACTTGAGTCCTTAATGAAAACAAACAGAAAACAAGGATGAAGGCAGGAGCTTCTGGCTCGGTGGGGACCGGCGTGGGGAAGGATTTCCTAATCCTAACCTGAAAAGAGAATTTCAGGGTGGAATGAACACCATCCCAAACCCCAGCCCAGCGTTCCGTCTCTGAAAGGCCCGGGGAAGAGTAAACAATTCAGTGGGGTGTCCAGTTTTGCCGGCTCCGTTGATTAGCATTCTGGGCCTTTCCCCCAGGCTCGGTCATGGTGGTTTGTTTAAAATTAGTTCTTGTTTGGCCTGTGGGGGAAGAGTGAATTGCAGAGTCTGGGATTTACTCTGAGACTTCTGAATTTTCAGTTCTGAGGCTGGATCACTTGGCTATTTTAAAAGCGGGCAGACATGAGCCCAGGACTACCACGTGACCGAATCTCGGCCTTCATGGTCAGAACTGGCTCGAAGCTGGCATGGAGCCAGAGGCCGTCACCTTGGTCGAATCTGGGAAGGATCTCCCCTGCTCTAAATAGAGCCCCCTGTCTCCCATGCTGAGATGTCCCCAAACTTCCCAGAGAATTGTCCCTTTCAGGAATGACCTGTAGGCAGCTGCCCCATTGCAAAAGTGTCGTCTCAAAGTCACCACTGCCCACAAGCTGCCACTTAATTTCAGCTTAAGGGCTAGGTGGCATCTCCTGAAGCAGAGACACTGCAACAAAACACGGGAAGGCTAGTTTGGATGGAGGGGGGCGGGGTGGTGGCAGGAAGGTTGAGATACAGATCGTGTGTCACTACTTTGGAACTTTGGAAAAGAAATCCGGCTCTCTGGGAGTCAACGCACCATCACTGGGGGCTAGGGAGTGACATACACTGATCGAGGACCCTCAATAAAGGGGCAAAGGAGCATCAGAACTGCCATCCAGGGGCGCCTGGGTGGCTCAGTCGGTTGAGCGTCTGACTCTTGAATTTGGCTCAGGTCATGATCCCAGGATCATGGGATCGAGCCCTGCATGGGGCTCTGCTCTGAGCATGCAGCCGGCTTAAGATTCTCTCTCTCACTCCCTCGGCTCTTCTCCCCCACTCCCCCCTCTCTCTCTGCCTCTCTAAAATAAAAACCAAACGAAACCAAAACAAAAACCGGCATCTGTCCACTTCTCCAGTGTGTTTTCAGCTGGCATGAAACCTTCTTTGACGCCAGTCTGGTTTTCTCTAAATATATTTGTTTTCCCCTGTCTGTAAAGTTGGTTTTGACTCCAGTATCAGAGTAAGGCTACACATGGCCGAGTACACATATTGGCTGGTCTCTGTGAAAATAACTAACTACTCTGGAGTTCAGGGGCACTGCTGAGGGTTGCCCTTAGTGCACTCACACTGTGCAGCAATATTTAAGTCAAAAACCATATCAACAAGTCATTTTGCAGACATGTATTGTCAGCTAGTAACACACACCGTTATATGCACACTTGCTCAAACACGTACACACACACACACACACACAAGACATTCTGCTACATTATAGCCTGAGCTTAGTTATACTCACTTCATTTCAGCACTTCTTGATTTCTTTGCCAGATATCAATGGTATCTGGCATTGATACCATTAGACACTTGATGGTACCTATTTAAATCTTTGGTTGGTGGGGCTCCTGAGTGGCTCAGTCGGTTGAGTGTCCAACTTTGGCTCAGGTCATGATCTCATGGTTCGTGGGTTTGAGCCCCACATTGGGCTCTGTGCGGACAGTGCAGAACCCGCTTGGGATTCTCTCTCTCCCTCTCTCTCTCTCTCTCTCCGCCCCCCCATTTGCACACACACATACACACCCTCTCTCTCTCTCCAAATAAATAAATAAACTTAAAAAAAAAAACTTTGGTTGGCAATTTAGTCTCATGGTTACCAAAAAAGTGATGCTTGGGGTAAAAATAAGCTTGGTAAGAATGTTAAGATTTTAATACCCAAGATATAGTCAAACAAACAGACAAAAAGAAGTTAGAAATAAGTGAAGACTTTGCTGTAAACTCATATATAGGTTATAATAAAAAAGCTTCCACACATCTGCCATATAGACATTAGATTTCTGTTCCAATTATAGGTAACTGTAATCTGTCGTTCAGTTAAGAAGGTTCATACAATTTGTATTCGGATAAATGAACAACGAAATTGTTGCCATGTCTTCCTGACAGAACCCTGGTGGAGGTTTAGGGAAGCCATGTGCCAAGGGAGGTGAACTAGGAGGATGTTGAGTGAGGGTCCTTGGTTGATCAAAGTCAGTCATGTGACTCTTGAGCTTACTCTTTCCAGTGACAGGCTTGGAGGTGGGCAATCTAATATTGGCATATGAAGGATGATGGGGATATGCTAGAGGCTTTGAAGAAATACTGCACAAAAGGATTCATCAAAATAGGCTTTTCCTTTTTGTCTTGAATGTCGCCTTATAGGAAGTGACGTTTGAAGCTGCTACAGGCAAATTATAACCATTAGAGAAAGCCAGGAGACTCGGAGAGAAGCCAACTATTGAGCTCTTGAATGAACCCTTCCTGGAGCCTCATGACATCTTGATGTGTTCCTGCCTTTTAAAGCACTTTTGTTACATGATTCCAAAAACATTCCATTGATACATTTTGCAGTATTAATTAAGAAGAAAAATAAATGCGAGTGAAGCTTAGTCTTGATATCCTTTTTTGGTCCTGAGTGAAAGAAAGGTAATGTAGTGGACAAAAAGTCAATTGGACTTTTTGTAATGCTAGTAGCCATCACATGAGAATAAGGCAATTTGGAAGGCAGGCACACGTGCGTGCGTGTGCGTGTGAAGATGTGTGCATGCGGGCTTGTGTGCGTGCGGTGTGTGCACATGTGCGCGTGCGAACACACACATTCCATTCTTGATGCTGATATATCGGAGTTTCCAGGTATCAGTTGTTTCACCATTTCTATAGATAAAAAAAATGATGAAGGGTCCAAGAGATCCAGCTGTAGAACTTTTATTACATGCAAGTGTGATAAGTTGATGATGCATAAATGGGTAGGGAAGGGAAGCAAGGGGTCCCAGGACAAATAGGGTGGGTAATCTCCAAGGGGAGAGCAATGCTCAGCCTTGTTGGGGTTCTTCTAGCCACATCATTTCCGAGCTCAGAAGTCACCTTTGCTAAGTGTGCGTTACAGGTAGAAAATTCAAGATGCAGAGAAGTCAGGACCTGCTCACAGGAACTGAATGATCTAAGTTCTCAGTGCTCCCAGAGGATTTCCCTTACTGCACATTATCTCTGGTTTAGCTCCTCATATGAACAAGGTTGTGCATGCCTGCTCAGCCCACTGAAGATCCATTGCCTCATTATGAGCTTGAGCAGAAAGGAGATTAAGCTATGGTTGAGTCTGCTTGACTTGAAACTATGAGTCGGTCACAAGAAAAATGGTTTTCATTTCAATCAACCCAGCCATCTGGGCTGCTCATGTCCTAATAGCCAAATGTAAGGCATGACATTTGGAAGAGATTAATTTACTTTTGTAGTTTAGCAAGAGGGTCACACAGGTCACTCTCAGGGTCTTGCCAACACCAGACCAGCCACTGATGGAGATCCTAACTGGGTGTGACAGGTCTGAAAGTCATGCTTCCAGGTTGCTTTAGGGACACACTTCCTGAAAATCACCTCTGATTTAAAACTTTCCCCTGACACGAAGGCACAGTGTCCATAATATCCACCAACGGAGCGAAAGAAAACATCCACAGGTTATCATGAACATTTCTAGTTCAATTGCCATCAAGCAATTTCTCAAGGGCAAAGAAGGGTATGAAAAATAGTGTTAAGAGGGACCAAGATGGTTCAGACACCACTGCTGCCTTGGGGTTGGGCTTTTCTGTAGTGTGAGGATACCATGAGGTGAGGAGTCATCATAAACTCTTCTCAATTGGCTAGCGACAAGAAATAAAAGGGTTTTGATAGATAGAAGTCTAGTAAAGTCTAGTAGGGAAGAGACACAAAGTCAAGGACCTCCAACTGTCTGCCACTTACACTCCGTATCTCTTGGTGACACTCTGAGGTGGTCACAGCCCAAAGTGATGCTGTTCCCTCTTCTTCATGGGAGTTGGGGAGAGTGAGGAGAGATTTTTTTAAATATCTTTCTTTAGACAAAGACAGTCTACGTTGTTCAAAAATACCACTGTTTTGTAAAATAGATTTTTATCGCAAGAAAACAGAAAAGCATATGAACATGAAGTGGGTGTGCTTCCAAAAGTAATTCTTAGAAAACTAAAATATCACCCTAGAATAACTACTAGGACCAGCAGGTTTTTTCCTCATTTCTCTGGTTCCTGTTTCTGTCCCATTTGGTCTGGGACTTTTCATACTCCTTAGAAACAGGTTGGCCTAAGCTTCATGCTCTGATTAAAGTTGCATATTAACTGGCATTTGTTGTTGTTGTTCAAATATATGTGGTCCTCAGTGTGTATCATCTGAGGACAGGACTATGATTTAGAGGAAGAATGTTGCTCTTTGTATATTTATGCAACATGTAGGCTTAATATGCCTTGTGCCCAGTAAAGACACAAACTCTTCCTATTTTTTGCTTCTCACTTCCACTGCTATCTGGATTATTCTTCAGATAAATCTGTTCTTTCCTTCTGGGAATGTTCTACCAAGAGTCTAAGGGAATTTGGTAACTGCTGCAATGCAATGAAGTATCATCTCCCAAAATGTGCTTCAGAAGCACTGATCCCCTGTGAACTGGTATTTCACGTTCCGCCTAATAACATGCTCCAGGACTCATGTTCTTAGGGAAGTAGTTTGGGAAATGTTGGAGTGATGCAATGTTCTGGGGAAACAGACTTTTAATAAATACTTGGAATATTGGAGAAGGTTTCTCAAAAGAGATGACACTTGATCTTGATCCTGAAGACTTAGTAAGAACTCAATCAGGAACTCAACTAGAAGAAGAAGCTAATGGCACTGGTTTAGATTATGTTGAAGTATGGACAACTCAAATAGCTTGGTATGTTTGGGACTTTAGAATGTCCATAACAGAGGCTATCTGTGAGTGAGGGCTGGAGAAAAGTGAAGAGGAGTTTGGACCAGAGTTTGAAATGTCTTCAATATTGTGCTGGATTTCTTTTGTTTTTTCTCTCCAGGTCACTCTTCACTTTTGTTCACTTTGTTCTTGGAAGGACATCAGAGTGTTCCCTTGCTGTTCAGCTTCTGGTTGGATTCCCCCAGTGCAGCGATCTGAAGAAGGGAGGAGAGTGAGGTCAAAGTATTTGTTCCATTGACTCCTTCCATGAGATATCATCTGGTGTTGGCTGCTTCCCCCAACTGAAGGTCATTGGCACTCTAAGCCTGGCAAACTCAACTTGTCCCTTAAGGATCAGGTCACTTCTGCCTCTTCTCATCCCAGTCAGGTCTTGTTAGTGAGTGTGTTAATAAAGAAGCACATATGTCACAAACGACAATTTTGTTTTCTAAGTACTTGGGTAACAATATTTTGATATAATTTATTTTTTTATAATTCCATATATTTCAAATTACGCATTTAAACCTACAAGTCAATGGGCTTCAACAAATTTCCAAAAGGGTTCATGGCACACAAATTGTTAAGAACATCTCTTCATTCATAGCTACTCATTCAAGAAAGTATAGCAATGGCTGCGTCTCAGGGATATACCGTTCCAGAAAAAAAGAAAACTCCCAGGTACTAGAAGGCCTGGATAATTTCTGTATATGGAGTTTTGGAGTAAATTCGTAGAGTTCAAAGTGCTGACTGTATTTAAATCATCCTAAATATTTGATTTGATTTCATTCTATCTGATATTTCTTCTAATCCTTTGTGTTCCATAAATGAATTTCCTATTTAGCGTTTGACTCTCAGTGTTAAGAGCAAAACTGATCATCGTTGGCCTCATTTTAATTTTCATTATGTAAACCTCTAAGAAGTAACTCACAAGTCGGTGTCACATAACTCACTTCTGAAACCTCCAATGAGAAACTGCCAAGTTCTTCACAGTTGTTTATTTTGGTCCCAATACACTGTCCATGCCCTGGTTGAATATCTCGCCAAATTTCCTCCAATTTATTGCAAAACCAATTGGCAGAACAATGAGGAAACCTGTTTGGGGCCAATTTTAGGCAACTGATAGTGCCGCCTCTTTCCCCCACCCCCACGGTCCACTAATCTCTCAAGTTTCTTCCAGATCTAGCCATTCTTCATAGGAATATAACACTTTGGCCTGACTCCAAATATGAAAGAAACACATTCTTTCTATCCTTTCTCCATTTCTCCCATCCTCTCTGCTTCCTGTCCTTTCTTCAATAATGACACTCCTCCCAGCCCAACACTTAACCTCTCTCGGCAGGGAGAATAGTTGACCTGGCGTTGCAACATCCAGAATAAATCTTATTTTGAAAATGGGTGATTGTGCTCTTATCAATAAAGGAAACTGGAGATCTCAAACCCTTCCTGTCAAGGTGTGAGTTTTTCACAAAGCAGCAAATCTGGAATGTTTTCTGTGTGGTTGACATAGGTGGGAGGAGCTGTCTTGCAGGGACTATTGAGACCAAAACTAGTGTCTTTACAGCCTGTTGATATTAAAAGTAGTTTTGAAGAGATGATGGTGTCTTTCAAACACCAGCTTAGGACTGAGCTCCCATTTATGGTCTGAAGACTCGAGGCTTGTTTAAGGTTATTCAGACAATTAGTATCCCACCCATAATGAAATTATTTTCTCTATTAGACTTTGCTGCCATTTTGTGTTTAAGACTATGTTGGGTTGGTCCTCAGATTTCTCTCTGGGCAGCAGGCAGAAAGAATCCTTAGATACTGTATTCGTTAAGGATAGAGGTAGGAAAATGGCAACCACATTAGGAATTCAACAGACAGAATTTAATATAGGGGATTTGTCATATAGCTCTTGGAGGATGGAAAAGGTGAATTGGGAACAAAGAGGTAATATAGAGGTAGTGGCAGATGGAAGAAGCTACCTCCCTAATGCTGGAGGGACACAGGATGAGAATAGGGCTATGGAGCCTAAAAGATCAGACAGAGAAGCCTGAGGAACTGGGGCCTGAGCCCCTGAGGATGAGGTTCTGTGCTGATGGCATCCGAGGCGCTTGGAGGAAAGGCCTGTGGAGTGGTAATCCCGACCTCTGAGGAAGCAGAAATGTTGCCCTGTCGAGGTCTGTAACTCTGAGAAAGCTCTTTGAGGCTGACTCTGGGAGGTGGAGCCTGCATCGACACCCGGTGTGAGGTGACATTGGCAGGCACCATAGGTAAAAAGGGTGAGGGAAATGCATTGTCCATTCTCTCCTGCTCTCTATCTCTCTCCAGTGCCCTTAATGACAGAACCTCTTAAAAAGCAGCTAGCAAAGGTAAAAATGTCATTTGTGGAGTATCCTTTGGCATCAGAAGCAGAGTATAGGTTTAGAGCAGGGGGACAACAGCTTACTACCTCACGCAGGTATGTAGGACACCTTCAGATTACCAGAGGATGCATCAGTCACTGGTAGGGACATTTGGTATCAGGAAGAGGTTGATTTAATGGGAAGTCTCCCGGTCATGTAGGTATGGCCTACAGCCGGCATATGAGTCACTGGGACTTCAGAGTTCCTGGGGCCTCTCTCCTGTTTGCATAGTCCTGTTGCTTGGGGCAGAGAGAGTGGGGCTGGTGTGGAAAGAACAAGATTGCGGCATACAGAGCTGTGGGTGGTGGTGCCAGTGCCCCTTGTCCAGCCATGAAGGTTCTAGAAACTCCACAGTAGTCAGAACCAGCCTTACTGGGCCGAGCTGCAGTCTGGGGTTTGGCAGGGAGGAAACTAACAGAATATCTGAAGGACCACGCTAATATCATTTTCATGAGCAATCAGTGTATTGGTCTAGAGAAGCATCTGCACCTGCTCATGGCTCAGGTTTCTGGAATTATAAGGAATACAGAGAACCTTGGTAATCTAAATCTACAGATTCATGTACTCGTCAAGTACTTATGGAATATCTAGCAGATTCTGTCCACCATGCTGGATGAATCAGGTAAAGATGAATCGGCCTTCAGGGGAGTTCAGACATTAACAGACGTGTGCAATAGTGTTACAGTCACTTTTGTTCTGGCAGAGTGGGAACGGAGGTGAAGGAAAGGTAATGAGGGCACATCAGGGACAGCTTCAGAGAGAAGATATGACCTGGGTCTTGATATAAGAATGGACACCTAGTCGGTGACAAGGAGGCAAGAAGAAGCAACATGAACAGAGATCCAGAGAAATAGGACAGCCTGGCGCACATGAGAAAGTGGGAGAAATAACATGAGAAGCTTAGGGTTCCCATTAACAGAGGAGCTTCTGCCTCTTCCTTTGCTCAAACATGCTACCAGGTAGCAGCAACCTGACCGGTTTGGGTTTCACCTCCTGCTCACCTCTGATGAGAGCAATAATCATCACTATCCCAGAGAGCAACCAAAGGAAGAGGAAATGCAGAAGATTTGGACAATACATCATTGGCCTAATCGGCTCTTTGGATAATTGAGACAAAGCAGCCATGTGAACAGTCTTGATGTACTAGTGAAGTCAGAGTACAATGCCCTTGGCATCTGACTTTTTCTAGAACCAGTCCTTGTGGTCTTTTTGGTCTTTTTCACATTTTAGAGAGGATGGATCCACAGCATCTGGGTACGCGGGATGTGATGAGCAGGTCTCTCTGAATGAGCTGGCCATTGGAGTCAATCACTTCCAGGAAGCTGTCCTATGATTTCAGCTCTAGCAGCCTCCTCTCACCTCCCTCCCCCACAGAACCTTTGGCTTCCATCTGACCAGCCTTGACACCCGGTGTCTAAACACCGATAAAATTGATTCCCCTAAGTGTGGGAAAGTCCTAGAGCATTGATTATTTCCTCCTCTTCACCCCCCATGCCCTGGTATTAACACTCTCCCAGAATGTACCTTGCTTGTTTGGTTGGAGGAGGTCAAAGCCCTGGTAAAGAATGAGTGGAATTCTACAGAACCAGGCCAGTCTTGATAAATGACAGCCGGGGGGGATGGTGTGGGGAGGGGAAAGGATCTAGGGCCCTTCGAGAGACCAAAGGTTTGCCATTCTAAATACTTCAAGTTTCAAAAAAGGATCTACAGAATATCTTTCTTTTTTCAAGTTAAAATACTTTACAATTATTTTTGAGAGTGTTATTATTATGCCTCCGATAGCTAGAACCACTCAGGCAGGATTGGCTGTCACTCCTTTGGGGAGTCTTTTTATTTTGACACTTTTTTTTTTCTTATTTCTGTGAACCTGCTCAGTCCATTTCTAGCTGTGAATATCCCATTGTCCTCTGCCCAGGGCTCTGCCATGAAGTAGCTCGTGACCCTCCTCAACTTGCTGTAAAATGAGGGGTTGGTTGGTGGTCACTCGTGTTCCTTCCAGGTTTGACTTTTATGGTCTTTAATGTCAAGGAGCCTCACTGAGTCTGCACAATAAATATAGACAAGTTCTAACTTTCAGTGAGCTGTCTGCAAGGTGGTACCAGCACGAGACAGAGAGTCCTCACACGGTCTTTTATATCTTCTCAAACCCAGAGGTCACAATGGCAACGCACCATGGAAAATCATGGCAACGTTTTTGGTTATTCCGGCATGGGTAGGCCACAGGCTTCCCCCTGTGAAGAAGGTACATGCCCACATTATCAGGCAGTTACACATAGATCCAGATGCCTTGGTTACAAATGCTACTGAGATCTCCTAGTTAGGATCACAAGTGCAGAAAACCAAATGGCTCTTGAACACGTCTTCTCTGAAAGGCCTCTCCAAGTCCTGAGAAATGTCTTTTTATTATTTCAGCTTCTGCATAGACCAAGGGGGAGCATCCGTCTCTGTTACCTCTGGATTTAAAAATAAGTGAAGGACTTTGGTGCCTAGGACTAAATAAGATAGGATTGTAGTTGTATACCCTCCGTTCTGTGACGATGAACATTTCTGTCCATTCAGTGCCGTGGTTCTCATCTGGAGATGATTTTGCCTCCGGTGGACCTTTGCAGTGTCTGTAGACATTTTTCATTGTCAGACTAGGGGGATGGGTGTTACTATTCACCTAGCGAACAGAGGCCAGGGATGCAACTAAACACCCTACAATGCCCAGGAAGACCCTGCACAACAAGGAATTATTTGGTCTCACCTGTCAATAGGGCTTGAGAAATCCTGTGAAATCCTGTGAGAAATAGTGATTGAGAAATCCTGATTTAGTGCCTCCAGGTTCCAGAGCAGTAGAATGGCGGTGGGGGTTGGGCTGAAGCTTTCCTGTTGTTTAGTGGGAAGATTCAAATTCAATATTTATATTTGGCTTTGTTTACGGCCAACAAGCATGGCTGGCTGTGGAGCCAAAGAAAACACCTCCTTTATCAAAACTGGCTTCAAAAGATGTCTGCTCCCCTTTTCTGGTGAATCCTATCTCCACTCACAAGTGTGGAAAGAGGGAAGGAGGTCCCTGAGAGGCTCCCCAAGGATATGATAACTGGATGAAGAAACCCTCGAACTGAAGAGGCCTAGTGACCACATCCTCCATTCCTCCGCTTTGAAGCTCCAAAACCAGGGTTATCCAAGATGAAACCACGAATTATGCAATTTTCAACACTGCTCTCCATATCTACTCTTCCCTCCACCATTCAGGCTCTTGTTGGTGCATCATTTTCTTCTGGACACTTTCCCCTCTTCCCTGAGCCATAATCTGGCTACTTTGGATCCCTGCATCTATGGGAAAACACAATCTAATTGGTTATTTCATGGCCAATGTCAGCAACTCATTGTGCTACCATTAGCAACCCTACTAACCTTTTAAAATGGAACTCTTGACGAAGAAATAATGCTTAGTCCACCTTTACAATGGCGGAGCACTAAATGTGATATTACACGCAGGAAGAAAACATTTTTGACTATGGACCTCTTTCATCCATCTTCAAATTGTTGTGTATAGGCAATCATTTACTCAATTGCTACCTTCTTGACGATAATATTCGGAGCAACACATTATATATATTATACATTATAATATCATATATCTTCCTTGGAACCACACCTGGATATTTTAGCGGGTTGGAATTCTCCAGATAATATCACTATATTTGCTCAACTCTAAGCTCTTGAGTATAATGGAAAAGTAACCCGTCTGAATTGTCTCAGAATATTCATGATTTATAGCTGCTAAACTACAAACCAGTTAAGTCCCCTGGCATTAAACATGATTTGCCTTTGAGTATGCCTTATTAGCACTTCTCCAGCCTCCTCTGACATAGAGTCCCAGACCATAGATATGGCGTGTGTGGCCCGCTCCTCTGGCTCCTGAGTTTAACAGAAGGAAGGAGGGGGTACCTTCCTAATCAGGGAAAGAAAAGCCGAATGAAGTTCAGGAGCCTAGTCCCCTCTTTCCTCCAATTCCCTAAGAAAAGGCTGAGCCTGAGGTTCTCAGTGATGATGAACCACAGTCTGTTTTCATCTCCTCAGGCTTCCCCACACCTTTTATGACTCTGTTTTAGAGGAAGAAAACCGCCCTTCAAAGGCTTGGCTGTACCAAATTTTCCTACCATATGTTCTTATTAAAATGTTTATGATACTCTTTATCTTAGGATTATGATGTTAGGACTGCAATCAATTAACAAAATGTACTGCAAACTATAAATTACCACTGAGATTTTTAAAAAAATATGGCGGGAATACATGTATGGTTTTAATCAGTTTTAAAGCCAGTCCCAAAGTATTTTTAATATCAAAGAATGTTAGCAGGTCACTATTATTTTCAGGCTAGAAAAATACTGAATATATATTTGCTGATGTTGGGGTCACACCCCTTGTGATGTTGTTTGTCACAAGAATATATCAAGTACGTTTCAAGGCTGATAGCAGCAGAGCAGTTACTGACATAGCTTAGAAATTTTTCAGTTGTCCATAATTTGTCATTATTAGACAAATATGGCCTCTGCAATTCCTTTGATGTTGGTATTTTAGCAGAGCAGTAACGTGTGTTCATATATTAGCCTTCCAAGCATATGGTAAATAAGCTATTTCCATTAAATGTTTTGACTGATGATTAAAGTAATTATGCTTGTTGTAAAAATTTTGGAAAGCATCAGAAAGTGTAAAGAAGAAAATCAATACCATTCACGATCCCATCACCCATTTATAACACCGTGAACTTTTTGATGAACATGTGGATACATGAACATTTAACGTATCACATACATGCACATTTATAAACAAGTAAAACATAGACGTGTTTTGGTAATTCTATTGCATATATGATTTTCTATACTTTGATTAATATTTTACTCTGAGATTTCTCCTACTGGTACAGAATTCTTTATAAACAATTTTTAAAGGTCTGGTGTTAAAGCATTATGTGGGCACCACATAACGTTATTCTTAGCAGTTACACAAAAAGGCTGGTTTCTGTTTTTCACTCTTACAAACAATGCCACGAGCATCACTGTCTCAATCCTGTCGACTTCGTGAGGATGAAATGAGATGATGCACATAAAATTTCTTTTTTTTTTAATTTGAAATTTAGTGTCAAATTGGTTTCCATACAACAAGTGCTCATTCCAACAGGTGCCCTCCTCCTCAAT
This sequence comes from Panthera tigris, assembly GCF_018350195.1. Taxonomy (NCBI): domain Eukaryota; kingdom Metazoa; phylum Chordata; class Mammalia; order Carnivora; family Felidae; genus Panthera; species Panthera tigris. Next base: position 52,555,271 of record NC_056673.1, on the reverse strand, counting down.
GCCCGTCACCCACTTTCCCCTCCCTCCCACCCCCATCAACCCTCAGTTTATTCTCAGCTTTTAAGAGTCTCTTATGGTTTGCCTCCTTCCCTCTCTGTAACTTTTTTTTCCCTCTTCCTCCCCCCCCCCCCCCACCATGGTCTTCTGTTAAGTTTCTCAGGATCCACATAAGAGTGAAAACATACGGTATCTGTCTTTCTCTGTATGACTTATTTCACTTAGCACAACACTCTCCAGTTCCATCCACGCTCTACAAAGGGCCATACTTCATTCTTTCTCATTGCCAAGTAGTATTCCATTGTGTATATAAACCACAATTTCTTCATCCATTCATCAGTTGATGGACATTTAGGCTCTTTCCATAATTTGGCCATTGAAAGTTGGCTGTTGAAAGTGCTGCTATAAAGATTGGGGTACAAGTGCCCCTTTGCATCAGCACTCCTGTATCCCTTGGGTAAATTCCCAGCAGTGCTATTGCTGGGTCATAGGGTAGAAGAGGCAGCAGATTGAAAATTTCTAATATAATAGTGATAAACATTCAAACTGTTATTCTTTCCAACAGTCTCCCCACCCCACCCCACCCCCCCATCTACTTTTCCTTTTCTCTATCTTTCATGCATTTCTTTTCCCCTTAAGAATAAGACCCTAGAATTGTAGCTGTTTAGTTAAAGTAATATACATTTTTTTAAGGTCCCAGTATGGGTCACTAGGTTACTTAGTAGAGAGTTTATACCAATTTTTCTTCCACACTGAGTGTTGCTATTTGAATCCAGTTCCTGGCTGGTTTGTGCAACTTCATTATCCTCTGTTCCAGTCTAAGGTCATGTTAAAATACAAGAGGGCGGGGAGCAGGGTGCGCTCTGGAGTCAATTATCACGGAGTGGGAAGGCACGTGAGCACGTTGCCATGTCAAATCCTTGCTCGCTTCTGGCTTTATCCAGCTGAAACCACCAGAGGATCAGCCCAGCTGGTTCCTGAACCAATCGTGACAAGACTGGAGGTACATTAGGAGTTCCATCTCCTCTAAGAGTCAAGAATTAGGCTCATTGTGGGTGTCACTTCACTTCTTTCTTGTAGTGGAGACCCTGCCCTAAACACTAGCCTACCTGGTTGGGGGCTTGAGCCACTCTCTGGCTCCTGCTGATCCCTTACCCCCGGGGAAATGCAGTCTGTTTCCAACTGCACGGGCCACATGGAAGCACACCGCTGTCATTCTGTCACAGCAACTTAGAAATAAATGTTCGCTCCTCAGTCTCACCTACAAGAGCCAACCTCCTGGAGCATTTACTGTCTTTTCCATTCCTCTTTGGAGTTTTGGCCACCTCTGTTCCCAAAACACTGGCCTGGGGGCTGAGGTGACCCCACTGTTCCCAGCGTCCTCCCTGCATCCTCGGCCAATGCCGCTAAGTTCTGAGCCTGCTCGTGGCCAACTCAGCTCACAAAACAACACCTTCTGATATGCTTCTTGCTATTTCGTGGCTATGAGGAGAAGCAGCAGCTGGCTGGAAACATGTTAAATAGACCCGGCTCCTATGGGAATCACAGAGTTAAGCATTCCCACCCGTTAGGCCACCTTTCACATTTGATTGATTTTTTTTGATTGGTTGTTTGCCTGACCTGATCAGAGAGTTTGGACAGCAGTTTCTGTTGACATTTTATTTCACTTTGGGTAAAGTTTAAACATGACTTATCACAACACTGACACATCTAGAAGGCCATGTTTTGCACCCCCCCCCCCACCCTTTCAGTTATGAGAACATTGAGTATCAAGACTTTTTTTTTTTTTTTTTTTTTTAATACATAGGAAGCAAGTTCATTGCTTTGGATCTTTTTGGAGAAAATTCTTAGGCATTCCAGACTGTTACACTATTCTCTTTTGCTCCAGAGTCAAAAACTTTCACATACAGGTCAAAACCATCCATTTCTTGGAGCTATGATACTATGATGTTGCAAGTCCCAGGACCAAGACTTCTGCGTGTCTCTTTTTTCCAAGTGAAGTGGCTGAAGATACGGAACTGAAGTTCAAGTGTCATAGCGCCCCTGAGTCTCAAGTCTGATCAAAGTTCCTAAAGGTCCTCTGCTTCAACCTGCTGCTTAGTGTGGATACGTTTCCTACAACATCCTTGCATGGGAATCACAGGTCCCCGTACTTGTCTAGCACACTCCATTTTGGGGCTTATTCTCCTAATGAAAACCTCTTTCTGGTGTTAGGTGGGAAATTACCTCCAATTTCCATTCACTCCGTATTTGCTCAATACCTGCTATGTGCCAGCTGCTCGTCCCATGGACTACAAAGCTGGGTAAACCCCGGGATTTGCCTTGGAAGGGGTTAAGGGTGGGACAGTGGAAATGGTCAAGAGTATGGCGCTCAAATTTCCCAGGGGCAAAGGTGGAAGAGCACCTGGTTCTGCTAGAGGAGGTGGAAGAAGGCTCTGCAGAAGATGTGAGCTCAGAACTGAGGCTCGCGAGGTAGGGATGGGATCTCACCCACAAAGTCGAGGAAGAGGAAGAAAAGTGCCTTGCGTAGTGAGGAAAAGGCCATCATCTCTCCATCCATCCGTATCTGCCGCTTTCTGTTATGGGTGGAACAACGGAATGGAAGATCCTGGAAAGCTGGGCTAGAGTGGACCTTGGGTGCCCTGCTGAGGGTTTCGAGCTTTTTGCTCTTGGGAAGAGGAGACATTAAAGTGAGGATGCATGGGCATCAGTGGTATAACTTCTGACTGAGCAGGAGAGCCAGGAGCTTGGGGCTGAGGCAGCACCGAATTCAATAAATATTTGGAGGCAGGGTCACAGAACTTAGCGACCGCTGCACCTGAAGAGTGACGGAGAACATTGTTCTGAATTCCGCGGCACCCTGAACACAGTCCTGCTTCCCTAGGAGTCTTCCCTTCTCTGGCGCTCAACTGGCTTACACACCACATGTTTGCTGGAACCTTCAGCATCCTTGTCACTGCTCTAAACTCAGAGGTTTGTTGGGGCTCCTCTGGAATGTGGTCCCCAGAGTCAAACACATATACCCAAAGATACCCCACCAGGGGAGACGATAGTGTCTTTTCAAGTGAACAGGACACTCCTTCAATTCCATATTCTGTCCTTACCTCCCTTCATGCTTGGGAGAGGACCCATCCCCTCCCTAAGTCTCTGTCTGTTCATCAGCATGATCTATTCAATAGGGCACACGATCGCTTAAAGGAAAAGGGGATAATTTCTTTTTTACATTCACTTGTTCATTCAGTAAGAATTTATGGTATTTATAGTGTACAAAGCATTATAAGCATTGCAATCAAATACCTACTATGCACCAGGCACAGCACTGGGCCCATGGGATATAATGTTGGAAAAATTCTAGAATGTGCCTTTAATGAGTTCAGTCTAAATAAGCATCTAAATATCTAAAGAGATGTGTAAAACAAGTTTTCTACTAATAAGGGACTTAGAGCCTAGAAGGCAAGGACAGCCACCCATACTTTGATTCATATTTTACTAATACGTGGTGTGCATTGAGTGCTTTTTCTGGGCAGGTATCCTTCCAGGGGTTGACAGGAGTGAACTCACGTTGTTCTCATAAAACACTGTGAGGCAGGTAGATTATCTCCCTAACCTTCCCATTTTAGAGAGGAGGAAACGGAGGCACAGTTGCTCAAGGTCACACAACTATGAACGAGAGGAATCAGAACGTAAACACAAGAATTTTGCCTCCCGAGTCTGTACCCTTTACCGGTACGTTGTATAATCTCTTGCAGATAGGATTGAAAGAAATGCCGTGAAAGAGAAAGCGCCAACTCCTGTGCCTCGAAAAAAGTGGCCCGTTTTGATCCCTTTGTAAATGATTCATCCCCGGTGTGGGCTTTTCTCGGGCAAGCTTCCAGGTATGGGGGAGGAGGGCATCATTGCCTACCTTGTGCATCTATCTGCTGCGCCTGCATTTATAGCAGGAGAGCTCACACCCAGATGGGCCTCGGCGTTAAAGTGATAATGTTTTATGCTTTTTGCTTTCAGCAGGTGACAGTAAAAAAAAAAATCAATGGGTTATAATTACAGGTCCTTGAAGTTCAGCGTTGCCACAGACTGCAATGAAAATTCATTTGTAGTAGGACAGCCACAGATTAGCAATTTATCTCTCCCCAAATAGCAGGGTGGTTTATTATATTACTGCTTTGCTACCTCTTACAGAAGGGACCAGATCATGTGCCAGGTTGCCCCAGTGAGTAATTGCCTGGTTTTATTATATGGGATAAATCAATCACATAGACTTCTTGCGTTGGCTTAATGAGGTTAGATCAGCAAGCATCGAGCTTGGGAAACAGTTGTTGGTCAACAGCCTCCGAACGCTGACAGAGGGCCCTTGAAGGGCTGAATTTGGAGTGAATACTCAGCAGTTGGCCTGAAGGTGGGTGGTAAGAATCTGGGGTTTGCTTTGGGAATTGCCTTTTAAGAGGGCAAGAGTTCTAAAATACAGTTGAGCCTGCAGAGAGCTTTTGCACATTGGTAGATGAGTAACTAAATAAGCAAAGCAAAACAAAACCAAAAACAAATAAAAATGAGTCTTTTTTTTTTCATCTGATAGCCCTTGTCATTTCCCCATGCGGTGATGGCTTTATTGGGGGGGGGGGCAGTGTATAGAAGGAGAATGGATTATAAAACGCAAAGGCCTTCTAGGGGGAAGCACCTTGCTTCTCTACAGCTAACACGGGTTGGGGCTGGGGAGTTGTTTAGTAACCCCTTGTATTTCCAAGTTCCCAGATGTTGCAAGAGCCAGGCTGCATTGCTTGAGCTAGGGTCATGGCAGAGAAAAGGTGTTGCAGTTTCCTTCTGCCCTTTGTACACTGGCTGATCTCTAAATGAGATTCCTCGGAACACCTCTTAGACATCTGCCAACAGGGACAAATTGAAAACCATCAGGAACTTCCTCTCCCTCCAATGAATCCTCCTGCCTAAATGTGCGGTGAAGTCACCCCATTCGCTTCCCTCTGTTAATACAGTCGATGAGCATATCACACTCTAGAGACTAAAGTGACCACAAGGGGCTGTGTTGAGGTCGCTGGAGTAGAGAGGAGCACAGTCAGAGAGAAGTTTCAGGGGATGCCCACTATTTACATTCTCGAATTCAGACTCAGTCATGTCTCGCCTCTTGGGATGCAGCGATAAGCCCTAAGGAAATTTTGGATGAGGAACCTTTGAAGACTTCCTGCCCCAGATAATGCATTTCATGTTTGTACTTTGTCCTTTTCATTACAAGACTTAGACTTACCAGAAAAACAAAGCTTTCAGTTCTCAACTCAGAAGACAGAAATTTCTTGACATCTGAGCAGAAGGGGGATCGCTGAGACACAAGAAAGCAGTTTGTAACAGGGCCATGATGGTATATCGATCAGGGTTGGCTGCCGACTATCAGTCAGGGCAGTACGGGGTGGTAACAAACAGCCCTCAGATATTTTTTTAACCTGTTTGTGTAAAATAAAACACGGATACTGCAATCCCCAAGAAACAATATTTATCATATTATTAAAAAGCTAACACTCTTGTAACAGGCATTCAAGTTAAGAAAGGGATGTCAGATAGGCACCCCAGAAGCTCTTCACATGCCCTGTCCTTTCTCTCCCTCCAAAACTAGCCACTTGCTCCCCTTTTTGTAAAAAGCCCCAAATCTTAATGGATTAAAACAACTAAAGTTCATTGTTTGCTCAGACTACTTATCTATCACAAGAAGCTGAGTGTTGCTCCTTTGTCATTGTATCTTTATTCTGGGACGCAGGCTGACAGAACTTTCCAGAACATTGCCAGTAAGCACGGCAGAAGGAACAGTGCCTTCTGGGGAGACACACATTGGCCCCGTCTGGAAATGATAAACATGACCTTCAGTCGCAACTCCTTGGCCAGTGCTGGCCCCGTGAAGTTCCCAGGAAATGTAATCCCACCCTGTCCCCAGAAGGGGGAGCTGAGGGGGGGGGGTGGTGGGAAGGAATATTTGGCAAACAGCACTCAAAAGTCTACCACAGATTTGGATTTGGACTCTGGGTTCAAATGTTAATTCTACCGGTGGCCAGTTGTGTGTTTTGGACAAGTAAAATTTTTTTTTAATTTATTTATTTTGAGAGAGACAGAGAGAGCAAGCAGGGAAGGGGCAGAGAGAGAGGGAGAGAGAGAATCTCAAGCAGGCTCTGTATTGTCAGTGCAAAGGTCATGACCTGAGCCAAAACCAAGAGTCGGACGCTTACCCAACTGAGCCACCCAGGTACCCCTGGACAAGTAACTTTTTAAATGCTGTTACCTCATTTATAAAATTTATAGAGTTCTGAGAAGTGATGCTTTAAAGCCTTAGGACAATGCCTGGCAGTGGTAATCTTTCCTGAGAACTTATTGCGAAGACTGTTTAAACACCCCCTATTCAGGTAAGATGTTCAAGATTGGAAGAGATTTCTTCCAACTGCTGTCTGAGACGGGGTGGGGGCACGGATCAGATGATTTGAGGGGTCTGCGCTGCCATAACCGCATGTGTAAACACAAAGTAACAGAGAGAGGGGCCATTTTTGGAAGCACCTTGGAGTCTTTCTGTTTCCTACCCCGAGACCTATCAGTTTGAGGAGGGGGTGGAGGGAGAGAAGGAAAGGAAAAGACAAGACATCCTCACTGCATATCCCTTTGGGGTTTCAATGGTGTTGTTATTGCTTCGGGATGTTGGTCTTTCTCCCCTTCTTGGATGACAAGAAAGTGATTCATGTTCGGGGGGCGGGGGGATCCCTTCCCCTCTTTCACTGACAGTGAAACTGTCAAAAAGCCCATCCCTATAAACACTAACCTGGCAAAGGAGACCAAGCCTCCATATGGAAAATCAAAGTAAGGGATCTGGCAGGGAGTTGCAAAGATGGTTTGAATCAGAGGCAGAGACAGCCCATGGATACTGGGGTGGGGGCTTGGGGGCCGTCTGCGCCCTCGTGCCAAGATGGCTGGGAACCTGGGCCAGTGAGTTTCCATTCGTTGGGGAAGGCAGGCCCCGTCTGCACTGGAAGCCAGATCATGGCAGGTCTCTGGTTTAAATTCGGCTCATCGGAGGGTCCTCTGAGCTAATTGGGAAGGAGTCGGGCTGTGTTTTCTTTCCCTCTTCATAACGAGGGGAATTGCTTACAGCTCTGGACTTTATTAGGGGGGAATTTGACAATGTTTTGTTGGACAGAGGCTTTGTCCAGGGAACTAATCTCTCACACCTGTTTGGCTTTGTTAAGGAGCCAAGGGGTCCCGGCCTATTCGCTATTGGTTACTGTAGGAATGGACGGAAGGGGAAGGAAGGAAGGGACCAAAGGGAGGATGAGGGTCTTCCTCCTTACTCCTAACTCAGAAAATCCAGTGGTAAAGATGATTACAAATGCCAGTGATGGAGTTAAAAACTATTCAATTTGCATCTGGAGTAGACCCTCCAACAATATCAATTCCCTAAAGACGTAGTAAGCATTGCTGTCTGCGAGGCACTGGCCTGTGCTCACAGCCAAGTAAGACAGGCAGAATTTCTGCCCGTTGGGGAATTCATATACTGGTCATCCCACGAAACGGTGGAACTGACTGGCATGATTCTAGGAAGCCAGACCTAGGAACTGCTGTTGGCTCCTTGCCTGTGCATATTGTCTTTCACTGGAGCACCTTGCATCCTTTGTAGGCTATTTCATGAGCCAGGGGAACCTTGGCTTCTATCCTCCAGGGGAAACGTGTTGCTCATTAGTGCTGCTAGAATTATGGTCAATGGAACCTGCGGAGAATACGTGTAGGCATATATACCTGTGGGAGAAGGGATGAATGTAGGACAAACCCAGGGCTTGTGGTTACCAGGTGCACACATTCCCTCTTCTTGTCACATGGGTGCTGGCAAGGGAAGAGTCTGTCAGCGCTGGAGCAAGAAGCTGGTTGAATGGCTTGGGGAATAATAATAATAATAATAATACCTTCGTGGGTAGCAAAGAAGAGGCATCCCACACAGGGATCAAGAACTCCATCTCTTGAGTTATCTGGGTTTGAATCTGAGCCAGATCCAGCTACATGATGGGGGGGGGCATCAATGAGATCACAACCTCCATTCCAGGACATGCTCAGAATCTGGATTAGGGGTGAGTGAGAGCCCCCCTCGTTTCCTCCCCCCAGGTGGGAATGGCTGAGCCTTCCTCTCTGGAGAAATACAGGACAGGCACTTGACTCTGTCCCTATGTGTACCTGTGCCACGGGTGCGAAAGTTGATGACGGAACATGAATTTTCCTTGTCTACCTGCTGCCCCAGTGGTTAGGGGCGGGGGTGGCAGAAGGGAGGACAGGCAGGCCCAGATCATCAGGGAGGGGAAGCAGGTGGATGAGGACCCATCCCAGGAAGGCTGGTAGGCAGTGGGAGGCAGGACCATATGTGAGCAGAGGCCCCAGGACCCCGCACATACCCCATTTGACTTTATTTACAGAACACAAATTCAAAGATAAAATTATTAAGAATTTGAAGATAACACCTGAAGAACATTATATCCCAAGCATGGGCCCTTAGAATCTCCCTGGATGATTGCAATGGTTGCCCACCTAGGAAGCTGGTCCCGGTCCCAGCTTCCCCACTTAGAAGCACTAAAAGCTTGAGAATGTCCCTTACCCTCTGTAAGCCTGAATTTCCCCATGTACGAAGTCATGATGATGAAGATACCTATCTATAAGGGATGTTATAAAAATGCTTATGGACCTACCTCCTTGCTTTTCTACGGTATGATGTATGAGTGAAGCTTAATTTTTCTCCACCTACTTCACTGAGGGGCCCCACTCTTTCCTTTTGTCTTTTTGTGGCCAGCGGTAGAAGATTCCAAGATATTTAGCCAAACATAGGGAGAAAGACAGAACATGGGGCCCTCTGCCCTTCAATATATATACACACCACACACACAGCACTCACACGCAAAAACACACACACACGCACAGATCCACACACATACACAGACACACATGTGCACACATTACCTTCATTAACATTAAACGCTAATGTGGATTTTTTAGGCACTTCAAGGAGACTAAGTTTCTTCGCTGGTGCTGTGAGGGTCCCCATGAGCAGATAGGAGTTGTGGCCAACGATCCCTGGCTATCCCGTTCTCCCTCTCCCCATGCAACCACAGAAACTTGCTCTTTGGTCTGAATTATATTTTGCTGTTTTGTGTAGGATTTTGTTTGAAAAACTTAAGAGTTCTGCTATTCTAAAAAAAAGAAAAATAGTATGAAAACCGGCACACGAATCAGTGGGTTTAATCGACCAAGTTTGATTCTCTGACCACATGGGTGCTGACTTGGGGAGGTGGCTGAGACAGATCGAAACGGGGGCTCTGGTGTTATAGGTTTCTTGCCCAAGGAGATACAGCTAGTAAGCATGATGGGGTTTGACAACAGAACCGTCAGATTCCCAAGTGCCTTCTCTTCCCACCGCATTGCCTCCTTGCTTGCACACAGGTCAAAGAGGTAAGGAACTTTCTAGAAGCACTACTCCAACTTGGGGATTTTAATCGGATCTTGAGAAACACCGGGCTGGGAGTCAGAAGATCTGTATTCTGCTTGGATCTTAGTCACCCTCAATTGCATGGGTACTTTGGCAAAGGACATAAGCTTTGTTGGGCCTCAATATGTTCATCTGTAAAGTGGGAATGCTCTGTCTTACCTTTATCACAAAACACTCATGAGGTTCTCATGATACAGTCTGTGCAAAAGTCCCTTGGGAAACTGCGAAATACTATCCAGATGTATGAAAATTGTATACATCTTGCTTCCTTTGCCTGTCCTTTGATGTCCTTTGCCTGTCCTTTGATGTCCTTTGCCTGTCCTTTGATGAGCCTAGTTCTTGGCAGGCCTGATGAAGCAAGGCCAATAGAAAGAGCTCATACTGTGTCGTTTGTCTACCAATAGCCTCCTCTCCGTGTTTTGTGATCTGCCTCTGTTAAGCCAAAGCCAGATGACGAACCAAACACACACACACACACACGTGTACATACACATATATGTCTATGTAATTGTCATCCTACAAATTGTTAAAATTATCCCCTTTCCTTACATGTAGTTATGCTATGGGACAATGGTGTGTTGGTAATTATTTAATAACCAGCTCTCTGGGGGCACCTGGGTGGCTCAGTCGGTTAAGCTTCTGACTCTTGATTTCAGCTCAGGTCACCATCTCACAGTTCATGAGCCCCTCATGAGCCCTGCACATCAAGATCTGCACTGAGAGTCCACCTGGGTTTCTCTCTCTCTCCCTTTCTCTCTGCCCCTCCCCCGCTCATGCTGTCTCTCTCTTTCTCTCTCCTTTTTCTCTCAAGATAAGTAAATAAACTTAAAAAAAAAAAACCAACCAACTCTCTGAAGAAAGCATATTTGGGTTTATACACACACAAGTAGATTATGAATCTCATTCACATAAAGGACATGAAGCCCATAATTTGCGAATAATTATAAAATACGCAAAACTCTTTACTGTAAATTCCATATAGTTAATTGATACTTGAGAAACATTCCACCGACTTCTCTTTTGTAGTCGATGAAAGAGTCTATACTCTTTCTGACATGAATGCTGGTTGATATGATATTTGCATTTTCTTTAAAGAATCAAAGAATGAAGACATTTGTTGGAGCCTCACTTCTTAGTCGATGATGTAAGCGATTTCTTCACTGAGTCAGAGAATAGTTTTAAATACTGAAAGAGTACTTCACATATATATATATATATATATATATATATATATATATATATATGGTAAGCACTATAGATGTGATAGAATTTTATGTGTAATCTACATCCATAGTATTTTCTTTGTCATTCTCAAGTCTAAACAATTATAAAACCATAAATCAAATCCTGATGTATAGCATTTTTAGATTTCCATGGTATTGATGTTCCCACCATGACCAATTTTAAGCTACAAATGTGACATCACAGAACACAGAATAGGGAAAAGATGGGCAGTGGTCAGCATTAGATGATAGTTCCACCATATACACACAATATATGTAAATAACCTCAAGTCCATTGATCGTGGTAAAACTTTGTGAAATAGTAAAGAAGTGATAGCTCATTGGGGCGCCTGGGTGGCTCAGTCAGTTGAGCGTCCGACTTCGGCTCAGGTCATGATCTCACAGTTCGTGGGTTCAAGCCCTGCGTCGAGCTCTGTGCTGACGGCTCAGAGCCTGGAGCCTGCTTCAGATTCTGTGTCTCCTTCTCTCTCTGCCCCTCCCCTGCTCACACTTTGTCTCACTCTGTTTCTCAAAAAGTAAATAAATGTAAAAAAAATTAAAAAAAAAGAAGTGATAGCTCATTTACCTTGGTTTTTAATATAATTTATTTAGCTGCAAGTTTATAGAATTTCGCTTCTAATAGAGGCTGTGCTCACAAAACTCTTGTAAATCTAACAATCAGCCCCTGGGACTGGGCATGAGCTGGCCCCAGCACACGACTGTGTATTTGCTTTTTTTTCTTCCTTGAGAACCTGGAACTTGTCAACATTCAGAAAGAGTATTCAGTACTAATACGGGTTAGATGTTGGGATTTAGTGACACAATCCTGGTTCTCATGGAGCTTACAGTCTCTTTGGAAAACAAATAAAGCAGTGATTTAGAGAGTTTTCTACGTGTGTTTTTGATTTTTAAGGACGAGCTAGACAAATCCTGTTTGGTTCAGGTGCATATTTCTTCCGTCTTTATTTCCTAGTTACCTCCTAGGCCTGGCTGTTTCTGTCACTGCTGGCTAAAAAGTCTTCCTCTTAATGAAGAACCTTGGCTCAGGACCGTGGAGCTGAGGGCTATGCTACGAGGTGCTGTATCCGAGTCTGAAGTCTGCATATAACTGACCTGGCACCCACCCCATTTAGAAGAGAGATCCTTTTATAAACATCTGCGATTTGTTTAGACCACAGTGACCACCACCACCCCCCCCCCCCTTCCTGTATCATCAGAACTTAATTCTAAGGCCTCCATCCTCTTCCTTGGGCAAGTGCGAATTCTGGGATCCCGAACAGAAATCAACACAGGAACAAAAACTTTAAAGTACCCACTTACCCTTTGTTAAGAACAAAATAGGGTTCATGTCGAGAGGGCTTCCTCATTTTGTAGATTTCCCCTCAAATCAGGGACTTTCCAAGCAGTGGTTACGCCTCTGCTTATGTGAAATGGTGGCAGGGCTCTGAGAATATCGATCATTTTGTCCAGGACTGGATGCCTGTGTGTGTACACGCACCTGTCCACACACACACACACGCAAGGAGGAAAAGACTCTCTCCATGTACGAGCACAGGCTCTTCATCAAAAAGGACTAGCAGTGAGTCCTCTGGTCATCATTTGTAATAGCTCCTGAACTGAGTTGGAAAACTTTAATCAAGTTACTGCTTTATTTTCAGCTTCTGTTATCTTTTGAACTCCAGCGGGTTGGGGGATGGGTTAACCAGCAGCGCAGACTTTTTCTAAAGAGCCTTTGTCTCTCTGCCCAGGTATTAAGTTGGTGGTGTAACAATCATAGGTACATTTGGTTCACTCCCCCCCGCCCCCCCAAACCGAGTGCCGTCCTGGGTCTGAATGTGGGCCTGTGTTCTCCCGGTCCACCGTCCTCAGGCCTGCACAGGGGACTGAAAGAGAATGGGCCACAGGAATGCACCCAGAACAGAGCCAAATTGTTCAAGCTGCGTGAAGAAGAAAGAAAAAACGAGTTGGGGGGGTGGTTGGGAGAAGAAGAAAAGGTTTCCTTGTTGGTTCGATTTCTCTGGAGATATCTGGAGGATAACACGGCAATTTTTTTTCTAGGAGGGGCACCGGGGAGCAAAAACTAGAGAGCCGGGTTTTATCGGCACAGCGGCCCATACAGAGAGGTGACATTGGAGAGAACAATTGCTAGGTTGTTTGGTCACATTTGCTGGTATGAATGAAGCTTAAGAAAAGCTGTCTTTGGATTGCTACTAATAGTCATCTTCAACATGCCTGCTCTCTCTCTCTCTCTCTCTTTCTCGATTCCCTTATGAAATAAGGGCACACTGGTAATAAACAAAGCACTATAAAAGATCAGATTGACGTATTCCGTGGGCTCATTCAATGTCGGGAGCGAGGCTTCTGCACACCATCGCTGGTGCTTTCGGCTCCAAAAGCTGGGCCGGGACGGAGAGATGGTGGTGGGATGAGGCTAGACCCCCTTCTCCCTTTCTGGAACCTTGCCGAATCCATCAGGGCCGTGTCCCTGGTCGGCTAACCCACACCTGACGGCTAAGGGACACAGGAAAAGACGGCAGAGTAGAGACCCTTGGATTTGCTCCTTTGGATTTTGGATTTTGACCTGAGTTTCTTTGTCAGTCCTCATGCCAGACCCAGGTGAGTAGCCTCCCGGGTTAAAACGCCGTCGTTGAGTTGAATCTGACTACCGCCGCCTCCCTTTGACGTTGATTCAGTTGTGACTCTTATTTTTTCTGTCCTTTGCCACGGTTTAGGGCACTAGTGGGACAATCTCTCAGCGGAGTCCTTTCTGGCCACCTGCGGCATGAGAGGCATGTCCGGCTGTGCGGGGATCGTATCCTCGGGCAGGAATGAGCTGGGTGGGCTCATGTGATTTGGGAGGATAGTCAGCAATGGTGGGTGAAGGGGAGCACGCATGAGCCTTCTCCTGACAGGCAAGCTTTCTCGCCATGAGCCTCTTGCTCCTGGCCAGGCCTCTGCCTTCTGCCTTCACTTTCTCTATAACTTGCCCTGTGCTTTCCGTTTGCAAGACTCGCCAAAAGCACCCAAGAGAACCGTCCGGTTTCAAAGACAAGGAGCTTAGATGAGTGAATGGTGGGCACCGGCTGTGGATCTGGTTTCTCTCGTGAATTGGTACCCGGTGCCCTGGCCTAGAAAGTTCATCCTCACACAGGTGCTGGTGAGCTGGGCTCCTATAGGCTCGGCCCCTGAGTGGAAGAGTAAGGATGAAAGCGGGGACCCCAGGGTTTGGGGGCTCTGTGCGTCATCAGAGCCTAGCTCTTCTTCGCATTGCTATTTGTCCTTTTTTTCCTGGATCACAAGCACCATTGCTGGGAATATAACCTCATAACAGACCTGAATGAAATTATCTCAAGTTTGCAGACGGGAATGGAAGGCTGGTGTGTGTGTGTGTGTGTGTGTGTGTGCGCGCGCGCGCGTGTGCGCGGAGGAACACATCCGAGGATGTGACACGCATCCTTCAAAGACCTGCTTTTACTGAGCCTCAAAAATGCTCGTACCACATATACACAGTGTGATTACAGCAGGGGCTTAGATCTGCACGTCCTAAAGGGCAAACTGTCGTAGCATCTATGTATTCATTTCGATCTTTCCATTAGTGAGTAATGCCAAACAGTGGTTCAGTATATGCAGTCTATAGGATTAGACACTCGTAAGTTGATACAATATGTTTAGCCTTGGGATTGTAGGCATTTCCCAAATGGCCCATTTATTATTAGTAGTAGTAGTAATTTTTATTTTACTTTCTATTTTATTTTATTATGATTTCTTTATTATTACAGGTTATTATTTATTTTTAACCTCCGTTTTGGGAGTCAGCTTTGAAAATGATTCATCAGGAGTCATCCTCCAGTTATGACAAAGGGGAGACCTTCTGGAGTTTAACTAAAACCCGAAACTTCCTAGATGAGAAAGACTGTGTGTGTGCGTGTGCATATGAAAACATGCACCGTGGGAGCTGTATACAACATAGTGGTATAGTGCTCGTTCTATTTAGGTGTGCGTACAGGACTGTGAAGTAATCTTATGGGAGAACATTGAGTCATTGTGGCTTGGTCATTTAGGCTGAGGCTCCAGATTTTTCAACAGAGCTTTTTCGGAGAGCATCCTACTGCGAACACGTAGTATTAATTCGTAGGAACGGGGTTCTATGGAATACCTCATCTACGCATTTCCTAGACACGCACAAAGTTTAACGTATGTTGATCTGCTCGATAATGAACAATAGATGGTTGAAAGCTTTCCTGATTTGTTGTCTCATAGAAAATTTCCTTTTTATTTGCTCAGCGTTGAGACTTTTTTTTGTGTGCCTGTGTTTTCCAAATGGCACTGATTTCTCTGGAAGTAATGGGGCTTTTAATATGGCTGCTCTAAGAGAAAGCTAGTAAATGTCTGGCCTTCACCTGTGCTGGGAACATAGTAGGGGTTCAGTAACCTTTTGAAGAATAAAGGAATGATTGAGTAGTGTCTGACTGCAGGCGATGTTCACCTCTATATTTGTTTATACACATAGGTATTCTCTTGAGTAGAATATTCACAGAGTTACTGGACCAGCTGTCTTTGAACTCAGCCGACCTATTCTTTTCTTAGTTATCCGTAACTTAAATGCAATCACTTGATTGCTTTGGTATTATGTAAATGGATCACCAACCTTTCTGTGCTTCAAATTTTCTTCTTTGTGTATCTCTCACTATTATCTGCATTTAATCCACAAGATGTATTATGGACTTTATTGACATATATCATATATGTGTCAGTGTAGGCTAACACAAGAGTTCGTGTTCTCTGAGACCACCGCTTAAAATATGTTTGCAGTGTATACAGAGCCCTGGAATAGACTTTAATTTCCTTTCCCAATATATACTCATTATTCCAGAATGGCCAGCAGGATGTAGTAGTACGGGGGTCAGAGATTGTTATTCATATGAGGTGAAAGGGGGAGAGAGTACATCATTCTGGAGAGTTCTACCATTAACACTAACCACAAGTCACAATCTACTGCTGTGTTCTATAAGCCTTTTGCCGGCACAACGTTGGATGAAGCGGTTGCCAGTGATGTCTGGCCCCGGACATCTGCCTTTCACAGACTTATGGGGGCATGGGGACCCGGGGCTCAGACATGTGCATTATTCACTGTTTCTTTCTCTGCTTATTAGCCTTGTGGGTAAGGGCAGCATTAAGCAATGGCCCCGCAGCCTTCGAGAACAACACGGCAAAACGCAGGAGAACACACAGTCTTGTGTTTGGGGCTTTAAGAGGCTCTGAAGTGACTTGGTGCTTGGGAGGAGTTGAGAGCAGATTGGCTTATAGCCATTACTGTTGGCTAATAATTGCACTAATCTTTTGGAGGGAGGTCTTGTGCGCTCGCATGTTCCCCCTCCCCTCAATACCCAAGTCAGAGAACAATGGGGGACTGTGTTTCTGCATTATTCCATGAGATAGGTCAGGGAACTTCCACCGGGTGGATAAGGTCTGCGATGGATGACCCACGACATTAGCCCCAAGCCATCACGAAGGAACCGGTGAGCAGAGCACAACTGCTCTGGCCAAATTACAGGGAAACTTTTCCCTGGCTGAGCCAATGGAACAGCAGCTGTTCGGGGGTTATCAGATCCAGTGCCCTTTGGGGGACCTCAGAAGCAAATGAAATTCTTGCCGAGAGGGAAGAGAAGCAGGGAGGGCTGTGTGCGCGCTTACTCCTGTTCATGCATGCACTGCAGACTATCCGTTTTCTCTCGCCTAAAATTCGCTCAGTAAAACCATTCTCTTTTTCTCTCTTTTTTAGAATGGACGATATTTATTTATGTATTTAAAATGTTTATTTTTGAGAGAGAGAGAGAGAATGTGAGCGGGAAAGGGGCAGAAGGAGAGGGGGACAGAGGATCCAAAGTAGGCTCTGCACTGACAGCAGACAGCCCAATACGGGGCTCAAACTCACGAACTAGGAGATCACGACCAGAGCCGAAGTCAGACACTCAACCGACTGAGCCACCCAGGTGCCCCGGAATGGATGGTATTTAACTCACACTTGGAGCAGAGATGCTAAGTGGGGATGTCCCTACAGAATGAACTGTGTGTGTGCGCACCTGTAGGGCAGCGGGGGGTGGTGAACATATTCGTATATAAGGTCAAAGTCCAGTTGTCAGGAGTGAAATTAATCTGCAAGACTGGTCTATGAGGCAGACATGTCCTCTCGTGGAGAAAATGTTATTTAAATGTTCACTTGTGATGAGAATTCTCCCTGTAATTTATAAAGCAAGTACTTGGTAAATACCTTTGCCTAGAAGGTCAGAACAAGAATCTCAAGGGTCATAAGATCCAAAGAGCAGGTAAACCTCACAGTGCCTCTGTCACCGTGCGTGCCAATTTCCTACACTCTCCCCCAAACGGAGCACATAATCACGTTAAACATCCTGAGCCCTACTATTGCCTTTTAGTGAATTTCCACGGGCTGGTCGTTCACATGTGAGGCGTTGGGAAAGCAGGGTCCTTGCCAACATAGCAATTGGGGTAAGCGCAGAGCATTTTAATTCCACTCCGCCTCTCAGCCCCAGGTTTCCCTAGTGCCCACTTGGGGGGTGTTTCCCGCCTCTCCATCTGCTCCCCGTTAAGCAACTGCTGGGTTTAGTACAAGGAGGCTGGTGTGGTGGTGGATGGCGCACGCAGTTCGTGTAATTTGGCAGGAGGTTGCATGCTGGCACCAGAGGGCAGTGAAAAGGAGAGGAGGTGAGCGTGTTTCCACAGGACAGGGTGTGTTCGGGGGGGGGGGACAGACGCTGGGGGCTGGCAGCGGGAGGCCACCTAACTGCCACTAGTGGCTGATGCCCCTGGAACTGCTGGTCTGAACTGGATTAAGATCCAAGCAGAGACACAGTTTCTTCCTTCTCAGACCCCGGGAGTTCTTCAGCCTGAGTGTTCAAGCTCCCCACGAACATTTCCAAATTAAAAAAAATAAAATAAAATAAAAATACGTGTGGAAAATACAGTAGAAGTGACAGTGCCTTCCCAGTTTCCGACAGTTCTGTTTTGACTTCACAATCAGCCAAGCTCCAGCCCCTGAGTAGCTGGCTTAATGTGTCACCGTGAGTTATTAACCGTTTCCCTGCCTCTCTTGGTGGGTGTCCTTCTGGCGCCTTGCCTCCGGCTGGCTCAGTGACCTGCTAATCCTGTGTCCTTTCTCTCAGGCTTCAGGCATGACCTGAATGGCTCGGTTTCTCTCATGAAGTCAAATTTGAATTCACTTCGCTCCCGTTGGCTTTTGCCAAGTGGTGGCTGAAACAGGAGGGCGATGGGTAGGGCAAAAAGAATGACTCCAGAGTCAGCTCTCAAGGGTCCAGAGTGTCCCTTAGACATCCAACTGTCTAGTACATTTTTCTTGCTTAAGGGCCAAAAGGCAGAGGAAGGCTCATTCCAGAACTGGGAAGATGTGGGACACAGTCTGTTGGGAAGTGGAGGGAGAGCCCATCTCCTATATTTTAATGCAGCAAATTTAGTCTTTGTGAGGAGTCAGTTCCTCCAGGCATCTTAGCTCTCCTTTTCCCACCATCTGTCCGGTGCCTCGTGCTTTCGTTTTGTCAGTTGGGCACTCAGGATCTTCTTAGGCAATATCACATATTCAGAACATTACCCAGTGTTCCCTTTTCCCTCAAAACTCCCACGTCCCCAGGACCATTCTCCTTGGAGCTTTGAACTTTTGGGCCATGCAACGTATTACTATGGGGAATAATTCAAATTAATAAATTGCTTGGGGCCTACTGATTTAATGCATTTTTTAAAAAATGAATTTCAAAATGAAGGCATCTTTTAGAAACAACTTAACATGGATTAAAAATTCTGTTTTGTTTTTATAAAACATAAATGTCATTATCTTAAAAGAGGTAGCAAATTCGCATGACCTCTGAGTCAAAGTATACATGTGCATGTAGTGAAATCTTCTCCTCCAGTAACTCAGCTCCCTCTCTGCAGGCAACTGAAATTGCTAGTTTACGGCCTATTTTTGTCCACAGACGTTTTGTGCATATGTGAGCAAAATATATTATCTCTCCCTTTTTAAAAATTTGTAATAAATGTTTTATTTTAGAAAAGCTTTAAGTTTAAAGAAAAGTTGCAGAGATATTACTGAGTTCCTATGTGTACCATCACCCAGTCCCCCTCTCCTTAACATATTTTTTTTTTTTCAATTTTTCAGAGAGAGAGGGAGAGAGAGAGAGAGACAGAGCTCGAATGAGGTAAGGGCAGATAGAGAGGGAGACACAGAATCCGAATCAGGGGGCTCGAACCACAAACCACAAGATCATGACCTGAGCGGAAGTCGGACATTTAACCGACTGAGCCACCCAGGAGCCCCTTATGTTATTATGTACATTTGTCACAGGTAAGGACATTACAATTAACTACATTTCAGAGTTTACCAGATTTCACTAGTTTCATTCCAAAGTCCCTTCTCTGCTCCAGGATCTCATCTGGGACACTTCCTTAAATTCAGTTGTCATTTCATCTGAGCCCCTTCTAGTCTGTGATGATTTCTTAGACTTCCCTTGTTTTGATGATCTTGACAGTTTTTTTTTTGGGGGGGGGTCATTGGATGCTCCTCAATTTGAGTCAGATTGGTGTTTTTCTCATGTTTACCCAGGGGGTATGGGTTTGGGGGAGGATGACCTAAGTGGTGACGTGTGTTTTCATCATTGCATCATGCATACATGGCGTCCACATGACTGATCACTGGGGATGTGACCCTTGATCTCCTGAGCAAGGTCGTGTTTGCCAGGTTTCTCCACTGTAAAGTTGCTTCCTCTGCCTCCATACTGTATTCTTTGAAATCATTTGGTGAAAGTCACCAAATGCATCCCATACTCAATGGGGAGAGTTATGTTCTGCCTCCTGGAAGCCCCTTTCATTCTTAACAATATGGCAGCCTACTTCACAACCTTTACTGTGCCTTGACTTTTTTTAAACAATGTATTTTAGAGATGGCTCCATTATTAGTTGGGAACTTCCACATCTGTTGTTAATTTTCACTGATTCTGTGAATGTATTGACACCATACATGATTTAACTAGTCCCCTTGTGATGGGCCTTTAGGCTGCTTCAAACGTTTTGGTTTTGTACATGATGCTGAAATAAAAATCCGGTACACATTCAAGTGTATCTTCAGGATAAATTTCCAAAAGTTGAATTGCTGCTTGAAGAGAATGTGATTGGTAATTTCTCGAGCTATTGCCATACTATCTTCCATAGAGAGTGGATGAATTTATATGCCCCCAGTGATATCTAATCAACATGATTTGGTGGATGAAATTTCAAGTTGGTGGAGGAAATGTTTTTAAACTGGTGGTCCATTCAATGCTTCCACAGATCTCCTTAAATCACAGCACAGTAGGAAAAACAATAGATAATCCAATTATCTGGGTGCAAAATGGCCTGTGAGCTAATTTAATGAGGCTAGAGCCCGGCCCACCCCCATCCTGAAGACTTCACCTGTCTCCGGTCTGACTCCTTACCTAGGCTCCCGTTCATGCCCGTTTCCTGGGATGCTCTGAAAACTTTTCATCTGTGCCTAGAACATTCTTTATTCTTTCAAGACTCTCACCTTTTCCCCAGCTATCCATATACCCATTGAAAGCTCACATCTTGGTTGGGCCCATTTGGCTCCTTCTTTGTCAGTTTAACCCAGATGCACTCCATCTGCCTTATATTTTTTTGCACCTGTATATTATGTTCAGACTCTTTGAAGTCATTGCTACATCAAACAAAGATTTTGCCTCTCAGGTGCACTGTGAATATTCTGGGGCAGGGGGCTATTTCTTCTCTTTATTGTATCATTCTCCAAAGACTCTTGAACCCACTGTTCTGTGAATCCATGCTGTCAGTAGTGCCACCAATGGACCCTCTTCTTCTCCATCCCCTGGAACAGGAAAGAGCCCTGTGGAAGGAAACCACCTCTGTGAGGATGTCTGCCTATCACTGGTCTCTCGGTAACCATCCTCTCCTCAGAATTACATGAGAGGGACAAATATTTGCTTTGTGACTAAGTGATAATTTCCCAGAGGTGGTGAGACATAGCTATGAAGGTCACTAGTGAGATTTGAAATTATGTCAAAATGTTGCAAATCACTGAAAACTAACTCTGGGCCCCAAAAGAGGCCCCACTATTGTGGATAGTGGGGACCATGGTTTCTGTGATGTGTTGGCACTGGGCTGACATGAATTTATTTACTGCAGCTGGATTGGCTGCCTACTGGGAGGCTCCCCCACTTGGCCTTATGCTAGGATCCTTTTGGTCTAAGTCCTAGCTGAGGCAGGAATACTCTGCTCTCACACAGGTTGTCTTTTGCCTCAGTCTCTGAAACCCAGCCTTCCTACAGTCAGGGCCCTGAGAAGGCCAGTGTTGCACTTGGGGACAGACTCTTCTCTGTGACCAATGAAACATCCCCTATCACACTTCTACTTCCTAACCCCCTTATACATTTCTATTGACATGGTTGTTATTCCATTTGGTTCCCATCCATTCAATCTATTTAAATTGTGGGATTTTAGAATCAGAAGGAATCTTCGAACCCTAAGGAAAAGGAACCCAGAAAGGTAGAGTCTTTCTCAAACTCACAAAGCTGGTTGAAGAAGCCCAATGGTCAGCTCGGGTGGGTCTCTGACACCCATGAGATTTTTTTTTTTCTATCACATGCCCTTATTACCCACTAATAATAGCTAACACTTAGTGAGGACTTTCTATGAGCTTAGCACACACAGTAAAAGGTTGTGCAAGGGTTTTATATCAATCCTCTAAGGCAGGCACCTACCATTTTACCCATTTGGCAGATGAGAAAATTGAGGAAATCGTGAGCAAGTCACTTGCCCAAGATCACATGGCTAATAATAGGGGAAGTTAGGACAGATTGCAGAGCGTGCCTTCTGCACGACATTACATAGCAAAGTAGCATGTAGAATGGACGGCATTAGGTTTTACAAAGAGGCTATGGAAGAAACAATCTCTGCCCTTGACCGTCTTTGTTCTAGTTGAGGGGGTGCTAGGGTTGCCAGTAAAATACGGAACACTCAGTTACACCTGAATTCCAAATAAGCACCACATATTTTTTTAGTATAATTATGCCTCAAATATTACCTGGAACATATTTATACTAAGCATTATTTGTTGTGTACCTGAAACTCAAATTTAACCAGACATGCTGCTAAATCTGGCAACTGCACGGAGAGCACCTAGAGAACGTTGACGAGCTGAGGCTCCTGCAGTGTAGGCTCTATGTACTTCCTTATTCTCACCGCACGCGGTATCTTCTCCCCTCCTTCCTTGCTTCTCCCTCCCGGCTGCAGGCGCACCTTCCAGAATGGGCAACCTTGCCACACACAGCAAGTTGTACGGCTGTGTCCCAGGCTGTCCGGCATGGAGACGTTTTTCTTTCTGCCCGTGTGCCCAACCCTGGGGTGTGTCCTGTGGCTCCCAAGGCCTCCACTCTCCTCCAGGAGCACTCTTCCTCTTGGCTCTCCCCGCTTGCTCTGCCCAAGCCTCCACCAGCCCAGACGTCCGTTCCACCAAGGTCTCCACCCTGCCCAGTGGGTGCGCTGGTTTGCATCAGGTCACTGTGTGCTCATTAGTATTCGCCCAAGTCACGGGGCCCAAAGGGAAAGAGACGGCCAAGTCATCTGGCTACTCCTTCATCCTCTCTCTGAGATAGGCTTTCACGGGAATCGGGGTGAGCTGTTGGGGTGGGGTGGGCGGGTGCTCTGAGCACACTAGGTAACAGTCACCGCCTGTGTACTCTCTGGGATGGGGGCGTTCCGCTGGCTATTTTAAGGCCAGACTGGTGAATGCTGGGTTCCCCTTCATTTACCTAGGCTCTCAGTATTTTCCCTGGCACACTCTGAGGTGGTCAAAGAATGTGGGAAACCAGGCAAAGGAAAAAATTAATGCTCTGTGATGACGCCCCTGGTAGCTGCTGCTAAGTTCCATGGAAAAGACGGGAGTTGGGGGGGAATGGGGGGCTCGCTATCTGTGTCTATGGGTGTCTCCAAAAGCTTTTAGCTGTATTGGCACCTACTCAACTCTAGAGATGGTGGAAAAAGAAAATTGGCTGCTAACTCAGTCCGAGGCCTGCCTGGTGGCCCCAACTCCACCCACTCCTGTGGAGTGGCTTTGCCCACAGTGAATGCCCCTTTATCGTCAGTGAGCGATACTGACTTTTCAAAAATACTGTGTAGGCCTTGTGTCCCAGATGCCTGTGGCATGCTGGCTCTGCTTCCTTTTCAAGGTTGTTGGCTTAAAAACCCACCCAGAAACCTGAGAAAAATATCTCCAGTTGGCAGCTCAGGAGGCTGACACCAACCGCCTCCTGTTTCTTAGCCCGCTGGCCCCCAGCTACCGAGAGGACAGTTATTATAAGTGAAGGGAGAAATTTCGGTGGTGGAAATACGCAGCAGGTAAATCACAGTTGGTTAAGAGTCCTATGGGGAGCGTTCCCCGCATCGCGTAGACTCGTGTGGTGAAGACATAGTTCATTATCTTCCATGAACAGTAGCTTGGCTTTGCAGGAAAGTTCCATTGGCTTTCTGCAGGTCTGGCCATCTTGGTTAGCAGCTTTCTATCAGAGCCGATGGTAGAAATTGAGTCCAAATGTGGGTCTGAAGTTGGGAGTGGGGTTGGATGTTGGCTTTACCCGTGGATCAAGCATTTGTTATATGCTGACTGTGTACCAGGCCCTTGATGAATCATTCTGCATACATTATGTCATTTGACCTTCACAACAACACCATGTGGTAGATGCCATTAGACCCACTTTATGGATGCCAGGTTGAGTATCTTGACCTTGGCCCCGGACAAGGTCAGCCTAGAACACCTCCTGTGCTGTATCTCCCATTAAGCTAATTCTCACTAACGGGAGGATTTTTCTCTTGAGTTTTTTTCCGTTTAATTGCAGCTTCACTCTTCCTGGAAAAATTGGTCATGCCTGGATTGAGAGATCCACTTGAAGATTTTCCAGTCGTTTATCATGTATTTGTAACTGAGTTTTATTTAGATGCCGGTAATGTGGTCTTACAACTCTTCCATCAAAGTGTGTAACCAATGCCTCTCCCAAAAACTATTGTCTTCTTGTCATAACTGGGTGGGTTTTGTCAAGTGGGGAGTTCATGCATTTCACTGGTCAAAAGATGGAGACCATTGAACGTGGTCTCCAGCTGCCTCATAGGACGATCACTTGGGGCTGTGAAGAGTGAGCCCAAAGGGTCCATGAAACAATGCTCCATGCGACCTGTTGCTCCTGTAAAGCAGTGCCCAGCATACAAGCTCTCCGTGTTACTTTCTAACTTCCCAGTTGGAAGTGAGCTGTGGGAAAGTGCTCAAAGCCCCTGGTATTTGACTAAGTCTAGGCAACACCATACGACCATGTTCTATCGAGTCCTACCCAGGTCCCCACTCTGATCCCAGTTCCCACTATTACTTCTATCAGCCAGCCCCCTTTGCCTTCAGTCGATGGTATCACTTCCAATTTCGATGACTGCTGGCTTGTCTTCATTTTGATGGCAACTACAAGTGAAAAAGCCCAGTAGCCTTGGCCTGTGGCCACCCCATTATTAACACAAGTTATGATTTTTCATTCAGTGCTTGACCACCCGGCAAGCACACTCTCCTCCTAATAGGCAGACCTTCTCTCTGCCTGGAGACAGGAGTTGGTGAAGCACAGATACCTAGAAAAAAACGTCGTGCTCCCATCTTCCTTCAGAAGACATTGACCCAGCACCCTGGAAAGTAAAATGAGGTGGCAGTATTTGTTCGGCTGGTCTAGGTCCTTCCCTAACCCCCAGACTTGCCCACCACTCTTCATCAGATGATTTTCACCCCCTCTATGAACATTTCATCTAACCTTATACGTATTTTGGTACATAGTATATAAGAGCTGGCTCTTATATACTATTACTGATTACTTTTTCCCCAAATTCTTTGGCCTGTGTTCTTTGTATTATGCAGCAAAGACATTCATTCCATCGCATTTCCAAATTGCCCACTATGGGCCAAGTCCGATGCTTGGTTCCCTGAAGAATGTGGATGAGGTCAAGGGTGAATAAGGGAGACTCAGTGACCGGGCCTTGGATGAGCCAACAACTGCGGATGACACACAGGCTGTACTAGCACAGCACCGACAAGGCATCATAAAAACGTGCTCTTGCCAAAATATGAAGATCAGCTAAACCTCATAGAAATGAACTAGAAAAATACAATCACGCATTCATTCTTAGTTTCATTCAACATACACTTTTGGAAGGTCTTAAATATCTAAACTTCTAAGTCCAACCGTAGTGGAAAATGAATAAGCTTCCTGTCCTCAAGTTGCTTATAACTGGGGTCTTAGGGGAGGCTGTAATCAGCTCTTGTTTATATTTTTATTGTAAAACATAAATATGGAATCTAACACTTACTAGGAAGTATATTATTTGGGACACGCAAGGACATTCGTTAGATTCAGACAGACACCGCTGTTCCCTAGTCATTCTTAGATTTTAAAATATTAAAACAACTTAAAATCAGAGCATTTCTCTGTGTTGAGGTCGTCAACATGAGCTGACGAGGCGTGTTGAGCATGCAAGAAGGGTGGCCGGCATGAGTCTAATTCATCCGAGAAATCCTCGCAGGTGTCGTGGATTCAAGACGGAATTTGAAGAACTTGCAGGGCACAGAGAGACAGGGCTCCAGGAAGGGAAGACGTCTGGACAGAATGTAGAGGGAAGTGAGGAAATCAGAATGGTGGTGGGTGGTGGGCATGGGGGCAAAAAGATTCACTTAATGAGGCAGGAAGAGCAAAGCTGTGTGGTAAGGAAGGGGAAGAATAATGAGGAAGGAATCCTTGTAAGATCTACTCAGATCCTGGTGAGGCTGAGCAGTTTTTAATTATTATTATTGAAACAAATTTTGGGGTAGGCTCTTCCGATCCCAAGGCCATGATCTTTCCTTCATGGTGCATCATGCGTGCTTGAAAAGGGCAGTAAGGGGGTGCCTGGGTGGCTCAGTCGGTTAAGCGTCCTACTCTTGATTTTGGTTCAGGTCATGAGATCTAGCTCTGGGTCAGGTTCTGTGCTGACAGCACGGAGCCTGCTTGGGATTCTCTCTCTCTCTCTCTCTCTCTCTCTCTCTCTCTGTCTCCCTCTCTCTCTGCTCCTCCCCTGTGTGCTCTGTCTCTTGCATGCTGTCTCTCAAAATAAATAAATAAATATTTTTTAAAAATAAAAAAATAAAAAGGGAAGTAGTAAAAGTCACCAGATAAAAAGGGCCCAATGCTGAGAGTCAGTTTACAAAATTTACCTTGAAACAAATGAAAAAAAAAATAGCATAGAGAGTAAAGTGTGCATGGATTCTAAACATAAAAATAGAAGGTGGAAAAAAAATGTATTTTCAGCCGGCCGCAACCAGACTCCCAGAAATCTTTTTGCACTTCCCTGTGCTATTAGCATCTATTTGGTTAAAACTTTGAGGAATACTGCCCTCTGTCCCGTCACCAACATTCACCTCTCAGTTTGTACACTTAACACAAGACATGCCATGAAAAACATTTGTACCTTCAAAACAGCGTGATATCAAAACACCTAAAGCAAACTGTTAGAATTTGCAAGAACAATTTGGGCAAAAAAACACACCTGTGAACCCAAATAAGCACAAAACCACAAAAACAGCAAAGGGAGTCGCTTCTGTTGGGCAGCTCTTCGCGAACATCTCTTTCCTTCCTTTCTTATGGTTCTTTTGGAAAACCTCCAAGATCTGCTTTAAGCACCAATTGTACCGGTCATGCCCACAGCTGGAATATTGATGCCAGCGGAAGAATCTGTGATGTAAGTAAGCTCAGTTGCTTAAGCATCCGATTTCATTTTAGCTCAGGTCACGATCTCAAGTCATGAGATCAAACCTGGTTGGGATTCTCTCTCCCTCCCTCTCTCTGCCCCTCCCCTCCCATGCTCTCTCTCTCTCTCTCTCTCTCTCTCTCTGTCTTTCAAAATAAATAAATAAACATAAAAGTAAAATTAAAATAAAATAAAATACATTTTCAAGCATGGTACCCAGCCTAGCACCCCACATCCCCTGCATTCTACTCCTAATCTCTGATAGTGGCATCTCTTTTGAGAAAACAGAGGCCCCAGCGCCATGACATTCAGACAAGGGAGGCCATCTCTCTTCTGCAACCTTGCACAGAATTAGGTCATGGAATTTCAAGAGTGTTGGGTCCCAACACTTCCAACACGTCTTGGAAGACAACTTCCGCTTTTCCTTTTTTCCCTTTTGATAAATGCTAAGCTCCGTGTCAAAATATTTACGATCAGAGCCAGGAAAATCGGACGTTTTCTTTTGACTTAGTTCTCTGCCTCTGGTTGGGTGTTCTGGCCACTTCTCTTCCCACTGCTCATTCCTCTTTCCTCCTTTCCACTTTTCCAACTTTTCCTCAGTTCCCGCTATTTCCATCTTTTCCTCTCTCTTTATAGTATTTCTCATGGCTCATGTACAATGCAGAACAAGGGAATGGGGAATAATTGCCTAAATAAGTAGACTGTCCAGTGGACAGGTTGTAATGGTCGGGTCAATGAGGGCCAAGATCTGTCTCATGTAGTTAGGAGGTACCCACTTTGAAGACTTTTTTTGAAAATGAAGTAAACCCTTTGAAAGTCTAAGCTGTAAATGGGTAACACTAAGGTACAAATTCAAATATTTTTTTCCCTCATTATCTTCAAAAACTTTCTGCCCTAACCAGCTGCCTACTCTGTCCTATCACTGATACATATTTCAATATTACTGTTGTTGTTTAAATTGACTGAATTCAATGAAACCCAAACTATAGGTCAATTTGGCAAACGTTTGTAAACTTGTTTTGTTGGGCAAGATGAGTACGATGTAACTTAAGTCCTGCCCTGGAGGAACTTCACACTTTGGTGGGGAGAATAAATAAATATATATCCATTTATATAGATAAATGTATTAGTTATCTATCACTGTGTAACAAATTACCCCAAAATTTAGTGGCTTGAGATAATCCACATTTGTCACTGCACAGTTTGTGTAAGTCAGGAATATGGGCATGGCTTAGCTGGATCCTTTGCCTCAAGTTTTCTTATAAGAGTAAAAAGTGTTGGTTTAGGGTCTGCGGTTCTTTCTGAAGACTCAACTATAGGAATTTTCATTTCTTAGTTCACCAATGGGGTTGTTGGAAGGGTTCAGTTCCTTGATGGTTTCTTAAGCTCAATTTCTCAATTTCTCACCAGCTGTGGGCTGAAGGCCACCCTTAGTTCCTTGCCACATGGCCCTCTCCCCCATGGCAGTTTGCTATCAAAGTATGCAAGCTGAGAAGGCAATAGAGATTCTGCTGACAAACCAAAGTTACCATCTTATATAAACTAATTTTAGCAATGACAGCCCATCACTTTTGTGTATTCCATTGTTTAGAAGTGAGTCATCAGGTCTAGCCCACACTCAGAAAGAGAGGATTACATGAGGGTCTTTAGACCAGCAGGGATGACCACTGGGAGCTATGTAAGAAGCTGCCTATTACACATAAAGGTTAAGAGATTATTAAAGTGAGGCTCAAAGAAGCCATGATTCTGTCAAAGCAGGGAGTGGTGGAAGAAATCTTCTCTCTACAAAAGGAGGTGTTTTCTGACTACACTGGGCTTCTTTAGGTTTTGGCATCTACCCAGTGATTTGTGGAATGATCCTTGACTTGCAGAATTTGTGACTGGAGCCTTGAGAGCTAACCACTTAAGGTGTTATGTCCCTAATCATGGAGAAACAGGGTGCCTCCACAGGGTCCCAAAAGCCATATTTATAGTTGTTCTATTCAACATCTGTCTCAAGGAAAGTTTCGTAGTCCCTTGGTCATTTAGTTGTTTATTTATTCACTTATTTATGTATCGGTTAATGCTAGACAGTGAAACTCAAAGATGAATTACCTTTGAGGCACCTGGATGGCTCAGTCAGTTAAGTGTCTGACTCTTGGTTTTGGCTCAGGTCATGATCTCACAGTTTATGAGATGCAGCCACATATCAGCCTCTGCACTATCACTGCAGAGCTTGGGATTCCCTCTCTCCCTCTCTCTTCTCCTTCCCCCCAATCTCAAAATAAATAAATAACTTAAAAAAAACCTTAGAAAAAAAGATGAATTACCTTTGAGGCAATCAAGATCTAGATCACAGGACTCAGAAATGAGGTAATCAAGACTAGATCATGGGACTCAGAAGTGAGTAAGATTTACTTTTGAGGGTCTCTCCTCAATCCAGACAAGGGTTCAACAAACTACATCCTGTAGATCAAATCTACCCCTGCCCTCATCTGTTTCTGTATAGCTCATGAGATAAAAATGGTTTATACGTTTCTTAATGTTTGAAAGAACAAACAACAGAAGAAAAATGTTTTGTGGCACATGAAAATGGTATGAAACTCAAATTGTTGTACCCATAAAGCTTTATTTGGACACAATCATGCCCATTTATTTACATATTGTCTATGGCTGCTTTTGCAGAGTTGAGAACATATGACATATAAAGTCTAAAATATTTACAGTCTGGCTCTTTAAGAGGAAGTTTGCCTACTCCTGGTCCGGAGAAGGATGGACATACAAACAAATAATTAACCGCCTTATGATACGTGATATTCTAGACACACATACCAGGGTCGTCAGGAGCACACAGGCGTGAATTCTGTTCATAACTGCTTCTGGGTTGGTGATGAAAGGCTTCGTGGAGGTCTCCTTGAGAATAAGTAAGGGTTTTCCTGAAATGGGAGGTGTTAGAGAGAAAATTATTCATGGCGCTTGTTAAAGATGGTTCAGGAAGACTTTACCCAAAAGAGACTGCTGCAATGTGGATTTTGTAGAAAGGGAGATAGAGGGGACTCAACCCTGAATACAACAAGGGCTGGCAGAGATGCATAGCCAAGGAGCAGGGTGGGGTCCCTTGGTGGAAAAGTACTAGGAGGAAATATCAAGACTGGGGGGATTCTGGCTAAACCAACCCAACAAGATTTTTGCTGAAGACTGGCCAGGGTGATAAGATATCCAGGGTGCAGGATGAGGAATTTGATCAGATATCCAGGGTGGGGGATTTTTGCAAAACTGATCCAGCAGGATTCCTGCTGAAACTAGACTGAACGATCCAAGGACAGAGCCCAAGGTTGGGGCCGGGTCAGAAAGAGGATTCAGAACAGTCTGACTCAAGTTTGGTCAGAAGAGAGAGTCTTTGAGTGTCTGTCAGTAGAGAAAAGAGAGAAAGGACAATCTCTTTCAATATCCTTAAATTGGTGACTACGGGATCCTTAGAGGGTTTAAGGTACCCCTGAAATTGTTTGCCAAACCTGTGTTTATATGCATATGTGTGTTTCTTCCCCGCTAGGGAGAGGGTCCGGTTCTCACAACAGGTTGTTTTTTTTTTTTTAACTGTTTAAGAATCACTCTTGCGGGCAGACACGGCAGCCTGTGCAAAGCCACAGATGTGTAAGACACAATAATACACTTTTAGGGGTCAACAGTGAGAATACAAAATAGGTTTCTATGGGGTGTAGATGGAAATAAGGCTAAATAAAGCTACTTGCCATTGGAGGGATAGCCCAGGACCTGAATGGGGCAGAGGTCTGAGGCTGACTCAATATAGTTTAAAGTACTCGCTAGCACAAGGATATTGACCAAAATCAAGTTAAACAGACTTGGTCTCTGCTCTCAAGTGGCCACTCCATCGGAAGCAGCTGATGGATAGGCTAGAAGAACTCAGTCACCTATGGAGAGGCTGTGGGTTGGCAGTTCACCATAGTAACACTGGGGAAGTTGGCCAGATATCCAGCTCTTGAGTCAATCCTTGATCAAACCCCATCTCCTATTCCCCTCCAAACCAAAACAACATGGACTAAACCTGCCGTGGCCCTGCAAAAGTCTGGCCAAACAGCAAAAGGCAGGCACAAGAACCAGCTTCCTCTTCAAGAGGGTGGGGGGTCTTTGTATTTGATGGTGCCGGGGGCACACAGAACAACAGAGAACTCTCCAGTACTGGCAGGGAGAGTCTGCAGGCTCTGGACGTGAGGTGTGTGGGGAGGAGGTAATGGTTTTCACTGAATTCCTTTTTATATTTTATTTAGATTAAGTTCTGCTCAGCGGGGTGATTTCTTAATTAGAGCCGCCCAGCCAGGCAGACCTCCAGCTCAGACCCCTGTGCTGCCTTCTAAGGTTTCATGAGGGACCTTGTCCTGCCTTATTTCCTGAGTTCTAATATTTGAATAGTGTGCAGTGGATTTCAATGGGAGGAAAGACATGTAATTTAATCATCTTTATTAGATTTTGCCTGTGGATGGGGAGAGGGGAAGGAAGGAGGAGGGACGTGTGTCCTCTCTTTGTTAATTTTTTTTCCTTTTTCTCTACCTTTCTTCCAGTGGTCAAAGAAGTTGGAGACTCAACGGCTGTTTCTTTTTCCTTCATTTTTCAAACAAAGAAGCTTCATGAGAACATTAAGCCCCAAAGAGAATTGTGTTCATTGCAAGACTTGTCAAGGATCGGTGGAGAGATTTATATAAACAAATCATTCAGTTCTTCCTTTGGTGACCTTGGTCCTGAGAGTGAATGCGATGGTCCTACAGCTTTTTGGCCCTTCATCAGTACAGAAGCTGCAGTCTGTGCTCAGCAAGACCTCACCAAATGCAGGAAAATTAAAGAGAGAAATGGTCCATGGCGTATTCTTACCCACCATAAATTGGCGTCATTTTGGCCACCATCCAGGGGAGAGAAACCAGCCTCCTGAAACAGAGAAAAAAGATCAGAAGCTGCTGTAAGGAAGGGAGGTTTGTCGAGTTGCTTTCCTCAGGATGGGAGAGGAAAACTGAGAAGGAATTAACAGGAGCAAATAGTCAGCAGGGGTCTTTTAGGGGAAATAAATCTACTGGAGTTTTCCAACAAAGAAAGACAGAATGCAGCATAGCACATCAAAAAAGTAATAATAAATAATAGAAAGAAAGAAGGAAAGAAAGAAGGAAAGAAAAAAGAAATAATCATGTCCAGAATTATCCCAATTGTCTTGCTCAGTGCAAACACACACACACACACACACACACACACACACACACACACCCTGCAGCCTATAATCCTCCCTCATGCCCCTATCCTGTTGATCTTTCTTTACTTAAAAATTATCGGCAAAGAATTTATTCATTTGGGAGAATTCCAGGCACTACATTTATGTTCAGTTCAAATGAAATGGGATCCAGACTTTTCAAACTGTGCTGTTCTGCAGATAAAACACAAAGGCAGGACCTCATTATCTGGAGACATGGTCCTTTCTTTTTCCTCTTGCCTTTTGTTTTTAAGCAATTTTAGGCTTGTTTGGAAAGTCTCATAACAGGGGCAGAGCATTTTTCACCACATCTATTTCAGGAGGGTTTTTAGTTAAGAATAATGAATTTACCTCTAAACAGATGGAAGACTTTTACTAAAGCTAGAAAAGACACTTTTACTAATATCCCCGATAGGCTGATCTTAATCCTCTCATTGTTAAAAATGCTTGGTCTACGAGAGTCTTATTTATGTGCCAAATGTCTTTATTAAATCATTAAATTAACACAGAAAAAAAATCCTATTACAATGAGTTTCTGTGTATGATCAAAAGTTGTCCATGGCCTTGCTGATAGCCTACTTATTCCAAAATTTAAAAAGGTGAAATCCCAGGAGAGCCCAACGCTTGGCCAAGTTTTTAAAATTTCATTGTAATATGGCCGGAAGGGTTACTAGGCCCCAGCCAAGAAAAGGCCTAAATTTTTATCAAGGCAGTAGTCCCTAAAAAAAAGAAAACTGTGAAAAATAGGCTTCCCATTCACCCATAGAAATGAACTCTTGGCACCATTGCAATATGATTTGACCTGTAGAAACACGAGTCTCTGATATCCACTTTGATTTAAAAAACCCAAGGGTCACATTCAAAGACCAATTGCACTAGTGAATCCGGGGCTGTGGGATTGTGAAAAGAGTTTAAAAAGTCAAGAGAAGCAAAGTTTGGTATATTGGATTTTGAAATGGAACTAAATATATATATATATATATATATATATATATATATATATATTTGAATGCAAAATTAGTACATGTTGACCATAGGAGAAAAAATTCACTCCTGACCCTCCCACTGAGAAAGTACATTTGTTTTGGATTTCTAGACTTGATTCCTGCCTTTATGTGGAAGTGACCATTAAAAATTCTGTGTTAGGGCATAGTCTAGAAGCACGGGGCCTGATGGACATTAGGAGAACCTAAAAAGAGAAGAAGAGATCCAACCTGGAGGGTCCAAGGCCTATGGCCTGTCAAGGGGATTCGGAGGGCTAGGTTAACCAAGTAATGGAAGGTGACAGGAGGTCCAGATGAAGCGGTACACAAGGTGAGGCAATGCAGGGTGCAAGATCTTGGGTAGAACCAAGAGGTAGTGGGGGGCCTGGGTGGCTCAGCCGGTTAAGCGTCCGACTCTTGGTTTTGGCTCAGGTCATGATCTCACAGTTTCATGAGTTCAAGCCCTGTGTCGGGCTCTGCACTGGCAGCACGGAGCCTGCTTGGGATTCTCTCTCTCTCTCTCTCTCTCTCTCTCTGCCCCTCCCCAGCTCATGCAGTCTTGGTTTCTCTCAAAATAAATAAATAAACTTAAAAAAAAAAAAAAGAACCAAGAGGTAGCAAAAGATATGTGGCTGATGTCGGAGAAAGAAAGGAAGCATGCAACGGGCTTGGTCCTGGAGATGCATATAAAGTCCTTTAGCCTTTCAAAGATTGTTAACCCAAATTACTTTTCTTGGTTCTTCCAGATGCCTTAGTATCTCACATTATTACTAAGTACCTGCTATGTTCAAAATAAACATTTGGGAAGCAAGGGTGATTTTTCTCTTTTCTTTTTAATTGCAATTGTGATGTACTCGTGGCCTGACGTTACATGAAGTCTGGCTTAGATTAGCCCCTGGCTGAGAGATCCCTGCTAATTTAGTGACTGCAATTATGCCTGCCTCTAACCGTGGTCTGCTTTTTGTGGCACATGCCCTTGGAGTCGTTTTTCTCCAACAGAAGCAGTGGTTATGCTGGCCCTCTATACGTTTTTGCCTCATCGGTGAGACAACCGCCAGGATTAGGGGTATGATCTGTGACCCTGAAACAGAGTGAAATTAATTGGCAATGAGGGGGCTGATTCCATGAAAAAGCCTGAGCACCCGTAAGTCCTCTCATAAAAGAGCCCAACTAACACAGGTGCACACCTGCCTTTCAGCCCTAACGATTCCTCCAATAAAAGCAGCAAAAAGGAACAAACATACAAACATACAACCCTTGCTTTCAGTCTGCAAGGTTGGCAAAGAGGAAACGCTCGCATAATTTAATGCTGGCAGAGGTGGTGAGTGGGTGAGTGGGGGGGGGGTGGTGTCTCCCCTCTCCTTGTACTAAAAAATGCAGGAGCTCTAAGTTTGGGGTTTACACAATTTGACTCCAGAGGAAGGTAGAGAGCCTGCACGTTAAAAAAAAATTTTTTTTATACCAGTTCTAAAATCTAAATTAAAAAGCAATTTCTCCCCGAGTATTATTTATTAACAGAAAGAAGTGTATGCCACGGGCTATCTGTGAACCCACCTTCACGCCTCTAGATTCACAAATGATACCAAGGAAAGCCACTGGTTGAGTCTGTGCGTTTAGAGGCAACTAGGGATGTAGACTGAAGCGCGTTGAAAGCTCACTAAAAGTCAGCTCATCTTGCTCTTCCTGAGACGAGGAATGTGGCTGCGAAGCCACGGGAGGCTGGGGGTGTAGAGGCTGCAAGCAGGAAGAGGGGGAAGTGAGCAGGGGGGTGGTGCCTGGGAGGGCTCCGGGCAAGTAACCAACTCCTTCACTGGGGGCAGGTGCAAATCTCCAGGGTCAGTACAGGGCAACTTGGGAAGGCAAGGGAGGAAAGAGATTTCTGGAAGTCTCCCGCTGTCCCTCCTGCCCGCTTGCCTCCTTTTCCTGGTGGTTGATTGCAAGGAGCCGCGGAAGGAAGGATGTATCAAACCCGAAGAAGAAAGAACCCCTACCATGTTGCCCCCCACGACACCAACTCTGAACTGCAGCAACACCGTGGCAGCGGCACGTTGCAGATTAACAGCAGCAGGGGCAGGAGGCGAGTCGGGGCTGACTGTTTTCTTTAGCGCCAGTGTAGGCACAGGCTCCATATCAAAGGGAGAGGGGAGCGAGTCTGTGCAATCTCGCATCAGGTCCTGGACTAGGGGTGGGGGTGGGACCAAGTCCCAGAAGATGTCAGTCAAACACGGGCTGGATTTCTAGACCTCATCTCTGTGACCCTTTGAATGTGCAAGGAAACTTACAGTCCATCTGCTACAATTAGTTTGGGGCCGCGGAGGGGGTGGGCGTGCTGAGCAGCTGGGAGGGGCACTTCAGGCCTCCAAGTGTAACTTTTGTTTTATTCTGCTTGTTTTCCCCCTGCGTGGAATTTCTCCCTGGGGGACAGAGTAGGAGGGTCCCAGCTAGCATTATAATGGGTTTCCGCTGGCTCGCCTGGGTGGCTCAGTCTAGCTGAGCATCTGACTCTTGATTATGGCTCAAGTGATGATGCCAGGGTGGAGGGATCCAGCCCCACATGGGGCTCTGTGCTGAGTGTGGAGCCTGCTTAAGATTTTCTCTCTCTCTCTCTCTCTCTCCCTCTGTCCCCTCCCCTACTTGCAGACTCTCGCTCTCCCTCGCTCACATACAAATAAAAAATAAAATGAATTTAAAAAAATGGGTTTCCCCAGAACACAGGATGAAGGCACGGGAGAAAGTGCCCAGAGCCAACATCAGATCCTTTGTGGGGGATAACTACGGGTCCCCAAACTTGCCCACAATCAAGGGACACCTGGTAACGTAGGTGACCGTGTACTTTTTATTTCCAGCTCTGTCATCTCCCTGAGCAAACGTTAGAGGGATCACACATCTTGATCCTGAATTATCAGGTGGCGTAAGAGAAGCCCCACCAGGGTTGCTATCGATTACTTAGGATGAAAAGGAATCGCTTTGTGGTGGGAGTACTTCTTTATTTTTGCACGTTCTTGAGGACAGCTGGGAAAGGAGGGGGAGAGGACATTTTGGAACTGGCCATTTCTCATGGCTGTCCTGTTCGCCGCTGAGAACATTTTCTCCAGACCCCAGATCTCACTGAGAAGAAATGAGACTTGCGATCGGGCATCCTGGAGCCTGGGTATTTTTCTAAGCCTTTCTATGTCTGCCAGGCCCCCTGAAGCTCTTACCGCTGTAACTCTTCCAACTTTCCATTGTAGATGCAACTTTCCTGGGAAAGAATTATCCTTTGCTCCGTTGCTCAGTCATTCAACAAACACCACCCAGGACATACATCAAGTGGAATAAGGCCTAACACTGTCTTTCAAAGGTACATTTCCCTAAATATCATCTCCCCGGCCCCTAAGACCCTGCCAAGCTTTTGAGAGAACTTCTTTGAGAAAGGGTGAACAAGGCTCACACCCATCAGAAGAAACTCCCTCTGGCATTTCCATTCGGAGGTCATTACTGGCTTCCGTGGAACCACTCTGGGACTGGGAGGGTACCTCAGGGGATAGGGGATGTGAATTTTGAAACTAATAATAAAGACAGCTTATGTGCAGGTAGCTCTTTGCAGGTCACACAGAGCTTTCACGTGCTTTTAACCTGTTACACGGCCAGGCATGAGCTCAAAGCCACGATTCCCCTCTCGTTGGGTCCTGTGATTAGCGCTGGGGCTCAAGTTGCCCAAGGCAGGCCTCCTGGTGACTCGGCAGCCCCACGGTGCTTGTGAGGCCCTGGGTACATGGTAATGTCCCACTCAGAACTTAGCAATCACTCATATTTGCCATCTGTGTGACACACAGCCCCCAACGGTCAGACTGCCTCCATGACACATGAGGACAGCACCGAAATCCTCTCTACCTGGCTCCGTCTTCCTGTTAGCTACTCACCTAGCGTGGCCGTTCACTCACAAAACAAAACCGATAGAATGAAAAAATGAATTAAGAAAATCACAAGAGTGATGATTATAGGGATTGAGCCTGGTTTCAGGATTTGGGGTTATTTCTGTTCTTTGTGGATATTTCCTTGGACCGAGAATCAGCATTAAAACAAATAAAAAAATAAAGCCCAAACAGCAAAACTATAATGGTTCTCAAGTTTTGACCTTTGTGCCATTTACCATCAGAGGTCATGAGAGCCACAATTACAGGACCCAGAATGGAGTCTATCTGTGAGGGACAGATTGCAGCACATTCTGTTTTCTGGGGCTTTTTCAAATCTAAATATCTTCGCCGGTGATATATGATCGTCTGTGATTGTTTATTTAGTTTTGTCTTTTTTTTTTTTTTTTTTTTTTTTTTGCTTTTTTTTAAAGGCAGCTTTTAGGGTCAGCCCTCACAAACAGTGGCTCAACATCTCTACAGTGTCAGCCCAGCCCCGGGCTTCTGCCTCGACCAACCCATGATCACCAGGCATGTGACCTGTCCCCAGCCGGCCGGGACACGCTGCTCCTGCCATTATGACTAAAGCTCTGGGGGAGGGCGGGGTGTGGAGAATCAGCAAACCTGACTGGTTCAAATGGATTTCCACTCTTCATGTTCAAGCATTTTGGGTTTGAGGAAATCCCAAACATTTTGAGCCCTGGGCACTTTTTCCATTAATATTTTAAACTGATGTGTATGTCAAGGGAAATTTAATATGTAGGTTTCTGATTCATTTACACTTAACCCATCAAAATATTGTTCTGCAAGAGGCATTTGGTGTCCAAGAAATCTTAAGAGCCTTTTTATAAGCTTTTAAACTTCTTTTAAACGTTAAGAAGCAGAAGTTACCGTCTCCCCAGTGTAAACAGGAGTGAATCCCCGGTGGCGGGAGGGGAAGGGGAGGGTAGAGGGAGGTGGAAGGAAGGCGCCCAGACACACGGACCTCAGTCCCTGAGGGACACCAGCCCGGGGCCCCCCGTGCTTCACAAGCCCCCTCCTGGTGCTTCATGCCTCCCCCACAATCTGGGGGAACGACTGGGCCTACCTTTTTGAATCCTGAGGGCAAAGGCAAGCTCTTTCAGGGGTCCCGCTGTTGGCAGAGAAAGCTCTCGAGTGTTCTCCAGAGAAGGATACAGACTCCAAGATTTTACTTCCAGGCAAGACCCTTTTTTTTCCCCTTCAAAGAAAGTGCTCATAATGTGTCCTTTCATTTATAATTTTATGAACGTCTCAATTGAACATGTAAAGAAAGTGGAAAAATTCTAAGTTGCCGTGGATGTTTGGCATTTTTCCTCGCTCTGCTAAAATCTACTTTCACCCCCAAGCGAAATGGTTTCAGAGCCTCTCATGAAAGGGGGGGAAGGCCCGTGGGGGCAGCCGTCTGGAATCAGAGTCTTCGTGAAAGACATTTGTATTTTAATTATTCGAGTAGGATCTGCTTGGGTTTTCACCCTCTTTCACTTGGCTTTCCATGGTGAAAGTGAACGTTACATTTCGCAATGCCTGTCACTTCCGTAAACAGGCACTCTCGTATTTTATCCTGTTTTACCAACAGAAAGCGGTAGAGGCTGCCGAGCCTAGCATCCCTGGTACAGGTTTGTTTGTTTGTGGCGTATTGTTGTTATTTTTCTGTTTTTCTAAAAATAGGGGGGAAACTTGAGAATAAAAGAAATCATCCGTGATACAAATTTTGTTCTGTTTTTGGAATTTTTTTACGTTTACTTATTTACTTTGAAAGAGAGAGAGAGAGAGAAAGTAAGCAGGTATGCAAGTAGGGGAGGGGCAGAGAGAGAGAGAGAAAGGGAGAGAATCCCAAGCAGGCTCTACGCTGTCAGCACAGAACCGGATGCAGTGCTGGAACTCACAAACCATGAGATCATGACCTGAGCCGAAACCAAAAGCCAGACACTCAACTGACTGAGCCACCCAAGCACCCCTGGATTTTGTTTTAATCCTCATAGTTTCAAGGAAATGCAGAAAGCATTCATATTCAGAAAAGAAGCCGAGGAAAAATGTTAGACGGCACTTCTCTTCAGATTTATCAAATATATTATTATACGGAAGCTTTTTTTTTTTTCTGGGTATCAGCGATATCTGTTTTTCTCCTGTCTCGTTTTAAAAAGATTCAGGCCCTCGGGGCGCCTGGGTGGCTCAGTCGGTTGAGCGTCCGACTTCGGCTCAGGTCATGATCTCACTGTCCGGGAGTTTGAGCCCCGCGTCGGGCTCTGTGCTGACAGCTCAGAGCCTGGAGCCTGTTTCAGATTCTGTGTCTCCCTCTCTCTCTGACCCTCCCCCGTTCATGCTCTCTCTCTGTCTCAAAAATAAATAAATGTTAAAAAAAAAAAAAAAGATTCAGGCCCTCTAAAAACTGATGTTTTACAGGGTGCCTGGATGGCTCAGTCAGTTAAACGTCCGACTTCAGCTCAGGTTGGAGCCCCGAGTCGAGCCCTGTGCTGACAGCTCGGAGCCTGGAACCTGCTTCGGATTCTGCGTCTCCCTCCCTCTCTGCCCCTCCTCTGCTCATGCTCTGTCTCTCTCACTCCCAAAAATGAATATATGTTAAAAAAATTTTTTTAAAAACTGATGTTTTATTCCCATCAAGATATATTTTCTTCAGTTCTCTTACGTGATTTCAGGCGCAGAGACAAGATCGTGCCTATGCTGTAGGAGTTGGTGTTATTGGAGCTGGTCAAGAAATAAGGGAGGATAGAGACGGAGCCAGGCAAAACCCTGGTCGCAAGAGTGCAGGCAGCATGCGTTTGGGGAATGCCATGCCTTACCCGTTGGCTCCAATGCCGATACAGATTCTGTGCACTCATCCTTTGCAAGGACCTTTCGAATAGAACCTCTTGAGACACACGTTTTGTACCTGATCAAATGCGTGTTGCTGTCCTTCCAGCCTCGTGGGTAAGGAATGCCTTACCCTGTGTTGCCCGTGTTGTATGACATGGATGTCGATATTTTTGAGGAAATCAGATTTAGAAATTCTTCCAGAAGTGCCAAAAGGAACATGAAAAACATCCTTCTGAAAAGCAGAGTAGACTTTTGGGTACCTTAAGGTAGTCATCTCTCTCTTATTGTGAAAGTGTCTCTTTTTTCAGTAAAATTTCAAATAGCATCGTTATCATTATAGTCCCTCCAACTATGCTATAGTTTATTGCATTGTTAAATTTTTTGTGTTCTTTTGATTTTTCTTCTTTTGAGAAAAAGGTTATCTAACTTGTGTATCTTTATAACTGCTTTTGCGGTTTTAAACTCTTTTGAGTATTTAATTTTACAGCATCCCCCAAAGCTTGGCTGGAAGGTGTGCCCGTGACCATGACGAAATAGCAGAACCGTGACCTCCCAATATTGCATTTGTGCGACTTGACTTACGGGTTGGCAAAGGAAATTCTTGTCTAGGAAGAATAAGGCTAGACATATGTTCGTCAAGTTTTTTTATTTACTTGATTTTTTAAAGTTTATTTATTTATTTTGAGAGAGACAGAAACAGTACAAGTATTGGGGTGGCGGGGGGAGAGAGGGAGAGAGAGAATCCCAAGCAGGCTCTGCGATGCCAGCACAGAGCCAGATGGGGGGCTCAGCCTCACAAAACTGCCCCTCCCCTGCCCACACTCTGTCTCTCTGTCTCCCTCTGTCTCAAAAATAAATAAACATGAAAACAAAACTGTAAACGTCACCTCCACAAAGCATCAGATGAGCGCAATTCAAACTATGATTCTGAATTCTGGAAATATGTAAATGAACCAAATAATATGCTTCATTTTCAGTTCTTTCATGGCTCTTAGTTACCAGCAGAGGAGGGAGTCGGTTTCCAATTTACTTCCAATTTTAAGAGCTTTATTTGAACATCGAACATTGTTTTCCATTCTAGTTAGAGCTGCAATCCTAAACTTCTCTTAACAGCTACAGTAGAAGACCCTTCCCCAAATTACCCTCTTTTTTATGGACCATTAAACGAGCCGAAAACACTAATTAAATGATCATTAGCTTGAGGATGAATAATTAGATTTACATGTTGCCTCTTATGTTCAAAGAACTGCTTAGGCACAAGCTAATTAATCGACAAATGAAGAATACTCCAGCATTATTGTATAATTAGACAATCTCAGGAGGAAACAAGAGAATTGCCAGGGGGAGGCAGACAGTTTTGCAGGGCTCCATGGCATTTATTTTTTCATTGCTCAGGTGAAATGGTCAGACCTGAATTCAACTGCCAACTCATGACTTCTATTTACAAATATATTATTTTTTTAATTAAATTAAATTAAATTAGATTAAATTAAATTTTATTTTATTTTATTTTTAATGTTTATTTATTATTGAGAGACAGAGAAAGACAGAGCATGAGCATGGGAGGGGCAGAGACACAGAATCTGAAGCAGGCTCCAGGCTCCGAGCTGTCAGCACAGAGCCTGACACAGGGCTTGAACTCACAAACTGTGAGATCATGACCTGAGCTGAAGTTGGATGCTTAACCGACTGAGCCACCCAGGCGCCCCTAAATATATTCTTTTTTAAAAGATTGAAGTTACCCAAATGATGAGGAATTGGAAATGAAAACACATGAATAACCCAAAATATTGCCTTTAACATGAACTTTTTGGGCTATTTTTTAAGACTTTGTTCCCCATGAACAGTGAACTTAAGTGAGTCTATTTCATGATATGTGGTGACTGTACATTCTTTTCTTCACCAGTGTACTCATTTGCAAAAATTATTGCTGTGTGTGTGTGTGTGTGTGTGTGTGTGCGCACATGCGTGTATGTGTGTGTGTATATGTGGTGGGGTAGAGAATTGCTATTTCTTTCAAACCTTGATTTTCTGAGAGTTAAGGATTTGAGATAGT
Source organism: Panthera tigris (assembly GCF_018350195.1). Classification (NCBI taxonomy): domain Eukaryota; kingdom Metazoa; phylum Chordata; class Mammalia; order Carnivora; family Felidae; genus Panthera; species Panthera tigris. The sequence goes on along the minus strand of NC_056673.1, from coordinate 52,513,709 downwards.
ACAGATTCTAAATATATATGGAGAAAGTGACAAAATTTTGAAATGTTTTTGGGAAACAAATGTCTGTGGTCATAAAAATCATTGATTTGTATATTTATATGTTGGATGTTGGACATCCCTTTGGTGCAATGATGAATACAGATGAAGTGGATGATATATTTATAAATTCTAGAACAAATTATTAAAAACAAGGACTATTACTAAAAGCGAGTTACTATTACTAGTAACAAATGATGGTCCTCAATGTTCTCATCTGTATGTTGGGTTGGTGGGTATGTAATATTAAAATGTTTGCCCTCAAGGTGTCTGGGTGGCTCAGTCGGTTGAGCGTCCAACTTTGGCTGAGGTCACGATCTTGCAGTTCATGAGTTCAAGCCCCACATTGGGCTCCGTGCTGACAACTCAGAGCCTGGAGCCTGCTTTGGATTCTGTGTCTCCCTCTCTCTCTGCCTCTCCCCGACTTGTGCTCTCTCTCTCTGTCTCTCTCTCTCTCAAAGTTAAATAAACATTTAAAAAAAAATTTTAATGATAAAATAAAATATTTGACGTCTGTGGTCAAATGGTTGTTTATCAAAGTTTCCCTGAAGCACAATTTTCTCAGCTTCGACAAATAGAGGGGTGTAACAAGTGAATTCGGTTCGATTGTCTGGTTTTGGTTGATTTCAAATGTGCTTGTATTGAATGCTAACCCTTCTTCAATTCAGCAACTAGCTTATATATGAAAATTAAACGTTTGGGGGGCAATTTCTTCTATTCATTTTTAAACTTGTAGCTCAGCACTTATTTGTATTAAATTTTCTTTCCCTCCTTCACTCACTTGCAGTAGATTAAAGTGTTGATCTTTTCTTTTGGAAATCATAGTTTGGTAAGTGGATGTCTTTGCGAACAGTAACTTAATTTTCTCTCTGGGAGTTTGCAGTTTCCAACCTGCGGAGACAAACACGGAAACACCGTGCCACACAAGCATTCTGATATGAAATTTGGAAAACTGGGATTGTTGAAAGAGCTAAGAAGCACAGATTGCCCTCCCTTTGGACAAAGGTAAACAGGAAACATGCTTTTTTATAAAGTCAGAGATTAAATGAGTTAGTAGAAGCAAGCCTAGACATCCACATAAGCCAGAGTCGAAAACTATACACTAAAATACATCTGATAGCAAAGAGAATGACCCTTTGCAAAAGCCCTCACTTTTTATTTGAATCAAGGATTCTTCGTAAGTTCAGCAACCTGCGGGATTTTAAAAAGAAAACTAAAATCCTCAGAACAGCAGGCTTGCATCCAACACTTTTGCGATTGTCAAATGACCAGATTTGAAACGGCCATCATCTCACACCTAGGGATTTTCTTTTTTTATGTATGTTTTAATTTGTGAGGCATATCCACAGACAAAATGACTCGTGAGAAACAGAATCCTCCAGTGCTCCCAATTGGCCCTATTTCTCTATCAAGTCAAGAAGGTCAATTTTGCCTTGGGATTTTAGAGTGTCCTCAGGTAGCCCTTAAATGTACGCAGTGTTCATCTCGCAGCTATGATCGCTGGTTTCTTTTGAGATGTACTTAAGCTTTTCCGGAAGTTGTTCAGGAAACTGGAAAATCCTTTTCTACAAGGAAACTTTCTTCCTGGGCCTTCTTATAACTTGAGATGATGACCCCTTTGGGTCACACAACCCATGGATCCCACTCTGTGAGTCTGTTTTATAAAGACAGTATAGTAGGTGATATCTATGAAATACATTTGGAAAGTGGGTAGGAGCTAAGATAATGTCTTTTGAGAGTCACTGGTGGCCTCTGAAATTATAATTCACAGAAAGTCACTGCTAGCCAAGATCTCTTTTGAGTGGAAACCAGAAAAGACAATATAATACAACTCATCTCTTACGAAGCAAGTCTTGATTCCCTTGGAGTTGCTAACACTAACGTCATTGTCCTTTTTCCTCAAAGATGGAATGACACTGGTTAAAAACTAAAGGTCTATTAATTAGCATTTCAGATATGCCCTAAATCACTTGGAAGTATAACAACAATGGAACAGAAAAAGAAGAATAGTATCAACAACAGAGAAATGCTGCCTAACAGAATATTAAGCCTTTTTTAACAAGGAAAGCCATAGCTAAATTTACTCATTTGCTGATGAGCCACAACTTCCCCCATAAGAAGAAGCTCTTTCTTAGCTAGTATGTTTTTTTAAGTTTTTTAAAGTTTATTTATTTATTTTGAGAGAGACAGAGACAGTGCAAGTAGACATCAGAGAGGGGGGGGGGGAAAGAGATCCCAAGTAGGCTACGTGCTGCCAGCACAGAACCCAACATGGGGCTTGAACTCACAAAACTGTGAGATTGTGACCTGAGTTGAAACCAAGAGCCGTATGCTTAACTGAGCCACCCAGGCGCCCCCTTAGCTAGTATCTTCTAATGGTTTAAAAGCATAGGTTTAAAAATCCCAACTAACAAAGTGCCTGGATGGTTTAGTTGGTTAAGCGTCCAACTCTTGATCTCGGTTCGGGTCATGATCTCACGGTCCGTGGGATAGAGACCCACGTTGGGCTTTGTGCTGACAGTTTGGAGCCTTCTTGGGATTCTTGCTCTCCCTCTCTCTCTCTGCCCACCCCCACTCATGGTCTCTCTATCTCTCTCAAAATAAATAAATAAACAAACATTTAAAAAAAATCCAAACTAGCCCAGCTAGCTGGGTGAGCTTGGGACTCCTTAAGCTTCAAATCTTGCATCTGCAAAATGGGATGCAGAAAGTACTTAACCTTGTGTAGGGTTGACCAATTGTCCCGGCCTGCCTACACCTTTCCCAGTTTTAGCACTGAAAATCCCAGGTTTCAGATAACTCCTTGGTCCTGAGCAAACCAGTACAATTGGTCACTCTATTTATGAGAAACAAATGAGAAAATACTTGTAACTTTTATGGCATCATGCCTGGCACATAACAAAAGTTTAATTTATTTTAGCCATGGATTGGAAGGGGTCAAATTTTATCCCTATTTCCCCTCATACATTTTGGATGTGCTTCTGCCAAACAAGAAGGAGATATAACCTCCCACGACCAGCTGTCAGATTTGGTCAGAACCTTGCAGTGACCATGAGGGACTTGGGGCAGCATGTCATCTACCCTTGTGCAGATATTCCAAGGTAGAGTGCTGGGTATAGACGGCACAGGAATGGAACAGCTATAAGATAAGGGCATGCTCTTTTGCTTGTTTGCTTTCTCAGTGCTAGTATGATATGGATTTCACCTCCGCTCAAGTCTCCTTCCCGTGGATATTTTCATCCCTAAGTATCTTGGGTCCCAAATTTTCAACTTTTTCCCCTTCCTCGTATTCACAATAACCAACACACATCAAACACTTGGTGTGTCACAAATCATCTTTAAGCATTTTTACACTTCTACATTAACTCATTAAAAGTAACAGCAACCATGAAGTTATGACTGATGTTCTCCCCCATTTTCTGAGGACACACAGAAAGATGGAGAAACTTGCCCTGGGTTTAAGAGTTAGTGGGTGGGAGCTGAGATGCAGATCGAGGTGGGCTGACCTCCTTCTGCCTCACTCTCCTCACCTGTAAAATGGGCTAAGAGGAACTACTCATGTAGCTCACAGGGTTGTAGAAAGAATCAAGTGATTTGAAAACACACGGTCAGCTTGCAAATTTTAGGCAAATGTGCCTTCATCATTCTTCCATTACACTCTTATCTGCTCATCCTTGCTTCATAGTCGTGCAAACATTTTGAGAGGTAATGAGATTATCCTAAGTGTAATCAAGGTCCCCTCTGTGATCAAGGATACAAAGACTTATTTCCATGGAAGCCTCTCCTTGGGATGAAATTTAGAGCGGAGAATTGCCCTGAATTTCTCAGATCAACGATGCCCCCGACTTTCCCCCCTGTAAGTAGCACTTGTTGCCGAGACACAGAACATGAAATGAGGTCCCTACCGTCACTATCGTGCAGTACAAAAATGGACCCTGCAGCTTTGAAGGCGGGGAAACAGATGATGTGGCTAGGCGGGGCGCTGAGTTCCCATTACACAGACTCCCACTGCAAGCTAATTAGAATGCAGGACTGTTCCAAAGAAGCCAACCAAGCCACGGTGTCCTTAGAACACCAACTAAAAGGAGCATGACACGGGAGCTTGGGTTTGCTTTGGATGAGAAAGCTCAGAAGAGACGGTGTGTTCACGCTGCAGATCATTCACTATCCTGCAGCCCCGGGGTGAGCACGCACCCCACAGCATCACTCTGATTAATGGAGGCCCTATATGCACACTGACATCAGTATCGGGGCTCCAGAGCGTTAGGAATCTCACCAGGTGTGGCTAGTTTATTTTCAGGTGTGGACAGGATGGTCATTAAAAACAGAGCCAGATTTGGTCTCCTACCTAAACTCAACACCTCGGCTGCCCCGCCCCTGGCAGCATTTCCATGCCTGCAGAGGCTGCCTTTTTCTTGTTGGGCATGCAAACCTTTCACTCATCAGAGGCCCAGAGGACTTTGGAAGACTCCAATGTGTCAGTATCGGTCAACTAATGGAAGCCATGTGTTTGCAGAATGGAAAAAACCTGGCATCCTGAGGATCCAGACATGTCTCATCATAAATGGGTCTAAAGCAGAGATGCCTTTTTTTTTTTAGTTCTTTTTTTTAGGATGTTGGCCCCCCTCCTGATTAGCTATGGATAATGCTATCCTGAATGACCCCACTCCTAAACACGAAGCGCCCTTTCACCAAGGGCAAGGGAAGCAGCTAAGATTTATTGACTACATACAAGGTCCTATGCAATTTCTTAATGTAATGCTGATCACAATGGTTACATCAATGGCTACGAATTTAGTGCATAGACCCGCGAAGAGCTCTCTATGTTGGCCAATTTACTTACCAGGTGGGGAAGTAGGTATTGTCATTCCCATTGTATGGAAGGGAACTAGTATACAAGTTGTATACTTTTCCTCCCATGGCACAATAAGTCAGAGATATAGGAATTACAATTAATTTTATAGCTACAGAGGCTGAGATTTAGAGAGTTTGAGTAAACTTTCCAAGGACACGTGATTGGCAAATGACAGTGGAGGGATCTCAGCGTAGTGTTTAAAAGTCAGGGAGGGGGAGCCTGAGTGGCTCAGTCGGTTAAATGTCCAACTCTTGATTTTGCCTCAGGTCGTGATCTCATGGCTCATGAGTTCGAGCCCTGCATCAAGCTCTGCACTGACAGTGTGGAGCCTGCCTGGGATTCTCTCTCTCTCCCTCTCTCTCTCTCTCTGCCCCTCCCCTGTGCTCTCTCTCTCTCTCAAAAAAATGAATAAACTAATAACAACAAAACAATATCAGTGAGGTCTGCTGTGCTTACCATAGAATTTCTAAGGTGAGAAGGATTTGATTGCTCAACAGACAGGTACGTTGCATACTTAACATACCACTGTAGTAGCATAAACATCAAAAGAAGGAGACAAATTCTTGAAAGAACTTGATTATTTCATGGAAGTATCAAGCTATCAAAGTAGTCACTTGGGAAAGGAATCCTGCAGACTCCTTTCTTACGATTTTATATTTTTGCATCTTCAGTAAAAAAATGATGTCAAAATCTCCATGGCTGAAAGCAATAAAGGTGTATTTTTAATTTGTATTACACATTCACTGTGGGCTGGCCAGGAGGGACAGTGGATCCCGAGAGGGACGGGGGGTCGTTCTGTACTACTCAGCCTTCACTCAGGGAAGCAGGACGGTCACAAACAGCCCTGGCCTCAGTGGCAGAGGGGAGACAGCATGGGCAATTGTTCATTGGCCGTTGAAGTTAGTCTCCTGCCAGAAGACGTCTGCTCGCATTCCAGTGGCCCAAGCCAATCTCGTGGCTTATATGACTTTAAGGAGGTGAAGACTGGTGGTACTGCCATGTGCATGGAAGGAAAATACCAAGCCTATTGGGGAACAGCCTGACAATCACAATTCTGCAGATAGAAGATAGGTAGGTAGGTAGACAGATAATGATGGACAGAGAACAGATAGATACAAAGATAGTGAGATAAGGAGGACAATAATCTTTTCAGTGTTTGGGGCTCTCAAATGTCATAATCCTCCCCAGAAGGGAGGGAGAAAAGGCTGGTCGTCCCTCCTTGGAGTTGGATAAATGCAAACAGTAAGATCCCACAATCTCCTGTTCTCCTCCAGACCCTGTGATTCTGATTCCTTACTTTCTGCCTCCCACCTCAGTTCCAACGGATGAAGACTTGTTTTCTCACTGGAGTGGGAGCAGGGCTGATGACCTCACTGACCGTCTCCGAGCTGCTTTTGGGGGCAGGTTTGTATGCCACCTCGATGCCTGGGTTGTCTTCATTTCAGACCAGAGCTAAAGGGTCCTGCAGCTCTTGGTGTGAACATGGCTCCAAGCCAGTGGTTGATCTTCTGCAGGGTCACCCAGGGTTCCAAGCTTCCCTTCTTACTTCTTTCCCAGCCCTTCCTGCAGAACATCTCTTCCCACATTAGCATCTGAATCCTGGAGCGTGGGAGGAGGAGGTGAGCACTTTGGGGGATGAGGGATTCTAAAGGCTCCTTACAATTATGAGGGCAGGTGAGCCCTGGGAGTCCTCTGTGGGTCTCACTCTTCCTCACTAGCCTGTGGGGTATGACCCCTTGCTTCAGATGCAAAGATTATAAAAACAGACTGCTTTCCCAAGGAGCAGCCCACAGTACCCACACCCCAAGACAGTTACCTCACAATGCAGTTGGGCACCTAGGCTCAAGACTCCCTTCTTTTGCGCTGTATCACTGGCTCTCACCAGCTTCATCCTTTTTAGAGATAAAAGGCTGTGTCTGAAAGGTCAGTTCTGATGGTCCTGGGCCCTTTCATGAAAGTCATCTGAATTGCTCATTTCTTTATTCCTCTCCTCCTATGGCCTGGTTTCGCTCTGACATAGCTCCCGAAGGAATCACTTTGACATTTCGTCAAAAATTGGTTGCAAACTGAGCTGTTTTCAAAAGTAAGGTCTTATTTAAAAAAAAAAATACTTCCCTTTCTTTTGTGGTTCATTAGCATCTTCTATTTTTTTTTTTTTCTTTTTCTCTGTCTCTTTCTACTGGAAGCCAGAAGTATTTCACCCTGGCTTGCCAAATGATTTTTATCTCAGTAGAAAAAGAACTTGCTATTTCCTGAAAATCTACCATCACGACCACCACCACCCCCCTTTTGAAAATACATTTTGTGCTGGGAATCAAAGTCAGGTAACTTGATAAGGAGTTAATGAAAACAAATTAATTCTGTCTGCATTTAAAAGAGAGACAGCTTGGCCTCACAGAGTTATCTTATTTGCTTCCCGAAGTTGGCACTTTCTCGATGTAACACTGTTGAAAACTCTAGGTAGTTGGGGGAAATAAACAAGGGCATACAATTTTCCCACTGGAGTAAGGTGATTATGTGTGTGTAAATTATTCAGATAATTTTTGAGGGGTTGTGGGAGAAATTTCATTCCAACACATCTGGCTAATTGCATCTAAATTGTCATTTTGACCCTCCGTTATGTGGACAATTTGCATTAAATCCTGGGATACAGAATACGAATTCTAAATAGTGTTTGTGTGACAGCTGTAAAAACAGTATTTTAATCATCCGAGGTCTCTCCTTCTGGAATGGGATTGTATAACTGTAGGAGAGGTGTCATGACCCTTACTCCCTCCTCCCCTTTCTAAGCCCTGTGCTCCCAAGGATAGAACATGCTCACTTTATAATCATTCTGGACTTGAAGGAAGACTTCCCAGTTTGAGGAAATATGTATCATTCAAAGCTGGCAGCTTTTATATTCTTGTAGAGTCACTGAAAAAAAAAATGTCGCCCTAAAAGTGACATCACAAGGGGGTAGTCTAGGGGACAAGAGACTACATTTTATATCCAGTCATGCTTTCTTATGTAGCTACCAGAGGAATGGTAACAATGTATTGGAGGTCATTGTTATATGCAGTATTGTGGGGAGTGGGGGCCAGGGTCTGGGCTTGCCAGTGTCATTGTTTGGGGGTTTGTCCATTCTCTTGACTTCCAAAGATGATCAAATCAAAGTAGAGAGGATCAGAGGCGAATAAATGTAGGCATCCTAGGAGCCTTGTGTGGCTTTCTCTGGCCCAAAATAATTACATATCAGGATGCCCTTCTTTTTCTTCCTCCTCCATTAGCAGGTCCTTCTAACTGATAGAAAGTACGTGATGTTAGAATCGGACAGTACAGGGGGTACGGGGGGAGAAGTTGGAGCTGTGTCCGATGTCACTCCAACTCTTGGTCCAGTGAATTTTCTTTTCCTTGTAGGAACCTCAAATGAAGCCATCCTTTTCTCTTTATCAGTTGAAAGAATTTTCTAAAACTCAACTAGAGATTTAAGGGTCTCACAGACTGAGGTGAAAATCCTAGGCTAAAGCTTAAATATTTGCAGAAATGTCTAAGGTGGACATTTCATACCCATCAGGTTTGAAGGTTGCTTTCTAGATCATTTTGCTTCTTTATGGATCTTATTCCAAAAGATGAAGCGAGGGGTGCTCCACATCTTTATGATCTCAACCAAGACATTATATAAATCATTCCACCTCTTTTTAGGGTTCCCTTCTTGTACTGGGTAGCCTTTAGACAGGATGTTCATAAACTGCTTCAGCAGAAACCTCCTGAACCTTCCTCCAGTTCTGGATGTTTCAGTGAGGTGACTGGGAAGAGGGATGGGTCTGTGGTCTGATCCTAAAATCCAACAGCCAGCAACAGTTATTTGCCTCAGGATTTTGGGGTTTGAGATGTTTGGCTGTTGGTTGAAGATGACAGAAAGGGAGAAACCCAGTAGACGGAAGGGAAGATGCTAGCAATGCCAATGGAATTCAGATGGGGGGGGGGGTGGCAAGGACTCTAACATCCTCCAAATAAGGCTCCATTCAAGTAATTGGGCATTTGTGCCTTGAGTTTCTGGATTCCATTCTCAATATGCATGCTGAGTCATTCCATTTTCTTCCTAGGGCTTTTCAGTTTGCCTTCCAGGATTACAAATTGATATTATCTGCTAAGGCAGACCCAGGCTTGTTAGTATCAGGGCTATTTAAAGTTGAGAATGGCCAGGAGATCCTGGGGAAAGTGCAATAGAGAATTATGGAAACATCAATTTAGGTAATCTAAATCAAAACCCTCCTTGTCCCAAGTATCTGGTTATCTATTTCTTTCTCTTTTTTTTCTTTTTTTCTGAGTTATCAATGAGTCAGACAACCAGCACTGCCTTTTGATGATATGGCTTAGCCTACAAACAATCAAGGTAGACTCCTATATTCCCTTTACATATACTATCACGACATAGTTTCTTGTGGCCTCATTATTAGGGCTTTCTCTTAATTTCAGCCAGTTTTCATAGTAAGTAGGGATTCGGGGAAATGATATGGGACGTTTAGGATAAGACATTAGAGAACTTGAACTTGAGTTTCTGATTTACTACTAATAACCTGTATGATCTCAGCAAGCCATTTAACTTGTCTGAGGGTCAGAGATCTCCAGTGGAAACTGGACTAAGATGCTACAACCAAATATGTAGGAAAACCAATGGGAGGGGCCACTGATGGCTATTGTCTCTGTGTCACTCGTGCACAGTTCTTTTTATTAACCTTTTATCGTAAAAGACTTAACCACACTCGCACCAGTACATTTAGGTGAGGAGCTATGATCATTTAAAGGCAATTGTAAACCACAGGTAGTTTAAAGATGAGACGAGGGGGGCACCTGGGTGGCTCAGTCGGTTAAGCGTCCGACTTCGGCTCAGGTCATGATCTCACAGTCTGTGAGTTCGAGCCCCGCGTCGGGCTCTGGGCTGATGGCTCAGAGCCTGGAGCCTGCTTCCGATTCTGTGTCTCCCTCTCTCTGACCCTCCCCCATTCATGCTCTGTCTCTCTCTGTCTCAAAAATAAATAAAAACGTTAAAAAAAAAATTAAAGATGAGACAGGGATGCCTTATCTATGGCAATCTTTCTCTTTCCAGGCTGTTCTGGGGCACTCTTGTGATTTTATTCCTTTGGGTTCATAAAGTTTTCCCTCAGGAGTCTTTGGCAGGCTGCCTGTATTGGTTTTCTATTGCTGTCATAATAAGTTACCCTAAACTTTGTGGTTTAAAAGAACACAAATTAATACCTCATAGTTTCTGTAGGTTGCCCATCCAACATGGGTCTCACTCACCAGGCTGACATCAAGGTGTCGGCAGGACTGTTTTCCTCACCAGAGGCTCTGGGGGAGAGTCCCTTTCAGCTTCATGCAGTTGTTGATGAACTTGGTTTCTCAGGGTTGCAGGACTGAGGCCCCTGTTTCCTTGCTGGCTGTTGGCAGGGAGTGGCCAGCTGTCCTGGGCTCCCAGCTTCCTTCCTCCTTCTTCAAAGTCAGCAACAGCAAGACAAGTCAAAATTTAAGTTTTGGCCTCCCCTTTGGCCTCCTTGTGCTGGATAATCCAGGATAGTCTCCCTACCATAAGGTCAGATGATTAGTAACTTTAATTTTCTCTGAAAATTAACACAACAATACCTAAATTAAATGTTTGAATAACCAAGGGCTGGAAATCATGGGGTGTGGAGGAAGCATCAGATTCTAAAGAGTTGTCCTACAGGTAACATACTTATTATCAGTTATCAGCACCTTTAGGAAATTAGCCTAATAGGTGGGTTTCCAGCATTGCTGCCAGCTAAAAGGAGTAGGATGATTTTTTTTTTAAGGCTAAATGGGACATTACATGGGAGATTACTTCAGTGTTTAGGTTCAAGGGTTAGAAACTTTTGGCAGGGAGTATATGAGGGCAGTGAAGATCTAAGCCAGGTTGTAGAGACAGAGAAAGGCTCACTTATTGGAAAAAATAAAATAATAAAATAAAATAAAATAAAATGAAATGGAATAAAATAAAATAATAAAATAAAATAAAATGAAATGAAATGAAATGAAATGGAATAAAATAAAATAATAAAATAAAATAAAATAAAATAAAATAAATAGAGATGACCAAGGGGGAAAATCATTTACTTAACACTATGCTGCTGTGTTTGAGATTGAGATGTATCTACTGATTTGTAACTAATACAATATCTAGAAATATACAGCATGCTCACTGGAAATATAGCTTTGAAAATAAATGGAAAAAATATTCAAATATGTTAAAAAAGATTTGAGAAAATATTTGAAGAGATTTGCTTGAGCTGGGTATGGAAGAAATCCTCCCGTCTCCCTTTCACCCTCCTTAGATTTTATAATTGCGCCCAATTTCTATTTAACGTACTCTTTGTCACTATGTAAGTAGTTTTACAGAGATACATGCATAATGTTTAAATAAAATATATATGCTATATCAAAATATCTTCAGGAAGTAAGACTCCACTGCCTTGTTTGGTGACATTATGTATATATACTGTATATACATTCTATTTGTCCGTAAGTATTGGTATGGAGATGATAGATAGATAGATAGATAGATATGGATAAATGTAGAAATTGACATAAGTATGTTATCATTATACAGGCATAAATACAAGACCTCACATTCTCAAATAAAACCAACTGCAATACCACATTAAAAACAAAACAAAACAAAACAAGCCTATAACAAGTTTCATTTTCACCCAGATTCCATTATTCCATGACCCTTTCTCTTTTAATCTGCCTTGGAGTAGATGTAGATCTCATTCAAATATCCAGAGTCATTCCCGTTACAAGTCCTTTCCAGGACAATGGGAAATATATTCGATTTACATGTTCATTTTGTGGTCATCAAGGTTTCCTGTCCGTGGTCCTTCTGTGAATTCCCTTTGGGCTTAGTTTGGCCCATGCTTATAGAAGTGACTGGAAGACACACTCGCACAGAGTTTGACCCACCCACAGTACCTGGGGTTTTTCAAATCATACATCTGTCTGGGTCAAGTTGACTATTGTCCGGTGTTCAGGTCCTTGACTGGAAGTAACAAGACTAAGGGAGAAAAGAAATCATATCCTGTCAATAAGCGCTGAAAATATTTAGTGTGGCAAGCTCTGTGTTTTCTTTCTTATGAAAAGCTGATTAATATTCAGTGGTTGAAGGTTAATACCCCATTCATTTTATTCACTTTACATCCTGCACACAGCAGTGACTGTTCCAATTTCAACTCCTAATTCATACAAATCTGGTTCCAATCAGGAGATTAGTAACTTACTGCCTAAGCAGAAACAAATCACACAATTGCTAAGCTTATCTTTCTACCCATGCACAGACATGTACATGTGCTTGAAATGGACTCATTCATGGACAGATGCAAATGCATACAGACCAGCAAAGTCCAATCAAGGTGGATATATCTAGAAAAATTTTATTTGCTTATGCAGGCATGTGATAAGAACAGATAGATGAAACGGACCCCAGAAAGCGTTGTCTAAATAAACTCGTATGTGCAACAGTCTTTAACCTTACTCAATATTTGTGTCTTTGCAAAGTTTTCTGTATCACAAATATTCCTGTGCTGAATCATATTTTCAAAGTATTAGGACAAGACATTATTAAAAGATTCTTTATACTATATCCTTTCATAGAATAGGGTATTATTTTGTAAATTATCCACAACCACTCAATCTATTTGTTTATAAATTCATTTTTATATTTGAGAAGTTTTGTAAAGTTGGACAGATCACTTTTTTTTTTAAGAAGACGAAATTGCTACAGGAAGGATAAACTTGAGAGTAATGATAATGAAGGTTTTTCTGATCCTATGAGTAAAGCTTCAAAACAGGTCACCAAAGTAGGGAGGGCATTTGCATTTTCTGATGACCTTTTGAAATCGTATCTCATTTGTCTAGAAAGGATTAAGGAGGGACCTGCAGGGGTCTGTCTTAGGGCTCCTTCCAGGTTAGTGAGCCTGCGATTGGGAGAGATCTGTCTGTAGTCACTGTAGGAAAGGTAAGTTTAGGTGGACATCTGTATTCAGGGTAGGAAGGAGAGGAAGGCAGGTACGTCAAGATGTTTGCATTTTTGGATGATGGCACACAACAGTTGACCTAAAGAATTCATCGTCTAGGGGCACCTGGGTGGCTCAGTCGGTTAAGTGTCCAACTTGCTTTTCACCTCGGGTCATGAACTTGCGGTTTGTGAATTTATGCCCCGCATCAGGCTCTGTGCTGATGGTATAGAGCTTGCTTGGGATTCTCTCCCTCTTTCTCTGCCCCTAAGCCGCTTGCTCTCTCTGTCTCTCTCTCGAAATAAGTAAATTTTTAAAGATTAAAAAAAAGGAATTAATCATCCCGGTGATTGGCAATCTAACGGTGAGAATAACTGGAACTAAGGTGTTTTTTTTTCCTTTTTAAAAATTTTTTTAAAAATATTTATTTTTGGGAGACAGAGACACAGAGTGCAAGCAGGGGAGGGGCAGAGAGAGAGGGAGACACAGAATCTGAAGCAGGCTCCCGGCTCCCAGCTGTCAGCACAGAGCCTGACGCAAGACTTGAACCCACGAAGTGCAGGATCGTGACCTGGGCCAAAGTCGGATGCCCAACCGACTCAGCCACCCAGACGCCCCATCCTTTTTTTTTTTAGTAAGTTTTTTATTGTTGTTGTTGTTTTGTATTTCTTTCCGGTTTCACAACATATGTGTTGTGTTGCTTAAAAAAAAAAAGGATTCAATGGGATGAAGAAGAAAGTCTTGGTATTAAAGACTAAATGCCTTATCTGAGGGCCTCAATTCTGGTTATAGTTTTTTCCTAAAAAGATATTTCCTAAAGCCTTGCAGAGCTAGGAATCAATGAGAGACTCTTCCAGCTTATCTGAAAGCCTGAATCTCATCTATCACCTACAGACTTCTATGATTCTATCCTTTTTTCCTTTCCTCTTTGACCTTTATATTAGGAAAAAAAGGCAAAATACAGAATTTTGGGCTACAAACATGCCCCAAACAAATAAACAATCCTGTCTTAGAATCCTGTCTCTTCCACTTACCAGCCTGGATGGTCTTGGCCTCTTCAAACGTCCAAATCTGGGCTCAAGATGAAAAATTGCAAGAGATAAAGATGATGACAAGCATATCGTGGGCCCTCAGTGGTGACGATCACCATGGCTTTGCTGTGAGGGCTACGCGGTCTCTATCTGAGGAAGCATTTGGAAATTGGTACATTGCAGAGAAAATTATACATCCTTATTATTTCTCCGTGCAGTTATATTTCAAATGGCCTGAATGGCTTTCATCCGCCCCGTGTCTGTCTACTTTCCAGACAAATTCCAGCTCTGGTCAGTGACCATCTGTGTTCTCTTTGAATCGTAGGGAAACACAACCCCTCAACTCTTGAGCTAAGTCAAACATCTTCTAGCTGTTGCTGAAGCCCTGGGTCGGCAACGGGCCGAGGAACTGGGGAAGTTTCTATCAGTGAGGACTGTATCTCTAAAAAAATTTACGATGTCCTTGTCAAAAATGTTTGAGGGACGCCTGGGTGGCTCAGTCGGTTGATCGTCTGACTTCCGCTCAGGTCATGATCTCGCGGTTCGTGGGTTCGAGACCCGTGTCGGGCTCTGTGCTGACAGCTCAGAGCCTGGAGCCTGCTCCGGATTCTGTGTCTCCCTCTCTCTCTGTTCCTCCCCACTCACACTTTTTCTCTCTCTCTCTCTCTCAAAAATAACTAAACATTAAAAAAAAGTTTTTTAAAAACTTTTTTTTAATGTTTGAGAATATGGAAGTCCAGATCCCAGATTAATGTCCCTGGAAATCAGATGTCATCCTTACCTGGGGAAGAACTTGGAGTCTCAGGTGGGACTTTTCTAACCACCTGGCCTATGTCATCCTTTTAAATTGTGGCAACATACACATAACATAGAATTTACCTTGTTAACCACCTCTAAGTGTAGGGTTCAGTGGCATAAGTACATTCACATTGTTGTACGGGATCACTGCCATCCTTCTCCAGAACTCCTTCCTCTTACAAAATGGAAACTCTGTCCCCATTAAACACCAACTTTCCATTTCATCCTTCTCCCCGACCCTGGCAGCCTCCATTCTACCTCCCGTCTCTATGAATTTACCGACTCTTGCTACCTCCTATAAATAGAATCGTACCTATATGTCCTTTTATGACTGGCTTGTTCCACTTAGCATCATGTCCTCAAGGTTCACCCATGTGGTAGGTACCATCCCTTTTCGTGCCAGGAGAGTGGGAGTGATGTCCCTCGAGGACATCTGGGGGTATCAAGGATCCAACATGTTTAGAGTCTCTGTGAGGTCACTGGGTACTGACAGGAACCCAGGGGGGTGATAGCAACATTAGCTTCACTCCTTATTGGTGATGATAAACCACCCCTTAGCAGCTCCAGACTTGCAGGGCTTCTGAAGAGAATTCTAGAAGACACGGACGGGATCCTGACAGAAAAGCCCACACCCTCAGTGACTCGGAGGTGGCGATCCCTTTGGGGAGACTTGGAGGCTGTGTCGTAATGGGGTTTCTCACTGCTTAGCACTTAGCACTCTCTTTTTATTTTGCAGATGCCATCAGGAGGGACTCTGGCTTGTGGAAATACTATGTTCTCTTCCTGCCTTCGGGTGACTGTACAAACTTAAAAAAAAAAAAAAAAAAAAAAGCCCAGGCTGCAGCTCCACACAGGGTGTCTAGCCAAAATGCAAAGTTTTACCACAGCACACAAGTAGACAGTGTTTTTCAAGTGCGGGAACCGAGTGAGGTGCCTTTCAGCACCTTTGCCGGCACCTTCTTTAAAAATGATTTAAATTGGAGGCAATAGCATCGAACGCTGAACATCTGACATTCAGACAAGACTTAATGAATCATACACTTTAACAACATCACTCTCCTCCAGCCACTTCACTTGGAGTCCATGGTGGTTGTTTCTCCCCCCCATAAAAACATTTGTTCTGCAGACCATTTGCTGGTTAGAGTGTCCTGGGCAACTCTTCATTCATGGCAGGGAGAGCTGGTCCAAGACACACTGCAAACCTGAGTTCCCCCCGTGTCCAGTCTCTCCGGCTCTGAACTTCAGACTCGAGAGACAACGGTGGTTCTTCGGAACCCGACTTAGAACCACCTCGGTCTCTCCCCAGCGCGGTCTACTGCAGCGCATTTGAGCTGCGCGACCAAATGTCCCCAACCTACAACAGCCAGTGCTGTCATTTGACTGACTTGAATCAAACTGACAAAAAAGCTATGACTCTGTGGATCGGAAAATACCAGTGTTAGGGGGAAAAGACAACAATTCTGATATTCAGGTTGGAGCAAATCATTATCTTCAGTGGTGTTATTTAATCCTCTCTCCGTGGGGGTGACAGTATGTCTCATAGCTTGCCTGACAACTGCTAAGGACACAGGCAGCGTGGTCCAAGGTTGCCCAGCTTCACCAAGGACCATAAGCTATTGTCTCACACACCTTTTGGACGGGTTACCAACTCAACGCCACTGGCAGAGAAAGCGGGAAGGGGGGGCATTCCCTCGGGGCTGCAACGTATGCAAACAATTTAATCTTCCAATCCAATCCTTAATGTAAATGTTTAATATAAACCTGATGTTAACACGATGTACATGAATTTATTGGCCGGCAAAGCTGGGATTTACATCATTCTGAAAATCAGATGTTCTTTGCAGCAGGGATTGGGAAAACCTTTAAATATGGCAAGGTTTTCCCTCTGAATGGCAGGTGCATCCCTAACGCGCACAGGCCCAGGGCTCCCCCGGGGGACTGGGTGTTCACAGATGCCAGATCCCGTGTGCAAGTTAAAAGATCCTCAGCTGTTGCTTTGTATACCTCCCCGTGAATGGCAGGTTACATTCTAGACTGGTTACTGGCAAACTAAGGTCTAGGGGCCAAATCAGGCCCACAGATTGTTTGTCTTTTTAACAACTTTCATGAAATATAATTGATATACAAGAAATAGCACATATGTAATGTATACAATTTGATGAGTTTGGACATAAGCGCACACCTGCGAAACTGTCACTACAATCAAGGCGATAGACGCATCCATCACCCCCGAAAGTTTCCTTGTGTCCCATTGGGGTTTTTTTTGTTGTTTGGGTTTTGTTTTGTTTCGTTTTGTTTTTGTACTTTGGGGTGAAGAACACTTAATGTGAGATCTACCCTCTTAACACATTTTTAGGGGAAGGCGTTTAATGGAAATAAGTTTTGGTTATGGAAGAAGAGTACCTTCTAGGGATCTTCTGTAGAACACAGTGTCTGTCATTAACAATACTGAATTGCCCACTGCCTGTTTTTGCATGGTACACAAGCTAAGAAAGGGTTAAAGGGTTGAAAAGAATAGAGAAAAGGGAAGGGGTACCTGGGTGGCTCCATCTGTTAAGCTTCTGACTTCGGCTCAGGTCATGATCTCACGGTTTGTGGGTTCAAGCCCCACGTCAGGCTCTGTGCTGGCAGCTCAGAGCCTGGAGACTGCTCGGGATTCGGATTTTGTGTCTCCCTTTCTCTCTACCCCTCCCCTGCTCATGTTCTATCTCTCTCTCAAAAATAAATAAGCATTAAAAAAAATTTTTAAACAAAGGGAAATAGCATTTTATGACATGTGAAAAATCTATGAAATTCAAACTCTGGTCTCCATGAAGTTTCATCGGAACACAACCATGCTCGTTCACTTGTGTGGGGTCTGTGGCTGTCTCTTCAACATAGTCGTAGAATTGCGTAGTTGTGGTGGTGGCTCTGTGGCACAGACAGGCTCAAATATGTACTCTTTGGCTCTTCGTGGAAGAAGTTTGCGGCCCCCTGCTCAATGCAGTCTGCACAGTGATAATGACAATGGTGGCTAGCAATTATTGATGGCTTCTTTACATTGTGCCCACAGGATGCATACTGCCTGCCCCTTCAGCACACGGTGTGCAGTATGTTAATTTCCACATAAACAATTATATTTGCTAAGTGTTTGTGGGTTTGTCATCCTTAGGGACCTTACCGTTGTTTACTTCTACGCCTCCAGATTTGGACTTTTCAAAATGTTAACAATTATCAGGAAGAAATAAAAATAGTCATAGTTTTGTTTTTTTTTTTTTTTTTTTTTTACTCCTTCAAATTTTACCATCACTCCAGATATTTGATGCTGGGTAAATTAGGTATTAAACAAAACTGGCTACTCATCAGTATGACCAGGGGAAACTTAGAAGATGCCTGTACTTAATGAAGCAGGGTCTGCGGATGGAACCCAGAACTTTTGTTTGTTTGGTTTTCATTTTTAGGCTTTACCAGTGATGCTTAGATTCAGCCTGATTTGGGAAAAAACCGGCCAAGATTATTATTTTATTGTACACCCTTCAGAAGGATAAAGCCTGTATTGTGAATACCACCTGATTGGGAACTCTTTGAGAGTAAAACTCATGTCCCTATTTTCTTAATCTCTGGCCTCCCGAGCCCCAAATTCCCCCAACTCCACCCCCCCCCCGCCCCATGCCCTCCATTGCCACAAGGGTAATAAGATAGGACTTTGCACATAGGAGGTGCCCAAACGTGGTTACTTGACTGACTAGATAGCACAGTTCCTGATAATAAGTGTTGACCTCCTCCCCCTGCTTGGGAAAGAACTTATCTATGAAAATAAAACAGTACCCACAGAACACTGAATGCTTACATGAAAATATTTAGGGCAGTCTGGGACTGGCCCAGGTTGCAGCTTTTGTTCCTGACCAAATTTTCACAAAGGAGTCAGACTGACCCTCACTGAGACTGAAAATTCCTATCTGGCCTTAATGTAATCTCCTAGAAAGGTGAGGAGTAATTATCAGCAGATTTAATATCTGTAGTTTTATGATGGGATCCTAATTTTTTTCCTCCAAGCTTTTAGGATTAATATCCCTAGTTTATAGGCTGCATGGAAACGTCTCTTTGGCCCCTCCGAATGAAATAATTAGCTACACATGCTATCCAACACTCTTCTATGCTTTGGCCCCTCATTAGTTTCAAATCTCAATTTAATTTCCAGGAGAAATAGTTCAGGGTTTCCTGAGACTTAGCAATTGAATCTGACCAACGGCAGGGGGTCCAGTACCCAGACTGCTTTTTTTTCCTGGTCCCGCCTCCGCCTCTCACCACGGCCCCCCCCACCCCCCCCCCCCATCAGATCTCTGTAAGATTCAATTTTGCTGCCTCTGTGTTTGCAAATGGGACAGACCAGAAATTGTTTCCTGAAATACAAATGCTTCCATTTGTTCTCTTCCTAATTGCTCCTGGAGTTCGATTTGGAGCCGGTAGCTTTCTGGAATAGTTTTTCATAGGTTGATCTGTGGTAAATTGATATGGCCCTAGAATCAAACATCTGAATTGCTAACTCAAGAGAAATGATGCTAATTTGCCATTAATTCATTTGATGGTAACTGTATGTAAATGCCAGTTTTGTCCTCATTGCCGTAACTCTGCTGCTACTCCTCAAACCCTGAAGCACATGGGTAGTTCTTTTTTAGTTTCAGCTTGCAGATGTACACATGGGTTTGGCCATCCTGGAGAAGGAAGATTGGTAGGCTCTTATCCATGAGCTCTGAGCCCCACTTTTGACCACCAAGTAAGTAGTAGACTTTAAAGAAGGTAAACATGTTTGAAGGCAATGCTCTGTTATGGTGATAAAGCATCAAACTTTAAAGACTATTTTGGTAAATTTAGGTATTCGTCTTAGAGAACCTCTCGTCCTAACAAAAGAAAAAAAAAATGGAGTGGAAATTTTGAGATGTGAAGAAGCCATGAGAAAGAAATTGCGTACGAGGAGGACAGCATGTGAAGAATGGTCTTGCACTACCTTGCAAAATTATGAAATGACACTGGCCATCGGTCATGTCTGGGAAAATGTTAACATGTCTAGAATGCAATGCTTCGTGTATATAATTTATACAGAAATGGGAAAATGTACTGCATGAGCACTCTCCACTAAGTGCTACCTCTGGAAATTTCCTTGGCATCTTTGATCAAGTGGAGTTGTTTTATTTTGTTTTTTTCCTCCTTGTCAGGAGGAAATTGGAGGCTTCTGATAACTATATTCTTGCCAGGTGGAGATATGATGAGAAAAGTATGGATTTCAGTGTCAGAGAGAAATAAGTTGGGTTCTGAGTTTTACCGTTTATTAGCTGTGCCCAGTTAGGTGAGGCCCTCAACCTTATAAAGCCTCAATTTCCTCATGGCTATATTATTCCTATATGTTGGTATTGAGAATTAATGGGAAAAAAATTATGTATACAATATATTAGTAAATATTACTTCCATATCAGAGCTCACATTTCAGTATTTCAAAATGTGGCCATTTTTGTTTTAGGCACTTAAATCCTCCTTATCCGTCCCTGGACATATTGAGTTCTTTTTCTGCTGTGTAGTTTTGTTCATTGTTTTTTTTTTTTTTTTTAACAACCTAAGTTATTTAAATTGTGAAAAAAAACATCATGGAGTGCTTGCCTGGTCAACCATCCCCTGAAATTGGAATAGCATGGATATGATTAGTTGAGCTCCTAAAAGAATAGTCCATTAATTTATGAATCTTTTCAAAAACAAAACTACGTGATACCTTTATGAAGACTCCATGGAATTTTCCATGAAGTTGGGGTTGTCAGAAGACGGGACATTGAGGTGTTTTTTTTTAAGTTTGTTTGTTTATTTATTTATTTAGAGAGAGAGAGACAGAGAGCAAGTGGGGGAGGGGCACAGAGAGGGAGAGAGAGAATCCCAAGCAGGCTCTGCATTGTCAGCACAGATCCCGATGCAGATCTCAAACTCAAGAGCTATGAGATCATGACTTGAGCCGAGATCAAGATGCTTAACCAACCGAGCCACCCAGGCACCCCTGTTTTGTTTTGTTCTGTATCAGGGAGAGAATGAGGGGGGAAGGGAACAGTAGACTCAGGTAAACAAGTGAGGGCAGATAAAGAGGTTTAAAGACAGAGGATATATGGAACCCTCTTCTTAAGGACTAAAGGATACTCTCAAGCAGGGCTATATTTGAGAGACTAGAAGTGGTTCAGCTGCAAAATAAGAATAGGAAGAAAGAGGGGTTTGCTTACGCTGAGGATTAGCATCCTGGCAGACCAAGGCAAGACCCTCCATGGCTTGCTCCATGCCTGGCTCTCTTTGCTTCTACTAGTACCTATCCAAATGGGTTTTCCTGCCCAGGTCTGTGTCTTCAATCCATACTCACTACGTCATTTGCAGGCTCCACACTTAACCCTCCAAAAATTTTCCCTGACCAATTACATTTCATGACCAATCACTTAGTCATTGTTCTATTCATACTTAGGTATGTAGAATGAACTATAGTATAACACTGCCATTTTCTTTCCAGTTATAATTATTAAACACAGACCTATTTCCTCTTTCCCTCTCAACAATAACAATTCTGAAAGCAAGAGGTTGTGTTCAGATGTTATATTAATCGCACAGTAATAGGACCTAGCATTATACTGATCACATAATAGGCAACTTTGTAATGCCTGTTGGAGTGAATTTATTTGATTGTATTAAAACAAAAAAACAGTTACAGAATTACCTATTTGGTCTTCTCCTATTGCTTGGTTCACAACTAACTTTGCTGCTCACTTTAGACTATATTGGCTGAGAACAGAAGATTTTGATTTAAAAATGCCATTATTATGCATGAAGGACAGCAAAGCAATTAGTTCTCAAATATCAGACTAAGTTTTGAACTGAAGTTTGTCTTCTTGAAGCTTAAGGAGATAAAAGCGGAATCTGGTTACCCTCCTGGAAGTTTGCACCAGCTCCTGGCCTACTGAAATTACATGGCTTTAGGATTCAACTTTTGTACTGTATTCTTGCCTAGTGACCTGTAGGTTCTGGTGCAAAGTTGGGGATGCTAACTGGGTGCATTATCCCCAAATGAACAAAACATTTTCGGGGTGATGTCACAGTTCACCATTGGATGTTACCATTAGATTTCAGTTCAATGGTAATTTAAATCCTTTTTCCTCCACATATTATTCATCAGAGCCCCTCTTCATCTTTGGTCCTTTACAATCCTGAATCAGTGCTCATCCTAGAAATGGACACCAAGAGAATTGTATCAGAATCCCCTAGGGCTCAGGGGAAAGAAAATCATGACACAATGGTCTTATTAAGAAAGATTTATTATAGGGGCTCCTGGGTCAGTTAAGTGTCCGACTTCGGCTCAGGTCATAATCACATGGCTTGTGGTTTCGAACCCCGTGTTGGGCTCTGTGCTGACAGCTCAGAGCCTGGAGCCTGCTTCGGATTCTGTGTCTCCCTCTCTCTCTCTGCCCCTCCCCTGCTCGCACTCTGTCTCTCTATCTCTCTCAAAAATAAATAAACATTTAAAAAACACTTAAAAAAAAAAAAAGAAAAGTTTATAAAGTCAAACAATAAAATGACCTGGGATAAGGAAATGAAGGTGTGATTAATTCTTTTGTTTAGAAATGGTCTTCCGGGGTTTGGATTCCTTCTGACGGCTTTGTCAATCTTAGCATATCATTTAATACGATCTTTGTTCTTACCCAACTCGTCTTGCATTTGAAAGATGACTGCCACAGCTTCAGGGGTCACAGACAGACCCATCACCATGAGGCAGAAAGGGGCCTCCGCTTTCTAGCTCTTCTTAGTTACAAGGAAACTCTTCCTTGAAACCTCTCCCTTCTCACACTTCCCTTACATCCCATTGGTAAGAAGTGGGCCACATGTCCTTTTCTAAACCAATCACTCTCCAGGAGAAAAGGATTATACAATTGAGTGAGACTAATCAGTATTCATCCCCCTTTGGTCACAAGCTGAAGGAATGAACAGTTGAACAAAATCCAGGCAGGCTGGCATAGAAGGGTGAGGGATGGGTGGGTGTGTGGGTAAGGCCATCAGTAAAGGATAGTGCTTGCTATATTGAAGAATGTACCACAAAAGAGGCTTACGGAATGTCTCCATTGAGATAAGGTACAAACAGCTCTGCTAAAAGTTGACAAAGGCTAGTTGACTTCTTAAGAGTTAGACACATACCCTTGCTACAATATTCAGGGCTGTGGGCTTAGATGAGTGGATTCCACATTCTGCATTGTTTGATTGCCTCTGTGTCTCCCTTGTAAGACTATGACATTGGGTGGCTCAGTCAGATGAGCGTCTGACTCTTGATTTTGGCTCAGGTCATGATCTCACAGTTGGTTCAGTCAGATGAGCATCTGATTTGATTTTGGCCCAGGTCATGATCTCACAGTTTGTTAACTAGAGCCCCATTTCAGGCTCTGCTAACAGCATGGAACCTGTTTGGGATTCTCTCTCTCTCTCTCTCTCTCTCTCTCTCCCTCTCTCCCTGCCCCTCCCCCACCTTGCTCTCTCTCTCTCTCAAAACAAGTAAATTAACATTAAAAAAAAAAAATAAAGACTGGGGCGCCTGGGTGGCTCAGTCAGTTAAGTATCCGACTTCGGCTCAGGTCATGATCTCACGGTTCATGCATTCAAGCCCTGCCTCGGGCTCTGTGCTGATGGCTCAGAGTCTGGAGCCTGCTTCTGATTCTGTGTCTCCCTCTCTCTCTGCCCCTAACCCACTCGCATTCTGTCTCTCTCTTTCAAAAATAAATAAACATTAAAAAAAATAATAATAAAAAGAAGAAGACTATGACATCGGGTACTGTTAGAGGAAGTGATATTGAATTCTTGCAATTTGGTTATTGCCAAAGCCACAGCATGATGAATCGGAGTTCTTTCAAGTTTTTGCTGGATACCTACCTCCAACATGAACAATAGTAGCAATGCTATATAAGACCTGCATTAAGTTTCAAGCTTGATTTAGTGCCAAATCCTCCAAAAAAGAACCAGAATTGAGGGAAATGGAGATAATCAGAAGTTTAGACCTCATATTGAGTTGTTTTTATTGGCTGGCATAATGCATGGATTATTTCCCTCTTCATGGAACAAAACATGATACCACATTTCTTTACAATTAAATTAAAGCTAAAGAACAACAAAGACATTATCATTCATATGATGCATTTGAAAGATATTGCTAGCACTCGATTGGAATAAAGGATAGAATGCCTTTACTTTGTTGCCTTATGAAATGCCAAGTTTCAAGGGCAAATCCTATTAAGGGCTTTAGTTCCTGCCTGATATTTTACTTTGTTCTCTGCTAGCTGCCACTGCATGGAGATGTCTGAAGATTGCTCAGGCTCTGGTTGGACTTAATCCGGAAACTGAAACTTCTAAATGGGGGAAATTTGCCCATTCCTTTATTCTGTCATCTATTTATGAACTATCTACCATATTTATAATAATTTTATTGTAATTGCCTGCTTACTTATTGAGTCCCTCCGCTAGTCTGGAAGCTTCTGGTGAAACTTGTTCCCAGTTGTATCTTCAATGCCTGGCATAATAAGCACTCAGCAAATATTTATTCAGTGTTGGAACTCTCAGTGACCTTATAATCTGAGAAGGAAGATAAGACATGTAAACAACAACAACTACAAAAATATTATGTTGGGCTGAGGGGCTGCCACAAAGGAGTTATTAGAATTTTGAAGACAGAGGGGTACCTGGGTGGCTCAGTCAGTTAAGAGGCCAATTCTTGATTTCATCTCAGGTCATGATCTCATGGTCATGAGTTCAAGCCCCACATCAGACTCTGCGCTCACAGTGTAGAGCCTGCTTTGGATCATCTGTCTCCCTCTCTTTGCCTCTCTCTCTCTCAATCTGTCTCTCTCTCAAATAAATAAATAAATAAATATTAAAAAAAAGAATTTGGAAGACAGAGAAAGACCCCAAATAATATACTCATTCATGTTTGGGTCAGGAGGGAATTATCTATCTATCTATCTATCTATTTATCATCTATCTACCTACCTACCCTCCTACCTACCTACTTATACAGCACACTTTAGTTCTCTATTTAGAAGTCATAAACAAGCCAAGCAAATAAATTGATACAAAAGTTTTGAGAGGGTATAAATGTATTTATTGGCAGTATTTACTCAGTTTGTTTTCTATTTAACATATAGGCAATCTATATGAGTTCCTCACAGATAGCAGATAGTAAGGTGTTGCTTTTCTATACAATTTAGCACACCCTCTACTCTGAATATTTAGGCCATTCACATTTAGTATCATTATTGAGACCATACACATAGCCATCTCGCTATGTGTTTCCTATTTGTCCTATACATTGTTTCTTTCTGTGTTCTTTTTTCTTCTTTTTGTGGTGAGGCTGGGATTGACTGAATACTTTTACTTACCTATTTTACTTCCTCTATTTTGATAGTCTAGTTAGAATTAGTGTTATACCACTTCATTTACCATACATCATAAATATAAGAGCTGTATTAGTTAGGATTCTCCAGAGAAACCTAACTCATGTTTATATAAAAGGAGATTTATTATGAGGAATTGCTTATGTGATTGTGAAGCCTGAGAAGTCCCACCATCTGCTGAATGTAAACTGGACACCAGGTGGGTAATTCTAGTCTGAGTCCAAAGGCCTGACAACCAGGGGGAATTGATGGTATAAATCCCAGTCCGAGGGTAGGAAAAGACTGATGGTCCCAGTTCAAACAGGTAGGCCAGAAGACAAAGGGGCAGATTTCTCCTTCCTCTGCCTTTTTGTTCTATTCAGACTCTCAGTGGATTGGGTGATGCCCACACTGAGGCGGGGGCAATTGCCTTCACTGAGTCCACACATTCAATCTCTAATCTTATCCAGAAACACCCTTGTAGACACACCCCGAAATCACAATCTGGGCACCCCATGGTTCAGTCACATCGACACATAAAATTAACCATCACAAGAGCCTGATAGCAGAATAATTTCAGTTACCACGCCCTTAATCCTTTTCCCTATACTTTACTTGTACATATGTTATAAACCCTAGATTGGATATTATTTCTGTTGTAAATAGTTATTTGTCTTCTAATGAAATTAAAGAAAAATAGCTGATATTTTATTATATACCCCTATAGGTACCATTTTTGGTGCACTTTTCTCTTTTCTGTAGATTCAACTTCTGTCTTGTATTTGTTCATCTTTAGGCTGAAGAAAGTCCTTAGTATTTCTTGTAATGTTGTTCTCTTGACATTCTTATTCTATCCTCATTTTTGAAGAATATTTTCCCTGCATAAAAAAATAATATGCAATGACCCTTTTTATTTCTTTCACTTTAAAGATGTCATTCCATTGTCTTCTGGCCTCCGCTGTTCTGATGAGAGGTTAGCAAAATTTGTGCTGGTAGTCACCACTGCATAACATGTTATTTTTGTTTGGCTGCTTTCAAGATTTTCTCTTCATCTTTGGTTTTTAAAAATTTGACTGTGATGTGCCCTGGAGAGATTTTCCTTGTATTTATCCTGCTTGGAGTTTGCTCAGCATCTAGCATGTATAGATTGATGTTTTTCACCAAATTTGGAAATTATTTGACCATTTTTCCTTCAAGCCTTTTTTTTCTTTTAGTTTTTTTAAATTAAAAAAAAATTTTTTTAGTTTGTTTTTGTTTTTGTTTATTTTTTTTCTCATATGCTATGTTTTCCTCCTGGGATACCATATATATATAATATTATATATATATATTATATATAATATTATATATAATATATAATATATAATATATATTAATATATAATATATAATATATAATAATATATATTAATAATATATATAATATAATGTATATTAATAATATATATAATATATAATATTATATATTATATACATATACCATATATATATATAATTATATATATATATATATATATATATATATATATATTAGACTCCTTGGTATTCCTTGGTATTCTCCCACAAGTTACTTGGGTTCCATGTATCTCAATCTTTTTGTTTTTTTTTTTTCCCCTCTGTGTTCTTCAGTTTAGATTGTTATTTATCTGTACTCAAATTTGCTCACTTTTTCTTCCTCTAAATCCAGTGTGTTGTTATGCCTCCCCATGTTTTGTTTTTGCTTTTTTAAATTACAGTTCTAGAATTCCCAATTGGTTCTTTTTCTTATGACTGGTAGTCATTAAGACTGTAGTTTTCCCTAAGTTCTTAAGCAAATGTTTAATACCTATGTTAAAGTCCTTGTCTGCTATTTACAACATCTGGGTAACCTTGAGATCACTTTCCGTTGCCTGTTTTTTTGTTTTTGTTTTTTCCCTGATTATGAGTCACATTTTCCTTTCCTTTGCATGGTTAGCATTTTTCTTAGTCATTTGATGAATATTATGTATAATACATTGTAAGGAGGCTGGATTATATGGTCTGTTTTCAAAGGTGTTACGTTTTACCCTGGCAAGCAAATAATATACTAGATGTTCTCCTCGATCCTGTTGGAGCTTCAGTTTAGGCTTTGTTAGGGCAATCTAAAGTAGTCCTTACTGTAGCACCTGCATTGACAAAGTTTTCTTAAAATATAAATATTTCAAATAAAAATTTTAGATTTGTAAGCTCTATTGTCTCTGTTGCAACTGCTCAACTCTGCCACTGTAGCATGAAAGCAGCCATAAAAATATATAAGTTACTAGGCATGACCGTGTTCCAAGAAAAGTTTATTTACAAAAACATATGGTCTGTCCACAGGCCATAGTTTGCTGATCCCTGCTGTAGAACACGGGCCTTCTTCCTAAGGAATGGCCTCACAGGTATCCAATAGCATGCACGAGACATTAATAATATCTCTCTACTCTGGGTGTAACAATAATTCAGTGTCTCCCAGTACTATGTAACCCCTAGAGTCTCCCTTCCATTCTTTTTTCTTTTTTTAAATGTTTATTTACTTTTAAGAGAGAGACAGAGACAGAGCATGAGTGGGGGGAGGGGCAGTCCCTTCCATTCTTAATACTGAAGTAGCTTCTCTCTGTAAGGACTCAGCGTCTCACCAAGCAAATCTGCAGCCCAGCCCTTGGCTGAATAAGGTGGTGCAGAACCCTACACAGGCCACCTGTACCATTCCTCACTCCCCCTTGCCACATGTACTTTAACCCTTTCTAGAACCCTGCCCTGAAATTTTCTACTTGCATTAGTATTCCTTTATTTATTTGTCTATTTATTTATTTATTTATTTTGAGAGAGGGGGAGACAGCATGAGTGAGGTGGGGCAGAGAAAGAGGGAGAGAGAGAGAATCCCAAGCAGGCTCTGTGCTGCCAGTGCAGAGCCCCGTGCAGGGCTTGAATTTAGGAACCGTGAGGTCAGGACCTGAGCTGAAACCAAGAGTTTGATGCTTGGCCGACTGAGCCAGCCAGGCGCCCCATGTTAATATTCCTTGACTCTGGTCTCTGCCCCCTCAGCTCAGCAGGACTGCCAGGCTCTTTGGGTTCTACCTCTTTGTGCCATGCTTGGGAAATTCTCCCTGGCAGAGAGCCCATTGAACGTGGGGAGCTTATCTCATACACTTCCCTTATCTCAAGGATCTTAATCCAGGGACATTCATCTTCCAATGACTGAAAATAGGTACTTTATGTATTTTGACCGATGATTTTATTTTTGTTTACAGGAAAGAGCAACTCTCATAGCAGCTGTGTCATCAGGGCTTGAAGAAGTCATCTCTCATTGTTTAAATGTAAGCTGTATAAGAAATGAGAAAGACTAATCCTGTTCAAATGGTATCTCACATGGCTATAGTAAGGAGGGCTCTGAGCCAACAGAGCTTGGGTGTGGCCTCCTTTATCACATTCTGCAATGATTACCAGAGCCCTCTATGTATGCTCAGCCTAAAACAGATGCTCTTATGGGAATTGTAATGTTTTCAACATTTGAATAATGGCTTCTAGTCAGAAGCCAATATGTCAACAAGAAATTCCAGAGGATTGTAATTGATTAAAACCCACCACAACATTGATCTCCCGTAGATTCACTGACATCCCTCTACCTATTAATCCAACAAGAACAAAATTTTCAAAGCTCCTTCTAAGTTCTAGGCCCTACGCTAAGTTCTAAGAATATGAAAGTGAAGAAGGCACAGAACTTCCAAGACCTCATAGCCTGGCAGAAGACAATAACCTCGAAAAACGGAGCACTATAATAGTGTGAAAAATCCCATAAAGGACGTGAGATGGGATGTGTCACAGACAAGTTAGAAAATGCTTGAACTAAGCCTTTACTAGTTGGTAGCAATTTATCATTCAAATGTTCCGTGCACGTGTGATGAGCATTTCAGGCAGGAGATCATCCGAACACAGGTGCCAGGTAGTAGAGAGGGAGAGTGTGTGCTCTGTGACTCAAGTTCATAAGCAAGAGATGGCAGAAGAGGCTGGACTGGTAAAAAAGACCCAGCTCATGAACAACGTAACAGGACATAATAGGGAGTTCACGTTTTATCCCTAGAGAATGAGAAGCTGTTGAAGGATTGTGGAGAAAGGCACTGATAGAACCAAAACGAGCTTTTAGAACAATCTAGAAGGTAAATAGGAAAGGTTCGGTTGAGTGGGGGACTCAAATCAGAGGGGCCAATCATCATGGTGAGCCAAGAGAAATCTTTCAGCTTAGGGCAGCGACCCGGAGGCCGTGAGGAGGACGTCCATTTGAGAAGAATTTCAGAGGAAAATTGGGGGAGGGGGGTAGTTTTATTACTTTTTTATTTTTAATTTTTTTATGTTTATTTTTGAGACACAGAAAGAGAGAGAGAGGGAGGGAGACACAGAATCTGAAGCAGGCTCCAGGCTCCGCGCTGTCAGCACAGAGCCTGATACAAGGCTCGCACCTGAGCTGAAGTTGGCACTCAACCGACTGAGCCACCCAGGTGCCTTATGATGGCATTAAGAAGGAGGAAGTACCAGGAAGAACCCTTATTTGAGTTGGAGTAAAAGGATAATGGCAGTAATATTTGCTGAGGAAGAGAGATAATGGGAAGGACAGGTCTGTAGGGGATGATGATTCACAGTGTCATTCAATCATTCATTCACTCATTCAGCAAATATTTAGTGAATGCCTACTATGTTCTGTTCCAGGGAAGTAGTGACCGAGGCAGGCCAAGCTCTTGCTTGCATGGGCTCTTGCTTGCATGATTTTGGATAAATCATTTAAAAAATGAATAAGAATTTTAGATACTGAAGACTACAGAACAGGGTCTAGTGAGTGACAGAGAATAAAAGTAAGGGAAAGAAGAACGCTTTAGGTCAGAAAAATCCTCTTGGAAGATCTGGCATTTGAGCTGAGATATATGTGCTGATCAGAACTTAGATATGCAAAAATCCGAGAAGCATCTAGAAAGAGTGAACTGCAGGTGTCAGCCCTGTGGTTGGAATAAGGTGGACTTACTACTAAGCTAACGGAAAGGTCCATGTGACTGGAGAAGAACGAGTAGGAGGAGACGATGGACCTTCAGGGGGTCATAGGAGAGGGTAAGGATGAGGCTGTTGTTCAGACTGCAGACTTGTCCTTGATATGTACATCTCAGGGCATTCACTCCCCTTGCGAAGCCGCCCTCATTTACGTTTTAGAGACGCTGATGCTTGTCAGACACCCTAAATGGTGATGTTCAATGTTTGCCAGGTGGTCAGATGTAGTCCTGAAACTCTGCAGAGATACAATGCCTGGAGAGGTAGATTTGAGAGTTATCCACCAATGGCATATGGGTGACAGTTGCAAAGGAGGGTGTGGCTACATTCTCCTAGCAAGAGTCTGTCCAAGCAGAGTCCCAAACGAGGTGTCCATATGCACCTTGAGGACAGGCATTTCTAAGCATTAAAAGTCAATGAGAGATGGCAGTATCGTTTTTAGTTGCAACATGAGTATCCAGCCAGACACCTCTGTTTTACATCTGGTTCGCTCCATTTATGTATGTATGTATGTATGTATGTATTCTTATTCATTGGGTTTGTTTTTTAGATTCCACATATGACTGACATCATATGGTGTCTGTGTTTCTCATTCTGGCTTATTTCACTTAGCATAATAACCTTTAGGTCTATCCATGTAGTCACAAATGACAAGGTCTCATCCTTTTTGAGGGATGTGTAATATTCTGTTGTGTGTGTCAGTGTGTGTGTGTGTGTATGTGTATATACGTACGTGTGTGTGTATGTGTTACACATCTTCTTTGTCCTGCTACATGCAAAGGACTAAACTTGACCCCTTCCAACACCATATACAAAAATAAACTCAAAATGGATTAAAGATCTAACTATGAGACCTGAAACCATAAAAATCCTAGAAAAGAACATGGCAGCAGTTACTCTGACATCGGCACTAGCAATGTTTTTCTAGATCTGTCTCCTAAGGCGAGGGAAACAAAGGCAAAAATCAAGTATCGGGACTACATCAAAATTAAAGCATTTGCACCAGAAAGGAAACCATCAACAAAACAAAAGGCAACTTACCGAATGAGAAGATATTTGCAAGTGATATACCTGATAAGGGGCTAATGTCCAAAAGATACAAAGAACTTCTACTGCTCAACACCAAACCACAACAACAAAAACCAGTCTTATTTTAAAAATGGGTTCTATGCATTTAAAAGCAGTACATATCCTTCTCAGGAACTCTGGCAAAAAGGAAGAGAAGCCAGTTAAAAATGCAATCTTGGAGAACACATTTTCAGATTGGCCAAGCTGAGTATGAAAATCAGGTGTAAACATAGGCAATTCATATTTCTACACTCTATTCCACTCTATTATTTTATTCTGCTATCCTACCCTGTCAAAACTAGCGTCACTTGGGTAAGCAAAGAAGCTATTTTGTGTGTGCTATTAGCTGTAGGCTGTGGCATTACACCTGTTGTATACCTCAGCAGAGTATTGGTTCGCAACTCTTGTGGGCTGAGAGTTTAGGATTGATTCCAAGTCTCTCTCTTTTCTTTTAAAACTTTAGCCAAGTTGCTTGACTTCCATAAAGCCTTCCTTTATTTATCTTCAGTGTTTCACCTCTCTGGAGTACTAATCATTTTGTATCACCATATGGCTCTCCTTCGTTGTATGCATGTGTACAAATTATCAAAGTCCTCCCAAATTGGGTAATTTTGATTTTGAGATTATAAAAAAATTGCAGATTATTAAAGAAAAAAGTTCTGTTTAGCATTATCATTTTTTTTTTCTTTACATCTTCCTGCTGATATAGTGGGAATTTCCTCTAAACTAAACAATAAAGCCACTCTGTGACTCCACTAACTTGGAGGGACCTGGAAGGCAATCTGGTTTCTCCATCAATCCTCTGATTGATTTCTTTCTGCAACTCATTCCATCTAAGGAACATGTTTCTCATCCATTAAATTGATGTAACGCAGCAAATTAAATCAAGCTTTCCTGTCTTAAAACTTGCCTAGAATTCTGTGACGGTGATATTTTGGGTTGCCATGTACTTTCTTAAAGACCGAATGTCAAGTAAAAGTAAATAGAGAAAGTAGGGTTTCAGCCAATAAGCACCCTTAATAAAGGAGGGTGCATGTTAAAAGCAACTATTTCCAACAGTGTTAAGAACTACAAGGATTGATCCGTCAATCTTAAAATAGAAAGTGAGAGAAATAATGCAAGCATGTTGCCATGAGGGGTGCAGATTCTGCCTGATTGCTGATAGAGCAGCTCTAGGGTCTCTATTGATACCACAGCATCTTTTTTCAAGAAGCACTTTTTAGAGCAGGGTGAGGGAGCAGTCTGGAGGAAGCCATGAGCGTTCCACTGGGAATTCTGTTGGTATTGATTCTGGCCTGTAGGCAAATTCCAGTGGTATCTCAGGGTCCCCAGGTCTGAGAACTAGATTCCTATAGGGACTCTGACTGCCTTTGGCTATGACACACCCTTTGGCAGAAACTCTCAGCAGTTGTCAGTTGTAGTTTCAGTGTGGAAATGAATGATTTATCATCCCCTGAAAAGTGGTGGTGGTGAGCAGGACTGACGGGACAGCTCCCTGCAGTTTTACGGATCTAGAAGGGGCTTGGAGGATGAGGAAATTTGCCTTTTGCTTGCTTTAAAAAATTTTTTAGGGGCGCCTGGGTGGCTCAGTTGGTTAAGTGTCCAACCTCAGCTCAGGTCAGGATCTCATGGTTTGTGAGTTCGAGCCCCACGTTGGACTCTCTGTTGTCAGCACGAAGCTGGAGCCTGCTTCGGATTCTGTGTCTCCCTCTCTCTCCGTCCCCCCATCCCCCAACTAGCGCTTTTCTCTCTCTCTCTCTCTGTCTCTCTCTGTCTCTGTTAAAAATGAATAAACATTAGGGGTGCCTGAGTGGCTCAGTCGGTTGAGCGGCCGACTTCGGCTCAGGTCATGATCTCGCGGTCCGTGAGTTCGAGCCCTGCGTCGGGCTCTGTGCTGACAGCTCAGAGCCTGGAGCCTGCTTCGGATTCTGTGTCTCGCTCTCTCTCTGACCCTCCCCCGTTCATGCTCTGTCTCTCTCTCTGTCTCAAAAATAAACGTTAAAAAATATTTTTAAAAAAATGAATAAACATTAAAAATTTTTAAAAATTTAATTATTTTTTAATGTTTCCTTTCAAATAATGGCACTTTTTTTTTTGATGGAGAACAGACAGAAATAGATGAAATATTAAAGTATTATAGGAGAAGTATATGAAGCCAAATTTTTCTTTGCACACACTAGGTGATCAGTGTGCATTATTTATAATGTGGGGATTTGACTGTGGATGGATGATACCCTGCATAAGTCAAAGAATACTCTTCCCCTGAAAATGTGTACCTTATCTGCAACAGCTCAGTGTAGCTAAACGCTTCTCTACATAGAAATGCTTTCTCTTAGCTGTGAATCGCAAGACACTGTATGTCACACGGCTCCATCCATAAAGTCAACCGACAAAAAGTTCAGGAAAGAAATACCATCAAACTTTTTACTGAGTTTACACAACAGAGGGAGCCTGGGGAATGACTATATTGGACCAAAGGAGGCTGGTTACAATGGGATTTTTTATGACTTTTATGAATTATAGAAATCCATTTCAGGAATGTAAGCATTCATAAAGTATTAAAAGGAAGAATCCAGTTCTGTTTATCTTGAAGACATGCTATCGAGAGGTCAGTGAGAATCACTGGTTTGTCAACTGTAGATTCAAATGATCTTAATATTATAGAATCTTCAGAGAAATTAGAGGCTATAGTTACTACTTTATGTTTTAGCTTCTTAGAGGTAAGAAAAGGAGGATTTTACTGATAAACTAAAAAGTAGATCCTGTTCACTCTGCTTTCCCAGGATGCTTCTGGATTTTCTAATGAGGCTTAAAGAGCACTGACTCCATAACACAGAAAATAAGGTTAGCTATGTTCTTTTAAATGTCCCCAAATTATCATAGTGTGAATCTACCTTCTTCCAGAGAGGAAGGGAAACAGCCAACAGACTCAGGGTCATCCCGAAGTACACAAGTGTCCCATGAATCTTCCTCCCATATTCCTTCTCAGGCCCCTCAACCTACTGTCCCATTGGAGTGAGGCTCGCAGTTTGCAGGGTCTCACATCTGGGGGCCTCCTGGTCTTAACTGATGAGGTTTTCCAATCTGTGGTCCAGGCTGCTGGCAGAAGTTACCATTTTCTCTCTACCCCTGATGAAGATAGGAGTGGAGGGACACAAGACTATAAAAAATCAAAGTACAGATGGATGATAATAGAGGATCTTCATGTTATCCTCCAATGCTAATATTTATAGAATCAGGACAATAGTACCATTTGTCCTGTTTTTGTAAAGAATCCAAAAATATGTTGCTCTCTTTGAAATAAAGTTGGAAAAGACCCTGCCTGGGGTCTACTTATTACATTTTGACTCTGTTATTTTGATAGATCTCTAAGTATAGGCTTTGTACACACACACACACACACATACACACACACACACACACACACACACACACCCCTATCTGTCACCAATGTCCAATGTGTCCATCTATGTCATAAATATGCATGACATATACATACGGCTTTGCTCTCAGCTTTGCAGGGAGGCTCTGTCTCCTTTGATCTTTAAGGGGAGTCCTCCTTGGATGTTCACTTGCTAGAAAAAATTTCACGGTTGTGTTCATTGAGAATAAACTGGTCAGGGAAGGACATTAACAATACCACCTGGATGGAAATGTGAGGTTCATGTATTTTTCTGTAGCTACATGTGAGTTTGGAAAAAACTGTTCTTTGCACTATTATCCCTACCGGAGAAGGAGCTTGGATTTTGAGCTCAACTATAATCACTAGCTCCAAAGGGCTGCATAATTATCCTGGGACATTGGTGACTCCACTGTGTGATTATATTTGGGACAAGCCTAAACAGCACCTGTTGAGAGGCTGGCTCTCCTGGGTGTGATGCTTGGGAAGTACCCTGCAGCCTCAGTGTGAGGCTGTCCCTAACTTTCCTAACTATTTGGGCTGTGATGGTGTCAGGCCTCATCCAAGAAGCCTACTTGGGCCAGGGGAATAGTTGACTAGGAGATCTTCAAGGAATTGCTTAGAAAGGGGGTTTTATTGACGTCAAATTGCCCTTGGCAGATACATCCAACAGTCTATTGGGGGAGACCGTGGAGGACACTAAACATATCCTATCATTCCTGCCACTGCACAGTCCTGTTTATGAGAGTTTGGGTCATATGAGGCTTGGCCAAGTAGACACCCCATGGGTGGAGTGATACTCACCCAACCACACCTCTGGTATGCTGTGACACCCCAAGGAGCATGTGTGGCAGGCAGGGACACCACACCCTGAGTCAGCTTCCCTCCCTGCTGTGAGAAAATAGAAAAGAGCCTCCAGAAATCATTCTTGCTTTCCCAGAGGTCTACCCTACCATCTTGGGATATAATGACGAGAGAGAAGACTGGCATGTGGGAATGTTTTCCTGGGAAGTTAGTTGGAACCCTTATTCTCCTCATATATTTATCTGAAAATAGTTTAAGTAGTTCAGATCCCATGGGATCTTGAACACATTGGCATGTGAGACTTGGGCAATAAAGTTCTGGTTGTTTTCTTGAGGAGCCCATTAGTTGTTCTGTACATGAAATATGTGTCCAAAGGATTCTCTCTCTCTCTTTCTTGATTTTTCTTTTCAGATGTGAGTTGAGATACTTTGACAGAAGAATATTCTTTTTACTTTCTACCTTCTGGAGAATCAAATACAGCTAAGAGGTAACATTTGCAATGCGCTTATTATATGCTAGACACATTGGTTATCACTTGACAGGCAATATTTAAAAAATCTCTTTTACAAGGTAAATGCCACAATTTTCTCTCCTTGACAGATGAGGAAATCGATACTTAGGTTTGGAGAGTGACTTATGATCACTCAGTTCATAAGACACTGTTTTGGTCGAAATAATCTAGGTTATGCCATGGTGGTCAATAATCCTCAAAGCCCACCAAACAGTCCCCAAAGTTCATGGTTTAAACCAAGTTTATTTCTCATGTACACTACAGGCCCACATAATTAAAGACCTAGACTGAGGGAGCCTTTACCATCTTGAAGCTTCAAAATCTGGGAACATAGCCTTCTGGTTACAATGGCAGTGAAGAGAATGCTAGAGAGTTTCTCAATAGCAGTTATGTTCTGGAAATGACATGCATCACTTCTACTCATAGCCCATTGGCCGCAACGAGTCACATGGCCCTGCCTAAAGGCAACCAAGTGCACTGGTACTCCTCCCCATGCCTTGGTGAAAAGATGAACCAACATGGCTGACTAATAGAAGTTACTACGTCAGAGGCAGATTTTGAGCTTTTAACCACAATGTGATACTTGCCTTCAGGAGAATGACTTACTGCTGGATAAGAAGATCAAAGTGGGTGTGTGGTGCTTCCTTATTCATTCTCCCTCATCCATCTTAACCTTACCATGCCTGTTATTGGATCCCGAAGAGGCACAGTATGACCTCCACTCAGTGTCCTTCTTGCTTCTACCAAACTCCTGTGTTATTCAAGATCAATGCTCAATGCCCTGTGGCCCATGGTTCACCTTTGGGATTCATGTGATTAGCACCCACACAGCTGGGAATCACTGAGTCACAGGCTGAGTCGCTGCTGGCATCTTTTGTGCCTGGAAACGAGATTTGTAGGGCAGAGTATATTCACTTCCTACACTTCTGGCAGGTTTCTGGGGCTCTGCATTCCTGCTGCAAAGCCCTATGGAGCATATCTTTGACATCACAGGGAAGCACTTATCAAATGCCACCATCCAGAGCTGACAGGGCACAACAGTCTTAGATATGGGAACCTCAGATATAAACATCTCAGCAGGGATCTCCACCATGTTTCTAGATATGGGGTTCGGGGAATGTGCCCCCTTACAACTGACTGGCTTATGGATTCATTCACTTTTTGAACTTATCCTCCAGCTAAGATACAGCTTCAATCAGCCCAGAAGTGAACACCAAGAGAGTCTAAGAAGACTCCAATGTTGGGGCGCCTGGGTGGCTCAGTCGGTTAAAGCGGCCGACTTCGGCTCAGGTCATGATCTCGCAGTCCGTGAGTTCGAGCCCCACGTCGGGCTCTGTGCTGACAGCTCCGAGCCTGGAGCCTGTTTCAGATTCTGTGTCTCCCTCTCTCTGACCCTCCCCCATTCATGTTTTGTCTCTCTCTGTCTCAAAAATAAATAAACGTTAAAAAAAAATTAAAAAAAAAAAAAGAAGACTCCAATGTTGAAACTGCTTGAAAACACTGCTTTTGTACAGAACTCTCTTCCTTCTATGACAAGTGCAGAGAGGGGGGAAAAAATAACATCATACCTGTGGGAGACAAATAATCAATACAGAGAAAACAGAACTGTATCCTGAGAACTAAAGGAAAAGCATGCCTCTGAAAATTACTTCCATAGGAAGTTGAATTAAAAACAAATGAATAAAACTAGCTCTTTGTTTCTCGATCTTTCCATTTTAACTTGTTCTCTCCTCCTGGTTTGCTCTTTTGTTTCACAGAGTGCAAGTCATTTTTGCATCCTTGGAGTAGAACCAAGTCAATGGACAGAGAATACAGAGGATACTGAAGAGAAATACCTCCAAAGAAATAGAACTTGCAATGTTAGAAATGTCTGTCTCAGAGATAGTAAAATCATAGACTCGACACGGTAGTAAATGAAATAAACCAACTTAAGAACAGGGGAGCCTGGGTGGCTGAGTTGGTTAAATTCTCAACTCTTGATATCCCAGTTCATGAGATGGAGCCCCTTGTCGGGCTTTGTGCAGACAGTGTGGAGCCTGCTTAGGGTTCTCTCTCTCCCTCTCTCTCTGCCCCTCCTCTATGCTCTCTCTCTCTTTCTGAAAATAAATACATAAACATTTTTTTAAAAAGAACAAACTTAAGAAACTGTAAGAATACAGTTGGATAAAGAGAGTGAGAAAACCCAGAAAGGAAAATGATCAATATGAAAAAGAGAGAACAAAAACTCAATAAAAAATTCTGGATACTTTTTAAAGAAAGAAATATGAGATCCAGTCATTAATGGTTATTGATATAAAAAATCACACATGAAAACACGAGTAAATCATGCTCCCAGAGCATCAATCCCTAGTTAGTAAATTTCTAAATTCTCAATCCAAATAAAGAAATTTTTTTGAGACCAACGATGATAAAATACTAAAAGAAACTTACTAAAACAATCCAAAATAAGATTTGGATATATATTCCTGGGCAGAAGATAAGAGGGTACAAAGGTATACATTCTTCCTATATTATACTATGATTTAACGAATTTTAATAAGAATCTGAATGGTAAGGGCTAAAGGGATGCCTGAAAAAGCGAATCTAGCATTTATCTGGAAGCAGAAACAGTACAAGTAGCCAAGACATTTTTTAGGGTTATTAGAATAGATTGTAATCAAAACAGCATGGTGGTGGTAGAACTGATAGGCAGAGAATGAAGAAAAGATGCCCCAGCATTATTTAATGATTCTTTCTCCACTAATTTTGGATGCCAAATTTAATCACAAACTCACTCTTCTATATATACCGAAGTCTATTTTTGGAAGAAGTGGTTAGCCATTGGAAATAAAGTTGGCATCATTTCTCAAAGCATCCACCACAATACAGAGACCAAAAGGGCTAAATAGTTAAATGCACAAAAAGAAGCCAAAATAAAATGTAGATGGATATATCTCTGATCTTGAGCTTGGTTTCGTTTGTCTACATATAATGAGATGGGGAAAATTTTATTCACCACAATTCCAATGATGAATGGAACTCATTTGTTGGAGAAAGTTCATGAAGTGGAGAGGGAGGCGAGAGAGGAGGCCGAGTAGTAAACATTGCTCTGTGGGAGACAAAGAGAATTTCCTTGAAATTCCAATAAGGTAGAGAGATTGAAGGCAAAAAAGAACGAGGAAAAACAAAACCCACCTGAAAACAACAACAACAACAACAAAAAGACATCATAATGTGTGTGGAGGGGAAGAGGAAATTCTGTCTAGAAGAAGTGAGATGTTGAACTATTACCAACTACCAAAATCAGAGTTTGGGCCAGTTTTCAGCAACCTCTACAGGACAGGAAGTGCCTATCAAGTATCTGGGTTATATGAGTATGAAAGCAGTGGAGAAAATCTCAAAGAGGAGCAATTGGTGGATTTTCTAACATAAGATTAGAAATTTTTTTTTACATCAAGGGTCTGCAAACTACAACCCATGGGCCAAATCCAACCACACCCATTAATTTATGTATTATCTATCCCTGTTTTCCGGCAACCGGGCAGTGTTGAGTAGCTGTGATGGAGAACATATGGCCCGCAAAGTCTAAAATATTTACTGTCTGGCCCTTTATAGAAAAAACCTTGCTAATACCAGCTCCGCATAAAAACATCGTAATTAAAAGGCAAGCTGCAAACTCAGAAACAAAATGAAACATGACACAAATATTCCAAAGCAAAGAAAAATACCCTAAGTATACAAAGGGACCTTCCAGATTTGTTGAAAAACTCCCAGACCACGGGAGGGAGAGGACGTAAATAGATGGTTCATTGAAGAAGAATATGAAGGTAGCCATGCAGGGACAAAAGGAAGCTCAGACCCACTGGTGAGCAATCAAAAGGAGCAAAATAAACCCCCATCGTATCAGTCTTTGGAGTGGGGAGGTCACAACGTGAACAGCTTCATCGACTACGTATTGTTTGGGGGTGCTTCTCTAAAGCAGTTTGGGAGTACACACTTGAACCTTAGACCAAATTAAAAAAAAAAAAAAAAAGGTTATATCCTTTGACCAAGAAATTCCACTTTCGAGAAACAGTTTGCAGATACACACGTGTAAAGGTGAGCATATTCCCTGAAGTATTAATGGCCCCGGCTCCACCTCTTACTAACTGGGATGGCTTTGTGCAAGCCACCAAACCTCCCTAAGCTTCCGTCTCATCATCTGTAAAATGTGAATTTAAAAGTAGTACCCGGTTGTAGGGGCTGTGGTGAA
This sequence comes from Panthera tigris, assembly GCF_018350195.1. Taxonomy (NCBI): domain Eukaryota; kingdom Metazoa; phylum Chordata; class Mammalia; order Carnivora; family Felidae; genus Panthera; species Panthera tigris. Next base: position 52,473,530 of record NC_056673.1, on the reverse strand, counting down.
GGTTTGGTGTAACAGTCCACGGACTTTTTTATGAAGAAGACAGATCACCTAGTAGCAACTGTCTCAAATCCCAATGACTTTTTAAAACTGGAATAATAAGGAAAGAGTTAAATAAATACTGGTGTGCCCTTAAAAAGGAATACTATCAGCTGTGAAATTAATGCGTCTAAGTCATACCAGTGATATAGAAAAAAATCCATGGTGAAAACAAATCCAAGTACAAAAGCAAATATGCAATATTATTCCAACGATGGGTAGAGAATCCATAAATGCATGTATATGCACATAAAAGAACTCAAAATAAATACATAAAATATTAAGAATAATCCCTGACTGGCAGGAATAAGGTTGACTCTATTTACTTACTATTGTTTAAAAATCATTCTAAATATTATTTTTCAGAACCAACCAACAAAGCAAACATTTTTCTAATGGAAATGAGAATAGGTAGGAAATGACTAGAAGATTATATATTGTTGAGGGAAGGAAAAACGACAAACATATGTTGACTCTTAACTTGGCAAGAGTTGGCGGGAAAAGCGAGGTCAGGCTCCCATGAGTGGAAATCAGTCTCTTGTCTAATTTCGGGCCAGTCTCCCGTGTGTAAGTTGCACATGAGGAATGAGGAAAGGTGTGTATAGGGGTCTGGGTTGATCATAATTCATGTTACAAACTTCTCATCCTCTATTTTATTTTTTTTCATTTTTTTAACATTTATTTATTTTTTGAGAGACAGCATGAGCGCGGGAGGGGCAGAGAGAGAGGGAGACACAGAATCCGAAGCTGGCTCCAGGCTCCGAGCTGTCAGCACAGAGCATGACGTGGGGCTTGAACCCACGAACCGTGAGATCATGACCTGAGCCGAATTCAGACGCTTCACCAACTGAGCCACCCAGCGGCCCAATCTCATCCTCTATTTCAGAAAACTGGGGTCCTCAGACTACCCCCCATCTATTTCCACCAGATTGTTATCATTCTTCCAGACTCCTGCCAGGCAAATTTGCCTTCCACTCCTTCACCCAAGCGCTCCTTGAGCCTGTGGTTCTCCACTCCAGCTCACCAACCCCACCTCTTCCATCATTAGGGCACTTTCTTGGCTCTCAGCCCTCCCAGACTGACTTGCCAAATTAACCAGGAATGAAACTCTGGTCCACTGAACAGCCACCCATGCTCCCCTCATGGATTACCACTGAAATATGATTATAAATTGTTTTACTTTACCTATAGGATTGCGTGGACTCTTTTGGAATTTAATAGTTCAGTTCACATCACTGAAGTCTGATTGTAAAATTCCTCAAATTAAAACTAAACTCCTCACCCTGGTCTACAAGGCTTTAGTGGCCTGGTATTTGCTAATCTTTCTGGACTTCTAGCCTTTCAAACACCCCAGGCCTATGAACTTTCATTCTTTGTACAGCCATTTCCTTCCCTCCAGTCTTTACATGGCATCTCCTTAGAGGGACTTTCCCTGGTCCCCTCATCTTAGGCAAGGTACCTCCCTAATCACCCAACTTCTTCTTCCCTAGAGCCCTCGTTATACTATCATTATTTTCATATTTATTTCCTGTCAACTCCCATTAGAATGTGAATCCCTTAAGGGAGATGCTCTGTCTTTTGTCCTGTGCCCAATGACCCAGCCCAATGTAGCACTAAACATATATTCACTGACTGAATAATAGACATTATTTCTAATGGCTTCAACTTGTCCCATGAAGTACTTTCATGTAAAGGGTAATAGCTAGCACTGAAAAATAAAATACATGTAATAATATACCAATAACAGGGCACCTGCATCACTCAGTTGAGCATCCAACTTTGGCTCAGGTCATGATCTCATGGTTCATGAGTTCGAGCTCCACATCGGGCTCTGTGCTGAAAGCTCAGAGCCTGGAGCCTGCTTCAGAATCTGTGTCTCCGTCTCTCTCTGCTTCTCTCCCACTCACACTCTGTCTCTCTCTCAAAAATAAATATAAACATTAAAAAAAATTAGATAATATACCAATGATATTTTTCTAGTTACTGCTGCCATGCCATTCATGCCTTGGGATAAAAACACATCACCATAACATTAAAAGTGGGAGAAATGGGGAATAGACAGTCCTAAGAGGTTGGATAGACCAAGAGATCATTGGATCCTGTCCTTGCTATTTCAGAGGAGAAACTGAGAAGGTCCCACAGATGGTTGATCAGAGCCAGACCATGAACCAAGATCACAGCAGACCTTGCCTGAGTCACCCATACCAGTTCTAGGGCCTTCAGGAATTCCTCCTATCCATGGATGCTTCCCTACCTCTGGTGGATCTGGGAGAGTTCAGAGAATGCATCATTTGTTGGGCTAAAAGAAGCCTACGAGGCTTCCGTTCTTGTTCCGGGATCGTAGGCACCAACAGGACTCACTTCTAGCCCAGTAAGTGGGTTTCCTGGACAACTGAGCATAATGGAAGGAAATGTTTGTTCAGGGCCTGGCCCAGGGACTTGGCTTTCTGCCCTCTAGAAATTGGTTTCACCTAAGCCAAGAAACCAGTTATCAGATGGGAATGGCATTCCATCATCTCAGCCTTGGGTCACCAGAAGCCTAGAGGTAAAAGCCTTTGGGACATATTTCCCTGATTAAACCATCATGGTATCCTTCTGACACACATGCGTGGAGGGAAGGAATGCATTATGGAGACTCAGTGAACTAATCTTTTTATAGCATGACGTTGGGCATGAGGATTTGAATGCCTGAACACTAACAGCATTTCAGAAGAAAAAAATCTTCAATAAAGAGCTTCCCAAATGCCATCCGTGTGACATGGAGGGAACAGTCTAAAGAACTGCAAAGAAATAACGTTCTTTGTAAGCAAAAGATAAGGTGCAGTTTGTGTCACTGCTGCTGGGGACAGAAACAACGCTAGTGGACTGGAGATCAGAAGGCTGAATAGGGGCCAAGGGACACTATGGAAGTGGAATCTCCTGTTGTAGATTTTTAAAGTTTATTTATTTTTGAGAGAGAGAGAGAGAGAGAGAGAGCAGGGGAGGGGCAGAGAGAGAAGGAGAGAGAGAATCCCAAGCAGGCTCTGAGCTGTCAGCACAGAGACTGACATGGGGCTTGACCCCATGAATCGTGAGATCATGACCTGAGCCAAAATCAAGGATTGGACACTTAACTGACTTAACCCAGGTGCCCTTAAAGTTTATTTATGTATTTTGAGACAGTGAGAGAGAGAGAGAGAGAGAGAGCACAAGCAGGGGAGGAGCAGAGAGAGAGAATCCCAACGTAGGCTCAATTTCACAAACTGTGTCAAGAGTCGGACACTCAACAGACTGAGCCACATAGATGCCCCTAATCATAGTCATTTTTGAAGGCAGAAGCCTAGACCCTAGCTGGGGGATCAGGACCAATATGGATAATACAGCTTAATCTGGTGGGAGTCAGGAAGGGTTGAGGCAAGGAAATTAAAATTTATGGATTGTCCATGATGTGCTGGTCATTTTTCAATTGCTGACCCATTAATCTTCCAGAACTTACCACAAGCTCACTATTATCATCTCCCCTTTTCAAAGGGGAAGATGGAGTTCAGTGAGGCTAAGGGAACCTACAAGGGGGAGAGGTGGGAAGCAGATCAGGGCTCTTCTTATGTTATGCTGAGAACAAGGACAACCCCCACTGTCAGATACTAATCAGGACCATTGTTATGAAACTGGGTATTTTCTTAAAAGGAAAAAGTAAGCAAGGAGGCATCCTCTGGTTTATAGCCAAGCATCAGGGCCTTTCCATAGTTCTGACTCACGCACAGTTTCCATGGCCTTCCAACCTGGAGTCTTCTGCATTCCCAGGCCCAACTCTGCTGGGGCTTTTCCCTGTGAGTTTCACAGATGGGGCCACGATCACCTGTAGCCTCTACTCGACTATCCAAAGTAGCATCACACCAGGATGACCTCTGCCCACAGGCAGGTAGAAAAGTCTCAGTACGAGTATGTGCAGGCTCAACCAAACTTTCCTGGCTGATGTTTGTGGTCCTGATCTCCTTGGGGAGCCCTGGGCTTTGTGGTTTCTTTTATTAGCGGTTTGTTGAAGCTGCATTTTGCCAATAAATGGGAGCCGTGAGTTCACTTGCGCGGCACAGCCGTTACCCTGTCTATGTGCTCCGCAGTGGGGCCCCGGAACCCAGCACTGGCCTCAGAGGGGAACTACTGTTTAAAAAGGTAGAGGGAAGTAGAGAGGGTCCAGGTTCATTGATGTTGATGTGACCGTGACAAAGAGAGAGAGATTCTCTAAGCGGCCCGGGGAAATTAGCTAAGCAGGGAAATCCTAGAAGCTCTCCATTTTTTACTGTTTGGTGATTCATGGGCACAACGTGATAATTTACAGATATGCTCTGGACATGACCGATGGGAACTTAGCCAGAGTTACCAGACTGAATGTTACCCATCTGTATTGGTTTTGTACGGTTGTTGTAGCAGATTATCACAGATTTAATGGCTTAAAACAAATTTATTATTTTACAGTTCTGGAGACCAAAAGTGCGAAGGGGGTCTCACTGGGCTAACATCAAGGTGTCAGCAGGCCCGAGTTCCCTCTAGAGGCTCTGGAGGAGAGACCCATTTCCTTGCCTTCTCCAGCTTAGAGATAACCTGTGTTCCTTGGCTCATAGGCCCTTCTCCATCTTCAAAAGCAGCAACAGTGGGTTTCATCCTTCTCTTAACTACCATCTCTCTGACTTCAAATCCAGGTAACATTAAGGTGTGGATCAACTAGAATGTGCTTGTAAGTTTTCTCTCTCCCTGTTAGAGACTAAATGTCTGTGTCTCCCCCCACACTGCCACCCAAATTCGTATGTTGACATCTTAGCCCCTAGTATGATGGTATTAGGAGATAGGGTATTCCAGAGGTGGTTAGATTAGGGCCCTCATAAGAAGAGACAAGAGACAGCTAGCTTCCTCTCTTTTCCACCAAGTGAGGCTACAGTAAGACCACCGTCTGTGAACAAGGAAGCAGGCTCCCATCAGACACGATGTCTGCTGGCACCTTGATCGTGGACTTACCAGCCTTGAGAGCTGTGAGAAGTCACTCCGTCCATGGTAATGCGGTATAGTAGTCCAAACTAAGCCACTCTCCAAGGTATTAATTAAGAAAAAAGGAAGAAAAATAAACATTCCTTGTTGGAGCTATATATATACCTCCTCTGGGGCACGGCTGGAGTCCTCGAGAATAACTCTAAGTCTCTTTCATGTTCTCTTTCTGCCAATAACTAAATATTTGACCATACGAGGTCAAGGTGACTTACCTGCAGGCCATGGTTTGCTCGTCTCTGTAATGGGCACAATCCCCCTGGTCCTCCTACCCTCTAGGACTAGTATAAAAGTGAGTAAGATAAAGGAAAAGTACCTTGGAAAGGATGTCACTGTTGAATCGAGCAGTTTCTGTGACCTCACCAAGACAGGAGAGAGGCCCATCCATGCCCCCACCACATGCCCCCCACCCCCACCCCGACACCTTTACCAAGTACACGGTTGCTCTCTTGCTACAGGTTTTAAGTTGAATTTATTATTATTATGCTTACAAATTTGATTTGCCTTTCATATTTAAATACAGCAATGTCTCATAAGAAGGAAGGCATCAGCCGGACCATAGTGGTCACTCGATGGATATTTAAGGAGTAAGAAATGAACAAAAGGGCAGGCAAAGGGGAGAAAGAGGAATAAGGATGGGTAGCAGATCGTGGCGTCCCTCCTCACTACACTTGAGTAGAGGAAGCTCACTTCCACTCTCTTTGGGAGATTTCTTTAAGTTCACCTTCCATCTAGGCACTCCCCGTCTGAAAGAAGGGGGACGGTCTCGGGCGCCTGGGTGGCTAGTTGGTTAAGCGTCTGACTCTTGCGTTCGGCTCAGATCATAATTTCGCGGTTCTGAGCCCCAAGTCGGGCTCTGGGCTGACAGTGTGGATCCTGTTTGGGACTCTCTCTCTCTCCCTCTCTCTCTGCCCCTCCCCTGCTCCTGTTCGCGTGGGCTCTCTCTCTCTCTCTCTCTCTCTCTCTCTCTCTCTCTCTCTCAAAATGAATAAAGTTTTAAAACAATGAAAGAAGGAGACAGTCTTGAGGAAACAGGTGGTACAGAGGAAAACAGCACCCCCCCCCCATACCCGTTGCACCCGTGACCGCTCTGTTAAAAGAGCCTCGCTGTCCAGGGCATTTGTTAATCAAGGAAGCACCAAGTGACCTCAGGCTTCCTTACTGAAGGCATCTAGCGCATAGTAGGCCCTGAAAATAACATTTGAAAATTGAGTGAATGAATGAGCTCAGGACTGATGTCTGTCTGGACACCACAAAGCACAGCCAAGAAAGCACAGGACCACATTCAAATCGCATAGCATGGTGATTACTGATGGCGATGGGTAGTTTCAGTACTTGGGCGCACTCGGCGGTGTTATGTGGGGTTTTCACTGTTAACTCTGCTCCCGACCTTGTTGCTGGGCTCCCAGGGGGGGAATCTGATCAGTCTCCACAGAAAGGAGCTGAGCGGGCAGATTGGACCCGTCATGGGACCCACGGGCTGCCAGAGCCCTTCCCTTCTGCAACCTTTCGAGAATCTGAAACAAGCACTCTGTTCCCCTCTGCAACTGTCTTTCCCTCTTCCCTCCTCCCGGCCTCTCCCTGGAGCTGGGCAGCGGCTACTTCTGGCAGGGGAGAAAGGAACCTCCTCTGAGTCAGGGCTGAGTGAATAGCTGTTGTTTCACCCTCAGGCCCTGAGGGCTTGGAGAGAGCCGACCTGCTTTGTCCACAGGAAACTGCTAGGCTTGGGCCGGTTTGTTGTGAATAAGCAAAAAAAAAAAAAAAAAAAGTGTTCTTCAGATTGAATTTAATTAAAAACAACCACCCCCCCCCCCCCAAACTCTTTCCTTTCCTTTTGGGCAGCACTATGGTCCGGTGTCTGCCTTTGAGTCAAAGGAGAGAGCAGAGGCTGGCACCCTAAATCTAGAAATGGAGGCCTGGAGTCCAAGGGCTCAGGACCACAGGTCTATAAGAAAGATGTGGGTGTCAGGGCCCCCAGCCCACCCGGGCTTCCTGCCTCCAGCACTGGAGTGAAGGGGAGCGGAGAGCTGGGCCAGGCCAGGAGGTGGGGGGAGCCGGGGAGCCCGGGAAGGAGGCCCGGCTCCCCTGCCCCAGCAGACACCCGCAGGACGAGCGAGAGAACTTTCCTTCCAAGCATTGCAAAGAGTCTCCAAGAAGGAAGTGCTCTCGCAGACAGGCCAGGAAGGCAGCATTTGAAGCTGCTGCTGGCACCGGGCGGGGCGTGGGCTGGGGCTCTGTTCTCCCACCCTCTGGCTCGCCGGGAACCCCAGGCCTCTCTGACATCATGGCTGAACATCAGGCCTGGCTTTCAAATGTTGGGGCTGCCCCGCCCAGTGCAGCCCAGCCAGCTGGACCCTCCCAAAACGGGATCTCTTGTCAGCTGCCTTTTATAGAACTATAAAACCAAAAGTTCAAGTAAGAAGCCTTAGACCAGGCATCAGAAAAGGCAGGCTTTGCGTCCTTCCATACTCTTCCTGACTTTTCCCCACGGCTGCGGCTTCTAGCATGTGACAGAGCTGCAGGGCCGCTGGCTTCCACCTCCCAGCTTCATAAAGATCCTGCAACTCCAAAGGCACAGTAACCTGCCAAGCAGAGGGCTCTGGACATGTGCTTTGGAAGTAGAAGAAGGGGGAGAGATGAGGGGAGGGTGTGCCACAACCACCCTCCCCCCCGCCCCAGGGGAAAGGAAAGATTCCTCCATAAAGTAGTAAAATGGAAGACAGATCTAGAAAAGGTCAAAGAGGCACCACAGGACCACAGTCAATGAGGGCAAGACTTTTGTCAAGTGTCTGTGACCTCTGCTATTTCAAACTCGGTCTTACGCATTTAATCCTTTGGCCAAAGAATACATGAGTTGGGGGTGGGGGTGCACCACCAGATGAACTTATGCTCAACTGAGTGTAGAAGGGAGAGAGCATTAGACATTTGGAGCTTGAGAAAGGAGTTGAATCTTTAGGTCAAGAGCCAACCACAGTCGACCCTACGTCAATAATGGTGGCAGAAAGAAGCAAATGGGTAAACTCTGTTATTTTTGCCTCCTTAACAAAAAATCGAACTAAGTTCAATGATAAAGGTCTCTGTGGTTCTTGGGGAAATGAGACTCCTACAGTTTGGGAAGGCCCTTTTATAAAAGCTCTAAGCATATGAGAAGAAAAATCAAAACCACATGGAGCTCACTCGAAGGTCCAAGATGGTGGCTGAGTCAGCACAGCTTCCCCTGTGGGACCATCTTGTCCCTTGGCCTTATCTTTTAAGCATGGAGTCTAACTGCAGCTTAAAGGATTGATGTGAAGAGGAAGGAAGGGTATTAGTAAAACCCTTCTTTGCTCAAATTAGATCAGTTATCTTGACCTGATAAAGAGACTTTTTTTTCCAGGTATAACACATGGGACCTTTCTTCTCTTGGCCTTGGGATATTAGCATGTACATCAAGCATTAACATTCCTGCAGGCCCCTCAGATTATATCAGACTGTTATGTAACTGGCATTATAAGATTGGAAAGGCTCTTAAAGATAATACCTGGGTCAAAGTCTTTATGAATGAGGCTGAGGGAGGTTAAATCACTTACGCTTTGTACACACCTACATTTATTCATTAAAGGTTATTATTACCATCACTCTGGTCTTGCTGTTGTTATTATTCAGCACCTACACACGCTTAGCATTGTTCTGCACACTGGGGAGTCCTCGGTGAAAAAAGGGGAGCGGTATTCTTTTTTTGTGTGTGGAGCTTGCAGACTCCTTGGAGAAACTAACAAGTGAACAAATGTGAAAATGGCATCTTTTCAGAATATGATGAAGACAATGGTGACAGAAGGGACGATTGGTTAGGTTATGACGGGCAGGGAAGATCTCTCTAATCAGGTGACCTCTGAGATGAACTCTCTGAGACGAGACAGAGCTAGCCACAAGAAGCTCTGAGAGAACTGTTTTCTAGGCAATGGGGTGGCAAGTGCAAAGGTCCTGAGGCTGAAACAATCTAGGTTGGTTTTTTTTTTTTTTTGAGGCAGAGATAGACCAATGTAGCTGAAGTGTAGCAACTAGAATGAGTGAGGGGAAGAGCAGCATGAGAGCCACTGCCTACTGCCACCCTACCCCCAGCTGTCTATAAACAAGGTCCATGAACCCTTGTATAGTTCTGGAATTAATGTGACCTTTGTTTTTTTTTTTTTTTTTTTTTTTTAAATGTTTTTAACGCTTATTTATTTTTGAGACAGAGAGAGACAGAGCATGAATGGGGGAGGGTCAGAGAGAGGGAGACACAGAATCTGAAGCAGGCTCCAGGCTCTGAGCCGTCAGTCCAGAGCCCGACGCGGGGCTCGAACTCACAGACAGCGAGATCGTGACCTGAGGTGAAGTCGGACGCTTAACCGACTGAGCCACCCAGGCGCCCCTTAATGTGACCTTTGTGAGACCACCTCTCTCCTGTTGCAATACTACTGAGGTTGCCCTACAAACTCTCGCAGAGAACAACTCCAAGATCAAGGCTTGTTACCCACCCCCACATTACATTGCAGTTTACCATCAAAAGTCCAAGCCCACAAGAACATGTACTGTCACTGAGACCTTCAGACCTTGTTATAAGTTGGACTGTGTCCCACCCCGCCCCCCAAACAGAGATATGGTGGAGTACTAACCCTTAGTACCTCAGAATGTGATCTGATTTGAAAATGGTTTTTTTTTCTTCAGATTTAATTAAGTTAAAATGAGGTCATCGGAGTGGGCATTTTTCCAATACAACTAACATCCTTATAAAAAGGAGAATTTTGGACACATAGGCAGTCTTTCATTTTTGTTTCTTTTTTCCTTTATTTATTTTGATAGGGAGAGTGAGCAGGGGAGGGGCAGAGAGAGAGAGAGAGGGAGAGAGAGAATTTCAAGCAGGCTCCACACTGTCAGCTCAGAGCCCTATGGGGGGCTCGAACTCATGAACTGTGAGATCATGCCATGAGCTGAAACCAAGAGTCAGACACTCAACCGACTGAGCCACCCAGCCGTCTTTCAAAATCCTTCCATGTGACTGGTAACTCAGAGTCCCTCCTTTATCAAAATGCCCCATTTCTTTACCCTTTTCCATGAATGTCCTCCTTGAATGTCTTCTGTGACTAAAACCAGTCACCCCTCGAGGTGACCTTTCAACCTTCTGTTCCAGTGGCTTTTCCTTCCTCCCCATGGACACAGGGCCTAGAAGGGGGTTATGTCTTCCTTGCGCCACATTCTATCCTCTATCCTTTATCCTCCCCAACCCCAGACCCTTTGATGCCCATAGCATCGGACTATACACGCCATTAACCACCCTTTCTTGGGTGGGTTAACCCCTGCCACCCTCTGAGCTTCCCCCCATCTACGGAAGACTTGCACTGGCTACCTTTTACTGCCAACACCAGCTGCAGCCGTCATCTTCTTGGGTTGTCTCCACGATCATTTAGATGGGCCTTTCGCTACTCAGGACTCTCAGGTTTTTGGTCTGTTCTCTTCCAACTATCTTGTCTTCTACACTCACTGGTTGTCTCCCATGGTCACACCCAGCCATTCAGTAGACACTCTTCCTCCCAAATCTCATTTTTAAGAATCTCACTCTCCAACCACCATTTGCTATCTTCCAGATAATTCCCTCTACTACCCTGACCTCAGCAATTCTTTGGTCCTACGAGACCTCTAAACCACCAGCTGGTCCATTTGGCATCATTCCTTCAACCCTTTCATGGCCTCATTCTCTTATTTCTGCCGTTACAGTCAATGCCTTGCATAAATTTTCAGCTTTCATCTCTCCCTCCAGTCTACTGACCTAAAAGCAACCCTGCTTCAACCCAGCTCTTTACCAGCTTGGAATCTGCACAAAATATTTAAATATGGCTGGAGGACGACACCAAGCAGGGCTGTCTGGTCACGTGTTAGTTTTTTACCACAAACAAACCTCAGTCGGGCCCTCAGCACTTCCTGGCCATTCCAATACATTCCCCTGGTCAATTTACGATCCCGTTCTCCAAGGCCACTATTTCACATGTCCTCTCTCCTTGCATCCACCCCCTCACTCTCCGTTGATGACCTCATCTTTTATTCACCGAGAGAACAGAAGCAGGCAGAAGAGAACTTCTTCATCCACCTGCGAGTGAGTCACCTACCACCTCCTGCAGTCCCCATATATTCTGCTTTCCCTACAGATGGTGCCTGCTCCCCCCTGAGACTTTGTTGCTAGTGTGCCAGGTCCTGCCCGAGTTGCACCAGATCCTGCCCTGAATTGCACCAGATGCTATCTCGGATCACACCAGATCTCGCCCTGAAGTAAAGGCTGCTCAGCAATGATCCCTCCTTCCCTCAATATAATCTTCTTTCTAGGGTCCCGTTCTTGCCAACTGGTAAATGTGCTGGAATATCTCCTGTTTAGATAATCTCCCCCTTTCTTCCTATCTTCCTCTAGCTATCACTTGACTTTCTTGTTGACATCTCTCCAGACTCCTTGAAGCTGTTACCTGTACTCTGCCTCTCCCTCTTCACCTCTGCATTATTCGCTCTTCTCAATCCCCTTCCACAAGGCTTTGTCCCCATTTTTCTGCTCTTGTCTCAGCCCTTGGCCAGATTTAAAGACCAATTCTCAATCTATGGCCATATTTGGAATGGCAATTTTTCCTCACTTCGTTTTTTTGGGCATTATGCTCTCCTGATTTTCTTGCTTCCTCGATGGATTCTCTTTTTCCATCTCCTTTCCTTTGTCCTTCCTCTTTTTCTCCTGGTCTCTAAATATGTGTTTGCTCTGGGGCTTAGCTCTGGCCCTCTTCTCTTCTGTGTCTATACTACCTGGCACTTCCATTCCGAGATCACAGCTTTAAATGTCATCTATGTGTTGATGAGTCACGAATTTTTATCTCCAGACCCAATCTCTCCCCTGAATTCCAAACTTGCATATCCAACTGCCTACCAGACATCTCCACCCAGACATCTAATAGGTATGTTGAATATAACATGTCCAAAATGGACATATTGATCCTCCTCTCCCCCTTTCCTCCCCAAATATGCTCCTCCCACAGATTTCCTCACCTCAGGAAATGGCGTCTCCATTCTCTAGCTGTTCACGTCCCATTTGTAAGAGTCATCTTTGAAACCTTTCCTTCTCTCCTATCTCACAGGCAGATCCATCCACAGGTCTGTCTGCAGTACATGTTAATGGAAGGAACTGACCGATGCCATGAAGAAAAATAAAGCAAGGTGTGGGGACAGAATGTACCAGAAGGGAAGAGAAGATAGACTCTGAAAAAGTGACATTAAAGCAAAGACCTTCCTGAAATACAGGAAGGAGCAAACTCTAGCGGGATCTGGGGAAGAGAGCATTCCAGCAGAGGGAAGAACAAGCATGAAGAGGGTGAAGTGGCCAAGAGTACATCGCGTCGGAGGGGCGTGTTCAGAGTGCCTGAAGCGGAGAGTTATGGCTCCGCATTATGAAGGGTCTTGTCAGTGTAAGCCTGAGGTTTGCATTTTATTCTAATCATTATGGGAGATGAATGGAAGTTTCCAGCAGGAGAGTGTCATGATGGTTTATATTTTGTAGGTAATGCTGGCTGCCTGGTGGAGAATGGGTTGTAAGAGACCAAGAGAAGAGGCCATGGGCCCAGCTAGGACCTTACTGCAATATTCTCGAGAAGATGTCAGTAATTTTTTTCTGTAAAGGGCTAGGCTATGGAGTGAATGTTTGTCCATTGGTGAATTCCTCTCCCCATTTCATACACTGAAACCCTAATCCCCAGTGTGATGACATGTGGAGATGGGACCTTTGGGAGGTAATTAGGTCATGAGGGTTGAGCCCTCTTGAAGGGATTAGTGCCCTTAGCAGAAGAGATATGAGAGTGTCCCCCACCCCCCTCCCCCACACCCACATCGTATGAGAATACAAGAGGATGGCTATCTGTAAACCAAGAAGAGGACCTTTCTCAAGACCACACCCATGCTGGTTCCTTGATCTTGGACTTCCCAGCCTCCAGAACTGTGGTAAATACATGTTTATTGTTTAAACCAGCCCCCACCTCCAGTCTGTGGCATTCTGTCATAGCAGCCTGAACTAATGCAAAATAATAAATATTTTAGGCTTTGCAGGCCACACACTTTCTGTCACAACTACTGAATTCTGCTGTTGAGCAATAATTTGGCCATAGACAATAAACAAATTAATGGGCGTGGTTGTGTTCCAACAACGCTTATTAACAGCTGTGGGCTGGATTTGGCTTGTGGGCCATAGTTTGCAGACCTCTGTTTTAAACCAGAAATGCTGATGGTTTGCCTAGGCCCACAGCACTGACAGAGTTTTAGTAGCTCTGGAAAGCCGCAAAGGGATTAAATGTGGGAGCTAAGGGGGTAGTACAGAATCAAAGACACCCTCCTGAGATCGACTTTTTAATCTTTCCATTTTATTATGTGACTTCGTAGGCTTTTCTTATTTGTCATTTCTCAGCAATAGTTACTTTTATATGTGTATTAAGGTGAACAGGTAAAATCCGTTTGCTATCAATGGAAAAAAGTAAGAATCAAGGCCACGTAATGGGAAATCAGGTGACCTCCAGCTGGCAAGCCCCGGTTTTCTGCTACACAATATTCTCCCCTAAACCAACCTTCTATCCCCATTGGACTCAGTAACTCACCAATGGGTGATGGGGAGATGGTAGGAGTGGTCTTCTGGGGCGGGGGAGTCTTGTAGCCCTCAAATTGTTTAGAATTGCCAGTGCAAGGGCCAATAAAATACAGATGGACTGTTAATTGTTTTCTAGGCTGCTCTTAAATTCCTTACCTTTACTCCACCTTTTTATTGCCTGTGCCCAAGGCAGACACACCCATTGCCCCCATTTCCTTGGTAATCATTGTCCTAGCCATTCAGAGAAAACAATGAGGGCCCCTGACTCACACTTTTGCATCTGAACAGTGAGAAGGGGATACTCACTCCCTGTTCTGCCATTAAATTTTACACGTGATATTGAGATGAAAGAGCGGACCTAGACCGGCCGACTCCATTTTGTTCTGTGTCCTCCATCTTGAGTGACTATGTCCCCGACATGGCCCCCTTTCCGGAAAAACCGCAGAAAGAAATTCCCGCTCAAACCTCAGACCACGCCTCCTCCCCTTGAGTAACTTCCCGCTCACCGGTTCAAACTTCCTGTTCAAACCTCGCCCGGCAACCTGCGCAGCGGGACTCTGACCCTTCCCCAGCCAATCGGCTAAGGCCACGACCGTCACCCCCCCAACTGCCCCTAGATCCCTATAAAACCTTTGTGCTTTTGAAACACGCTCTCTCTCTCCGGCATCTCACCGCTGCATCCGTGCAGGTAGGGGATTGAGCTCGAGCTAGCTCGAATAAAGGCTCTTTGCTTTTGCATCAGACTCGGCTCCCTGGTGGTCTTTGAGGATCACGAATTCTGGGCATAACAGAGAAAAGACTCCCATTAGGAAAAAGAGAAAGGAGAACAAGAGAGCAGGAGGGAAAAATCTAGTCATTGAAGGAGTTAGTTAGGTATCACTGAATATCTGAGTATCTAGAATTTTCCCCAAGGACAGGCGCTGATGGATACGGAGTAACAGCTATAGGGAGGTGTCGTCCACCGCTGAGCTGAGCGTGAGCTGAATGCAGGAGGGAGAATTCAAGAGGGTAGCCTGTGTCCCCAGCAGCTTCCTTTCCTGCACCCGTCCAGGTCGCCATTCCCTCACTGGGAACACACTGTGCTAGGTAGGCCTGGCTGGAGAGCATTCTCGGTGTGGTAATAAAGTGCACACTTATAATGTTGGGCTCAGTGACAAGAACAACATGAAATAGCGCTCTACCCACCCACTGAGAAAACCGAGTGTGTCACACTCCTCTGTGTCATGGTTTTAAAAATATCTCCACTGACGGTCCAAGTCTCAGGTTGGGTTTGAGGGGTGTTTAGTGCCTAACTGTGCCAGGTGGAAAATGTTTTCATCAGAATCCCAAGGACCCGAGTGATGGACATCTGCTGCCTTGGCGCACGTGTGTGTGTGTGTGTGTGTGTGTGTGTGTGTGTGCGCGCGCGCGTGCGCGTGCATGAACGTGTGTTTAAGAAAAACGGGGGTGGGTGGCTATTTCTTTGCTCATTTTTTCCCCCTTTTTCTTTCTTTTTTAATTACATGTTCCTGACAAAGAGGTGTGGTCGCTGGCACTGCAGCCGAGACTCTCCTCCACCTCTAACCACACGGGGAGAAGAATATAGAGGGCTTCTCAGCACTCAGCGTGATTCTCGGCATCAATGGAAACACAAACTCCAGGGCCAGCGAAGAGCCAAGGCTTCTTGGGAATGAGGGGTTTAGAAGCTTGGTGAGCGTCTGGAGAAAGAGATGGGCTCTTCCCCAGGGTTTATCTCTTGTTTTCCCTCTATCGTGCTTTCTTCCCTAAGAAGAGCACATCTACTGGAATTCTGAAGGGGGCTTCAAACAACACGGTGAGCCTTTTAACCCCTTTGTGGCTCAGTCTTACTTTGGAATCTCCAGTGCTTATCAGCAGGGCAACTCTGGCAAGTGGTTTAACCTTTAAGTCTGACCTTCCCGACTTATAAAAGGGGATGATAATAATACCTATGCGTTAAACTTGCAGGGGACAGTCAAATGCTATGACTCAAGGCGAGCACTTAACACAGGACCTGGTGCATAGCAAGCGCTCAAGAATTGTCACCTGTGTTTGCAGCTTCAGAGCTTTGCAGATAACCAACATGTGGAGAGAAAGTCTTTCACTTGAATACAACACGGGAAAGATGTACGTGAGGCTGCCTGTGCTCTGGTCCCCACCTTTTCTCTGACCCCATCTCTGTTCCCTCAGATGGATGCTGGCTCGCTGACCTTCTGGAATTTCTTCATACACATCAAACATCCAGGCCTTTACAGTTGCTGTTTCTTCTGCCTGGAATATTCTACACCCTAATAGCCTCTTGACTTACTCCATTACTCCATTCTGATACTTGCTTAAACTTACTTTATTGAAGAGGACATTACTCTTCTAACATCGTAAAATGGCACCTGGGGTGCCTGGGTGGCTCAGTTGGCTAAGCATCCGGCTCTTGATTTGGGCTCAGGTCATGAGCTCGCGGTTTGTGAGTTCTAGCCAAGCCCCTCTTTGGGCTCTGTGCTGACAGCGTGGAGCCTGCTTGGGATTCTCTCTCTCCCCCTCTCTTTCTGCCCCTCATCCACTCACCACTCTCAAAATAAGTAAATGCACATTAAATATATATATATATATATTTGCCCTAACCCTCTTTCCTGTGTTATTTGCTTTCATATCACTCACTACCTACATGTTATGGATTTACTAATTAATATACTTGTTATATATAAATATATATATAGCTTCCCTTCTAGAACATAAGATCCATGAAAGCATCAGTTTTGTCTTCTGTTGTTGTTGTTCCCTGAAGTATTTCTAACCTCTAAAATGGAGTTCAAAATACAGAAGGCATAAATATTATGCCTAAATACACTAAATATCAATTAAATGAAAAAACAAATAAAACATGTACGCAATTCCTATTGTACAGAGGAAGACTTGATGGCTACACAGTAAACACTCATCCCGGGATCTTCAGATGACTTTCCAGTTTATCCCAATAATGAAGAGTAATGAGAGCACTCAGGCAATCAAGATTATTCTGTGTTTTGATCTTACCTGTATAACTTTTGGTAGGAGATAACTTTCCACGTAAATCCATGAAATTCATACAGGAATAATTGCAATATTTCCTATCCTTGGTGTTTTCAGCCAGGGTAATATTATATTTGATTGGAGATGTCTCTCATAGGAGCAGGAAAACCTCTCTTTTCTCTACTGACCGTATTCTTCTTGCATTCAATATACTTCCCAAAGGTCTCATGACTTATAAAGTTCCCAGTAGTTAGGAAGGTTTGACCCTGCTCCTTCAGACTTCCCCAAGGTCACCTTGTCTGAACTAGAAGGAGGCCTCCTCTCTATGATTAGGTTTTTGTACACTATGCTTCATCTTCAAGAAAAAAGACCTCTGCCATCCAGACAATGCAGTATCTCCCAAATCATATGCATAAATGTTCTCTCTGGGCTTTTAGGATTTTTATACAAAATCCTAAATCATGGCAAATCATGCCAACTCTTGAGTCTTGGAAACTGCATCAGAGCAAAAGTCATTAAGCAAGATATTGAAGGACCAGGGGTGCCTCGGTGGCTCAGTTGGTTAAGCGTCTGACTTAGGCTCAGGTCATGATCACATGGTCCATGAGTTTAAGCCCTGCCATCAGGCTCTGTGCTGAGAGCTCAGAGCCTGGACTCTGCTTCAGACTGTGTCTCCCTCTCTCTCTGCCACTCCCCCACTTGTGCTCTGTCTCTTTTGCTCTCAAAAATAAATAAACATTAAAAACAACAACAACAACAACAAAGATACTGAAGGACCAGACAAGTGAACGAAGGTACCTGCTTAAATGTCTGAAAACACAGAAGATTATTATCAGACTTCTCTTGTGTTTCTGTTCAAGTTGAGGACAGCTGAGTTGGCTAAGTGTGATTCTCACTTACCATCACATACAGAAAAGTAAACTCTAAGGCCATTGTTGGAAAAACTCATCAGGAAATTAGTTAAATGCTCCCATATCCACAAATCAATCCACGCCTTCACTGTGGATAGCAGTGCTCAGATCTGGTCCTCACCAACCACGAACCTAGCTTTGAAGGCACACAATGTGTCCCACTCTCAAAAGTCCCAGCACAGGGTCAGGTACTACAGGAATATTTTATTTTACTTTTTTCAATTCAGAAGAGAAACTTGCCTCACTCTGCTCAGGATCCAAGTGTTCTCAGGACTTTCAGGAATTGGTGAATTGAAGACATGGTTTTGTTGGCTGTTGTGTTCCATTTTGGACACAGTAAGTCATTTTCTCTTTATATCTGAAACAGAAGCTTGATTGTTTTGTATCTGGGCAATAGAACTTGTGATCCTTCAGCAGCTTGGCTGTTTATAATGACCTATGGGCATTTTCCTCTGCCATTTAACTCATATGTCGTAGGAAACAAGTTTAAACCTTCACCTCCTTGTTTTTATCTCTTTCTGCCATTGAAAGGGTTCAAAGTGTGTTGAGTTTGAAAAGAAGAAGCAACAATTTGGCTCCCGAACCCAAAGATTTCAGTAAGGAACTCTCCTGAAGGCAAGTTTATTCCGTGGATTCTCTCCACCCTTGACCATCCCCCCGATTTCCCCAGCTTATTTGCACCATGGCATCTTTCCTGAGATTCTCCCAAAGAGGCCTCCCTCCAATGACGATGGTAGCCCAAGAGGCTGCCATCCAGTGACATCAGACCTATTGGCAGTAACCACAGTGGCACTTCTGACGATATGCCAAGAGTTCTAGGAGCCAGGCATGAGGTGGGTAATCCAAATAACCATTCCTGCCCAAACTGCCCTCTGCTGAGACAACCCACCACTAATTAAAGGCCATCTGTTTATACCATATAGCCTATCCTGCCAGAAGCAGCCAGATGTCAGTACATTACTCTAGTCCGTGACCTCTCTTAGGATATTAACGTGGATTATTTATGGGTGGGCTGAGTTGGTTACTGTACATGAGCCTCCTTCTTGGTGCATGGCTTAAGAAATTATATTATATATAAACTTTATGACGATACCATTAATTCTGGGTCTTGCCAAGTTCCAGACCTATATGCTCCATAGTGGGGTTCTGGGCCTGTTTCAACAATAACATTTTTTAAAACACTCCAATGTCTCATGTCTCTGTGTTTTCCATGGGCTCCCCATAAGTATTGATATGAATACTCTCTTCGTGGGAAGTCACTGGCATTTAGATCTCACGGACTGCCTGTGAACTACCCTCTCTCCTTCAGTTAGAGAGGGATGCCAAGTGAGGGTCTTTTTTTGAATCCAAAGAGAACTTGGTGTCATCATTCTTGATGTTCCTTATTCTTCTGAGCTGCGAGTTGAAATGCCTTCTTTCCAAAGCAGATTCTGAGCCAATTCATTTACCCTATGAGGGGAGGAAATTTGGACGAAGGCAGAATTAAGAATCAAAAAATTGGAATTCTAGCCCTGGCTCTACTATCTGTATGTCATGGGAACCTGGGCAAGTTGCTCACTCTTTCTCAGTCTCAGACTGTTCTTTTCTGCATTTCCAAACTATGTGTCTTATGTATAAGTGAGCGTTAATATTTAACTCTGAAAGAAATATAAATTTTTATTTTATTTTTTTAATTAATTTTTAATTTTCATTCCAGGATAGTTAACATACAGTGTTATATTAGTTTCAGGTGCACAATGTAGTAATTCAACAATTCTGTACATTACTCAGTGCTCATCATAGCTGTACTCTTTAATCCCTATCCCCTATTTCACCCATCCCCCCACCCATCTCCCCTCTGGTAACCATCAGTTTGTTTTCTTTTTTTTTTTTTTTTTTAATTTTCTTTTTTCTTTTTTAAAATTTACATCCAAATTAGTTAGCATATAGTGCAACAATGATTTCAGGAGAAGATTCCCTAGTGTCCCTTCCCCATTTAGCCCATGCCCCCTCCCACAACCCCTCCAGTAACCCGCAGTTTGTTCTCCATATTTATGAGCCTCTTCTGTTTTGTACCCCCCCATTTATATATTATTTTTGTTTCCCTTCCCTTATGTTCATCTGTTTTGTCTCTTAAAGTCCTCATATGAGTGGAGTCATATGATTTTTGTCTTTCTCTGACCGACTAATTTCACTTAGCATAATACCCTCCAGTTCCATCCACGTAGTTGCAAATGGCAAGATTTCCTTCTTTTTGATTGCTGAGTAATACTCCATTGTATATATATACCACATCTTCTTTGCCCATTCATCCATCAATGGACATCTGGGTTCTTCCCATACTTTGGCTATTGTTGATAGTTCTATAAACATGGGGGTGCATGTGTCTCTTTGAAACAGCACACCTGTATCCCACGGATAAATGCCTAGTAGTACAATTACTGGGTCATAGGGTAGTTCTATTTTTAGTTTTTTGAGGAACCTCCATACCATTTTCCAGGGTGGCTGCACCAGCTTGCATTCCCAAAATATAAATTTCTAATAAAAATATTTAAGTAATTGGATTGAGTAATACTTACTCTTCATCCTGAATCTCTATTCTGTGAAATGCAAAATAAAAAATGCCAGGAGGGTTTTAAGTCTACATTGGTCTAAAGTACTTCTATTGCTAGTGTTTGTCCTGCCTTCCTTTTTTAATTTTAATTTTTTTTAATTTTATTTAAATCCAAGTTACTTAACATATACTATAATAATGATTTCAGGAGTAGAATGTAGTGATTCATCACTTACGTATAACATCCGGTGCTCATCCCAACAAGTGCCCTCCTTAATGCCCATCACCCATTTAGTGCATCTCTCCACCCAACGCCCTTCCAGCAACCCTGTTTGTTCTCTGTGTTTAAGAGTCTCTCATGGGGCGCCTGGGTGGCTCAGTCGGTAAAGCGTCTGACTTCAGCTCAGGTCATGATCTCACGGTTTGTGGGTTCAAGCCCCGCATCAGGCTCTGTGCTGACAGCTCAGAGTTTGGAGCCTACTTCGGGTTCTGTGTCTCCCTCTCTCTCTGCCCCTCCCTCACTCATGCTCTGTCTCTTTCACTCTCAAAAATGAATAAATGTTAAAAAAATTTTTTGAAAAAGAGTCTCTTATGTTTTGTTCCCCTCCCTGTTTTTATCTTATTTTTGCTTCCCTTCCCCTAGGTTCATCTGTTGTGTTTCTTAAATTCCACATGAGTGAAATCATGATATTTATCTTTCTCTGAATGACTTATTTCACTTAGTGTAATACACTCTAGTTCCATCCACATTGTTGCAAATGGCAAGATTTCATTCTTTTTGATTGCTGACTAATACTCCATTGTGTGTGTGTGTGTGTGTGTATATATATATATATATATATATATATATATATATATATATACCACATCTTCTGTATCCATTCATCTGTTGATGGACATTTGGGCTCTGTCCATGCTTTGGCTATTGTTGATAGTGCTGCCAGAAACATTAGGGTGCACGTTCCCCATCGAAACAGCACACCTGTATCCTTTGGATAAATACCTAGCAATGCAATTGGTGGATCATAGGGTAGTTCTATTTTTAATTTTTTGAGCAACTTCCGTACTGTTTCCCAGAGTGTCTGCACCAGTTTGCATTCCCACTGTCCTGCCTTCCTAAAGGCATGTCACAAAGAGAAAGTGAAGAAAGCTAAGCAATTCTGATTTGATACATTGAAAATTCAGGGCCATTGCGGTGCAAGACGTCACAGTTTTCATGTTTACATTTTTCCTCAAATGTTCTCCCCATTGCAACCAATAGCCAAGAGCCAAAAACTCCATTCCTATTATATCTTACCCTTAACCACCCAACATCTAATTATTATTGGATCTTCTAGATTAATTGTTCTTGACTCAAGTAGCACCACCTCCTAAAGGCTGGTTTGAAAACAGCCCTGGGCAGCTTGAGGTGTTACAATAGGAGGCTGTGGAGATTCTAATGACACTGCATGCATGGGGTCAGTAATGTTGCTCATTCTGCCATGTGTTGGCCACTGTTTCACAGCAAAGAAGTACCCTGAGTCCCACACCATCCTCCAAATATTTCATTGAACATTCGTATAAAATCTGCTAACAGTTAGCTGAGCCTAGAAGCTAATCCCATCTCACACATGAATACAGTTCTTTACGTTTTAATATCTCATGAATATTCCAGAAATGCAATTTTCATGTAAATTAAAGAAACGTTATACCATGCATTATTTGTAAATTCCCACAGAGCTGTTTGCCAGTTTCAGAAATCACACCAAGAATGGAAACATCACCACGGCACTCGAGCTGTCAATAAAACACATTTGTATTGGGTTGTTGAATAGGGTAGTGCTGTGTGCATGGCCTTGTTTGTATCAGTCTGTGTTTACAGCTGGTGCATTCACAGAACATGCCCGACTAGTTCATTACGTTTGTAGTGGAGAGACATCCAAGTATATATATATGCTAGAACAGGCAGGGTTGGCTTCACAGATGTGGACCCTACTCGTGGTTGGCTACTCTGTTATCACTGTCTTGAAATTCTTAATAATTTTTATTAGGAGCCTGCATTTTCACTTTGCCCTCGGCCACACAAATTATATAGCCATTCCTGAGCATAGGGGTTGGCAAATATTTCCTGCAAAGAGAAAGATGGTAAATACTTTAGGTTTTGAGGGCCAAGAAGGCATCAAAGATATGATGTAGGAACTCATGTAATTATTTTAAAAAACAACTATTTAAAAATGAAAAAAAATCATGTTTATCTCATGGGCCATATAAAAACAGGTGTAGGGCTGTATCTGGTAGTTTAATGACTCCTGTACTAGAATATTTTTATTATAAAATAATCACCTCATTTCTTCTTTACGTTACAATTAAGGTATTTCACTTCTTTTTCTGGAATTATGTTTGTAGGCTGTGAATTTCATTCTACGATAGTAAAGTAGCCTTTACAGAATTCAGCTTACCAGACGCGGGCATTAGATCTGGGAGCACTATAGCACACCATCCCATCGCTGGCCTCTCTACCTCCATTCTCTTCTCACTACAACTATCCTACATGTTGCCGTCAGACTTATTTTCCTTAAAATGCAGCTTTAATCATGTCACTCCTCAAAAATCTTCTTTGCTGTATTTTCTACTGGATGACTTGTGGAGAGTTCAAATTCGGACCGGAATGTCTCTGTAAAGTACCTCTAAGATCAGATAGATCTCCTTCCATGCTTCATCTCCCACGGCACTCTCCCGTCACTTCTTATCCACCCTCCTTTAATGCGTGTTTCCAAGGCTGGTTCTTTCAGAAGAGCACCACACTGGCACCCCATGGTCTCTGGATCTTTCCCATAGTGGTCTTCACGTTTGTGTGCTCACTGGCTTAGTTCTCTTTAATATTTTGGAAGCACCTAGGAAACAGACTCAATAGACCTCCAGAATCTTCAACAGTGCCTTGTTGATAAAAAGTATTAAATAAATATTTGTGTAATTGGATTGCATTATAATACTTACTAATCCAGGGTTTAAGACTGGAGATTATTTGTTGGATAAAGCAACTCATCCTGGAATTTTTCTTCCAAAATCCCTTAACTGACATCTGGTGTAGCAGACACTGATGTTTGCATTTTCAACGTCCAGTTTGCCTTCTTCCTTTCTAGAAAGGAGACAGACATGCAGCCTGATTTTGTTCCTGTGTTCTCCCTACCTCCCTCTAGAGGACATTTGGGATTAGTCTAAACCAACTGGGACTACAGTTGCCAGAAAAAATATGGGATGTCTGGCTGAATTTGAATTTCAGATAAACAACGAATAATTTTTCAGTATAAGTATGCTCCTAATATGGTCCGACTTGACTTAACTCAGGTAGACCAAAATGAAAAACTTATGTTTTATGTTTTGGAAAGAGTTTTTTCTTTCTTGTGCTGGACCAGAGCAGGGAGCCTGAAGTCACTTGCAGTCATCTTGTGACCAGCAATCTTAAGCTATAGCAGATGCCGAGTAAAGGAAAGCAAATACACTAAAAAGAAAAAAAAAAATCTGAATCCTTGCTGATGTCATCGAGGCACACAACATATCTTGCCTAGAACCTGTCCTATCTCTGTATTTATAGCTAAAGAAGTGAATAAATATCCTTTTTATTTAAGCCAGTTGAATCTGGGTTTTCTGATATTTGTAGACAAATACATACTGATTAATTTATTTCATTTTGGTTCTACATCAAATAGATATCCCAAGATTCCAGGCTCATATTGCTAACATTTAGTCACATTTAATTTAATTCTTGTAAAATCCAGTGAACAAGGCTGTTTCATGGAGCCACAAACTCCACACCTAACTCCTGTTAGCTGCTTACAAACAGAAACCAGGCAAGGGGGCAAGGGACTCTGAACAGTGGAAAATCCATTCACTACCACTGGACACACAAGTTAAAGTCCCACTGTGACTTTCAGGACATGGAAATCTGGTTGCAACTTCTAACGCCCAGGCTCCCCTGAACCTTTAGCCTAGTATCTCCTTTTATTTTTCTCTTTCTGCTATTGATGCCTTTTTAGTAGAAATCTGCTCCTTTTGTCCGTTGAGCTTCCATTCTCCCTTCTCAAATAAAAATACTTTCATTTTCTTTTGGAAAGTACCACTTTGGAATTCCCAGACTGCATTTTTTTTATGGCACTGAAAAATGACACTAGCCTAGCTTAATTAGCATATGCATTTCTTCGGATCACAGCAATTCGTTCAAAGGTGTCCTTGTGATCATCTTAATCCAAAGACAGCAAATGCTAGGATTTCTGTCACAATTCTTGGGAAGACGTTCTTACTCTACGTGCGTTGTTACACTAATATGTCTGGAGCTTCTAAGCATAACCACAGAGAAGGAAGAAGCCGGCACAAAATAGAGCAGAGGCCGATAATGGGAAGGTAGAAAGATCACTTTTGCTTTCACTTGGGTACTTATTTCTGACTGTATCTGAAGTTAATTCCATGACTGAACTTTATGTGAACGGTGTGAGTCAATCAGATCTTACATTTCCTAAATACAGTTTCAGGAAGGGGTTGTTTGTAAGAGACAGAAAGCTAACCCCCACACACCTCACCTCTGTAGCTAAGCTCCTGGTTTAAGAGGATGGTCTTTCAAGGGAAGGGATTATGACTTGAGCACTCACTGGGCTAAATTGTTTACATATTTTATTTTGCTCAATCCCTTCCCCAAGTATTGTTCACTTGACATAGGAAGAATAAAGGCTCTGGGTTTGACTAGCTGAAGTCCCGCAGCTGGTAAGAGGCTGAGGCAGGATTTAAATTCAGGCATTACTTCCAAGCCGGTCCTCACCACACAACCCTTTCAGGTTCAGGAGGGTATTTGAATAGCTCCTTAGCAAAGTCAGCAAAGTGTTTCATAGGACGTACTGTGTGCCAGGGATTACTCTAAACGCTCAACACATAGACCCACTTAATCCTTACGGCAACTCTATTAAATAAGGATAAATATTCCCATTTCATAGATGATAAAACAGAGGCATGGGGGGTTAACAAAGTTTCCTGAGACCACACATGGAGTCATCTGATTCCACAGTCTAATTTCTCAGATAACTCAAATTTTTCCTTCTGGGTCCTACAGATAAATTAACAGTGTTCCATGGCATTTTCTTTAGGGATGGAGGGCCTCACGGTATTAATCTTCCAAAGAGTGACAACCACAAATCAGAGTCTGTCTTAGGCAAGGAAATCTTTGTATCCATTAGACGTGAATATCTCATAATCTCACCCCTGTGACTTTGAAATATTCTTAAAGCGGTAAGAAATAAACCAAGGCTATATTTAAAAAGAGGTGATATTCACCTCATCTAGGCATTTCTTCCTGGTTTTGTGCAACCAGACAATTTCTGCGGGAGATGCTCTGAGGAGCAACAGCCCAAGTGAGAAGGCAGAGGAGAGAGGGCACGTGCTGTCACTTTCCAGAACATTCCCCCGAGTGGCACAGACATTTACAAAATTGTTCCAGGGAATTACAAATGCATCTCTACAGTTTAGCATTTACTGAGTGCTGACCAATGTACCAGGATGTTTTATGTATCTTTAGCCAGCCTATTCATGGGAGTCATAGACCTAACTTGAGCAATCTTAAAAAACACAAACTTTTTATTTCCGTGTGCCACTTTGTATGGACCAGGATAGCTAGGTTCTGCGGGATAACAAAACACGGCTGACATTTCAGTGATATGATACGGTGAAAGTCAGTTTCTTGCATCTTCAAGGTTTACTGCAGGCCTAGGTACAGAACAGGTATCTTCCATCAGGAGCCCAGCATTCTGGATTGCTTTAATGTTGTAACACCTCTATATCAACCCATGCTTTGTTTTCCCAACAACGGTAGTGGAGGAAGAGAACAAGGAGGTTCTCTTACCCCTCAAATCACACAGGTACCATCTGCCCACAGTTTCTAGGCTGGAAATGGTCACAAGGCGACACCAGGGAAATGTCACCCTTCACATTTCCCAAAATAGAAAGAGACGAAGGCATTGGTGAATAATACTCAGGTCTGCTATCCACCAACTTGAAAGTGACCTAGAAAGTCAAATAACATGTTACCTTGACTTAAGATCAACAATATATTTAGACAAGCCTGTAAAGTCTAGAAGGCTAACATGGGAGACATTTAAAAACCTTCCTTAGTAGCAATTTAAACATTAAAAAAATTTTTTTTAACGTTTATTCATTCTTGAGAGACAGAAAGAGACAGAGCATGAGCGGGGAAGGGGCAGAGAGAGAGGGAGACACAGAACCCAAAGCAGGCTCCAGGCTCCGAGCTGTCAGCACGGAGCCTGACACGGGGCTCGAACTCACGGACTGTGAGATGATGACCTGAGCTGAAGTCGGATGCTCAACTGACTGTGAGCCACCCAGGCGCCCCTAAACATTTTTTTAAAAAATTGGGGTGCCTGGTGGCTTAGTCCGTTAAGTGTCCAACTCTTGATTTCAGCTCAGGTCATGATCTCACAGTTCATAGGATCAAGTCCCACGCTGGGCTCCTTGATGACAGCAAGGAGCCTGCTTGGGTTTCTCTCTCCCTCTCTCTCTACCCCTCCTTTGCTTGCCCTCTCTCTCTCTCTCTCTCTCTCTCCCTCATAAAATAAATAAATAAACTTAAATAGCATTTAAACATTAAAAAATAATTTATTGGGGTTAAATTCACATGACATAAAATTACCATTTTTAAGTGGCACTTATCATACTCACAATGTTGTGCTGCCACTCTCTCTATCTAGCTCTGAGATACTTCCACCACCCCCAAAATAAAATCCATTAAGCAGTTATTCCCTATTCCACCCTCCCCTCAGCCCCTGGAGACAAACCATCAATCTGTGCTCTGTATGGATTTATCCATTCTGGATGTTTAATGTACATTGAATTATACAATATATGACCTTTTGCATCTGGCTTTCTTTTCCTTAGCATGCCCTCTTCCATGCTGTACCCTTAATCGGTACATCATTCTTTTTTATGACTGAATGATATTGCATTGCCTGTACGTACTATCTACACTCTGTTTACCTATCCATTCACGCTTTCTAACTTTTGTCTGTTGTGAATAGTGCTGCTATGAATATGTGTGCACATATACTTGTTGGAGTTCCTGTTTTCAGTTCCCTGGGGTATATACTTGGGAGTGGAATTGTGACGCCTTGTGGTAATTCTATGTTTCACTTTTTAGGAAGCACCACACTGTTTCCACAGTGGCTAAACCTTTTTACATTCCCACCAGCAGTGTATGAGGGTTTCCGTTTCCCATATCCTCGTCAAGACTTGTTATTATTTCTTCATTATATCCACCCTAGTAGATGTGAGGTGGTATCTCCTTGTGGCTCTGATTTGCGTTACCTTGATGACAAATGATGTAGAGCATATTTTCATTTGCCTGTTGACCACTTATGTATCTTCTGAAAACACGTTTAGTTAAATTTCTTGCCCATTAAAAAAAAAAATGTTTATTTATTTTTGACACAGAGAGAGCCTGTGCAGGGGAGGGGCAGAGAATCTGAAGCAGGCTCTGTGCTGATGGCAGACAGCCCGATGCAGGGCTCAGACTCAGGAACCATGAGATCATGACCTAAGCCAAAGTCAAGAGTTGGATGCTTAACTGACTGAGCCAGTCAGGAGCCCCTTTTGTGCCCATTTTCAAATAGGGTTGTCCTTTTGTTGTTGAATGTAAGAATTGTATTCTGAATACTTGATCCTTGTCGGATACAGGATTTGCAAGTTTTTTTCCCATTTTGTAGGCTCTTTTCACTTTCTTAATGATATCCTTTGATGTTTGAAAGTTCTTAATGTAATGAAATCTAGTTTATCTAGTTTTTCTTTTGCTGTTCATGTTTTAAGTGTCTTATCTAAGAATTCATTGCCAAACCCAAGGTCATAAAGATTTAACCCTATGTTTTCTTCTTAGAGTTTTATGGTTTTAGCTCTTAAATTTAGGTCATTAATCCATTTGGAGTTAAGTTTTGTATATAGTATGAGGTAGGGGTCCAACTTCATTTTTTTGCATGTGGCTATCCAGGTGTCCCAGCACCTTTGTTGAAAAGACTATTCTTCCCTCATTGAGTGGTCTTGGTGCCTTTGTCAAGAATCAATTGGTCAGGGTCACCTGGGTGGCTCAGTCAGTCAAGAGTCCAACTTCAGCTCAGGTCATGATCTCACAGCTTGTGAGTTCCAGCCTTGCATTGGGCTCTCTGCTGTCAGCACAGAGCCTGCTTCAGATCCTCTGTTTCCCTCTCTCTCTGCTTCTCCCCCACTCTCTTTCTCTCAAAAATAAACATTTTTTTAAAAAGAATCAATTGGGGGGCGCCTGGGTGGCTCAGTCGGTTGGGCATCCGACTTCAGCTCAGGTCACGATCTCGTGGTCCGTGGGTTCGAGCCCCGCGTCGGGCTCTGGGCTGATGGCTCAGAGCCTGGAGCCTGCTTCCGATTCTGTGTCTCCCTCTCTCTCTGCCCCTCCCCTGTTCATGCTCTGTCACTCTCTGTCTCAAAAATAAAAATAAAACGTTAAAAAAAAATTAAAAAAAAAAAAGAATCAATTGGCCATTAATGTATGAGTGTTAGTAGCTATTTTTAATATAGTAAAACTCACAATTATAAAAAAATTTTTATATCACACCTAAATCTCTCAGGCTTCAATTTAAAGACATATTTTCTTTTCTGTAGTCTTCAGAGAAAATGGAGGAAATTTGGCCCTAGAAACACATACAAAGTACAACACATGTAACTATGCAAACTGACCCTCAGACAGTATCTATGGATAGCTTACTAAGTGAAAGGCAATGTACTTGCTTCTGGGGAATAAAATATGAAATATATATATATGCATGTGTGTGTGTATATATATATATATATATATATATATATATATATATATTCATGTTATGAATATATATATCCTGGCTTACAGGAACATCATAACCAGTTGGGGAGGAAAACATATACACAAACAACTGTGTCCAACTTTTACAAAATGACACAGAGCAGCCAGAAGAGGATGATTCATTTTGACTGTGGGTGTTGGGGAAGAAATCTTGATGTGGAGAGTGGGTAGCATGACGTATCCTGGGTAGTATTAATGAAAGATTTTCCTGATAATATTGTTTTAAAATTCTAAAGCAGGTCATGTTATTTTAACTCTGACCTTAGATCCACTAAAATGGCCAAGATACTAAATATTCCAGTTGTTGTATCCAGATTAGTATTTTGTTGGCCTATAAAGAGCCAAGCCTGTCAAAATTTTCTCCAGGTTTGTATATTTCATAACAACATGCTCCAGTATAAAAACCCACAAAACTATGTTAATAGTATGTTTGATTTGATGTTAGTGAGGCGTGAGTGAAGAAACAAAACTCTTTCTTGTAGCATAGATCTAGATTTGCTTCCATGTGGTTAGTTGGGGAGGGTTCTGGAGATGCCATCTATAAACGAGTGAGGAAAGCAGGATTGGGCAGACAGAGAAATGGAACTGCAGTGTGGTCACAACAGAGGCATTAGCTGATCCCATAGGGAGCTCTGGGGCTGGAATGGCCACTCAGAGATGACCTACATTGAGATAAGGATATCGGATCTTTGTATATGGCAAATACCAGTCATTGGATGTGCACTGCTCTTGGGAAGCATGTAGAACCTTGGGCAAGATGACTCCTTTAGGGCTGAAGGTAATTCCTGGAGACAGATTGGTCTATGAGCTGTCAGCAGGAACCACTTCCTGCACCTGGGAAAATCATTTCCCTGGTCTCAAAGGGGGAATCTGGACCACGCATGACAGCACCCAATATGGTAGATGAGGCCAGCGTCACCATGGTTACCATTTTCAGAAGAGAAGAAGGAGACTCAATACTTGAATTGCCCACCAAAAGTTCCACAGCTATGAAGGGCAGAGTTAGTACCAAAACCAAGGTCTTCTGATTCCTAGCCAGTTTGCCATTAAGTAACATTGTTGTCCCTCAGAATGTGCAGTACCGTTTCATCTCAAAAAAGATTTAAAGCCAGTTGAACTTCAATCAGCGAGATTTCACAACTCTCACCTGGGATTTCCCCTTTTCCTTCCAAAACATAATATTCAGTTCTCAACTTGTCTGTGTCAAGGAATTCTTCTGAACTTCCAACCCTAAAATTAAGGCCATTTTCTTTCACAGAAACACATGCACTTGCGTGCACTTTTTATTTATTTATTTATTTTAAAATTTATATAAGTTTATTTATTTATTTTGAGAGAGAGTGAGCACAAGTAGGGGATGGGCAGAGAGGGAGGGGGAGAGAGAAGCCCCAAGAAGGCTCTGTGCTGTCAGCATGGAGCCCGATTCGGGACTCGATCTCACTAACCATGAGATCGTGACCTGAACTGAAATCAAGAGTCAGGTGCTTAACCGACTGAGCCACCTAGGTGCCCCATTGTGTGTACTTTCGAAACAGCAGAGGATGAAAGCACTATGTTATCAGAAGGATTATTAAATTAACAGAATAACACAGCATCCAGACATCCATGCTATTTTCAAACTAGCACTTATGCTATGCTATTTTCAGGAATAACACAGCATCCAGACAGCTATGCTATTATTAAATTAATGGAATAACGCAGAATTCAGACATTTATGCTATTTTCAGACTGCAGTATAGGGAAAAAATGTATTAACAGAGGAGGATATGTATGAAGATTCAGGGAGAGAGATGCACAAAGTAGCCACAATGTCAGCTTGAGGCAGAAAATAATTAACTTGAAAGCCAGAGGGAAGGAAGCGTTTCCAGGCAATGCTCCCTTTATTTCTAACACGCTGCCCTAAGATCTAAGAAACTAGGCATTCTCTGCCTCCAAGGCCCTGCCAGCCAGTTCCTAGCTGCTTGAGTTCCAGCTCTCAAGAATCTGTCATGTTGGAATTCAGAAGACAGTCACACTGTAAAAGCCATTAACATTGAAGATCACTGGGAGAAAGTGCTTAAGGGGGAAGGTCACAAAAAAGAGTTTGATCCTCACTCTACCAGTTGTATGACGGGGGCAAGGGTCTTAAACTAAATACATTCATCTATAAATGGTATAATCATAGTAACAATTTTATAGGAGCGTTGTATGATGAAATTAAAATAATACGCATCTCCCAGGACTGAGTCCTTATGAATGGCTGATTTAGTACTCTGTTAGCTCTTACTTTATGTATATTTTATTTATGTGTGTGTATCAGACCTGAAAAAGACTATATTGTAGTATTAGTATTTGGTATTATAAAGCAGCACTGCCAAAATAGAACTTTCTGGGATGATGGAAATGTTCCTTATCTGTGCTGTCCAACATGGTAGCACATGTGAGCACTGGCTAGTGAAACTGAAGAAGCGAATTTTTAATTGAATTTAGCTGTTAAGTAGCTGCCATCATAGACTGCACACAGTGACTTCAAGATGGAAGAAATTTTAGATATTATCTACTCCAAAGTGATCATCCCAGGGGATAATACACATATTTCAGAGAGATATGAAATAACATGCTCAGGGTTTCACAACCAGTAAGGGGGCAGAGCCAACATTCTGATCAAGCTCCAATATTCCAAATCCAAGGCATCATATTGCCACATGGCGTAACAAAGTGAATGACTTAAAGACATAGGCAGGTTAACAACAGATGCAGAGCCAGCTCTTCCAAATTCCAAAAGTTATAATTAGCATCGGTACCATAATCACATTAGTTTCCAATTTCTGAGCATCTATTCTTTGGTTGGCAGAGAACAGCCAAAGACTGTTCTCTTGATTTCTGTGCTAACATGCCTTCCTGCTGGGACCCCTAAAACTTTTACTAACATGGTAGCCCCCTGTATCTTCATAGGAGTCATCAGCCATGCTTTGGAGCATGTGTGTCTTTGTTAGTAATTTCTTGCTTTTCTGGTCTGATGAACTCAATGTCATCAAGATAGTGGACTAATATGTTTTTCTGTGGAATGTCTGGGTCCTCATAACAGTCCAGATCCCCTTAGACTATATTATGACAGAGAGTGAGAAAGTTAGCCTAGCCCTGGAGCAAAACTTATTGTGAACTTGCCTTCCCAAGACAAGTAAACTGTTGATAGCCCTCTTTTCTAATAAGGCAGGAACAGAATACATTCCCCAGAACATTGACATATACCATATATAGGAATCATGTCAATCTTCTCTAGCAAAGCGACCTCACTTGGCATAGTACCTGAAGTGGGGACTACCGCTGGGTTCAGTTTGTAGTGGTCCACTGTCAACCTCCACGATTTGTCAACTTCCAGGATTTGTCTGGTTTTTTTTCTGCAGGAGTTAGAATAAATGGAGATAATTTTTTAATGTAGCAGTTGGCAAAGTTTTTCTGTAAAGGGCTAGGTAGTAAACATTTTGGGCTTTATCAAGTGGAAAAGTGGAGGCTATTATGTAGGTACTTATAAAACCATTTAAAGTGTACCCATTTTAAAAATATAAAACTGGGGCACCTGGGTAGCTCAGTCGGTTAAGTGTCTGACTTGATTTCGGCTCAGGTCATGATCTCATGGTTTGTGAGTTCAAGCCCTGTGTCAAGCTGTCAGCGTAGAGCCTGCTTGGGATTTTCTCTCTCCCCCTTTCTCTGCCCCTCCCCTGCTCGTTCTCTCTGTCTCTCTGTGTCTCTTTATGTCTCTGTCTCTTTTTCTCTCTCTCTCTCAAAATAAATAAACATTTTTTAAAAATATTTGAGCACTCCTTTTTTCCCATGTGTGTACTTACCAAGTAAATGGTAATAGGTTCCTTTGAGGAAGGATGGGGGGCTCATCGCTGCATACACTTGTAGCAGTGTTACAGGGTTCTTCTTCCTGGAGAGTCTGCCTCTTCCTCATTCTGTAAGTTCCAGGGTCAAAAATGGGTTCTACTCTAAACACTAGGCAAGGCTCTCTGACTTTTTATTGGGACAACTCACTTCACCTAATCATCCATTCTTTATTTACTGTGATTGTGAAGGTTGGGTGTGCCTTTTTTGGCTTTTTGTTTATTTTGCTGTCTTCTTTTAACCGATGTCCGTGACTCTCTGCCAGCCTGAGCTTCTCAACTGCCTGACCTCCTTGCATCTCAAGGAGGTATGATACTTGTACCCACCTGGTTGTGGCAGTTAAGCATTATCACCTGGCCTCTACTGTTTTTCAGTCCTACCCTTTCACTCCTCTTCTTGAGCTCGGTTTTGAATCAGCATCTTCTCCTGGTGAGCCAGTCCTATGGAGCAGGGCCACCACTGAACTACTGAAAGAGGCTGGTGCCCCTCTCAGAAGGCTGTTCCTTATTGCTTGGAAAGTGGTGGTTCTTCTGGGCGGTCCCGTGAACGTTCTTCCCAGGTGGGATTTTTCAGCCACCCTAAGCTGTCCCCTTCTCTGGCCATTTATCTCTTCCTCGGTGTCTGCCTTGGGACTTCTGGTACTTCTACCTAACTTAATGGGGGCCATCCTAACAGTGCATTCGTGCCATTTCCCAGCATCCTTACCAAGGTGGTTAAATCTGGTTTTCTGGGAGACTGCATCCATCTCAATGAAACTCTCCTCTTGTATCCAAATTTCTGTTCTGCCCCCTTGGTCTAGCACCCCCATAATCCAGTCCCATGAGTGCTCTCCAAGACCCTGCCAGAAAATGCCAACCAGGTCCTACAGCTCCCTAGGGAGCAGTCCTTTCCCTCCTGAGCAGGCCCAGCACCTCTCTGGTTGTGTCATGTTGTGCTACATCCCTAGTTTACCCCAGTGGCCAGGACCAGAGGTGGGCATAGATCTTAAAGGGGAAGCACATTGTCTTGAAGGAAAAAGGCTGTGGCATTGTTTTAAACAAGGGGCAAGCACTAGCCCATTGGGACTGGGGATGACTTCTACAGACTCAAAGAATTCAGGAAAATCCAGAGATCCAAGATTTGTGGGTATTATCATCCCAGATGTCTCCATCCCAGGAGTCAAGACCCCATTATTTCCACCCTAATTTAGCCTTGGCACAGCCACCCTAATTTGGTTGCGAATTAACCTTCTTTGGCCTAGTCCTCTGCTTTGTTTTCCTTCTGTTGGGGACAAGAAGAGCATCTTTCTTGTTTCTTTTTAATTTTTTTTGTTTATTTTTGAGACAGAGTGTGCATGGGGGAGGGGCAGAGAGATAGGGAGACACAGAATCTGAAGCAGGTTCTAGGCTCTGAGCTGTCAGCACAGAGAGTGACATAGGGCTCGAACCCAAGAACTGCGAGATCGTGACCTGAGCCCGAGTCAGATGCTCAGCTGACTAAGCCATCCAGGCTCCCCAAGAAGAGCATCTTTCCATGCTACCAAAGAAGCCCCCTTGTTTTCCCACTTAGCTTTTAATTGATGACTCATCACACACATCTTTTCTTCTTCTAGAGTGTCAGTCAAACTTAGCACTAGCCAACACTCCATGGTCCCAATAATTGATCTTCCTTGTGTATTTTTGAAGACCTGATACATTGCACCAGCTAGTGTGTTACCTTCCAGCTATACCACCCCCAGTCCACTGCTGATGGAAGTTTAACAATTCTCCTGTCCATGGTGCTTCAAGTGGCAGGAGGAGAGGGGTCCTCATTACCACCCCTACCACCCACTGTTGTAGGCTGAGTTCTCTGGGAAGCCAACTCAAGACAGAGAGTAGTGCACATGGTGGATGCTATGTAGTAGCATCTTGTGACAGGGAAAGGGAAGAGAATCAGGTGGAAGGAAAAGCTGAGCAGTAAAGCAGAGGCAATACCACAAGAAGTCTTGGGGCTGAAATTGCCTTCTGAGTTGTCCAGAGTTAGGCTGGGCTTTCGTTCCTGACAGTGATCAGTCACTGGGTGTGAGTTGCCCTGGAAAAAAAGCACAGCCTCGGATGAGGCATCTTTGCCCAGTGGAGGCAATTTTTAAAGGAGTCTGACAGCCGAGGTCCAAGTTAGTACAACCAGCACCTGGAAAATCGAGCCTTCATTCCTGAAGGGAGGTCCAGGCAGCACATGGCAGTGTCCACCTTCGATGATTATGAGGCGTTACTGGCATATTTCATTTTTTAATAAAAGTCTAAACATAGAGTCATGACAAGACTATAATTTGAACCGTGACAAGCCCCATCAGTGGTGAACATTGCCTTTGAGAGAAAGAAATACTTTGAGTCAAAAAAAAAAAAAAAAAGTCAGTTGTCAGAACCAGCACAGGTCATGGAAAAACTTTTGTAAAAACAAAGGGAGGGGAGGTGTGTCTAGGAGGCAGGAGTGGGGGGCGGGGGTGTGCATGAGGGTGGGTGGGGATCTAGCCTAGTAAACCACTAAAAAGAAATCTTTTTTACAGCAGCCCCAGGAAACTTATTGAGACCTCATAAAATAACGAGAACCAAGGAAACAGCACTCTATGCTAAGTGTCTCTTTCACTGTTTTACAGACTGGGGAAAGATTTTATGAGCTATTTGGCTTTCCCTTTGGATGCCTCTTTGGGAGAAGTTCCTGGTTCTTCGGCCAGTTATTTTAAGTTTTGGCCAAGGAGTGAGAAGATCCCAAAACAAGATAATAGCCATTTAGGCTTTCTGGCAACATTCTCCAGATGTTGACCACAGCAAGCACTTAGCTAACCCACAGGGAATGGAGGAATTTGCCAAAATGGGCCATCTATATGTGGGCCCCCTTGGATAGAAGGACAAAGCCTGATGGCTCTAGGAATATGACACTAAGGGGGTCCCTCAGTTCCCTCCAGGAGTTCTGGAACCAAGAACTTTGTTGAGGAACAGGTCATCAGATAATGAGTTTCTTGAAAGGCAAGAGAGCATCAGAATGGGAAACGAAATTGTGAGTTCTAAGAAATTAAAACCCCACTCTTTTCAAGATGCTTTGGTCATCAGAACTGAAGGGAAAAAGAAGCCACCCCTCTGTGTCTATCTACATTAAAAAATAATAATAATAATAAGGAGGCATCCGGGTGGCTCAGTTGGCTAAGCGTCCAACTCTTTGATTTCCACTCAGGTCACCCTCTCGGTGGTGAGGTGGAGCCCCACATTGGGCTCTGCACTGACAGTGTGGAGTCTGCTTGGGATTCTTTCTCTCCTTTTCTCTCTGCCCCTCCCCTACTCACACACACACACACACACACACACACACACACTCTGTCTCTCTATATATAAATAAATAAATAAATAAATAAATAAATAAATAAACAAACAAACATTAAAAAAAAAAAAGCAATGGCCTCTTCATGAGTAGTTCTTTGGTTTCCTCTAGGGCTGACAGTGATCCAAGGGACATAGGCCATTATTTTTTAAAAAAATTAGGGATTCATCCTGACCTTCAAGGTATTTCTCCAATCATTTTGGGGATTCCAAAGCAAATGAGTCACCAATACTCTTAGATGATGGTTTTGCAATGGGAAACAGCAAGATAGAGTCATGCGTCAAGCACTCCAAAATGCACATGGGTTACAGACCCAGCCTGGGACCCTCTCATTAAGTCAGTTCTACACTTGATTGGAATTTTCGGCTTACGGTCATAACTAAAGGAATCCATTGACTCTGACCCCTTGTTCATCAGGATCTCATGGAATCTCCTAGGCTGAAGAGACACAAGTGGTATGAAAACTGACCTCAATCCTTTTGTCACTCAGAGACACTCTGAGTTTTATTCCCGAGTCCAGGAATATAATAATATTTCAGTGACCCTGGGCAAACAGGACTTGGCAGTAACAAGAATGGCTGGGAAATTCTCAATAGCATCCAAAGAGCTCTTGCCTAACTTGCCGAAAGGGCCTGTGAACACATTCTATTCCCATCACGTAACGTTTCTGAGCCTCTCTTCTCTACATTTTGCTCTACCTTGGACCAACATCTTCTCCACTATGGATATCCTAAGACTTTTTGGTGTGAGTGAGAATTAAGTGATTTTTTTTTTGATGTTAGGTGGCAGGCTAATATAATTTTTCATCTTTATGACCCTTAAAGTCACTGAATTCAGCTCTGGGCTTTGCGTTGCAAAACATCGGTTTACATTAGAGAGAAAGAGAAAGAAAGATAATTGAGGGAGGGAGAAAGAGATGCCTTTTATTAAAAATGTCAACAAAATCTTTAACGAGGCTCAATGTGATTTTATTACACTCTTTGATGGCTTTATACTCAGAAAGCCTGACATCTATTGTATGCTGGATTCTGTATGTTGCTCGGTTCTGCTCCCTCCCAGAATCCATGCTGCTCGTGCAGGACCATACTCTATAAAAAGATGATATTTGTACAACTTTCTCTGTATAAGATCATTCACAGCTGATTTGGAAGAATATTAATAAATGCTTTTGAGTTTTAAAATGCAATTCATTGTATATGTGATTTCAGCTTAAAACTTTAGGGGGCAAAAAAAAAAGAGCTATTCTAAATAACCCAGCTTTGTTAAATTAAAAACACAAAGAAATCACTTGCCATAGGATAATAAAGTTGGAGCAGGCTTGGATATTATTTGATTTAATTTTTTTCTTTGAGCGATAAAGCAACCGAGAGCTATAAACATTAATTTTTTAGTATCAAAATGAGTGGGGAATCAGCCTGCCTTGTTCACTGCTGGGTCCCTCCCCCTAGAGCAGTGGTTCTCAGCCAGGTGGCATTTTGCACACACACCCCCCCCCCCCCCCCGCCGTTCGGGGAGCCATTTGGGAAGGTCTGGTGACATTTTTAGTTGTTTCAAATGGGGATGGGGAATAAAAGTGCTCCCAGTATCTAGAGGCCAGGGATGATGCTAACCACGTACAACGCACAGGGCTGCTCCTACAGCAAAGAGTCATTTGGCCCAAATAGCAACAGTTTGGAGGCTGAGAAGACCTGCCTATAGGAAAAAAGCAATTCACAGTGATCACACAACTTCACTCTCAGGGTCTAAGGGGCTGGTGCTAGCTGCATACGCATTCTCAACAGGAGTAATATTCCCACCAACTAGGTGAACACTGGTTCTTTCTGGGCAAGGGCAAAAAAAAACCAAAAAACAAAAAAAAACGAAAAACAAAAAAACAGAAAAAACCCACTCTCATTTTCTTGGGAGGTAAACCATAAGAGACTCTTAAATACGGAGAACAAACCAAGGGTTGCTGGAGGAGAGGTGGGTGGGAGGATGGGCCAAATGGGTGATGGGCATTAAGGAGGGCACTTGGGATGAGCACTGGGTGTTATATGTAAGTGATGAATCACTATCTTCTACTCCTGAAACCATTATTACACTATATATTAACTGACTTGTATTTAAATTTTTTAAAAATCTCACTCTCTTTTTATGTATTAAACACAGATATAGATACAACATGTAAATGGATTTACGGTGTATCTGTGACACTAAAAGCAGTCTACAAAGTTTTGGGGGGAAAGGGTGGTAATGGGGAGGGGGAAGGCTGGGAAACATCGAAGTGGCATGATTGTAATTCTCTGCCCCCCATCCTCTGTGTGGTCCCTGACGCTTGGAACACACATGTTCACTACAATTCCCGACCCTGCTCTAACCCGGGTGCTGTTGTCTGAGTTTTTCCCTGCTCACCTTTGGATGCTGGGAAGCAGGGAAACTGCTATAGGTCATTCTCCAACTGTCTCTTTTGTTTTCTGCAAATTAAAGGCAGAAAGATATAGAAAATTGAGGGTAGGAGAAAGAATGTGAAGGGGAGGCATGTTGGCCACCTCCCAATTCAGGAGACACAGAGAGGGGAGGCTCCTCACTGAGTGCTGGTGGCCAACAACGGGATGGTGAGTGGGCAAACCCATCTCATGAGGTGGACTGTGGGAAGTTTTTGCTTGCTTTGTTTCTCAACCCACCTATGATACCTGGTAGTTTATGACAGGACTCTCTAGACTCTTGATGGAAAGTCGTTTATCTCAATTATCTTTTCCTGGGTCTTCTTCTATGTTTAATGGGCAGTAGTGAGAGGATCCTGCAAATTACTACTCGAATGTTTTAATTTTAAGATGGGATTCAATGAGTATACTTGGATTCATTTTGGATTTGTGGGTGAACACAACCCATTTTTTTAGTTTGAAATTATTAGCATAATTTTGTACCTTCTAGAAAAAAGGTTGGAGCTTCAAGGAAGCAAATCTGGGCTTCTCCAGACTAGTGAGTGAGTGGCTTGAGGTAGTCTCTTAAATCTGAGCGAGTATTTCAATGTCAGTGGGATGAGAGATTTGCTGTGGTCATCACTGGAATTGTATTTGACCGAAGAGAAGTTTCTGGAAATGTATGTAGAGAAAGTTCATCTAGGAATTTAAGGATGGAGAGGGAACATTGAAAGGATATTTTTTTCTGGACATTCCCACTCCCAACACAGAACCCATGATGACTCCATACGTAACAGTGCCTATTAAGCCACAAGACCTCAAGAAACAGGGCAGTAAAAAATAATGAAATGCAATATTCAGAATATGTGGAAAAGCAATGATTTACTTTAATCCTAGGGACCAGGAATAATACACCTGCCTTGGAACAGGAGATGGCATAATGTTGGCATAACACTGGGGATTTAATAATTTTTTACCGCATTTTATAGACCCTTTCCTGCAATTAATGCTAAATAAAGTCAACATCTTCTCCACCTGCTGCTGTGTTTGGGGCTTTCATCAAGTGCAACTCCTCCTCCTTCATTACCCAGGCTATATCACAGTCCTTGTTTGACTTGCTCTTTTTTCCTTTCTTTTCCCTCAACAATCTCTAGGACTATCACGTGCCCTGTTTGTGGTATATGCCTTCCCATCCCTTCCTTTACAAAATTAAACTAATTGAATTCAAAACACTGGTCCCATTGCTGTGATCATAAAGTCATTTCTGTGGAGTTGATGTCTGTTACATTTTCCTCCCTTAATGATTTGGTATCATTTCCTCTCATCCTATTTTTAATAGAAATAAATTAACACAAATGTCTATTTCTACACCTTCTTTTCTCCCCCCCAACCCCCACCAGAGATACATAGACATTGCTGTTCTTTGATTCTGTCTCTTCTCTTTCTCTTAGGTGGATTCTTGCAATGTTTACAGTTTTTCTAGGGAATAAGATTCTCTGACAAGTAAAGGTTAGCCACTTTTCTCACACTGATGTCTTGTTTCAAGGGTTATTGGACAACCACTTGGGGGCTCTGGTCCAAGGTCTCACAGTGGAGTCAACACTGGACAGGCCATAGAGGGTAGTATGCCTGTAGCTTTGTAAAGAGGATTCTACCTGTCTTCTAGCCTCCATCCTTCCCGAGGAAGCCTCCATCCTTCCTGAGCCATGTTGGGAAGTTCAGAAGAGAAGCAATGTAAAAATAACATGTATCTTCATTTTGCAAAACTAAGACTAACCAAGGGAGACACAACCGTACTCCTGAGTTTTAGGTGTGTGTGGGTGTGTGTGTTTGCTTTTGTGGGAGAGAGTTGAAAGCATTAGCTATAAAAACCATTAGCAATTCCTAGTTGATTCAAATCAGTCTCAACATTTTTCAAAATCTCGCCTATGTTCTTGCTCTATTTTAGGCTGAATCAAGGCGATAAATTCACATAGGGGGCTGTTTATTTAATGGTAGTAACAGTATATAAAGCCAATCTGTCTAATCTCCTTTTTTTTTTTCAGTTTTTAAATCCCAAATGGTGAACGGCAAGCAAGGCTGCTAGTTTTATAGCTTCATGAATTAGTTCAGCTGAAAAATATTCTGGCCCTTTCCATTTGAGAGTCAGTGGGGCAGGGAAGTGGGGGTGGGGTAGGGCAGGATTTGTTAGCCAGCACTAATCGGTTCTTGGCCTCTAGCAATCCTCTGTGGCAGAATAAAGGGAAGAGATAATTATTCCCCTTAATCACTGCATCAATGACTGCATTTAGAACCCTCTCCTTAAAGGCTGACCAGATTTCCCAGAGAATATTCTCAACCCTTCACTGATCTGATTTTGAAGTAAATGAATGTTCTGAAAATATCTGCTAGCAGGGTTTTGTTCGCCTGGGTCTCTCAGAGACAAGGAAGCTCCAGTGGCTTCAGATGGGTGACCTTTCTCATATCTGTCACCAGTCTCTTAATGAGGGTGGGATTTTGCATCTTGGCAATGGGGGTCTCAGGGCAGAAATTACCAAGGAGGAGGATCCAAAGGCCAATTGCCTTTACATCTGTTTCTTTCTCTCACTCTGGGCTTCCTTCCTTTCCCTGCTATGCCATTCTCATCTGAATTTGTGGGTCTGTGACTTTAGGAATGGATGAGCAAGAAGAAAAACAGAGAAAGAAGACAACGCAGAGGCCATAATGTCTCCATCTTTCTGAAAGGAATTTGGAGCCTCTCTGGGCGTATGAAAATACATGCAAAGAAAACATGTGGCTCTAACTTACTTTTCTCTCTTTGATCTATCAACGCAGGAAGGTCAATGTCTTTGTGGAAATTGAGCTGAATTTCCATGCAACTTGCTCAGGAGCTCAGTTTGTGAACCGATCTTGAAAAATACGCTCACCTCCCCACAATTCCTGTTTCCTGAGATGCTCCCCAGATTCTCTTTCCTGATCCTGCCTGTCCTTCAAGGATTGCCTCTTCCACGAAGCCTTTCATTATTTTCCTAATTAGATTTTTTTAAATTTATTATTTTTTTATTATTATTATTTTCCATGAAGCCTTTCTGTCTATACTTCTACAATAGGTAACCCTCTCCTTGTGGTGAATTCCCCAAGTGGGCCCTAAGTTTATCTTGCCTCATTTATTTCTGTAAAAATGTTAATTTTTCTGAGTATAGACATATACTTACCAATTAGTTTCCAGAGAGACAGGCGTGCTCAGGGAAATCTATGGAATAAAGAACAAAAGAAAACCTTAAAAACACTTGTCCTTTGTTTCCGAGCCCAGAGGGAGAATGAGAAGAGTGTCGT
Source organism: Panthera tigris (assembly GCF_018350195.1). Lineage (NCBI taxonomy): Eukaryota > Metazoa > Chordata > Mammalia > Carnivora > Felidae > Panthera > Panthera tigris. The sequence goes on along the minus strand of NC_056673.1, from coordinate 52,431,613 downwards.
GAGTCTAGAAACTTGGGAAACAGCTAGGAATTGAAAGCTAGCTCTGGAGGGGCGCCTGGGTGGCTCAGTCGGTTTCGCTCAGGTCATGATCTCATGGCTTGTGGGTTTGAGCCCCGCATTGGGCTCTGTGCTGATGGCTCAGAGCCTGGAGCCTCTTCAGATTCTGTGTCTTTCTCTCTCTCTCTGCCCCTCCCCCGTTCACACTCTGTCTCTGTCTCTCAAAAATAAATAAACATTAAAAAAAATTTTTAAAAGAAAAAAGAAAGCTAGCTCTGGAGAGGACTTCCTAGCTGAGCTGGGTGACCCTGAGTAATTTACATGACCCCTCTAGGCCAGTTTCTCCAACAGTAGGTTGGGGATAATAACAGAATCACTTTGTAGTTTGTCGTGAGATGAAATGAGTTCATCTATGTGTAAAATTTTTAGGACATTCTCTGTCTGCCCACCACACAGTCAGCTCTATATCGGCCTTAACTATTATTATTACGACCCTGATAACACTGTAATGTTTGTCCCTCCTTATCTTTGCACTGGCTGCCAGAATGCTTACTTAAAGATGTAGCACACAGCTTTTTTTTTTGAGAATTTGGTAACATAATCCCTACTTTCATCCTGCATCCATATTTGTCTCTTGTTAGCACTGTTTCTCTAAATTATTTTGATGCATTTTTGTATATTATATGCAAGTTTTAAACTGTCACAAATTCTTTTTGCAACAAAGAAGGGCATCATGATACCCATATATAACCAAGCTTTGTATTTTCAGAGAGCCTTCTGTGGGCATGCCCTTTCTCTCCTACCACTTGGTAGCAATGTTAAGGCAGAAATCACATCTTAACGTTCCTCATGTCCTCTGTAGCTCTTTGAAGTTCTTTTTGTATGTGATAGGATGGAGCGATTTGTTTGCTAGGTGTTTCTAAGCTCTTCTGATTTTTTTACAGGCTTATATTCTGTATGTGTTATGTGATATCATTAGTGTCCATTGCATGGAGTTAGCATGGGGCCAGGGGGAAGAGCTGAATTTTCCATTTCATTTCATCTCATTTTGTTAGAGCTGAATGCAAAGACGTGAAGTATCAGGATGTGCTTTAGGTCTAGCCCACTGGGCATCAGGACTTAGGTTTTCTGGTAGCATCGGTGATAAGACATCCTGCAAGAAATACATGCAGAGTATAAGTTCTACAGCCATATGGAAAGGAACTTCTAGTTCCTCTCATTCAACCTCTTCTGTTTTCCTAAGGAGAAAAACTGAGGCCCAGAGAGTTGGCATTTGTTGGGGGTTGATAATAAAGTCAGAGTCAGAAATGAGTTCTCTTTACCTCAGGTCTACTCTTGTGGCCCAGGGTACAGTCATTGGAAAATGTTCTTTTACTTTGGTTTAAGTCCTGTGGTAGCATTTCTAGCATGTTCCTTGGGATTACTTAAGTCAACTCATTAGTAAGGTTAAAATAACGTGTGAGTATGTGAGTGTGTGTGTGTGTGTGTGAGTGTGTGTGTGTGTGTGTGTGTGTTGGGGAGATGGGGGCTGATGTTTCTTATTTTCAGAAAATATTTCTTTCCAGTTTCCTGCATCAGCCAACACTAAAGCCACAAAAGTTGTACAGGTCCGTCTATGAGGGAGAGCAATCAGAAACAGTCTAAATGTCCAGCAATAAGGACCATTCTAAAATACATTGTGGTACATCCCTAAATATTATGGGGCATTTTGCTGTCATTACAGAGGAAGACACGAATCTCTCTTCATTGATGCTAAGACCATAGTTAATATTTACTGAGCATTTATTAAGTTTAGATGCTAAAAACCTTACATAGAATATTTCATTTAAGGCTGAGAACCACGCTATAGATTGGTTGTACTTTTACTGGGGCTTGAAAAGGTGGAGTAGTTTCTCGATTCACTCTAAAGGGTTTTTTTTTTTTTTTCCCAAAACCCACTCACCTCAGCCTTTTGCTGTCCCAACTTATGCAGAAATGTCATTGTGATATGCTGTTGCGAAAAACAGAACAAATTTGGTACATACTATTTTTTGCATGTGCTTAATTATGTGGGGTGTGTGTGTGGGGGGGGTGGGTGGGTGTGTGCATGTGTGTATCTGTACACAAACTTCAAAGTTTTTGGAACTATCTACACTGAAACCATTCACCTGCTATCTGGGCAGTGGGTTTATGGATGATTCTCACTTTCTTTATACTTTCTACACCACTGAAGTTGTTCCATACTTATTATATATACATGCATGTATATGTGTATACAACTTTTAAAGTTAAAATTTTAAAGGTAAATAAAATAATAACATTAACAGCTGCAATGAAATTGCCAGTTAGAAAGGAAAAACCCTATCAAATGAATTATTAAGGTCTTCCTCTAAAAAAAAGCACCCTAAAAACTTGACTTCCTGAATTCAGCTTATATTTTCTTTTCTGTTTTCCAAAGTAGCCTGTGGTGGTAAACAGAGGCTGCGGTCACCTTCCAGATACCATCCAGGTCTCTGAATGTAGGATGAACAGAGGCAAGATAGGGGTTTGCAGAGGGGTGTGCCTTGGGACTCCCGTCGGAGCACCCAGGCCCAGAGCTTCTACTTATGACCCTGGTTCAACCTGCCTTGATTTTCCACAGGGAAGCTGACGTGGAAATAAGTCTTTTGGAAAGGGATTTTCAAAGTAGACTTCACTCAAACTCGGCAAATAATTAACTTTTCATCCTCTCATAAAATTTAGACTGTGGCTGGTTCAAAGCCCAGGACCCCAGGCCTTAATTGAATTAACTCGGTTTTCCATCCTTGTGAAGGATCATTCCAAACCATAACATTTAGCCAGGGCTGCCCTTTCTGGCGAGAACATAAGTGCCCATTCAAAGGAGGATGGCCGAGTCAGGACTGTGGCATGCAAACTGGACCTTGAGTGGAAAATGGGACACTCTCCGAAGGGGACAAAACACCTTCTGTTTCCTAGGCTTCAAAGTTCAGTTCGAATACATGTCCACACAACTGCATCTCGGCCAAAGCAAAGAGAGCCGCCACTCCACGGCACCAGCTACTACACACACCTGACTCGTTCTGACTCGGGGCCCCTCTTCTGCACACCGCTGCCTGCCCATCACCTCCAACTTGCCCCAGTCTTGCTCCAACTCTGCTTAGGTCTTTCTTGCTCCCTGATTTTGGACCCAGTCATGTCCCCTTCTCCACATGTATCCTCTGCCTTCTGAAATTAACACACATGGCCAACTTCAGATACAAATTTGTTATGCAAACAGGAAGCTCCAAAGGTTTGAGATGGAAGTCGTTCTACAAAACTGAATGAGTTGAAACAAGACATCCTTTTGTTTTTTGATTGTACGTCAAACACCTGCCTGCGCAGAGGAGCTAAAGTAATCATAACAACAATACAGGAGACAAAGGGCTCCCAATTAAACTGTAAGTCCCCTGAGGGCAGAGAGCAGGCTCCCCCTCATTAAGTACCCCCGGCCGCCTTGGCACATCGCTATGCATGACTCACGTGCTCAATAAATAGTTGGTTGATGACACATTGTCTGCAGAACAAGACTAGGACGTCTCCCATGCCTGAAACCTGGCACAATTTAGATATGAAAATAAGGCTTTAAGTAATTTTAAATTCTTGGAAGCTAAATTATAAAGCAGTTAGAAGTGTGTTTCCTTTCTTTTGAAATCGTTCTGGTCTTGTACTGAGAGGGCCGTGCATTTGAGGTAATCTCCTAAAGACCACTAAAATCTACTCAACCACAGAACATTCAGGCACCCTGAACCTTGGCATTCGTGATCCGCAGAAGGAAATGTAGAATTAACTTCTAATATTGAAGCTGACACTTGGGCTTCATCTCTGGGATGGTGCAGGGAAGAGTCTCTCTGTGTGGGATGAGAAATATAATTTGTAATTCAAGGTCAGTGGAGGAAAACCCCTGGGTTTATTTTATTTGGACTGTGTTTCCATGATGTCGCTGCCTAACTGAATTTTTTTTTTGCACGGGTTTATGCGGTTGATCTTTGCGAACCCCATTTTGAAAGACGCCATTGTGGTATCTGGAGGCTTTGGAGGTGGTTCTCCAGTTTGCACAAATATGATCGGAAGGCTATGCTTACGGATTTGTAAAAGTGTGATTAAGTTCCATATCAAAGTGGAGTGCCTTCCTGGAGTAGGATGGGTGAACGTCCAGAAACTCAGTCAGGCTTCCAGGGAATTGGGGCCCTTTCTTAGCTCCCCCTGTAGCCTTATCCCCACCCACGGCCCCGTCTGGTTCTGTGTAAGTCCCTCCCTGTTACGCCAAGCTAAACGTCTTTACTTCCAGCTCTGGTTCTTAAGAAATGCATTTTGCCAGGCTACACTTCCTCCCCCTCCAAACGTTCTTCAATAATTTGCTCTATCGGTTTTAAGGAAAAGTACATGAAAATAGTAAGAATATGTGGAAGATGGCAGCCTGACATTTTATACAGAGAAAAGAAACCTTTATAAGAGATGGGACCTCTGCACACATATCAAATAGCTGAACATGAGTGACTGACAGGCCACGTTAGGAGCTCTTCACTATTTTTATTAGGAAAGCAAAATTGGAGTTGAGAATTGGCTAGAGCTTCAAGATTCCTTTCAGACAAGGAAGTGGTGAAGATACGTCCACTCGTTACTGGGCATATCTGACCGTGAACAGGAAAGCCTGTTCTCTTCCTGCTTATCATAAGCCTGACTGCCAACTCTGTATAAATAAGAGGGTGTGAGACTCCGATGTAGGAGCAGGTGACAAGGAAAGTATACAGGAAGCACCATGGATGTTAGAAGGGGGCCTGGATGATGATGATGGTGATGATGATGTTGACAAAGACCATGGGGACAAATGTCCTAAACTGAGCTCTTCGTATGTGCCAAGCTCTTTCACGTGTTTTTCTCATTAAATCCAGACAACAACCCTACGCATTAGGTTCTGTTCTTAACCTGATATAGGTAAAGGGAAAAGTAACTTTGTCCAAACAACAGTCTGGATTCTCACTTAAGTCTGGCTGACTCTAGAGTTTATATTCTTAGCCAGGATGAGATTTAGGGAGCGTACCGTAATATTACTTCTCGCTCTTTGCTTCCAGTTCTCCTCATTCGTTTTTCCTTTTTGCATACTTTTCCACTGGAACCTGATTCTTTTCGTTGAGAATAAATGTTTAGAGCTAAATTAGGAAGTATTGGGAGTGTGTGGGGGCTTAGGCAATTCTTCTCAAATCAAGGGGTAGAAAGGCAGATGCCTGCAGCCAGCCTTGCCAAGGAGAGATGGACATGCTCTGTGCATTCCCTGCCTGAGCTTCATAATGTTTGGGAAGCCACCTTTGAATTTTAATCCTCCCCACCCTGGACTCTAACAGTGGAAACATTCTGGTTAGCTACTATCTTATCAATTTGATATTGGCATTACTAGAGCCATGGGATATTGCTTGTTTTTCCATTATAAGAGAAATAGAGCACACTGGAGCAAACACCCAATCTTTCCTGACCTTCTAGAGTGTGGGGCTGCATCACAAGTGGCTGGGTTTGCAGTCACAGAGTTTAAATCTTGATTTCAAATTTCATCTGCCCTGAGCCTTGGTTTATGCACACAGACCCATAAACCAGGAATAATTATAAGTACTTCAAAAGGTGCTTAGGGGGTCTAAGAGAATTTTTTTTTTAATTTGAAACATCTCTATGAAAGCTCCTGGCATATTGTAGGCACTCAATGAATGTTATGTGCTATTATCATTATTGTTATGGTTGTTATTAGTACGATTTTCAGCTGAGGTTAAGGGTACCATGTGGGACCATGGGATGGCATCAAGGTTCTCCAACTAAACTGACTAACTTGGAGCATCAGTCTGTGCAAAAATTGGGATGATCAGCCACGACTACAACCACGTGATTTCCCATTCAAGAGGCATCTCTGAGTAACCTGCCTGGCTGCTGTTCAGACAGCAATCCCAGCCTTCATGTGACACATGCCTGTTTTAGACCAATGGTAAATGACCAAATCCTTTCCCCAAGCACTGATTCCAAGTCAGTGAAATGAGTGCAGGTCTGCCCTTGAACCCCTTGTTAATCCTCGGCATGGACCCAATTTTAACTTTTCCCAGGACTTTTATTTTCTGAGATTGATTATTTTCAGCAGATGGATGGGGTGTCTGCGGCAAGGCACTGCTCATTGTACCCACAGCTCATATTTCATTAGATAAATATACTACATGGTGTAATCCAGGATTCTGCTGGGCACCCAGGCCCGGGAAAGCTTTGAGGATAGAAGTCAATCAAGTCTGAGGGAGGGAGAGTTAGAGACGCTGGATTTAGCTTTGTAAAAGAGCACATTGCCGGGAGACGTTTTTGTTTATCTGCTCAGATATTATACATGTGGAGGGTCAGGCTACCCACTTACTTACATGTCCACTCTAAGATACCTTTGAATTTATACGGAAGTAATCTTTGGAGAGAAATAAAGCACATTTTTTAAATTGTCAGGGATAGATATGGGAAGAGGGTGAATGATAGCTGCAAATATTTTTGTGTCTTCAAAATGTTCTTCAAATGGACACACATTTTTTTTTTCCAAATGTTGTAGTTCTGAAGTCTTTTTCAGGTAGTATGGAGCTCTCATCAAAGAAAGCTATCGTGTAGACACCACCCCTGAAATGTATGACTCGGCTAATTTAGGGTCCCAAGAAGTATGCCATGATAATGTTTTGCTGGCTATCAGTTGCCTTATCGTCTTTGTCATCATCATGGAGAGAAAGGATGATATTGTAGACAAGTATGCGTACATGCATATTCATAAGCAAGTGTGCATATATGCATATCCAGAAGGCTGTAGGAAGCTGTAGGTAAAGAGTAAGTCTCCAGGTGTGTCAACAAATTAAAATGGATGCAAAGGCTCTTGTGTAACAACGACAACAACAAAATGCCACCCAAACTCAATGTTCTTGATACATAAAGATCTTAAACAAATTCATGAATAAAATCCCAAGTAACAGAAATACAGGCATAGGGAATGAATAGATAATTCGCAAAAGAAAAATGCAAATGGCCAATACGTGCAAGAGAAATGTTCAATCTTAGTAGCAATTAAAGGAAGAAAAAATACCATGGCATTCTGTTTTCACCCACCATTGGAGATTTTAAATGACTTTTAAACTTTCACTTTAAGTGCAGGGTGACAGTGATGAGAGGGCCAATTGTCTATTCTTCCACCAACACCCCCTTTTTAAATTATTATGGATTAATTATACATTTTATTATCTGGTAGTTCTCTAATCCAGATCGCTTGTATTTGATTCCAGAGATTTATCGGTTATTTTTTGCACACTTTTTCTCCAGGTAAGCTTTAATTTATTTTTCAGGTTTCAAAATATACCTTTGGTGATCCGATTGGGCAGGCACTCATCATATCTATTAATTATAGATTAATTTAGAAAGAAGTGACCCATTTACAACACCGTCTTCCATCTTCAAAGCACTTATGCTGCTTTTTTAAACACTGCTTGGTCCTCTTTTATCTCACCTCATCCAGAACAAGGAACGCCTTTGAGGCAGGGACACTGTAGATCGAGCTCCTGTGGGGTGACTGACACGGCACTGTAAATAAATTATCAGTGAGTAAGTTAACTAACTCATTAAAGAAGGATGGGTCCAGGTGACAACAGCAATGGCAAAAAATGAGTCCATTTCAGTTGTGTCTCTCTCGAGCTTCTGCCTGTCCATCGGGGATCCAGACACACTGTGTCCTTCTGTTCTTGGTACGCATCATGCAGTCTTACTTCTCCAGGTCTGGGCACCTGCATTTCTTTTGGTGCAATCACTTCTCTCTATTCCCTCTGCCTACAGCAAACTTCATCTATTTGACTGTAAGATCTCATCTTCGGGTTACTTCCTCCAAGAAGCATTTACAGATCCCTTCCCTAAAATTAAATTTGGCATGCACCCCATAGCATCAGTATTTCTCTTACGATTAAATGGGCAACGCCCTCACCCTGCCTGGCCCCAAACACACACATTCCTTTTTCTTTCTTTCTTTCTTTCTTTCTTTCTTTCTTTCTTTCTTTCTTTCTTTCTTTCTTTCTTTCTTTTCTTTCTTTCTTTCTTTCTTTTCTTTCTTTCTTTCTTTCTTTCTTTCTTTCTTTCTTTCTTTCTTTCTTTCATTCATTTTTCATGCTCTCCTGGACTGCAGGGTTTACCATTTTTTTTCATCCAAGGTTTCATTTAAATTCAAGTTAATTAACATATAGCGTAGTATCGAATTCAGGAGTAGAAGTCAGTGATTCGGCACTTGACATATAACACCCAGTGCTCATCACAAGTGCCCTCCTTAATGCCCATCACCCATATGGCTCATCCCTCTGCCCACCTCCTCTCCAGTAATCCTCAGTTTGTTCTTTAACATTAGAGTACCTTATGGTTTGCCTCCCTCTCTGTTTTTATCTTATTTTATTTTTCTTATTCTTCTCCACAATATATATACCACATCTTCTTTATCCTTTCATCAGTCAACAGATATGTGGGCTCTTTCCATAATTTGGCTATTGTTGATAGAGCTGCTATAAACATAGGGGTGCATGCTCCCCTTTGAATCAGCATTTTTGGATGAAAGACCTAAATGTGAGAGAGGACACCATCAAAAGCCTAGAGGACACAGGCAGAAACCTCTCTGACCTCGGCCGTAGTAATTTCTTACCAGCAGATCTTCGGAAGTAAGAGAAGAAACAAGAGCAAAAATGAACCATCGGGACTTCATCAAGATAAAAACCGTCTGCAGCTTTTAACATTGAAAGCTGTCTAACTGCCTATTTAGGAGGTAGTGAGACTTCTGTTTCTAGATAGTGAAATCCCTGTATCACTAGAGGTATTTAAGTACTTAATAAAGGATTAGACTAGATGATGTTTCCAAGTGTGCGATTTGTGATTCTATATCCTTTGTTCTCAGAGCACTTCATAAGGACAGTTAAATGAAACCTTTAGCCTGACTGGTTTTCTACCTATAGCTTATTAAGCTTAGATGCATTTTGCATACACTTAAGATGACTCTTATAATGGCAAATATAACTTTACCATTTTCCTGACTCTCATGGGGGATTCTATGACGTCAGGCACTGGAAATGCACTTAAACCCACACAGCAATTGTTTGGTGCCGTACCACATATTTTACCAGTCATTTAACTTGGTCAATTTTTAATAATACAGAATTATTGTATAAAGTGACACTGCAGTTTAAACAGGGGTGCACGATGTTTTACTAACCTCAAATTTGGAAAAGAGAAAATGCATTTTTCCCCCCTGCTGCCCACAGATATAAAAATAAAGACTCTGAGAAGGACTCTGGGCAAGAAATCAGGAAGTCTGAGTGCAGGTCATGGCTCTCCTGTTGATAAGATGGGAAGAGGGCTTCATGTTTTTTTCTGCAGATGGAACTTCAAAGTGCAAAGTAGCCTTTGTCAATCATTGGAATTTAACTGACGCCTGGAGCTGGGGCCCCTCTTGCATCACGTCATTTCTGGTAGATCTCTGATGTGCCAAGCTGCTACTGAAACAGTTCCCAGCCTCACACAGAGACCCAGAGCTGGAAGGAACATTCTGGCTTGGTCTGACTATGTAGATGAGTTCAGGGCCTGGGAGAAAACAGGATGTGGGCTCCTGAGAATTGTAAAAGAGACAGAAAGCATTTGCCTCAGCATTGGGGTTTCTGGGTGAGGTTCTGCTGCTGTCACCCAATGTCCCTTCACCATGACATAAACAGGGAGAATTCTTCCCACCTAATGGCGGAAATTCACTGACAGTTACTCCGTGGTTTTAAAGTAGATGCCTAATTTTGACTTCTAGTTCAAGAAACCTCTGTCTGCTCTCTCTTGCTGTTGATTATGTGTTTCCCAAGGAATCCTGCATCCCGTCTACCTAGAGAAAAAAAAATGTTCTTTCTAAACAAAACAAAAATTAAAAATCCATTGAATCAATCAAACGTCACTCCCCTGCTCACTCCAGTTGTCTTGTGTGCCACATCTATGTGATTTTGAGTCTGCAAAAAATTTAGATTTTTACAGCAACCTATTCAGACCTTGGCTGATACCTTCCTCCTCCTTCCTTATCTATTATTATTATTTTTAATGTTTATTTATTTTCAAGAGAGAGAGAGAGACAGAGTGCGAGTGGCAGAGAGAGAGGAAGACACAGAATCAGAAGCAGGCTCCAGGCTCTGGGCTGTCAGCACAGAGCCCGACTCGGGGTTCGAACTCACAAACAGTGAGATCGTGACCTGAGCTGAAGTCGGACACTTAATCGGCTTAGTCACCCAGGCACCTCACCCCTACTCCTTATCTAAATTAGGCCCACCTGCTCTATGCCTTCATGATACCCAGTGTCTTCCTTTTATAGTACTTAACACGATCTGGGTGATTATTTGCTAATTGGCTCTCTCCCCTTCTAGATGTAAAATCCATAAAAATCAATGAATGTGTCTGTCTTGTTTACCACCTTCCCCAGCAGCATCCAGAAAATACCTGGTTCTGGACATTTATTCTGTTTTTGTTTGTTTTAGTTCAGCATAAAGCAGTATTGGATTAGGTGGGGGTGGGGTGGGCATCTGATCATGGAAAAGTTCTGATTAAAGTAAGAGTTTGGGGTACCTGGGTGGTTCCGTTGGCTAAGCATCTGATTCTTAATCTCGGCTAAGGTTATGATCTCACAGCTTGTGGGTTCAAGCCCCGCATCAGGCTCTGTGCTGACAGTTGGAGACTGTTTGGGATTCTCTCTCTCCCTCTCTCTCTGCCCATTCCTTGCTCTCTCTCGAAATAAATAAATAAACTTAAAAAAATAATGAGAGTTTACACTTCTCGCATTAATTTACTGATGTCAATTTGGAATTCTTGTTTTGCGATTTTTCTGCTGATGTGAATATGGATGCAGCTAAATTCATTGAGGGGAAAAAAATGTACAATGCCCAACAATTATATCCTCTCAACTTGAGGCAGGTTTCAATGTGTTATTTTCAAATCAGTTCTTCAGGAATTTCTAAGAAAATGAAAAAGATGTGGGGTTCAGTTTTAATCAAGTAGAAGAGAGCATACAGTGGATTTCTTCCATCCCTCTTAAGCTCAAATCATGTGCTACATGGAGCTTGGGTTTGATCTGGGGTAGAATCATTCACTAGGTAAATGGTGTTGGCGGCGGGTGCTGGATTTAAGCCACACACATTGCACTATGGTTAGTGAAGGGATCAGGCTGGGAATTTCTTGGCAGTAATTAGTAGAAATACATCACCTCTTTCTTATATCATAATGTATTTTCCCCTTTTTCTTTTCTCTTTCCTCTTCTTTTCCTTCCACTTTCCCGTCTGCAGTGTCATTTTCTGGCTATATAGGACAAATAGTAGAGAATATCCAAACATGTTCTGAAATGGTTTACAATTCAAAGACTTGGCCAAATCAATTGTTGGTCATTTTTGACCAGGTTGGAAGAGGTTCAGTTTTCAAAACTCGAAGGCATTAATGGGGCAAACTTATGTGGAGTCCTTTCAATTCCTTGTTTAGTTTCCAGAAACGGGCAACAGGCACTTAGATTTTTCTTTCTTTCTTTTTCTTTTTTCTTTCTTCTTTTTTTCTTTTTTGTTGTTGTTCAAGTGACTGTAACCACCATGCTAAACTAATTATATCATTTCCTAATTTATTTGGAATGTGTATTTGTAGAGCTATACATGTACACATATCTATCTATACTTTTAAGAAAAATGAAGTCAATAGTTACCATTTTTTTAGGTCACATAATTCCAAATGCAGTGGACCTTTTCCAAATGCATAAGAACCTGAGAAGGGTGGGTTTGCGTGCTCCAAGGATCTGATTTTATAGCTCGCTTATTTCACTCACTCTCCCTCCATCTCCGGGCTAGGATCATACCTGATAAGGCACTTCGGCAATTGGTTCTGGTTTGAACTGAAGTCTCGCAGCCCCACTTTATTTATTTAGATTTTTGGTTACATATTCAAATGCCAACTTCCAAGATGAGATTTATATTTTCCAGGTTTGCTGTCTTTCTCTTTCTACGGTTTGCAGATTGATAGGGGAAAGTCATCCTGAAAGGCGGACTGTTTTGTCCCACTGGAAAATACACAAATAGGTGCAAATAGGGCAGAGCCCAAGCCATCAGGCACCTCAGAGGTATGAGTGCTGTCCCTAATTGGACATAATATCCAATGTCCATAATGTCCCTAGCTTGCAACATTCCGTGAGCATTCTTTTAGAATTTTAAGACATTGAATAGTCTGATGGATACAATTGCTCTGAAATGAGGTTCTTTTGACATTTTATAAATCAGGCTTTATTTTTTGGATAGGAACCAAGATAGTTCTGCTTGTGTTGAATTCAGCCTCATGTAAGACTTTTCATCTTAAAAAAATAAAACCTAAGCCATACTGGATCCCTATTTTCTTTCAATATTAGAAACCATGACTGAATCAAGAAACAGTTTAATCCAAATTCTTTTTACACACATAGGAAATATCTCACCTTCAGAGGGGGGTTGGGAAGAATTCAATAGACCCTAAGAGTTTCTATGCCTGCCCCTACTGGTCTCTCTGTCTCAGTCTCTCTCTCCCTCCTTCTCTGTCTCTTCCCTACCCTCTCTCCCTTTCTCTCTCCCTCCCTCCCTCTCTCTTTTCCTTTCTGCCCCTACAAAAATGGGGAAGAAAGATAAGAACGTTGTTTAGCTAGAACAGATTGGAACTGAGTAAAGTTGAACAAACATGACTCTTCCACAATGAAATGTAAATTTGTCTAAGCAATGATGCCAAATATTTTTTTTTCTTTCTTTCTCAATGGTAGCAATAATAGAGAAACATATTGGCCCAGTGATCAGGAGGGAAGCTTGCCCAACTGTTGGTCTTAATGAAACAGAGCCTTAAACCCCCCTCCCCCCCCCCCCCCCACACACACACACTAGCAAGCTCCTCATAGACCTGGTGGCAGGTCAGAGTCTTCCTCAGAGCAAGGCTTCGTTCACTCTGTTCCATCTTCCTCCTTCCTTAAATCCCACCTCTCTTTTTTCTATTCTCTTCCTTCTTTTCTCTTCTCTTTCCTATCCTGTCCTCCATCCCTGTCCCCTTACTGCTCCATCACTGTTTTCTGAGTGAAATTTTCTTGATATCGCTTCACGAGGTGAGCTCTTTTACTTGAGAGTGTATCAGATCCAAAGTATAAACAGTGGCATCCCCTGGTCAAATCCTCCTTGATAAGATTCCTAAAGTGTTTCCTTACCTCAAAGGGGGTAAGTAAGGCACAGAGATTCCACATTCTCATTACTGGGGCTTGATTGGCGTGCTATGTCTTACCTCTACCCAGAAGTCAAGATGTGAGTATTGCTTTGAGTAAAATGAGGTTTTGCATCCTGATGAGAAGCAATGGATCAACACACCTGGCTGATGACCAGATGTCTACACATGTGGCCTACATACCCCACTGTAGCCACTTGTTGGGTTTGCTTATATCTACTGGGCCTGGCCTGAGTGCTGGCAATGAAGCAGGTATGTCTGTTGTTCCTTACAGTGGTTAGCATGTCAGGAGTGATATGGATTTGAGGCCTCTGGTAATTTGACTGAGGAACGTAGGGCATTGACATCCAAAGGCAGTGACAGTGGTTTTCGATGTCTCCAAAGTGGTAGATCCCTCAGCTATGTTTCCCAATCCCCAGAAAACCAAAGTCTAGTGGACTACTGTGGGTGGATATAGGTAGATGATGGCACAGAAATGAATACATTCACTGGAAAACCTTTGAGATTGAACTGAAAGCCCTTTGATATGAAATTCAAAGAATCTTAGGAAATAGAGCATCATTCTGGCTATCTTTATCTCCCTACTGAGAATTTTCCTGCAGTCACTATAGGTGGACCATTATTTAATAGTTTTCCTTAAAAGCAGTTCTAAAAATGGATTTTAGGACACAGTTTGAACAACCTTCTCTGGAAATGTCTCTTGTTATTTGGCTTTTTGTAGTATTTTTTCTTCTTCCTAATTGAAGGATCTCATGCTTTAACACATTATTTTTTTCCTATTGAAATTGGCTTATTACAGCTGATGAACTGGCCTTCCAAAATGTTAATTCAACCTTACCCCTGTTCCTTCCAGTCATCAGTCAAGCTGGATTAGATTTTCCCAGTTGATAATTTCCAGTCCCAGTTCTGTGGATCCAATCTTCTCAACTTGTCATCACCTAAAATATTAGTTTTAAATTGGATAATAAAGATACATTACATCTCTATCAAATGCAGATAAAATAGCCTAATATTTGTATAGCCCTTTACATGAAATCACTTTAGGGAACTTTCCAAAAATGTTCTTCTCCCCCAGAATATAGATGAATCACTAGAGATCATCTGAGTCATCCTTAATAAAGTGAATTATGTCTGGTTTTCTTGGTCTGTGTTTATCTATTGGACATGAATCTTCAGTGTGAAAAATCTGTACCCCAATCACTCCCCTCCCCACTCAATCAGCAGAAAGTTCAAAAAAGAAATCTCATACTATATTACTTGCTTCTATTTTTGCACCCTGTCTTCTCTTCTGGGCAGGGAGTGGAAGGAGGATTTACTTGAGAAGTTCTTAAATTTGGAACATAGCTCCACTGAAATTTTCCTCTCATATATTGCTGCCACCATTTGGAAAGTCATTTGCATTGTTGGTTGTGGGATACTGGTGTGGGTGGGAGGGTGGGGGAGGGAGAGGGTTGTAGAAAGAAAGGACCTTGACAGGGTCTGTTGAAGAATGGTATTGTCTGGTAGATGAAGAGGGCTGAGGCATGAACAATCAGAAAGAATTCACTACATTCTTGTGGCAAAAGCTATGGAATTGGCATAGTTGAATATATAGTATCATTCAACTTGATATGCTGTATAGCTGAATAGTTAGTAGACAAGCTTTGGAACCAGACTGCTTGGGTTCAAATTCCAGTAGTACCTAACAGCTGTGTGATCTTGGGGAAAATTACTTAACTTCCCTGTGATCCACTTCTTCAGCTATGAAAGAAGGCTAAACTCCTACTTTGTAGGGTTTTAAGAGAATTACATGTTACTATAAATATACATTGGCCCATAGTAAGCATCCAATAAATGTTAGCTACCCATGGTTCAGTGGAACTTCTTGGCTCCCCCTTACAGGAAAATAATTCACACCAACTCAGATATGAACCTGTCGATTATAGAAAGGAACCATTGCATCAAATAGTCTGGCCTGAAATCATGCAAATGAAATATCTGATTGACATTTGCCTCATCAATTAACTTCAATTTGAACTTTTTATTATAAGATAATTGGTCTTATTAACAATTTTGGCTATATTAGTAGTCCTTCTATCCATTCATCCAGTGAACATTAGATTATTTACTCTGTTCCCAGCCTACAGGGAAATAAATATAAAAAAGACAAAGAGTGCCCATGAGGAAGTCATGGCATAAAGATGAATGAGTGATGGGTATCAATGATAGGATTGCCAAATAAAATTCAAGAAACCAGTTAAATCTGACTTTCAGATGAGCAATGAGTAATCTCTTGGCATATGTATATCCCAAATATTACATATACTTTTGGGGAGAGCTGATGAGCCCTACTGACTTCTCCCTCTCCTCCTTTACCTCTAAAGCCACACAGTCCCTGGTAGGGCCAGGCATCCCAGATGGACTTACTAACTGGAGCCTCAGATAAGCTCTGTTCCTCATGACAGGAGATAATGATTAAGTCAGGAACACCGTAAAGAAGTTCTCCCAAGTCTAGACCAAAACTTTGTACACAACAGGTGTTTTTTCCCTGTCTACAAAATCTACTGTATATTACTTCTCTTACAGAACGTTTTTAACCAGTGACAATTTCATCAAAATAAAACATCTTCCTGAAATAAAACTATTTCTCAGCTCTCCACAAGTTCCCTGTGGAAATCCAGGCTCAGGGACTGGGGAGTCTACATGGAAAGGAGCAGCAGGATTTGTTTTGTGAAATACCTTCTAGATCTATCCCTTGTATTTGCATACATATGCAAACATACATGCCCATATATACATATATGAAAGTGTTCATCCCTTGTTGAAACAGTGACTGCTTGTTCACTTCTTCAGCGGCATGTGGAGATTAACTGGGACATCCCTTTCTGCCTTGAAGGTCTTACACCTGAGTGTGTGTGCTCTTTGGGGATCTAACTGAATCCTCCCAGACTGGGTGGTTTCCTGTCTGGGCTGAACTCACAAAACAAGGGAGCCGGTGGAGCTGAAAATAGCCCTTGGCCTGATGGCTCAGGCATTGACCAAACTTGGAAAAGTTCTGGATTTGGAGGGGAAGAGAACACCCCAACGTCAACAAGGTATTGAGTGGATTGACTAATGATGTCACAATCCTAGGGAACGGGAGTTAGAATTTCCCTATTCAGCTGCTTCTCTTATTCTACAAAGGTTCCATGATTTAATTTCTTGTTTTATCTTGCCGTTCTTCTGCTTCCTGCACCCAACTCTGTCACCATCCACTGCTGGCAACTTTAGTGCTGTGACACTAATTCTAAAAAAATACTTTAATCGACAGTTTCAGGAAATTCAATGACTGACATACAACTGGTGTTCAATAATTATTGGATGCACTGCAAATTGAAGAGTTCGCCACTATTGCCACCAACTACTGTTGGTCAAAGTTGGATATCTGGAGTGAAAAAAAAACAACATTAAAGGTCCTTAAAATAAGTGGGGAGAGTCTCACTTAATCCATGTCCCCAAAGAGGATGAGCTTTTGATAGCATATGGCAAATCCATTTGACTTATTCTGCTATTTCTTTAAGTGGCTTAACACAGGGAAGGTCTTTGCCCACAGAGTGATAAGTGGCCTTTATCTGTTATAAAAGTTCTGGTGAAATTCCCATCCATGTCCCAGTAGTCTCTCCCAGGTGTTACATCCTGAGAAATAAACTAAGGTTCACCAAGTCTTTGCTACAATATAAGGCAGAACGGCTTTATGCATCTGTTGTGGGTCCTAATTAATTGTCACTTGTAAAGTAATTTGTGGTCTGGACAAGAGATTCCATTAGTATATATTTTTTTTCCCTTCAACAAAATTTTCCACTGAGTAATGACTAACCTTTTTATTTCAGTGGAGCCACTGGTAACTGGTGAAATGAGAAGCCAAAACTCAGCAGCCTAGATTTTGCTGCTATGGTCTTGAACTGTTTCCATTTCCTTTTTAGAAACATCAGGCTGCATAATTTTTGTGTGTCTGCTGAAAAACTCTGGTTTGTCATTTTTTCTTCCACCACTTCTGGGTTATTTTTTCTTGGCTGCAATGGAAACTTTCATACGAGGCTACCCTGGAGGTGATCACATATTGAAGAAGGGGAGAGACGAACAGTAGATAATTTTCAAATAGTAAAGCAAATGACAGGTTGTAATTTGGGGGCTTTTAAATTTGATAACAGAGGAAATGATTATTAAATATCAGGAGATATTTAAGTCTTCACACCCATGGTAATTTATCAATAACTCTTTTTTTTTTGTACTGTATACTTAGTCACATGAAGAATGTCTAGATGTCAATTTTTGTGGACCCAAAGATTAGCTGAGTTTCAACATTCTTGCTAATATGATAAATACAGATAATAACAGGTGTTGGTGAAGATGCAGAGAAACTGGATGGCTCCTACATTGCTGATGGTAATGTAAAATGGTGCAGCCATTTTGGAAAATAATTTGGCAGTTTCTTAAATATAAATTTACCATATGATTCTACTTTTGGATATTTACCCAGGGGAAATGGAAACATTCATCCACACAAAGACTTGTACATGAATATTTAACAAAGTGTTATTTACAAGAACCCCAAAATGTAGCCATTGCACCACTAGGTATTTACCGAAAGGATACAAAAATACTGAATTGAAGGGATACATGCACCCCAATGTTTATAGCAGCATATCAACCATAGTCAAATTATGGAAAGAGTCCATCGACTGGTGAAAAGATATACATATATATATATTTTTCATACATATTCATACACACACACATACACACACACACACACAAACACACACACACACGCAGGACTATTACTTAGCCATAAAAAAGAATGAAGTCTTGCCATTAACAACAACATGGATGGAGCTAGAGTGTATTAGCTAAGTAAAACAATTCAGAGAAGGACAAGTACCATATAATTTCACTCATATGTGGAAAGTAAGAAACAAAACAGATGAACACAGGTGGTAAAAAAGAGAGAGAGGCAAACCATAAAACAGACTCTTAATTATAGAGAACAAACTGAGGGTTGCTGGAAGGGAAGTGGGCGGAAGGATAGGTTAAATTGGTGATGCGCATTAAGGAGGGCACTTGCTGGGATGAGCACTGGGTGTTTATGTAAGTGCTGAATCACTAAATTCTACACCTGAAACTAATATTACACTGTATGTTAACTAACTGGAATTTAAATAAAAACTTCAAAAATGAGAACAATCCAAATGTCCATCAATCAAGTAAGAGATAAACAAAGTATGGAGTATCCCCTATAATAAAATCCTATCTGGCATTAAAATGGAACAAAATACTGATACAAGTTACAGTATGGATGAATTTTAAAAATATTATGCTAAATAAAAGAAGTCGTATGTACAAGACATGTATAGAACTATAAATATTATTTCATTCTATTTATATGAAATGTCAGTAAAAGGCCAATGTATAAGAGACAGAAAATAGATTATTGGTTGCCTGGTGCTGTGCATGATTTTTACTATTATTTCCATAACCTCGGTTGGAGTTTACCAGCCAGCAGGATTTGATTAGTAGATCTCTAACTTAATGAGATTCTGTGAGTTGCCATGTTGTTGAAAGCTTTAGTGGAGTAACTCTTTAAAGCCCAATTTGCTTTGCATACCTAGAGCTTGGTGAGATTTGCCAAGTGGAATGAGAAAAATAAAATACCACTCTGGTATACAATTCATAAACAAACCTTATTATGATTTGACCAGCCTTTGGTCTCTCCCTGATGGACAGGTTGCTTGGGTAATGTGGTCTTGGGTCTTGGGCCAAGGGATGTTCAACCTATCAGGAATGGCAACTGGCAGGTTTTTCTAGGGGCTGTTAGGCAATGCTACTTCAGCAGCTCCTGGCATTTGCCATGGAGGTATTCAGGAGATTTCTCCCTTTGGAATACATTTGTAGAAAATTGGGTTTATTAGGACAAGATTGCTTAGACGATGAATGGCAAATTCCCCATTTATCTAGAAATCTTTGAAAACATATTCAATTTCCCTCTTTACTTCATTTTCACTGTGTGAACTTCACCTATGCTTTCAATGGCATTGTTATGGTTATTGTGTTTTATACCTTACTCCTTACAAGATAGCTGGGGAGTGACATAGTGTGACCCAAGGGGATATGTTTGCTTTATTAACATGCTTTCACATCACAATGTCTTGGAGGTGTTTACTGTTGTCACCATGGGACCTCTTGATAAATGGTCCAAGTATCTCTACGTCAGCAGGTGGGAGACACTGAGAGGATCAGAGAACCCTGTCCATAATCATACCTTCTCACAGAAATGGTGCATCCTGAGGCCTCTTTTCTGGCCATTGTGCAGTGGTCTGTGTTTCTGGCTTTTGTTCTCTGTATAATCCTAGTACCCTTTGAGATATTCCATGGGGTTTCCTCAAATTGAAGAGAAGTTTTTCACGAAGAAGTGTGAGCCTTGCCTCAAGGAGGGTTATGATTTCATATGCCCTTTCTTCTTACAGATGAGTCCAGAGAAGCCCAAAGATGATATGTGAGTTAGCCCAATCCACACAACAAATGTCTGGTAGAAACACGGCCAAAGCTTAAATTCCTTGGTCTAATCCTGAAAACACTGTCTCCTATTCTTAAAAGTTATGGCAGGAATGATTTTGTTTAATTTCAGAGCTTTTGGGCATTCTAGTTCCTCAGAGATAGTTGCCTGATAACATCAAAATAGTCTATTTTATTTACCAATAACCTGCTTCAGTGCTTCTCAGTCCTGCAGATTGACTGTGTATTCTCTTTAGTAACGGACAATCAGGGATGAAAATTTTGTTCACAACGGTAACCGAAGAATCTAATTGAGGACTGGATTTCTACAGAGAGAGCCTGTTTCCAGGCTCATAGCATTCATTATTATCAATTTCCTAATACAAGTTTCTAGAGTTCTCTCAACTAATGACTTCTGAAGTTGGCATTGTGTATTAGCCAACAGTATTTTATGTGTTAATGGCATCACACAATCCTAGTGATTTCGGAAAGTTGCAATTTTAAATATGGTGGTCCTAGAAGGTTGCACTAAGAAGGTGACATTTAAGGGACACCAGGGCGGCTCAACTAAGCATCCAACTCTTGACTTCAGCTCAGGTTATGATCTCACGGTTGTGAGACTGAGTCCCGTGTCAGACTCTATACTGACTGACAGCAGAGCCTGCTTGAGATTCTCTCTCCCTCTCTCTCTGCCCCGCTCCTACTTTCTCTCTCTCAAAATAAATAAATAAATAAATGAATAAACATTTAAAAATTAAAGAGGGAGTGGCGCCTGGGTGGCTCAGTCGGTTGAGCGTTGGACTTCAGCTCAGGTCATGATCTCACAGTTTGTGAGTTGGAGTCCTGCATCAGGCTATGTGCTGACAGCTCAGAGCGTGAAGCCTGCTTTGGATTCTATGTCTCCCTCTCTCTGCTCCTCCCCCACTCACTCTGTCTCTCCTTCAAAAAAAAAAATTTTTTTTTTAATTAAAGAGGGAAACTGAAAAAAGAGAAAAGGAAGTTGAGTGACCCTGGATTCTAGGAGAAGAAACATGGAGCTTTTATAGTTGATATTCAAAGATGTGCACAAGTTTATTTTTCAACTAATTACTTAATTTAACAAATATTTTTAAAGGGCCTGCTCTGTGCCAGGCACTGTCCTAAATAAACTTGGGATATTTTAATAAGCAAAACAGACAGACATCTTTGCCCTCGTGAAACAGAGACAGGCAATAGATCATAAACATAATAAATGATGTTATGTCAACTTAATATATTACTTCAGTCATAATTATATTAAGGATAACAGACTTTATAGTATGTTGGAAGAAATAAATTCTACAGAAAAATGTGTAGCAGCCCAGGGCGTACCAGGAATGCTGGGGGTGGCAGGGTAGGTTGTAATTCGAATAGAATAGTCAGAGCAGGCCTCATTGAGAAGACAGCCTTTGAGCAAATCTTCAAGGGGGAGAGGAAACCAGCAATGATGCTACAGGGTGGAGGAATAGTCAGCGAGAAGGTGGGAGCATGTTTATTGCATATGGTTAGCGCATGGGGGCAATTACACAATTATCCGCTGACAAAATAAATGGGTGTTGATATTGATATCAGAATGGGGGCAACAGTTATGATATTAATGCCTAAGCTGCATTAATTTTTACTTCTGAATGCTTTTAAACTGATGACCTCAACATCTTGCCCTTAAAACAACCCTATGAGGGTGGGAGGGGCAGGTAGAATTATTCCTGTTTTATAGATGGTGAAACGGAGCCCCAACGTTTTATGTGACTTGCCCAAGGTCAAAATGCACAGCCTGGGCGTCTCCCTGCCCAGAGTGGAACAACACCTCTCTGTTGGCCTGTGGGGCCTCTTCAGCAGGGGTTGCGATGAAGTTCATAGAGAGTGGGAGAATTCCTATAACAAACAGGCCTGTGACATCAACACTGGAGGAAATGCCACCCCCACCCCATTCCATGGGCTGCATGAGGTTCACGAAACTAATGACTCTCTCCTTAGGAGTCTCAATCCCACTGCTGACTTCCTCAATGGGATTCTAACACTCTGGTCTCTTGGTGTTGACAGGCGGTGGAAGGAAGGAATGTGATACTCTGATCCTTGAACCTTGATGTCCTCTTGGACTAGAGGCAAAAGGAGGTGATTTACATACCAAAGATGGTGAATCCTGTCCTTATCTGAGTAAGGAACTTGCTCTCACCTGAAAATCTACCTGCAGCACTTAGGAGAAAAGGGGGGAATGGTAACCACAAACAGAAACCATCTGAAATACCCGAGTAGCTCACAGACAAATGTACTGCTACCCAGGTTTTTACTTTAGAGAGTCTACACCTTCGTAATCACCTTGAGGATCATTCTCCTAAAACCAGCAAGCAAGAGTCCTTTGGCTGTGCCTTTCAGACATTGGTCAGCAAAAGCTGTTTCTACAACTAAAAGAAGTAAAAATTGAATTAGATCACAGGGACTTCAAAACGAACCATAGAACATACACGTGGTCTTTTCTCCTTTAGGCACATTCCTAAAGCTCTATCTATTGCCCTTTCATCATAATTGAATGACTGCTCATAAGGACTCTTTGGTTTAAAAGAAAATAATTCTATTTCACTCTTTCTGTAACTCCTCTAGCCACACCAGGCTAGTGACAAAGACCAAAAAAAAGAAAAAAAGAAAAAAAAAAAAAAAGAAAAAGCAGTGTCCACTAACCACTTGGTGAGAGAGGATCTTTTATTTATTGTCTGTTTTCCATGCCCAGCCTGGCTATTTGAACAAGTGCATTGCTAAGTGTCTATAGTGCAATTTTCTTGTGTGGGATGCATAAAAAGGAGAAACAAAGCAAATTCTTCCCACTTTTTTTTTTAATCTTCTTCACAAAGACAGGCCCAAATCCCTTAGTTCAGCTTTAACCATCTGACTCATGACAAGCCTGCAGATTCCCCAAATAACTGGGTCAAATCAGATTAAAATTTTAATTCTGCATTGGAAGAGGGAGCTGGGTTCTCTGGTGATCTGAGAGTCAGCCCCTCCTTGCTCTGTTCTGAAGACAGCTCATGCAAGGATCAGGGGCTGGACTAAAGAAAAGGTGGAAAACGTTTGTTGTAAAGATGTCAACTGCTTGGGGGCGCCTGGGTGGCTCAGTCGGTTGAGCGTCCGACTTCAGCTCAGGTCACGATCTCGCAGTATGTGAGTTTGAGCCCCACGTCGGGCTCTGTGCTGACTGCTCAGAGCCTGGAGCCTGTTTCAGATTCTGTATCTCCCTCTCTCTCTGACCCTCCCCCGTTCATGCTCTGTCTCTCTCTGTCTCAAAAATAAATAAATGTTAAAAAAAAATGTTTAAAAAAAGATGTCAACTGCTTGGAACCCAGCCAGCAACCATATCGTGAAGTTGGTAGTGGGTGCTTGTGAGGAATAACATGGTTGGGTAAATTATGTCCAAAGGGGCACCTTGTCCCTCCTGTAATTGAGCTGCATCCAGAGAGATGGGCTGCCCAGCAAGCTTTCTTCTGAAGGCTTCCCTCAATAGACCAGAGCAGGGATGGCACGTAAATGGTTTTGGCCCACACTTCTCCTTTAGATGAAAGCAACATGGTCATTGTCAAGCTGCCATCAGCAGGCTGTTGATATTTTGTTGACAATTTACTCTCTCTCTACCTACCTACTCTCTCCCACTTGGCCTCCAAGTTCTCAGAGTTACCTGTCCAGCCACCCACTCTCCTCCTTACCCTGCTCTCAGGGGTGTCTGGGAGCATGGCCCCAAGACAGGGAGTGGGATGCAATAAGGAGAGATATAAGAGGGCAGACAAGGGGTTACGGACTAAACAGGAAGAAGTGCGTGGGCTAAAAGAAGTTACTGTGTACCCACCAGAACTCCTCAAGACTCTCCCAAAGCATCTGAATGTCTGCCAAATGGAAGGCTCCATGATGGAAGCAGGAATACTCTTGAGGGGGCTCTCAAGTATGCAGGCTAGGGCTGCCACGCTCTGTAAGTAGAAATAAAGGATGTCCAATTCATCCTGAGTTTCAGATAAGCAACAATACTTTTGTTTTTATTTTGTTTATTTATTTATTTACTTTTAATTCTTTTTAATGTTTACTTTTGAGAGAGATGGACTGCCAGTCGGGGAGGGGCAGAGAGAGAGGGAGCCACAGAATCCGAAGCAGGCTCCAGGCTCTGAGCCATCAGCACAGAGCCCGATGCGGGGCTCCAACCCAAGAGCCATGAGATCTTGACCTGTGCTGAAGTCAGACGCTTAACTCACTGAGTCACCCAGGTGCCCTAGATTTTTGTTTTTATTGTAGGTATATCCCATGTGCTATTTGGGACATTTTTTCCCCCTAGTATGTGTCCTGTGTAATATGCAAGACATACTTGTATTAAAAAATTGTTTGTTATTTATTTGAAATTCAAATGTAACCGGGCATCCCGTATTCTATTTGGCAACCCTGAGTCAGATCCTGGACTAAAAATTTAAATAAATAAAATTAAAAATTTTTTAAATTTGTTTGAGATCGATAAGCAATGGATGTTTTAAGTGTGTAATTCATTTCAGAAGTCACTCCAAATGTTTAGTGGTTCTTTAAGATGCTTCTTACCTACCATCCCTCTGTAGAAATACTGAACTTTTGATTTCTTCAATAGTTGCTTTTATTTATGTTTCTCCTCCATTTCATGGATGGTTTGCTCTCCTGAGGCCCCTCCCAGCCTCAACATGGCTAACACTGAGGCAAGTTTTCGCCTTCTTCAGCCCTTGGTGAACTCAGTAAAGTCTGTCACCAGCAATGACCACTCAAGTAGATAAAGGCTGATTAGGCAGGGTAGGGACTGTGGCAAACTATAGCATTTATGCCCTGCTCAATTGTCTTCAAAATTCAGATCTATATATTTTTATATACAGTGTCTGGACTGCACATCTGGCTCTAAGGCTTTAATTTTCCACTCAGGCAATCTTGCCCTGCCTTTAGGTTCTTATGCAATGCCATGTTTACTTTTACAAACTTGACCATAATTCTTCACTAGTCTGTTTCCTCCCATTTTTACTTGTCAAGTGCTAAGGGCAGAGGACTCTGCCCACATCAACCTTGTATCCCAGGCATGTAGGACATACCTGCCTCTTACTGAATGAGGGCTCAGTGGGTTTTTGCTGAATGGCTAATGGCTGGATGTGCAGGTGGAGGATTGTACTCCAGACTCCACTCTGCCTAGTGCCTATTCCCCTGGTTGTTTCACCTCTGGGATTATGGTATTAAGGAACCAAATGTGGTCTCTACACTTAATATATCCTGATTTCCATATATGCTTGTGTGTGGACGATACATGGAGGCCTCCGTACCCCGAACCGAAAGAGGGATAAGAAATTCTCCAGCTGTAGTATACCCTTCTCTTGGGGGATGAAGGGATGAGAATGATCATTATCACCCAAATTCTGGCCCCTGTCCTCCACATACGCTTCCATAGGCAAGCGTACATCGAGTCTATGTTGACTTTAGCCATCAATGAAAGGCCTCAAATGCTTGTCGCACTTTGTATTAACTGTTGCTATTAAGATTTCCCCCTTATGTTCCACTTCATTTAAAACAATGGAAAAAGAATATGCTCTTCATCTTTTGTCTAACATTGTTTTTGTTTTCTTTTTCTGCAGCTTTAGTAAGCATTTGGAATCATTATCCATAAAAGTGTAAATGTGTTTAAATAGTTTTCATTTAAATTTATGGAAACATTTCACATCCAATTATGCAACCTTCCACCCGTTTCTACTTCCCCTTTCCAGTGGGAACTTTGGCCACCTTTTGGTGCTAATTAGGACCGAGGCATGGGTTCAATCTTTGTTTGGGCTATTTGGATTTCATGGGGAAATTTTTTGATCTGGGGCCACAGGGTGAAACCTGAATCCTGGTCAATCCTCTTGGAAACTCATCAGAGAGAGAGTATGCATGACTCAGTACATAGGCTCTGCTGGAAAGCAGCTGAAAGATGAACTTGAGCTCAAGGTTTGGTGGTGCTGGAAGAGACCAGGCACGCAGGCAAGAATGGCACATGTTCTTGATACAACTGGTTTAGCACCACGCCCTTCCCACCAGGCAGGGCAGAAAACACCCTCTTCAGCCTCACCCCCAAGGCTGCCCCTTGGAATGTCCTTAGGCTTGGCCCCCAATCCCTTATGTTGGGACTCACATTTGATAAGGAACTTATTCTTAAATTGGATGACTCGGTGCTTTGAGTCTTTCTTTGTTCCTTAGTCTAGGGTGGGGCATGCCATTCATTCATTCATTCATTCACACAATAATTTATTCCAACAACTATGTATTTAGTATCTCCTATATCTAAACCCAGAGGATGCCTCCACAGATGAAACAGACACAGTGGATACAGTTAAGAACCTCATATTTAGCAGGAAGACACAAACAACAAATACAAGAGCCCGTGTAAATTTACTCATCAGGTGAGTGTAAATACCGTAAAGAAACGTGAATCAGAGTAAAGGGCAGAGGAAGGACAGGCTGCTGTTTAGGGAGGAATGCAGTGCCTGGTAAAGTGCCTGGATGTGAACCTGTCTCAACATCTACAAATGGGTGACCTTAGCAGAGTTACTTAACCATCCTGTGCTTTTGTTACCACATCTATAAAATAGAGCTAATAATGATGCCACCTCATTGGTTTCTTCTGAGATTAAATATGTCAAAAAGTTAGAATTGAGACTGGCTCTGTGAGTGTTGCCTGTTCTGATTCTCTTTGTCCTGATCACATGTCTTTGTATGACTATGGCTGTGGATTCCCAGCCCCACTTCCCACACCATCCCGATGAATCCAGAAGTGATCAGTTCCTTCTTGAAATGAAATTCATTGTAGATGCCTAGTGCAGAAGAACTTATTTCTAAGATGTCACCCACAACAATGGTGGGGGAAGACAGGATTAGTTTTGAAGATTCTCACAGATAATTTGGGAAAGTAAGAAGAGATATGGAAATTTTTCAGTTGTTTTTCTTTCTTACATACGACACCATTATAAGAAACCATGTAAAATCGTTGATATTTATTGTTTATCTATAAACTTAGCAATTTCATATGGTTAAACTTATTAAACAAGCAGATAGTAGGTTGAATTTCTTATTTTTTATTCAACTGAACATCTCACAGCATAAACCTGACTTATATATTCACTAATTTTTCATAAATAAGTGCCCATTGGCCCTTTCCTTTGCTCCAATACGTGGCTCACAGGTGAAGTCAGGTTCAGCTGCTTTTGTGAAATAATTTTTTTAAAATAGTTTATTTATTTTTTAATTTACATCCTAGTTAGCATGTAGTGCAGCAATGATTTCAGGAGTAGATTCCTTAATGCCCCTTACCCATTTAGCCCATCTGAAATCATTTTTAAAAAATTCTCTAAGTTTGGGGTGCCTGCGTGGCTCAGTCAGTTAAGTGTCTGACTTCGGCTCAGGTCATGATCTCATGCAGTTCATGAGTTTGAGCCCCACGTTGGGCTCTGTGCTGACAGCTCAGAGCCTGGAGCCTGCTTCAGATTCTGTGTCTCCCTCTCTCTCTGCCCCTCCCCCACTCATGCTCTGTCTCTGTCTCTCTCAAAAATAAATAAACATTTAAAAAAAGTTTTTAAAAATTCTCTAAGTTTGCATGATGCATTTCTCTCAACACAGCTATTTTTCACCCCTAAGTCACACTTAAATTTCATCAGGCAGCCATTAATTGATTT
The DNA here is from genome assembly GCF_018350195.1 of Panthera tigris. Taxonomy (NCBI): domain Eukaryota; kingdom Metazoa; phylum Chordata; class Mammalia; order Carnivora; family Felidae; genus Panthera; species Panthera tigris. Next base: position 52,404,140 of record NC_056673.1, on the reverse strand, counting down.
CCAAGTACAGGTTAGACTGCCAGAAATAAAATGTGATTAGTATCTTTGACCATAGGGATAAACATTAGTATATTTTTTCTATCTCATAGAGAATATGTACACACACACACACACACACACACACACATACAGATGACAGATAGGTAGATAAGATAGATAGAAAAATATATAGGAACGTAGATAGAAGTTTTGTTTTGTTACACTTTTTAAAGTTTTTTTTTAATGTTTATTTTAAGAGAGAGAAACTGAGTGTGAGCGGGGGAGAGGCAGTGAGAGTGGGAGATACAGAATCTGAAACAGGTTCTAGTCTTTGAGCTGTTAGTACAGAGCCCAACCCAGGCCTCGAACTCAGGAATCATGAGACCATGACCTGAGCCGAAGCCAGATGCCTAACTGACTGAGCCACCCAGGTGGCCCTTGTTACAACACTTTTAACATTCATTTCCAATCTTTTTAAAATTTATTTTTATTTATTTATCTTTTATTTGAGAGGGAGAGAGAAAGAGAGCGTGAGCAGGAGTGGGGAAGAGGGGGACAGAGAGAATCCCAAGTAGGCCAGACACAGGGTTGGATTTCATGACCATGGGATCGTGACCTCAGCCAACATCAAAAGTCAGACGCTCAACCCACTAAACCACCCAGATGCACCCCCCCAATCTTATTATCCTAATATTTAATTCTTCTTTTATTTTTTATAATCTTTAAAAAATCCTTTATAATAAAGCAAAGTTATGCTAATCTGGAATCATCAATTTAAGTAAGATGACCAAGAATGTGTAAAACATGTTTTCTATATATGCTTATGTATATCTAGATAGGTTTAATTAGCATTTCTTTGTTTAACAGTACTTCAGTCTTTATGTGACTGTAGGAGAAGACATGTGAATGAAAGTCTGAAAACTTTGATGGCAGATCTGCTGTCTCTGGATCTCTCTCTCTTTGTCCCTGTTCTCTGGCTTCCTTGCCTTCCTCAAAATTCCTGACCACAAACCCCAAAAGGTTAGAGACCTGTGGATGGGCAGTTGATGTGTGAGCATCTCTGAGTCAGAGGGGCAGGAAGTGGAACCAAACAATTTATGAACCATGTGTTTTCCATCCTGGGGGTTAGTTAGATGGGTTACCTGCCAGCCCCTAATTAGTCGGTGTGAAACATCTCTGTTACCTCAGGCTAGTGAGCTGAAGTTAAGACTTTATTCTCAACTGTGACTGATAGAGAAATGAGGGTCCCAGAGCAGCACAGCCTGGGGAGAGGAGGAATGTTCCCCAGGTCACACAAATGTTTCTGTATGTGGAAACAGCGTATTTCAGAAAACTATTTACCTTTTCAATCAAATCCACATCCTTAAAAACAAACCGTTTTTTAAAAAAAAATTTTTCAACGTTTATTCATATTTTGAGACAGTGTGAGTGGGGGAGGGGCAGAAAGAGAGGCAGACAGAATCCGAAGCAGGCTCCAGGCTCTGAACTGACAGGACAGAGCCTGACGCAGGGCTTGAACTCACAGACCGTGAGATCATGACCTGCGCTGGAGTTGGATGCTTAACCGACTGAGCCCCCAGGCGCCCCAAAACCAAACCATTTTAAAGATGTAAGCTTATTTAAATTATCCTTATTTAAATTAAGGAAAGATGAGGATTTATTTTCTGTAGGAAGGATCTTTTTTTTTCTTATGTGGGCCATTTTAGATCTTCATTAAAAAGAAATTACAGAAACTATTAAGAACACCTATTCTTACATGTTTTAAGTAGCTAATTGATTTTCTTAAAAGGCTCATTCAGCAGGTATTTGTTGAGTTCTTACTGTGGACACAGTGCCAGGCCAGGCATTGGAAAGATGCTTCCTTCCTAGATGGTGGTGTTGTCACTGGGCTTTGTTTCCATTCTTGTTCGGTGAATTTAAATCTGTACATCTATATTTCATTTTCAACAATAAATGTGCTTCTGAAAAATTCTGTGTAAATTGAAATTTTTATAAATTGAGTCCACTTGAGAGTAATACTTAGTAATCTCTCCATTTGCTTTATGTGTCCATGGATTATCATTTATTGAGCTAATAGTCTACATACTGAGTAGTGAAAGGTTTCTCTCAATTAGGGTTTCTCAGCTATGGCACTACTGATATTTTGGGCTGAATAACTCTTTTTTTAGGGGTGGGGAGGCTGTCCTTTGCACTTTAGAGAGTTTGGTGGCATTTCTGGCTTCTACCTTCTGGATGCTAGCAGCAACCTCCTGCCCCAAGTTTGACAACCAAAAAACGTCTCCAAACATTGCCAGGTTTTCCCTGGAGGGCAAAATCACCTGCAGATGAGAACCACAACTATCAAATAAAGTGTATGCATTTTGTTATTTTTTAAATTTTTTTAATGTTTATTTTATTTTTGAGAGACAGAGAGAGAGAGCGTGAATGGGAGACAGGGGGAGACACAGAATCCGAAGCAGACTCCAGGCTCTGAGCTGTCAGCACAGAGCTCGATGAGGGGCTTGAACTCACAGAGTGTGAGGTCACAACCTGAGCCGAACTCGGACGTTTAACCGACTGGGCCACCCGGGGTCCCAAAAAGTGGTCTTCTTATGATTAGACAGCATCACCTGTCATTTTCAAATATTTTTAGTACTTGTTTGAGTAAATTGCAGGAATTCCTGCAATTGACTGAATTGCAGGAATTCAGTCTGGAATGTGTGATTGTCCACTAAAATTAAAAGGTTCTAGGTATGTTGCCAATTTTATCACTCATACCATCACAGCTCAAAGGTAAGAAATAACTGATGTTTTAGTTCCTTCCCCTACAACTTACTGAGCTGCTTGGGAAGTGCATTTACACTGGGAAGAGAGCTGGTAGCAACGGTGGTGTGTATGCTTTTCCTTCTTCCGGGTCTCCCAGAACTTAACCTTTCACAGCAGAAACTTCTGGTCCCTAATTCCTATGAAAACAAAATTCCTTCCTAGGATCTACTGGAACTTCATTTGATGAGTCCAAAAATTCATCAAAATTTACTTTGTGACTATTGAGAACCTAGAAAAAGACATTGGTGTAGTTTACCAATACTTAATAACTGCCTGCATTTTAAAGAGTATTTATTGGTGCACCTGGGTGGCTCAGTTGATTAAGCGGCCGACTTCGACTCAGGTCATGATCTCGCAGTCTGTGAGTTCGAGCCCCACATCAGGCTCTGTGCTGACCACTTGGAGCCTGGATCCGGCTTTGGATTCTGTGTCTCCCTCTCTCTCTGTCCCTCCCCTGCTCGTGCTCTGTCTCTCTCTGTCTCAAAAATAAATAAACATTAAAAAAAATTTTTAAGAGTATTTATTGGAGAATTTCCCTGGTAATGGGAGCTTTAATATGCTTACTATAGTCAGTCAACAGGAAAGGCTAACTCAGCAATACCCAGCTTGATGGAACCAATGGCAGAAGGACCAGTTAATAAAACCAACACATTCCAATTGTTTGATATAAGAGGTTGTTGAGAGTGTGACTTTTTTTTTAAGGCCATTTAATTACATACCCTGATGTCTTCACTCAGCCATTCTCTAAAATATATTTTCCCAATTTCAGCATATACCCCTTCTCTACTCTCAATTAGCTATTGCATTGGGCCTTTGCTTCCAAGCCCCATAAGTAATAGTAACTTAATTTTCCAAACCATAAATCAGGTAGACTTATGCTCCATAGCACATGTTCCATTTGTTTTTAATCAGGGGCAGCCCGGTACTCAGAGGTCGGAAGCTTTAATTCAGAGGGCTCCTATGCCTTTTGGAGGGAGAAACCTTTTGCTTTCTAGAGTTCCCTTTGTGAATGTTTAAGTATTCTTTTGGCAAAAGCTGGAATATATAGCATCTCACATAGAATCCTTCTTTATAATTCACTGACCTATACACACTCCCTTCTTCCTCAGCTCCAAGATTAAAAGAAACTCTTAACAACATTCCTATACTCATGTATTCTCCTGATTTTTAATGTCATACTTTCAAAAGAAATGTAGTTGCAATAAAAAGAAACACAAAGAAGGGAGTTAAGAGATTTCTTACATTGAGAAATCACTTCAGTGAAATAGTTATAATAGGTAAGAATATGATTGGGATAGTTTAGATTTGATATTGTCTTGATAGGAATATCATTGTCCTGAGGAAGAAAAAAGAACCATATAAAATCTCTTAAAGTTTGTAAAGTCTTGGAGTTCCTTGCACACCATTTTATAACTGAAAAGGATCTTAGAGATAGTTTCTATAACCTCCTTATTTCATAGACGAAGAAAGAGAAAAGTAATGCCCAGAGAAATTTTAAGTCTAGATGATAGTCATGAGCCTGTCAGTATAGAGTTGGATTCAGAACTCAGTTATTCTGTATCTTTTGACATTGAATCTAAAATAAAGTCCAGGGGCACTTGGGTGGCTCAGTTGGTTAAGCATCTGACGTCAGCTCAGGTCATGGTCTCGTGGTTCATGGGTTTGAGTCCTTCATCAGGCTCTGTGCTGATAGCTCAGAGCTTGGAGCCTACTTCAGTTTCTGTGTCTCCCTTTCTCTCACTTACACTCTGTCTCTGTCTCTCTGTCTCTCTCTATCTCAGAAATGAATAAACAGAATAAACATTAAAAATTTTTTAAATAAAATCCAATAAGTATTTCATCATTCCGATGGTCTATCCATCTAACATAAAATATCCAAATATTTATTTATTTATTTATTTATTTACATTTTTAAAACATCCAAATATTTAGAAGTGTTTAAATTACTTACCAACCTTCAGTGTTCCATCTAGGTATATTATATTTAAATTTTTAGAATGTTGGGGCTCCTGGGTGGCTCAATCAGTTAAGCATCTGACTCTTGACTTCAGCTCAGGTCATAATCTTGCAGTTTGTGAGATGGACCCCACATCAGTCTCTGTGCTGACAGTGTGGAGTCTGCTTGAGATTCTCTCTCTTCTTCTCTCTCTGCCCTTACCCCCTCTCAAAATAAATAAGATAAACACGCAATAAGATAAAACAAAATTTTAGAATGTCAAAAACCAAGAGGAAAAATTTAAAAACTATCAGAGTAGAAAAACATAAAGATTACCTACAATAGATGAGTATCATACTGACATAAGAGTTCTCATCAATATGAATGCAATGAGACAGTGACCATTTTACATGCTGGACAATATTTAAACTTGGAAATGTTGGAAGAAAATTTCTTTTAGCCTATAATTCTTTACCAAGTGGTATTTAGGCATAAGTTTGCAAAGAAACTAGTTTTCTACATATGAATAGTAAGACATCATATGAATAATAAGTTAAACTCCTGAAAGAATTCTGAAAGAATTATAAGAAGATATATACTGGCAATAAGGAAGATGAATCTAAGAGGAAATAATGTGGTAGAAAAATCAAAGGTCACCAATGATGCTAGGAGAACTTAATGCTAAGTTTAATAAACATTCATTGTAAGAAAAAGGAAGGAAGGAAGGAAGGAAGGAAGGAAGGAAGGAAGGGAGGGAGGGAGGAAGGAAGGAAGGAAGGAAGGAGGGAAGGAAGGAAGGAAGGAGAAAAGAAATATCTGAAACTAAATTTGTCAACTATATAAATAGGGAATTTTGTGGAGATGCAGTGGGAGGCTAGGACAACAGGAAGAAAGAAAATCATTGAGTGTGTCTGATGTTAGTGAGGGTACATAGAAGTTGCTACATTTGTAGGGACACCTGGGTGGCTCAGTCAGTTAAGCACCTGACTCTTTTGATTTCAGCCCAGGTCAAGATCTCACAGTTTGTGAGATCAAACACCGCATCTGGTTCTGTGCTCACAGTGTGGAGCCTATTTGGGATTCTCTCTTTCTCTCTGCCTCTCCCGACACTCTCAAAATAAATCAATAACCTTGAAAAAATTACAAAAAAAGAAGTAGCTATGTTTGTAAACCACCTTTGTAGAGCAACTTTGTAGAATTGATTGACATGTACAATGTACGTTTCCTATAACCTAGCAATTCTTCTTCTCAGGTGTCACCTTGAAGGAAAACATGGGTATGTGTATAAGGATGCATATCTGCTCAAGGATCCCTTAGCGGCAATTGCTCCTAATAGTGAAAAAAAAAAATTGGGAGTCCACCTTTCAGCCAGGGAGGATAGCTAAAACATTTGGGATATACCTCATCTACAGAATCCAAAGGAAGAATTAAAAAAGCAAAAAGAAAAACAAAAACCCAAACCAAACAAATACAGGCAGACCTGACCCAAAAAGACCTTCAAGTCATATATTTCAGTAAAAAATGCAAGTTGCATGTATATATCCAAAGAAAATGTAAAGTTTGGGATTTTATGTGTATTTGTATATTAAATTTTATATAAATTGTGTCATTCTACATATATATGTTATTGCACGGAATTATGTGTAGATTAACCACTGTTCTACGTTATCCATGCCAAACATGCTTTCCATTAGTTTTGCTGAATGAGCCATTTGTTCATTTATTAATTCTGTGTTTTCATCAGATATCTATCAAATATTTATTGAATACTTTTTATATGCCATGGCTTATATTAGGATCTAAAATGTGGTCTATACTCTCCTTGAATTTATTTTACATTACAGGATCCAAATTATTGACTTAGGGTGTCAGTAGTTTACAACAGGATGCATGTTTATAAAAGAGGTATGCATAATGGAAGATAAAACCGAGTAGAAGTAGAAGCAGCTCTATTTGAAGGGCTCTAAAGACCTTACAGAGCAGATGATGGAGTTGGTTGATCTTTGGAGGAACAGCACCCTGCCAGTACAAGAGACAGAAGAACATTTCAGAGGGCGTACTAGAATGTGCAGTGGAATATTGACATGGGTGTGCCCAACATGGGTGGGGAAATGAAAATATCCCAACGTGCAAGAAGGGCACGTATTAAAAATTTTGCAAGGGGGGCGCCTGGGGGCTCAGTCAGTTAAGCGTCCAACTTCAGTTCAGGTCATGATCTTATTGTCCATGAGTTCGAGCCCTGCGTTGGGCTCTGTGCTGACAGCTCAGAGCCTGGAGCCTGCTTCTGATTCTGTGTCTCCCTCTCTCTCTCTGCCTCTCCCCTGCTCGTACTCTGTCTCTGTCTCTCAAAAATAAATAAACATGAAAAGAAATTTTTTTTTAAATTGCAATTTACGCCAAAGAATAGAGAGCCACTAAAGACAAGGAACTTTATTAGATGTTTATTTTCAGAAAGGTAACTTGATAATTTGGAAGACGGGGGTGTTAGAGGAAAATAGAACACTGGCAAGGATTTTCTGAGAATTCAAGTGAGAGATAATGAAACGGTCATGGAATTGCACAAGAGGAAATTGATGTGATAGAGACTTCAGAACTTTCATGATCAACCTGAAAAACTGTTGCCCTCTAATATGGGGACAGCTTTCAAGTTATTTCTCGATTTTGTTTTTGAGTCTACTATCATTTTCTGGTTTTTTGTCCCAGGTTCCCTGAAGGCTATAGTATCCAATCCTGGATAATGGGTGGCCCAGAAGCCTCTTTTGGGTGGCTAATGCTTTCACAGGCCTTTCTCTAAAAGATACAGCTGTAGATACTGGCAGTAAGGGACAATCATGCGCCCCGTGGGTAAGTGCCAGCTCTGGGAAGACTCTCTTCCAGATGTCCTGGGGAGCCCAGTGGTCTCTAATCCCAGCATGCAGGGAATATACTCCCACAAACAGATGCCTTCAGCCACAGGATGGGGACTCCTGTAATTGGTTACATTTGGCATGCAAGGTCTCACCACAAGTTGGCAGAGGCTGGTCACACACAGAGAAAGACGTGTCTGTGGGCATGACCTTCTCCAAAGCCATGGTTTCAAAGCGGGTGGTGGCGACTCAGGGTGGAGGAACTGTTCGAGAGCTCGGAAGGCACCGGAGGGAGCCTTGGAAAGGGGCTGAGGTTTGGCTTGTATTAACCCCCCTGGCTTTGGCTACTCTGGCTACTTTGCTAAACCTCAGAAAAGTGAATTATAAGGCTGGAAATGTCATAAGAAAAGACCTCCTGGGGACACAGCTTCCTGTTCACCCAGACGCATGGACCCTGATCTTTATGTTTGGAATATCCTTTCCACAGTCCCAATTTCTGGTCTACATTGTGCTAGAAGGAGAAGGAAAACATAAAAATAAAGCTATTCTTTGTTGATGCATGGAGAACCAGCTAAATTTCTTACAATTTCTTAATAAAGTTAAAGAGAAAAAAAATTATAAAAGCAAGGTCAGTGATTGGTGTTGTGTGTTTTGGTTTTTTTTTTTTATCTCAACAACCTCATTCCCCTCCAGCTGTCATCCTTCGCAGGGAAAGAGTGGGCAGCTCTTACAAGAAACGCAGATACAGATGAATGAGTCTGTGTGACGTCTCTACAGGGACGTGTTGGCTGTGTACACGGGTTTATGTCAGCATATAACCCCCACCCCAGGGATGATCCAGGGCTGAGCTGAAAGCAGGAATATGCCGCTTGCAGGGCATAATCCCACTCACTTAGAATTCGCTTTTCCACTGCTTTCTTGATCCTCTGCAGTCAGACACGCTAAGACTCCACCTACTTACCTTTTTCTTTTCCTTTTCCTGCTTACTACTTCTACTTTTTGCCCTCCTGTCTCTTGCTTTCTGTGACTTTCTTTTTTTCCCCCTTATCTCAGACTGACTGGAGACACTGAAAGAGTAAGGATTAATTGACAAATTCATTTGATTGCCCATGTTTACCAGTGTATGAATTTTAAAGAGAATATGTAAGTAAAAGAGAACAGTGAGAGAGAGAGAGAGAGAGAGAACAAGAGATAAACAGAACATAAGAGTGTGAATACATGTGAGAGTGACCTTAGGTGACAAACAAATTACAGTATAAGAAGTAAAACAAAACACAAAGGGACCTGGCTGTTGACAGTTCTGCCTTCCAGGGAGCTCATATAATTCATACTGGGAGAAGGCATTTCATATTACTCTTCTTTACTTGCAAAGACTGGAGGTGGGAGCTTGGTATGCCTAAGAATTTGATCCTGAGATTGGGGTGCCTGGGTGGCTCAGTGGGTTAAGTGTCTGACTTCAGCTCAGGTCATGATCTCACCATTCTTGAGTTTGAGCCCCATGTCGGGCTCTGTGCTGACAGCTCAGAGCCTGGAGGCTGCTTCAGATGCTGTGTTTCCCTTTCATTCTGCCCCTTCCCTGCTCTCTCCCTCTCTCTCTCGCTCTCTCTCTCTCTCAAAAATAAATAAACATTAAAAAAAAAGAGAGAGAGAGAATTTGATCCTGAGACAAAGTAAAGCCATTTTTGTCTCTAGAACAACCTGAGTTTCGAGACAGGCAACAGTGGCCTGGAAACCTTTGAGGTAGTGGGTGGAGGGAGGGCTGCATTATTTTGAAGAAACACTTAACCAACTGAGCCACCCAGGCGCCCTTGTTTTGAAGAAGAAACAAATCAGCATGGGGAGGAGGGAATTGGAAGCTGGCCATGGGAGAAAGAAGGAAATGTACAATAGGGCAGTGGCCTGAGACATAAGGCAAAGAGACAGCCAGTGAGAAATTTCCTGATATGGGATCTGCCAATGGAATTTTCACAGGAAGACCTGCTCAGTTGGTTATTGTGAGATCTTGCAATGGAACTACTTTGTTTCATTGTTTAACTTCAAACTTCCTTATGTGTTCATTATACAGAACTGGTGGTGATTTTGGGGGAAGGTCAGGGCAAGGGGGATGTGTTTTCAGGGCTTATATGGGGGGGGAAGGGAGCAGTCACATGAGACATAGATAAAGGAAAGTTCAGTAAGAACAGGAACTTGGAGAAAGTAGTGACTATGATAAGTCTAAGTTCCTCTAGAAAAGTCACCCATTTAGGCAGAGAGGTCCTTGTCTTCCTCATAAGAGAGAGGCAACTTATGTAGATATGTAGATATCATTGAAAAGGTGTCCTTATAACACTCAAGGACTTGGGAGATTTTGATGTGTAAGGCATAAGTTACACACACACACACACACACACACACACACTCACATACACTCACCAGCCTATCTATCTGATATTGCTGTGGAGTCTTGTGAACTGTTGTCAAATAAATTAATTCCTTCCTGGTCCTCACCTGGAAATGCTGATCTACACCAAGCTGCTGATTTGAGAGGCAGGTGACAGAGGTGACACTGACTGCACCAAATGTCGTCTCTGTCCCTAGCATCTTAGTAAGACATATCTCTTCCATCTGGATTCCCAAGGCAGTCCTCCCTGCTTTGGTGTCCATGAACTTGATGAGTGCCTCAGTGCCTTCCAAGTTTATTTAATCAGAATATCCCTCAAATACTCTCCAAATGGTAAAATTCATCTAACGACTTTTGGTGCTTGACAAACAGGAGAACAGAGGTCAAACTGTGTGTCTAGTTTTCCTATATAACTTTCCCCTCAAATAGAAAAAAAGAGAAGTAAATGAGAATTTCATAAAGATAAGCCAGCATCAAGTCCCCCTGTCCCTCCCAGGTTCCCAAGTGCTCACGTCTCTGGATCTAACGGGTAGTTGACATTCGTGTTTGTGGTACTGACCTGAACTGGGGAGTAACTGCATTTATCTGTCTTCACTCTGTCCTGCTGTCGAACACACTGTTCTCTGGTCTCTTCCTAGAAAGTGCTCATATTTCTACACCCTTTGAAATGCAAAAATGGAGAGCAAATCACAACATTTTCCTGTTTATCATGACCCATTGGGCAATGGGGTGAGCTGAGCTTTTCACAAGATCCTGAAGGGATGAAAAGGACCCAGAACATATGGAAAATATGGAGAATAGGGTATAAGTCATAAAAATAAAAATAAAATAAATAAAATAAATTGGGAATGCCAGTTTCTGGTAATGATTTGTTTTCACAGTAACTGAGAACTCCCTTAAACCTGCGATTAATCACACATTTATGGTGAGGCTAAGCGGGGAGAATTAGGGGCTTGGATTATTAGTGCAGCTGCTTTTCATTGATGAGATCTGAGTTCAAATCTTAACCAATGTTACAAATGAAAATGTCATTTTGAAAGTTAATTAGCTCCATGCAATAAATGCTGGCTGCTTGATTGATGTACCTAAAAAATCACTACCTAGGAGAAAAAATTATATATATGGCCCGTTAGGGGAGTCAAGCCAGTCAAAAAGTCAGACATTATTTAAACAATTTGCTTTTTTTTAGTAGTCCAACCACCTGCAAGTAAATAGAATTTATTAAAAGAAGGTGGGGTTTCTAGTAGTCAGAACACGTGTAAGAATGTCTGAATGTATTAAGAACTGCAGAATTTTAGAAGTAGAAAAAAAACTCTTTATAAGCCATCTAATCTAATCCTTGCTTTTTTTCAATAGAAGAGGGAATAGAAATTCAGGAGGATAAGGGACTTGATTAAGTCACACAGTTAACTAGTGGGGGAGACAGGGCTGGGTTCCAGATGTTGTCTGGATTACTCCTGTGGATCCCTAGCTCGGCTCTCCCCTCACTACTCTGAGACTTACTTTCTTCCACAGGGCCTTGTCTTTGGTGTGTTCTGTGCCTCAGAAGGTTCTGTCTTCTTCTACCGAAAGATCTCAAAACTTATGCTCTCCATACTTATCAGTGAAGCTACCCAGCTCACACAGGTAGAGGAGAATCAACATGTGATCCCTTCGCCTTAGATGTCCTAAAATGGAATTCAGAGTGAATTTGACCCAAGTGAGAGAAGTGTGAGGTACTATATTTAGCAAGACAGCAGACCACTATTCTGCCTAAATCAGTATTTTGTTAAGAGCTCTGTCTGGGCTGGTGAGACACAAAGAAGTCAGGGAAAAGTTCCAGGTGCCTTTGTTGACACGTTTACAATTTAAGCTGCTCCTGATATTGAAACAATGCCTTTGATGTGGCATTTCATTTGGTGGCAAGGTGACTTTACTAGGACCATTAAAGGTGATTCTGCTTGGGGCTCAGGAGCAAAGAGGAGCCCTATGGGGGAAGCCGCTATTGTGCCAGAGAATACATACATCATCATGAACCCAATGCTGGTAGAAATGTGGTTGCTAAGGGACATTCTGGTGAGGTCTGCAATGGAAACGAGGAACATGTTATTGAAAACTGGAAGAGAGGAGATCCTCGTTACAAAGAGGCAAAGACCTTGGCAGACTTGCGTTCCAGTGTACTGTGGAAGGTAGAACTTGCGGGCCATGATGTTGGGTGTTTAGCTGAAGACATTTCTAAGAAAGATATTGAAGGTATGGCTTGGTTTCTCCAGTGAGAGGAGAAATGTGAGAGGAGAGAAAAAAATGAAGGGCATTGTTAGGCAAATAGGAATCAGAATTTGAGGATTTGAAGAATATTCACATTGCAAAAATTGAGAAAGCACGTTTCAAAGTGAACACTATGTCTCCCCTCTGGAGACGTTAGGGTAGATTTTGTTTCCATGCTCATTCTGGTTGTTGGGAGAATATAGTTCCTTGAGGTTGTAAGACTGAGGTCCCCATCTTCTTACTGGTTGTTATCTTCTGGAGGCCACCCTCATTCAACTTTCCACTGCCCTCCCCATCTTCAGCTCCTGCAATGGTGGATAGAGTCTCTCTCAGGCTTGGAATCTCTCTGGACTTTTCTTCTAACGTTTCATCTCTGTGACTTTTCTACTTCCTTCTCCCACTTTTAAGTAATGTAACAGAGGTCTCAGATATGAGAGTGAGAACAATTCTGGGTGCTACTAATCCACCTACCACAAAGATGAATATCCATTACAATTTTACTTTTTATGCTTACTAATTATTTCTAAAATATTTAATATTGGGGGCGCCTGGGTGGCTCGGTCGGTTGGGCGTCCGACTTCGGCTCGGGTCATGATCTCACAGTCTGTGAGTTCGAGCCCCGTGTCGGGCTCTGTGCTGACAGCTCGGAGCCTGGAGCCTGTTTCGGATCCTGTGTCTCCCTCTCTCTCTGCCCCTCCCCTGTTCACGCGCTGTCTCTCTCTGTCTCAAAAATAAATAAACGTTAAAAAAAAATAAAAAAATAAATAAAATATTTAATATTGTATGTAGCTCTGCTCACTTATATACTAGTGATAAATACAAACATAACTCACTCCGGAACAAGATGTATGGTCAGAGGAAATAAAATAAGTTTTAAAATTTCAAATTAAATTTTGTTGTAGATAAGAAATGATCAAATCAGAACATGATTAATGAAGTTGTAGATGTATAAAATATATTACATTAGGATAAAGATAGATGAAAGAAGGGGAATAAAAATATAAATTCAAAGAGAAATAAAACTAAGTATAGTTTCCAAATCTTAAAGAAGAGTCTATTTAAAAAAAAAATGATAGTGGATGTCAAACAATTCTTAGATTTAGATTGCACTGAGAAAATGTAAAAGAGTGATACAATTTTAGTTTTGGACAGCAATATTTACAATATTGCAAATCTTTAAAGTTTAGAATAAATATTAATTTAAAATGCAGAAGTGTTTTTTATTTTTGAGAACTATTTTATTGGTAAATGAGCAAAGAATGCCTAATTACTGCTTTAGAATACATATTTCTTTCTTTTTTTTTATAATTTTTTTTAATATTTATTTATTTTTGAGACAGAGAGAGACAGAGCATGAACAGGGGAGGGGCAGAGAGAGAGGGAGACACAGAATCTGAAACAGGCTCCAGGCTCTGAGCGGTCAGCCAGAGCCTGATGCGGGGCTCGAACTCACGGACCGTGAGATCATGACCTGAGCCGAAGTCGGACACTTAACCGACCGAGCCACCCAGGCGCCCCAGAATACATATTTATTTCTATCTTCACTAAAACTTAATGAACTTCCATTAAAACTTCCAAATGTTAATATATTTTGCTGGTCTAATGGGCAAATAATATGTAATGGTGATTTAATTTACATTTCTTCTTTGGTTAATTATCTGATCATACACTCTACATACTTTGGTTTGCCTCTTCCTTGTTTAATTATAGATGCTCTTTATGTATTTCTTCCCATGTTTGGCTTTTAGCTTTAATAGTTAAAAAAATTCAATGCATTCAAATACATCTATATTTTCTTCTATAGCTTTTGCTTTTGTTTTTGGTTTACAAAGAATTTTCGTATCTTAAGGTAATATTTTAACACTTCCTTTTTTAGGTTAAAGCACTTAATCCATTTATACTTATAAGTTCATATTGTAAGAAAGATTTAACTTTATTTTCGATCTCTAATGACTAACCAGTTGCCACAACCATTTATTCAATAATCAATCTTTTTCCCATTGTTTAAAATGTTTCAGATACTACGTGCGTGTACATGTTGATTCTCAAATGCACACCTGGTTCAAGTTTCTTTCCAGAAGTCCAGGCTTTTATAGCCAAATATCTCTTAAATATCTCCTCCTGGATGTTTCTAGACACTTTGGAATAAATGTGTCTAGACACCACAATGGATCATCAAGCTGAAGCTAAAGAACACCTACTATGTATTGGTCATGTTAGCAAACACTCTGCTAAACATTAAAGGGGTAATTGTAGATAATCCTCTCAAGGTGGATTCTATTATACCATCTCTATTTTATAAATGAAATAAATAATTACAATTACGAAAGTTAAATGATTTATCCAAAGGGGTCAAGATGGGTTTGAACCTGGGCAGTCAGAGCCAAGGTGCATTCTCCCATCAACAGTGCTTTCCTCCAGGGTCCACCCACCCCCGTGTTCATTATCTCAGACAATGGCACCACTACCCAATCACCCTGAACAACTGCTAGCCTTGCTAGCAAATATCTCTCAATCTCTTCTATTTGGAACCCTGGGTTGCTTCTCATTGTCCTCTTGATACAATTCTAATCCCTACAGGACCTTATTCTGCTCTGTGGATCTAGCCTTTTTCTTTCCCTTTTAGGCCACATTCTTGCTCACTTTCTTTCTTTCTTTTTTAATGTTTTATTATTTATTTTTGAGAGGGAGAGAGACAGAGTGCGAACAGGGGAGGGGCAGAGAGAGGGAGACACAGAATTTGAGGCAGGCTCCAGGCTCTGAGCTGTCAGTTCAGAGCTGGACGCAGGGCTTAAACTCACAGACTGCAAGATCATGACCTGAGCAGAAGTCAGACGCTTAACTGACTGAGCCACCCAGGCACCCCTCACTTTCTAAACTCTAACCCTTTTTCTTTCATCTGCAATGGTCTTACACCTTTAAGGATTTAAATAATCACTATGTATCCTTTGGATTAATTGACCCTAACCTACCAGATTAGTTTCGTCCTCTCTCACATGTGGCCATACCACCCTGTACTTCTGCTATGATGGCAGGGACTTGCCATGGTTTCTCCAGTGCTGATCATGGTACCTCAACAATAGTTACACCCAGCAGTGTTTGATATAAATTAATGACTACGTTAAATAAATGAATGCCTTTCAAAATCAACAGAATATGTCTTTGGCATGTTGACTCAGAAAAGAGAAAATGAGGTGAATGGAATAGATTGCCAATATTACTTTTCTCCCTCAATTATTTTTGTCAAATTACATAGAACAATTGTTAACTCTCTATATTTACTTAAAACTTTATTTCCACCCATTTTTTTATTGTTTCAATTTTTAACTCTGAGTCACTTTTATATAGATAGTGATGCCATCTACAAATAATAATGCTTTTGTTTCCTTCTTTTAAGTATTGGTATCTTTTATTTGGTTTTCTAGAATTTCCAGGAGGATGTTAAATTATAGTGGCACAATATTCGATCCCTAACTTTCACGGACAATTCCTTTAGCCATTCTGGGTAGTGTTAGTTATTGGTTTGGGATAGATCTCATTCTTCAGGTTAAGTAATTCTCCATCCATTTCTAAATTACAAGAAAGAAAGAAAGAAAGAAAGAAAGAAAGAAAGAAAGAAAGAAAGACAAAGAAAAGGAAAGAAGGAAGGAAATAAAGAGAGAAAGAAAGAAGGAAAGAAAGAAAGGGAAAAAGAAAGAGAAAGAAAGAAAGAGAAAAAGAAAGAGAAGGAAAGAAAGAAAAGAAGGAAGGAAGGAAAAAGAGAAAGAAGGATGGAAAGAAAGGGAAAAAGAAAGACAAAGAAAGAAAAGGAAAGGAAAGGAAAGGAAAGGAAAGGAGGAAGGAAAGAAAGAAAGGAGGGAAAGAAAGAAAGAAAGAAAGAAAGAAAGAAAGAAAGAAAGAAAAAGAAAGAGATGAAGGAAGGAAGGAATGAAGGAAGGAAGGAAGGAAGGGGAAGGAAGGGAGAAAGAAAATATACTCTTGAATTTTATCAAATGTCTTTCAGGTATTTTTCAAAACTATTTTAGCTGTTTTTTTTGTGTGTGTTTTCTGTGGATTTGAACACATTAGCAACCTAATCTTAAACCAGCTTTATGTTTTTAGGATAAACCCTTACTGCTACATACACATTTTACAACAGAGTCACTCTTGGGGCACCTGGGTGGCTCTGTCGGTTGAGCATCAGACTCTTGATTTCGGCTCAGGTCATGATCCCAGGGTCCTAGAATTGAGCCCTGCATCAGGCTCTGTGCTGAGCGGTAGAGCCTGCTTAGAATTCTCTTTCTTTTGGGGCGCCTGGGTGGCTCAGTCGGTTGAGCGTCCGACCTCGCCTTGGGTCATGATCTCACAGTTGACATGTTAGAGCCCTGTGTTGGGCTCTGTGCTGACAGCTCAGAGCCTGGAGCCCGCTTCTGATTCTGTGTCTCCCTCTCTCTCTGCCTCTCTCTGTCACTCTCTGTCTCAAAAATAAAGATAAACATTAAAAAAAATTTTTTTTAAGAATTCTCTTTCTTTCTCCCTCTCTCTCTTCCCCTCTCCTGCTCACACATTTGTGTGCTTTCTCTCTAAAATAAAAAAAAGAAGAAGAAGAAGAAAATTTGCTCTCAGCTGTACATAGTTTTAAAGGCTAAATTTTCATTTAGGTAGTAATTCTACGCCCCTGTTGAAAGTCTTGGAAGGAAAGCATGAACTTTCCATAAGGCCAAACCTTTACTATTATCTCGTTTAAATTCAGTCCCCATTTACAAAACCACATTCTCATCCCACCTCTTTCACCCCAATTTATTTCTCTATAAGCCATATTCTATTTTATATAAATTTCTCAAATATTGCATTTGAATTCAAGTCAGTTCTTTCAATGATAATTCTTAAAATTCTTTTCTTAAAAAGTGGCTTCAGATCCCACAAAGACTTACTGAGAACTAATTACTTTCCAGGTTGTGTACTAAACATTGTCATGTACAATATCTAATCCAATTTATTGGACTTTAAACTCCTGTGTAAAGTGTTTGCTTTAACTCGGAAGATGTTTTCCCTTTCAAAGGAAAAGAAAAAAAAATTGCCTGCCCCAGTTTCTGCATGCTGAAAACTAGACCTGACAGTGAGATGCGTTTTTATAGCTTGAGGTGCTGGTAACTACAGTACTCTGAAAAAACGCACAAAGCAACCTCAAGTGCAGTTATGACAGTCAGACGATTTCTGAAGTTTGTACCTTGCAAGAAATAAGGCTGTGCTTAAAAGAAATGAGGCTGATGATTCAAGTGGAAATTCAAAGTAAATGCATAGCACTTGAAACTGTATATTTCTACACTATAAATGCTCTCTAATATCAGGCAAATTGCCGAGATCACTTGTCTCCCTTATTCAAATTCCTGATCAACACACATTTCCTGAGTAATTTCTTTCTACTCAGTTTACTCCCATAGCGTTAAGTATCATTAGGTCCACTAGCTTAGAAATTAATCTGTCCAATCTTAAGTACATCTCAAATCTATCCGGCCCTCTCCATCCCCAGTGCCACTGCATTAGTTCAGGCCTGCATCATTTTTCCCTTGGATTATTGTAATTGCCTCTATTCTGCCTTAACTGCCTCAAGTCTTGTCCCTTTCCCTGTACCCCTTACAATTTATTTTCTGCATTGCCTCAGTAATCTTTCTTAAATGCATGCCTGAGCATGTCATTCCCTGCTTAAAATCCTTCAATTACACTCAATTGCATTCATCATACAATCCAAGCTCTATGACAACAGCCACTTTAAATCCTCTCTGGAATACGGTGGGGGTGTAAATACAAACAGGGGTGCATGCTCACATGAATTCCTTAGCAGGGCACATAAGAACGACCTGACGACGTATCCTGGTGTCTGCCTCTCTGGCCTTTATCCTTCCACCTCTCACTCATTATACACTCTGGATGCCCCTATCTGCCTCAATGCCTGCGAATGCACTATACGGCCACTCCCTTTGCATAGAATTTACCCTCCTCAAGATCTGCATAAGCCCTCATCTTTTAAGCCTCACTCACATGTAAGGAGGTGGGCAGTGAGGAGCCCTCCTTCGAAGCGGGTTTGGGGCCCTCTTCTAGATTCACCCAGCATTTAAGCACTTCTCCCACATTGTTCTTGTTGGTTTACTTGTTGATCGATTGCCAGACTATGAATTTATTGAGAGTAGGAACTAGGATAGCATTTGGCACTTGGTAGGTACACTATTATGATTAGTAAGAGCTGCGTATCTGGTCATTCAGATGACCAAAATGTATTTCTCTGGTATTTTTGGTCTTCATCCACAGTTGCTAAAAATGTTTCAGAACCATAAAGGTGAAATGGGTGTATTATTATTAATGAAGGTGACTTCTGGACCCCATGCAAGGGCAGGGGACTTCCAGGAGGACCAACCATGCGATTAGAGGGTTGGGACTTTCAGTCTCACATTCTTGACCTGCAGGAAGGGGAAAGGGACTGGAGGTTGAATCAGCCAATGGCCAATGACTCAGTCAATAATGAAGCCTCCATAAAAGGACAAGAGGAGAGTTTTTTGGTCCTTTTTCGGAGAGATTCTGTGCTTGGGGAATCAGAATGCTTCCACATGTCACCAAGCTGGGCCTCAAGCTCCATGAAGACAGGAGCTCCTTTGGGACCTCTCCCTATGTATCTTTCTATCTGGCTGTTGATTCGCATACTCTATCATATCTTTTAATAAACCAGTTAACCTAAGTGTTTCCCCGAGTTCTGTGAGCCACTCTAGAAAATGAACTGAACCTAAGGAGGTCATTGGAACCTCCAATCCGTAGCCAGTTGGTTAGAAGCATAGGTAACAGCCTGGGGCTTGTGACTGGAGTCTGAAGTGGGAGTTGGGGGAGAGTTTTGTAGGACTGAACCTTTAACCTGTGGAGTCTGATGCTATCTCCAGATAGATAGAGTCAGAATTGAGTTGAGTTCGTGGACACTGGTTCCAAGAATTGCTTGGTGTTGTGTGGGGGGGGAACCCCAACCCCCAGGTTGGGAGCCCTGAAAGATTAGGCATTCCAAGTCAGATGTACAGTTTTATTTGTTTGCTTTGAAATGCCTTATTGTTTTCTACTCTGACTCTCTTCTTCTACAGTAAAACATACGTTATACATGAAACCGGGGAGACCAACTGGCCCAACCCAGACTTCCAATATAAGAACACTTTCTCTAACACATGAGCTGATGGTCATCCAGCACCTGCCTGACACCATGGTGTAAAGCTACTGCACTTTACCATTCCCAAAGGACCACAGTGATTTTTTTCATTGATTTTGCTCAGTCATTTCTTGAGAGTAGTTTGGAGGAGGGTCATCTTGGGCTTTTGTTCCTCCAAGAATACTAACCATGGACCTTTCCCTTGTCAGATAATTTATAGAATTGTGACATAGGTAAAATAGGTCTTGGGCAATTGCTTATTTTCCCTTTTAGTTTTCTTGATGTGCTTCTCTTCTCAAGATCCTCAGTACCCTGATCTGCCCCAACTTCCTTCCTCCCACCTGGGTCCACTCCATTTGGTTGGTGCACAAGGTTCATATTTTCACCTTCTCATGTACAAATCTTGAGGACTTCTGTTCCCTAGGAAACATTTAGAATAGGAAAATTCATAGTGGTTGATGACTAATAATAATTTCATTATCTGCCCACATGTTCTTTACATGTTAGTTGATGTTTCTACTTTAACCCAAAGAAGTAAACTTGTGGTGATGAAATTTCAGACATCACAAGTGGACTTGTGGGGACTTTATAGATGTTGGGGTTATGGTTATTCTTAGTATCCTTACTAAACATACCATCTGGGTTTCCACCTATTCTATGTAAGCATTGATTTGTTACATGGCATTAATTTGTTATGCAGTAGAAACAATTCAAACTAGAGCAAGAGCTTCGAAGAGAACAAGCTCAGGCCTGATTCAGACTTTGTGGTCACATGCATGGGATCGAACAGAAAAGAGTTTATGGAGTAAGGACACTCAGGCAGTTGCTTCCTGGTGGATGGTAGATGCTTCCTGGTTGTCAGAGGATCCTCCCAGAATCCACCTCTAGAACGTACCTGTGGTACTCACTTACGGAGGGGAAAGGAACCACATAAAATCAAGAGGCTAGTAAAGATCTCTGAGGAGTTTCTGAGTTTTATACATTTGTTGATTCAGTCAGTAAAACTCATCCTCAGGGCACGTTTAAAATTTTGCTTTTATCAGATGTTTTACAGTCTGCTCCTTCCATTCTGGAGTTTTTCTTCAGTGTAGCTAGTCATGATGTGATTTTCCACACTGATATGAGCTCTGGCAAAGCTTCCTCTCCACTTCTTTGGCTGCCAAGCCCCTGAGGGCTCAGCTACATCCTATTGTCTTTCTTCCCTGGAATGACTGAGGGAGAGGCTTCATAGAATCCTCTGGCTAGGTTGGGACAGCAAGACTCATTCCTGGGCCTTTGTTTCAGCTTGAAATACACCACAAATTAATTGGGCTGATGCAGGTAATTAAGATAGTCACTTGGATTGTGTGCCTTTCCTCTGAAAAATTTCTGTAAGTTGCCAGATCTAAGCTTGGTCTATTGAAATGTTAATGATCCATAGCCTTAAAAAGAAATGTTTCTTTTGAATGGAAATTCATAGCTAAAGAAAGTGTTTCTGAATGGAAATTCATAGCTAAAGAAAGTGTTTCTAGTGATGAACATTCATGCTGTAGTCTAATATACTGCTCTCAATAATAAATAGCTCATCATTTAGCATACTCACAAGTAATTCAATGCCAAACTTTCAGTAGACTCCTACTGTTGTAGTAACAATGATTTTTGATCTCTACTCTAAAATGGTCTTGTAGCAAAGAAGGAAATATTCTGGGATATTTTCTGGATCTGCAATCAGGGAACACCAAACTTTGAGTAGAAACCAATAGTTTGAGCAAACAGGATAACTTGCAATCAGAGGCTGTTAGAAAGGGAGATACCAGTAAATACAGTAGTATAACCAGGGTCGTTTGTCATTTTCTGCTGGTGGTTACGATTCTTTAGCATTACCGTGTTTGTGCTTATAAGTCTAATAAATCATGATATTGTATGTTCTGCTAAGAGGAACCATTGGTATTTCTTACCTTGGCCCTTCATCAGGCATACATCTCCTGTATTTCCTACATTAATTCCTTTTTGAGGCACATGCTTCATTTCTGATCCTAATTTTGATACTTCTGATCATGACCTGGTTGCCTGATCCTTATTCCACACTTATCCCTCAGATTTAGAAGTCAATTTGGGAGTATATCCTACTTGACTTTGCTAATTCCCACCAGCTCAGGAGAGGACCCTAGTCTTCTTCCTCCGACAGGTAAGTGTCCTTTAATTGTGCCTCAAAGCTTTTTCTGTGTTTCTCTTAGAATTCAAATTATTCATGGTTGGAGAAGGGTATTAATGTACATATTTAAAATAACCATCCTTGAGTTTTATATAAATTCAATAAAGTACACCTATGTTTTTCCACTAAAGTTTTAAGTTTGTTTTTAAGTGGATCAGTAGGTGGAAATGTTTGCAATTAGAAATTTAAAAAATAAGTTGAGCTAAGCAGAGCAACTCAGTGTTACCTGAAGGTAACACTAATGTTTGATGAATTTTGGTAAATTCCCATATTCATGTAAACATCACCCAAATCAATGCATATATAGAACTCTGTCCAATCTTTCTCCAAGTAAATATCGATCTGATTTCTATACTATAGATTAATTTTGCTTATTCTAGAATTTTCTATACATAGCCTCATACAGTATATATTCTTCTGTGTCCTATTTCTTTCACTTAGCATAAAGATTTGGAGACCCATCCTTGCTGTTGTTTGTGACAGTAGTTTGTTCATTTTAAATTGCTTAGTTTATTTCATTTATGAATATGTAACTATTTACCCACTGATGTACATTTGTGTTGTTTCCATTTCGGTGCTCTTATGAAGAAAGCTGCTATAAACATTCATGCATGACTCTTTGTGGACTTCTGTTTTCACTTTTCTTGGATACATATCTAGAAGTGCAATTCTTGGATCACAGATTAGGTATATGTTTAAACTTATAAGAAGCTCTCTGTTTTGCAAAGTGACTGTACATTCCCACCGGCCATGTGTGACTGTTTGAGCTGCTCCAAATCTTTGCAATACCTCTTATTGTCAGTCTTTAAATTTTGGTCATTTTTAGTGGGTATGTGATGATGGATAACTGTAAAATACTCCTTTATGGCTTCAATTTGCATTTTCATGATTTCTAATGAGCACTTTTATATACACTTATCAGCCATTCATGCTTCTTTTGTGAAGCGGCTCCTCAAATAATTTGCCCATTTTCAATTGTTTTGTGTGTCTTATTATTGAGTTATAAGTGCTTTTTATATATTTTGGATAAAACTCTTTTCTCAGGTATATGTACTGCAATTATTTTCCTCCAGAGAGCTTCCGGTAAGTTGTCTTATCTCTGTTCATTGTTCCTTGGTTGGCCTTGTGGAGTCCAAAGACATGAGCAGACCCTTATGGAGACTTCTGGGACTCTTTGTGTGTCGATCGGATCTCTCCTTTCTGGTACTCAACAGCACAAACTCCAGCCACCTCAGCCTCTCCCAACTCTGATCTTTGCCTTTTCGGCTCAAGGAGACCCCTGTGTTCTGCTTTTCCCCCTCTTCTTACAGGATGATTCAAAAATTGCCTCCAGGCAGAAGGCCAGGGTGATCACAAGGCTCACCTACTTGTTTCCCTTCCTGTGGGGATTACAGTCATATAATACCTATTGCCCAGGGTCTAAAGGCTGTTGTTTCACATATTTTGTCTAGTTTCTTACTTGTTTACTGTAGGAGGGACAGACTGGTACCAGAATCCTCTTCTGGATTCTGTATTTTCGTAGCCGGAGGCAGAAACTTTAAGAAGTTACTTAGAAACACAAGAAAATAAAGTAGGAAAGCGACAGATAAAGGGATTTCAGAAATATGATTGAATGCAGCATTAGTACACTAAAGATACTTGACCAAGAAATTATAAGGAATGTATTCAGCCTACTCTACTGAAAGAGTTACTAGTTTTTCATTGTACTACAACATATTTTTGGTTTCATAGCTGCTTACAAAGTTAAAAAAAAATCCAAAAATCAAACAAATGTAAGCCCTACAACTGAGCTAATAAAATTATCGTCACTTCCTCTGGAATGCCCTTATTCCCTGGTTGAGCCTAGTGCATCCTATCCCTTCATGTACCTTTCTATCTTTCCCACTTTCCTGAAGACCTACTTGTACTATATTCAGAAGTTGGAGAATCAATAAGGACCAGATGTTCAATCATGAAAAATAACTTTTTCTACTCAATGATGATAAGACTATAACTATGCTAAGTGATTTATCTCATTGAATACTTATAACAACTCGGAGACAGAAAGATGATTTTGTGACCTTAAGCAACTTATTTAATCATCTCACACCTGAGCTTTCTTATTGGTAAAGTGAAATAGTAAAGAGATAGGCAAGAGGGGAGCCCACTTAACCAAATTTCAGTGTGGGCAGCTTGCTTCCAGTTTAGGAAGCATGCTCTTGAACTTCTGGTTAAATATTATGTGAACGTGCATTTGAATACGTGTAATATAACACGCATGTGTCTCTTTTAAAGCCCTGTTCACATGGCAGTAAAATAATTTCAAAGGAAGTTCAAGGTAAAAAAAAAAAAAAAGGTAAGAAAGGCAAACACAATGAACTACAAATTTCCTCAAAAGTTAGGCAGTAGAAAGGAGATAACTGGTTTGGTAAATGATATAACAGAGAATAGTGAGCTGAAAACCATGTTCCTGTAAATGAAGATATTAATAAAAATGAGCAGATTTGTGCTAAAAAGCACAGTAAATTTCAGGTGCTTGGAACGAAGCAAGGTATTCAGCAAGGCAGGAGTGAAGGATAAGTTGTAAAAAACTAAAATCTGGCTCCCAACCTCCTATTACCACATTCCTACCCCTATCCCAACAGGAGGCAGGGGGCTTACTCTCTGAAGAATACCAAAGAGAACTGGGAGTCAAGAGTAATGGTTAAGCTGTATATGAAAAACATGGCCCAAGAGAAGTTTCTGGACCTCTGTGGTGGTGACAAGTTCTATGCAAATACATCCTGGCAGCAGATTCATTCTCAGAAAGCTGCTTGACCATCCAAAGAGATGTTGAGGAGATGAAATGATCAGAGAGCTAATACAAGAAAATGTTCTAGGACACAGTCATTTGGAACAGCCGGGTCCTTTCGGGTCATGCTTTTAAGTTTTGTTAGGCAAGAACAAAGCAGCTCGTACTTCCAGTAGTGATCCTTCCCTACTTACTCTACCTGAGGACTTGTGAACGGTGAGGTTTTCCTTCTGGCTGGTGGGAACAGGAATTATTCCTGGCCCCAGGTGAGCCCTAAGAAATTGTTCCTTTTAACCCTTGTAGGTGTTTCTTTTCTCAGCCTCAGGTACTTTTCTCCAACATATACACTGATCACTGAAAGACTTTTAATCCCTGGAGCTCTCTGCTCTGTACATCACTATCCTCTTAAGGGCCCTACCCTGCAAGCTCTAGCTGCCTTGACCTTTCTAGACCTTGACCTTCCTAGACAACCATTTCTGACTCCTCAACTCGAGTGCTAAGTTCCACCTGGGTACCCCTCCCTGCACCGCATCTGCTCAGTAAGAGGAGTAAATCACAGAACTCACTTTGTTACTTCCCTTCTCTTGGGGTTCACTGTCCTTCATTGACTGGTGTCCAGTATCTTCAAAACCACTGTCTCAGGCATTTCCATCCCACTTTTAAGATGTTGTTTCAGGTGGGAGGGTAAATATGAACCCTCTTACTCCATCTTGGCCCAAAGTGGAACTCACACAGGTAAAACTCTAGTAAAATTAAAATTACATTAAAAATCATTGTCTCAGTCATTGTTAACAAATCCCAGCCTTCCCAACCAGGTGATGCTATGATGACAAAGCCTCCATGGTTTTCATGGAAGAACAACAACTTGGGCCTCTCCCAATAATTTTAGCCAGAGAATGGTCTCCTCTTTCTTTGTCAGACGTTGCTATTTTTAAAGGAATGACCATTCTCCTCTAAGTTCATCATATGGTGTTGAGGAGAAAGGAGACAGGGTTCCTCAATGGAACCTTTCAAGCATCTACCTGGATGATCTTCAGGTAAGGCAACTAACCTCCCTGATCCTTGGTTTCTTCCCCTGTTGAGTGAAGTGGATCCTATCTACTTTGCAGTCATTACGAGGATTAACTAAGATATTTGTAAGAAAACTAGCACAGAGCCTGGTTCATAATAATTTTCACAAAATATTAGCTAATTTATTCTTAAGAATGTCAATAAAGGCCTTTTGGCACTAGGTCTATTCTTCTGTGCGTGGTCTTATTGTCAAAACCTCCCTGCTGTGTATGTGGTTGACATGTCTTCAAGTTTTCCTTGTGGATATAGCTGGTTCCTGAAGCGTATTATGTTTCAGTAATCCATTTGTCACTAGCAACCAAGGCACATAACTTGGCACACAAAGAGGGCAGACCAGCAACGAACAGATTAGTCTGCCCCAGTGATGCCTGCAGTGATTTGCCTGACAGTCTCAGAGCCAAACTGGGGGCAAGGAAGTGCATTGCTTCCTGTGTCTCACAAGCCGAGGGCCAGCAGTTGGAGACACCCATTCATGGCAGAAGATTAGCTGCTTTAGCAGCTAATTAATGAGAGAGGCTATGCATGACGTTTGGAAAGTTCCTGAGTGAGCAACGCTGTAGTGAGAAGCTGAATAACATCCTTATGCTATCTGTCACATCGTTCATGTTCACTTCTCTTGGCCTGGCCTTAGCACACTGCATAAATCTACAGCTGCAGAAACCGAAATCTCATATAAAATTGAAGGATTTATTTTGAGGTATTGAAAGGTTTATAGCTAAAAAAGTTAAAATTTGCCGAATCGGCATTTGGAGGACTCTCCTGTATGCCTCACCCCTTTTGGCTCTCCCATTGTGTTCTCTGAATTCCTGTCTCCACAGGGAGACAAGAGAGCCAGAGGAAAACAGTGACGTGGATGGAATTGTCCAGACTTTACCCACTCTTGGCCTTCGTGGCTTCATATTTCAACCTAAGTAGCCCTTGAAAGCTGTCATTATGATGCTAAGACCCATACACAAGAAATATAAAACAATAATTCCATTCTGCTCTGGTGCCTGATTGCATTTTGGACTCCAGAAACTTCCGTCAGTTTTCACGACATTATTTTAGAGCGTAGTGTTCAGTTTTCAATGCTCACTTTCCTGCATCTTTACTATTTGGTAGGAACCAGTCGGAGGCTGGCCTAGGTCTTTAGTTCTTTCATAGAATAAAAATCTGAATTATTACTCTTGTATTTAATCCAGGATTCAGCATTTTCTCCTCTGGATTCTGTAGGTCCTCCCTAATGACCTCCTAGATCTCTGGCTTATGGTCTGGTTCATTTCTTGAGCCAAGAGAGATAGGTGTTCAAATCTTAAAATGCATGCAAATGGACTGGGCATCTAAATATTAAAATAATAATAACTATACGTTATATGCGAAATGCCACAAAGAAGGTCAGAAGGAGTATGACACATTGGTGAGACTTATCTGGTACTGGTCCACCCACTTTTCCTACTAAGATGGGGGGAAAATTACTTGCCTTAATCATTTCATCTGTAATGGGCAAAATATCCAATCTGTAAATTAATAATGACACATGCCCCCCCCCCCCCCCCCCCCCCCCCCGTTTTCAGCGATTTTGTAGAAAATCAGTGAAGTAACACATACAGTCTTGAAAGGTGTAAGGACTTTAAAAATCTCAGATGTGGAGTGCCTGGGTGGCTCCGCTGGTTGAGCGCCTGACCCTTGATTTCAGCTCAGGTCATGATCTCATGCAGTGAGCGTGGAGCCTGCTTAAGATTCTCTCTCTGTCCTTCTCCCCAACTCATGAGTGCTTCCTCTCTCAAAAAACAAACAAACAAACAAAAACAAAGGAAAACAAACCAAAAACCAGACATAATGGCTAACCGGCATGTCATTTCAGTTGCTTGGCTCTTCACTGTTCTCACCTTCTACCTGCCTCCCCCGCAAATCAAAGAGGGAAGGGACCCTCTTCCTTTTCTCCAGACTTCTCCAATCCATGACATGAGAAAGCATCGTTACATAAAGGCTATTGGAGTTCCATTAGTGAGGACTATCTGTCTTCTATGTTTCTGTTGCCATTACAGCACTTCTCAGGGTCCCATGTTCACAGAAATAATTCCAGAGGTGTGTTTGTGTTGGATCAGTGCTGACCCCAGAGTGCAATAGTAGCAGGACGTGACAAGTGGAAAAGGCCTTTAATCTGCAAATGAAAAGTCTAAAACTGGCCCCTGGCTGCCCCCTACTCTGGTGGTCTCTTCTGGGAATGGGCTCACTTTTTAGTTGAACTAAGGCTATTTGGGCTTCTCTACAGAGTAAGCAGCAATTGAGCTGTGCAGTTGCTAAGAAGTTGAGGGCTGACTGTTTTGCAGACACGCGCATCTGAACTCTGCAAGGGCTCAGTGTTTTCTGAAGTCTCCCTTATTCCGTAAGAAGAGAAATCTTTTTTACCTCGCTCTACCCAATGCCAGTTCCAACAGCTGTAACTATTTCATTTTTAATTTGCTCCTTGCAGCCTTGTCTCTGCTTAATCCATTAAGACAACTTTGAATGTTCCCGGCTCATATATTTATAAAGGGGGAAAAAAATGAAGGGAAAAGACTTTGAAAAATGGTATCTAAATTGTAGCCAAATGTACTCAGAACTCTCCTAGGTTAAATTGCAAATAATTTTCTTTCAAACATCACAAACACTCTCTCTAACTTAACTCAACAAATTGGACCGAGGGGTTTCATTGCTCTCGGAAACATGATTCATTCTCTTTTTCTGTCTGTTTCTCCTTTCTCTCTCTCTCTCTCTGTCCTCCCTCTCACTTTGCTTCTAGAAATGTTCTTCTGGTTGTGTTTTAACCACATTGTATTATCTCTAAGGTTTCCTTCCTGGAGCTTCCATGAATAATTTGCCTGTCTGTTGAGAGAGCCATTTTGGAGACCAGCCCCCTAGTCAACTGTGCTGGGAGAGGGGAGGGGTGGGGAAGAAGGGCCGGCTGCTTTAAATCAATCAGTTGACACTAATCTAATGTCTAATTAGCTCTGGGTGGGCGTGTGCTTTGATTATAGGAAGTGCCTCAGGCAGTGGCTGGCGTTTGAAGGGCTGCTCCACACATATCAATCATCCTTTGACAAGGAGAACTGGAAGGAGAAAAAAAAAATCAACAACAACAACAACAACAACAAAACGGAGGGGGGGCATGTTTCTCTCTGTCATCTGTTGATTACCTGTTTCCAATGGTCCAAACCAATGCTTTGAAACTCATCCATTTGCTCCTTAGTGATGAGCGCCTGACCACAGAGAGAGGCAGACTTTCTAAAATCAGCAAATACTGCCAGTCGTGTCAAATAATTACTTCCTGTGTCACAAAATGCCTAATCATAGCTAGTAACAGTTATGTGCGCTTTTTTTTAATCCTTTAAGTAAATGCAGAAGCCCTACATTTCAATATTCAGCTGGATCCTAAAAATGGAACAATTCCTGTTTGTAGTTTACATGGAACGATTCACGATTGAAGTGACAAGATCTTTCATTAAAATTAAAAAAAAAAAATCGCTTTTATTGAAAATGGCATGCCTGTAATTATTTTCTGATTGTTCTATTTTCTTTATTTCTGTACTTAAATTCATTCTTTTTGAAGGATAGGCGGTTTAGAAACTTTCCTAGAAGTGGCTATGGCATATTGAAATGCTGCTGCTTCTGCTATTATTTCTAGTAGAAAAGGAGGAGGCTGGTCTCTTTCCCGTTTGTTCTTCCACATGATCCAGAATTACAGAACGACAGTGCGGTCAGAATTAGTAAGGCAGTTAGGGTGCCTTTCAGTTTTTAAATAAAGAAAAACAAATCTAACTGAGGAGTTAATTTTACTCTCATCCTTATTGATGAGACTGAAAGAGGTATTTTAAAATAGTTTTTATTTCAGATCTATTTGATTTGCTTTTCTGTGTGCCTTTATTTTTCTAATGATTCCAAGCTGTTGAACTTTTTGGGCACAAGAAAGTGGAGTGACATAAAAGTGATACTTCAAGAGATTCATGTGCAAAGCCTGGTATAGAATATGGTCTGAGGCTCTATAGATGAACTGTCAGATTTAAATCCTGGCCATGCTACTTACCAGCTGTATGACCTTGGGCAAGATACTTAACCTTGGTGAACCTCACCTGCAAAATGGAAATCATGATAGTGTCTACTTCACAGGGTGATTATGAAAATCAAATAATATGATGCATGTGGAGTGTTTAGCACATGGTAAGCACTCAATAAAATGTTAACTGTTACTGTCGGTGTACAGAAGTATTTTCCCAACAACACGGGCTGAGTTTAGAAATCCACAAAAAGTATGTGTGTCTTTGGAGGCAGGGACTTGAAAAGGAAGGTCTCCTAAAATTTTATGTGAGGTATAAGCGTGATATTTATACCACTGCCTCGTATACAGGCATTGTGGGCTTACAGGAGCATTGCATTCTTGGATGTAAAGTAAAATACTTGTTAAGATTATTGACCCACTTTGTGTTAAGGTATACATTTCTTAAGAATTTTCGTAAGGTTAAACTTTCTTATGATATGTGAAGAAATTCTGGTGTGACGACTTTATTAGAAGATTTGTATTGGAATATTCATTGGAATACTTCTTGCTAACTTTAAGAAAATGTCCTCTCTCCCTTTCTCTCTCTTTCTCTTTCTTTAACACAAGACAGAGTAAGGGAAAGACAATGATATATGCCTTATAAAAGGCACCAGCTCACTCTTTTGCACTCTAGAATTTAATGCTTTCAAATTTTCTCAAAAATTTGAAATAAATATGAAACATAAATGACTATTGTATTTTTTTCTTTTATAATATTTCATTTGATCAATAGGATACATTTTCAAAATTTTTCTGTTAATATGAAAACTAATATATTTTAGTATAAAATTATTTTTGCAAACTTTGTTTTTTCAAAAATAAGAAAATAAGAATATCACGAAGATAATCAATTTTGATTTCTTTCCTCAAAGTATTTTATCGGTAACCATATATTCAACAGATGATTAAAAGTCAGATAAGGAAGTTGTCAGAAGCATAAACTCAGGTTATATATTTCCAGGTTTCTTACTGAAAGATGGTTGAGGCTTCATTATTCTGAATTTTGAAACGAGCAATTAAAAGTAACAAAAAAACCCAACTTCAATTTGTGTAAAAGTGCAGAGACAGCATATGCTATTTCATGACCTTCCATTACTTACAGTAATTTAAATTAAAAGTATGATAAGAGATTACCAATAAAGGTCCTGTCCAAGCACATCTATCTTAAGAGAAAAATAAGTAATAATGATGCATAACTAGCATATCATATAGTGAATATTTAATATGTTAAGGTTTTAGATTCCAGATTCTACACACATAATTGACTTAGTAAATCCATAACTTTTCAATATAATGAAAATGTAACATGAAATGGAGATTTAAGTGGATTTACGTCACACGTATCAAAATCTTAACTGTTTCAGTAAGGAGAATGCTATTTTATGTTTATAACTAATCAAAATCCAAAACATAGCAAAAAAATAAAAATAAAAAAAGGAACAGAACAAGCCTTGGCTTCCAAAAGCCCATATCATATCATGTCTTGTTTTGGTAAACTCTGATATGAAAACCCTATCAAGACTAACACAGAGGAGGCACTACTAACCTGCCCTCTTCTCCTCAGGTGAACACGACACACATAGCTCTCTGCGACTGTGGGAAGATGTTTTTATACTGTGGTGGGAGAGATTTCGTCTAGACTGGAGAAAACACTCTCTACATGAGGGTTATGTGTCATGGGAAAGCACATTACAACAGGGGCTATAGAACTTCCTGCTCTGGGAATTTTATAATAAGAGCCAGGCTGGTGTCATTTCACACAAGACCTGCCCGGAGGTAGGGGAATGGATAAAATGACCTTTCCTGCCTCCTCCAAGGGCTATGACTGGTCCTTAATGAAAACCTGGTACCAAGGAATAGTTCGGTATGGAACAATGCTTTTAAGGCCAAAGTTTAATTTCATAACAGCAATCGGATACTGTAGATAGCTGGATTGCACTCTTTGGAGATGGATAAAATGACATGGTCTTTGGAGCTCATCCCAAGGGGCACTTTAAGGAACATTCTCTGCGAACTGCATCCTGTGCTGGCAAAGGCATTACTAGATGATTTAATGGGTCTTTTCCATTTCCAGGTCTTATGATGTATTATTACCACCATTGAGCAGTTACAGTCTCCACATGGTAACAGACACCAACTAGGCAGTTCGGCCATCCAACTTCAAAATTTCGTCTTGTTTCATCGCGGCACAGTTGTTCAAGACGGTAGCTGCTAAGCTCCCTTCCCCTCTCCTTTGAATTTGAGTGTGTTCTACACTGTTGTCATGAAGATCTGTCTATAGAGTTACTTGATTTTAATCTACATTCCAAGGAGGTTGCTGTGAACGTTTATTGGTATTGCAGCCTATTCTCTTGGAAGTTAAAAGTCCTTGGAGCCTTGAATCTCAAATCTATTTAACTAGCACAGAAGTAATAGATATGGTCTACTTGGGAGATACCAAATATGGATGGTTTTGAATTAGGGGTGTGTGTGTGTGTGTGTGTGTGTGTGTGTGTGTGTGTGTGAAGCTAATTCATACCAGTAATGCTCAATGGACCATCAAAATAAAAGCTTATGTTGTTGCCTTTTACTGGTTCTTACATGCTGTAGCTCTCAAAAGAGATAGGATTGCTACACTTACTATTGAAATAGGCCACTGGGCAGGCTCTGGGAGGGAAAGAGGTACAAGGAAGCTTTCTGGCCTCCTTTTTGTATGTGTTCATGTTGAATGCCGGCTACTCTGACTTCTTTTCTGCTGCTACTGAAACAGAATAAGGTGGCACACAATGGGCACAGCAGGGAGGGAGGGGCAATGGGCAGCTCCCTGCAACAGGTGCAAGCGGCATGGCCACCACTTTCCCACACGTATCAGTGGGTCTCAAGTGGCCTTGTGTGCTCTGAAAATGAAATAAATGGCTGTGTGGATCAAGTGTCTGCCAATTAGAAGTTGGAAGCAAAAGAGCAACAAGGAGGTGGATGCAGAGGGTGAGGAGGGGAGGAGTGCAGTGACGGGGGTTGTTTGTGTCCTTGCATCTTTGTTATTCCCATTTCCAAAGCCTGGATGTGAAATCCTATCTGTGTTATTTCGCTTCCAACAATCATGCTCCACTGAGGCCCTGAGATGGTATCTGGGTGATGAACACAGAGAAGTTCCATTGTTCCCCTCCCCCCCCCTCGCCTTTCATCTGCGCTGAGGAAGTGCCGATAAGAGTCTTCAGGTGGAACTGGAAGGTTCCTAGGGAGGCAGACGCTGTACAAAACCTGGAGTGGGGCTCCCACCGGCAGTCTTTCCTTCTGTGCCAACACCTCCGCCCTCTACCTCATATATCATTCATATTTAATGGACTGATAGTGCCTGTCATATCCTTAAACCTGACCTGAAATTGTGATACTCACTTGGAACAATTTGAGATCAGACAAGTAGAAGACATGTTTGTGGTTAAGGAATTATTTTCAGGGGCCTGTCAAAGTGTTTCCATATGAGGCTAATGCCATTTTCCTAAGGAACAAATGCAAGAGACACAATAAATATTATTTCGTTTCCTTTTGGTCCATTAAAAAAAAAAAGAAGGAAAGAAGGCATTCACAGGGAGATTTTTCCAAGAGCAAGTAAAAAGTACTATCATCTAAGCAATTATTTGGGGGGAGGGGTATTTTGCTTTGATCATGTTTTTTAGATGAGGCTCGTGTGTGCACCTTTAAATTATCTATGTTTTAATTCATTTTTATTTTCTGCAGAATGTGGTGGGGGTTATATTCTCATAATTCCCTCTCCAAACTTGTTTGATCCCTACAATATATCGCTTGCTTCGATCACCTCTAACTACATTCTCATTACATATCAAGAGCTTTCATAACCCCATGGTACCTGCTACTTTGTATGTGGAGTTCTTTTTTTCCTTTTCTCTATTTGGTGGCTTCTTCTCATTTTCCATGACTGGGACCCCATGTCCCTTCCGGTGTCAAGCCTTCTCCAACCCCTCAGGCATAATGTAAGTATCCTCTTTGTTGGCCTGCTGCTTTGCAAGAGCAAATGCCATGCATTAGTGCACGGTAATTATTTGTGAATATGGCTGTCTCCTCCCTGGGTGATGAGTCTGTCTGGAGCAGGGGACATTTCTCCTTCTTTAATTCCATCACTGTCTGATGTGGTGCTCCATAAATACTGATTGATGAGTCCAGGGATGAATGGGGCTTTCAGAGGTTAGGATGAGCCTGAAAAATGGGATTCTCAATCCTCTTTAATGATTTGCCACGGATGAGCATTAGAGCCCAGAGTTACGAAGGCAGTTCACCATATTAGGAATTCTTCAATTAGGAATTCTGTAAGAATTCCTTTCTTAGTAATAAGCATCTTATGTGATATGTAAGGTTGATGTCAGATTTATAATCGGACTTTTTTTGTATTTGGTTGCGTATAACTGATGATGGTGTTGATGATGATGGTGATATGATACAATAACAATATCAATAGCTGACATTTATTATTTAATGTGTGCTGGGCACTATGGCAAGCAGCTTTATACATATATCTTACTTCCTGCTAACAACACTATGAGTTACAAAATATTATCCTCACATTATTTGTGAGCAAATGGAGCCAGTTTAAGTGACTGGATCCCACAATTAGTGAATAGTATAGTCTAGATGTGATCCTAGGGAGCCTGCTTCCAGAACATTACACAGGTATATTAGCATAAAACAAGGACCATGAGAAACAATCAAGAATCCTGTAACTGTCTTGGGCAGTTGTAGGGATTCAGCCTGTGATTTCTTGCTCTACTAGAATTGGAAAGGCATTGAGGGTTTTCTATTTCCATATTACCTGTAAGTGTCCTCCAATCCTCTAAGAGTTCAGAAAGATGTTGATTGCATATCCTGGACCAGTCTGGATCTCAAGACTGAGTGAATCCATTCAGCTGGGATTCTGGTTGTGTATCTAGACTTAGAAGAAATTTTTAGGATTAAGTGGCTTTCTGGAAAATGTTGGCCAAAAACCACATTCACCCCAAATTGCGGTATGAATGAAACACATGGGTTTTCTTTGTGTTTTCTGAAGAATTCCAGTGGTGGCTTCAAGCTTCTATTTCCCTGTATTTGTGTGGAGTCCACCAAAATAGCTTTGTACAAACAACAAAAAGCATGAAAAAGCATATGCACCTTGCCACTGCTTTGCCAATTGGAAAAACTCTTAGGATACATGTACAACAAAAAACAGTGGTTTTGGTATTGACCAGCATTTAAAATGCTAAAGACATTGCTTATTCCAGAGTTCTTCTGTCTTATACTTACTTATTTTTAGTTTTGCATTTGCTCATTAGCTAGTATTTCAAGCATTGCATTTTTTCCCTCAAATAGAAAATAATTAAATTATATTCTTTAAAGATATTTTAAATTGATGGTCAAATCTGCCACATTCTAATAAGGAGGGGAATAATGTTGTCTTTAAATTGGTGATACAGTATTTTTGTGGTTAATTATTAGAAAATTTCTAATGTATTTATTCACCTTGTATTTTTAAATTATTTCAAGTTTGTGAAAGGCTTAAGGAAATGTTGAAGGTGAAGGTAAATCTCTTTTCTATAACCATCACCAGAATGCATTCTAAAATGGTAATCAATGGTCTGCATCTATATGTCAATTCTATTTTTCTGGGGCATATGAGCTATAACAAACATTTTACCTTTTTTTTCCCAATTACTAGCCTTTTTTCAGATGACACCGAAAATGAGACAAGATTTACTATGTTGCAGTACCATGTTTGATCTCAAATATTTCTCTCCTTTTAGTCATAGTAATCTACCTGGATTTAGACAGACTATTGATAAAAAGGAAAGATTTGAACATGACTAGTGGAGAGTAATGGCAGAATTATTAGAAAACATTTGTACGGAAAGGCATTCTCAGTCTTTTCACAAGTACATTGTAAAAAAGTATTGATAACAATTTTAAGGAATGAATCTAATCTTTATCTGATGTAGCTAAAGATCTATCCCTGACTAAACTCTGTCAGAGCCACTTGCTGACGTCAATCTACACTGAATAACTTGGGCATTTTTACTTATTTAGACATTAAGAATACTTAAAAGATTTAAAAGCATGTATATTCTAAGACTTCAATAAGTTACAGGGGTCTAACGTGACTCAGGAATGTGGGCATACTGGGTCCACTTAAAATGACCAATCCATAGAAGTTAACATCAGAGACACTTTAGATAAGTAAACTTTTATTTTGTTTTTTGTAGAAAAGCAAATTGAGACTCAAAAGGTTAAATGATCTACAAAGCATAGTAGCAAGTAGTAGATATCATATCAAAATTTCCATGTCTCCAGAATTCAATTGTGACTCTAATATTTTAGAATCCAGGCTATGTAAGGATCATATCTATCTTTTTCTGTGTAATAGCTATATTAGGACCAACTTTCGAATAAGACTGATATAATTTTAACTGATGAAGGCTTCCATACCATTAATCCAAGAGTAAATAGATAGTAAATGCTACAATAATCAAGTTGGGGTTAATTAGCCCCCAAATATGGTTTGGACAAATCTGATACTGAATTATGGTAAGTAGAGTGGCTTACATAGGGGAAAAAAAACTTAGTGGAAGACATTGCCTATAGGAAATTACAGAGGGGTACCTGGGTGGCTCAGTAGGTTAAGCATCTGACTTCGGCTCAGGTCATGATCTCGTGGTTCATGGGTTCGAGCCCTGCACCGGGCTCTGTGTAGACAGCTTGGAGCCTACAGCCTGCTTCAGATTTGTGTCTCCCTCTGCCCCTCCCCTGCTCATGCTCTCTCTCTCTCTCTCTCAAAGATAAATAAACATTAAAAAATTCATTAAAAAAAAAGGAAATTACAGAACACTACAAAATAAGTAGAGAAACACACTTGTTACCACTAGAAAATACAGATCATACCTTTAGCCATAGCAGTGTCTAAGTATAGCGTGGCAGATTGTAAAAATGTTCTAATTCTCCATACCTCCCCATATCCACACAGTTTACAATGTGACTTTACAATTTCTTTCATCAAGAGAGGGTCTCCTTTTCCCCATCCCTCGAATCTGGACTCATCTTGCAACTTGTTTTCACCAGTAGGATGTGGCCAAATTGACAGTGTGCCATTCTGAACACAGGCTTCAATGGGCCTTCTCTGTGTCTCTTCTCTCTTAGGACCCTTTCCATCTGCCATGAGAATGAGTTTGTGCCATTCTCTCAAATGATGAGAGACTTTTGGCTGAGCGTCACTTGGCCACCAGATAATGCTTCATAAGACATGTTAAGTGAAACCATCCTAGACCAGCCATCTCCCATTTGGCCCACAAGCGGACTGCAGATGCATAAGCAATCCTGTTGAGAGCAGTCAAACCTGGCCCAGATCGGAACTTCCGAGCTGGTCTGTAGACCTTTAAGCAATAATAGATGCTTACTATTTTAAGTCACTGAGTTTTGGAGTGATTAGACAGTGCGTGGTAATAGGTAACTGATATGAAGAGTTAAACATTAAAGGCAAGACAAAAGTCTGAGAAAGACTCAGAAATTCTACACACCACGTATAATATTCAACTTGACTCAGATATGGACAAGGCGATTCTTATTTTCAGTTGTTACTTGGTTTGCTCTATTGACTTGGGATAAACAGGTAATTATCCTTTTCTAAAATTCTTATAAAATATCAGTTAAAATGGGCTTAGAAGTCACTTAGTCCAACTATTAACTTTATAGGAAAGAAATAAAGGCCGGTTGGGTTTAAAGGAGGAGTCTGCATTTGCTTCTCCTGTTACCGATAGAGCTGGAGCTTAACATTTTTGCTTCTTAACATTGGATGCCTTGATTCTGCTGTGAATGAGACATTCATAAAGAAGATAGATATCATGTAAATATTATATTTTACGGAGCTCACAGCTATAGTTCATGGCTGCTTTATCTTTCTGAAAAAGAATTCGATGTCTTCATGCTGATAATCACATTCACCTATTACTGATAGCCAAGTGTCTTCAGTCTTTGTGTGAGGACATCTACTGGACTACTCTGTGTGAGGACATTCCTCAAGTTGAGTGTAGGATCGCACAGTGGTTATTGGATAGATGTAGCTTAATAATTTTGGTAGAGAAGGAAAACCTCTTCTATTTAGATCAAGGCCTTATTCACCTCGCCCCCTACATGTTTTACCTTGCGACATCCTCTCTCAGTAAGCAATTTCTTGCAGCATTCAGTGACTGCACATGTGTCTTGAAGTCTCCACACCATGCCTGTGAAACATGGCTCTGAGCAGTTTCCTACTGGGAGTAAACTGTCATTTTTCACCACATTAAATTTTATGTTTCAAGCGAATGGAAAATGGATTTTATTATTTTCTCTCTCTCTTTCTCTCTCTCTCTCTCTCTCTTTTGCCACGAATGTTTTATGGCTGCAAAAACAGAATTTGTGGTTTCAACTGTTCAAGTTTGATGCAGAAAGCTATGGAACCTCTTATGTAACCTGATGGCCTGAATAATTAACAAAATATTTTGCTTTCCACCCTTTCTAAGCTTTAGCAGCAGCAAAAAAAATAGTGTATGCAACCTTTTGACCACAAAATAATAATAATGAGAAAGCCCCTTTTTACAAGGCCTGCTCCTACACCTACACTAAAGATGCTATAATTGGGGGAGGCTAGTGCTCATGCAGGTGTGCTTGTGCCCCCGCTCTAATCAGGGACTACCTTTTGCAAGGAAGGAAACAGAGTCTGAGAAGAAAAGCCAGGGCTAAGAGAAAAGAAAAAAACAAATGTGATGGAGACCACTTAGTAGAGATCCAGAGCCATATGGCCTCTTATCCCTTCTGAATCCGGAATTCGTGTCCTGTTGATCCGAAAAAAATATGGAGTACAAAAAGCGTGTGGGTGTGTGTTTCTTTTGGCTTACCCAAAACATTATTTCTCAGTATCTACTGAGAACTGAATGTCCTCCTAGCTTATTCAACATAGTGTCACCCAGATGTATTTTAAATACAGGTGAGCCTCACTTTATGAAATCTGGGCTCTAGAACATTATACTGGTAAATTGAATTCTTACAATGAATTCTGTAATTATGTACATATGTTCATGTGTATAATATATATAAGTTACAGTACATGTAAGTACAAACGTATGATTATATTTTTTTAACTTCAGAATTTTTTTAAACTCAGTTTGTTTAAAATTGGTTTTATTTTTATTTGTTTAAAGTTTATTTATTTATTTTGAGAAAGAGACAGAGGAGTGTGTGTTTGTGTGTGTGTGTGTGTGTGTGTGTGTGTGTCTGTGCGAGCACACGGTTGCGCACAAGCGGGGGAGGGGCAGAGAGAGAGGGATACAGACAGAATCCCAAGTAGGCTCCATACCATCAGCGCAGAACCTGATGTGGGGGCTCAAACTCACGAACTATGAGATGACCTGAACTGAGACCAAGAGTCGGACACCCAACCAACTGCACCATCCAGGCACCCCTAAAACTGGTTTGAATGAGTAGTGCTTGTCAATCTGTATTTTTGATGTTTCTTTGCAGTAACTTTTCTTCATGAAGTTAAAGATCCACGTACACCAACATATATATGGACTCTAAAGGGTCCTGCTGTAATGTAAATATTGCTCTCCCATTTTACACTTTCCAAAAGGAAAGAAAAACACTTTTTTTTCATTTCAATTTGGATGATTTTCCCCTTGGTTACATTCATAAATGCCTTTATTAGCACTGTATACTCTTTAGGGGAAGAAAAGCTTATTTTACTTCTAACCAGAAAACACTACTCATTTGCCATTAATTTCCCCACCGTGTTACATAATGCTTCGGGTGTGTGCTAAGTGTAAAATCCATTTGCAAATGTGTTTGCCACATTTATCAGTAGAGTATGAAGTCTATGAGAGCAGGGACACTGTCCTATTCTGAGACTTCAGGTCAGTGTTGCTACCATGCTACTGTGCTGAGATGCTGTAGAAATTCAAGAACTGCTGAATGACTGAATTAACCTACCAAGCTCTACTTCTAATAAATGTCATGCAGACACTAGTTCACTTTTCTGACTCAGAGACTGAGGGGCAATAGTGAAGCACTTGCCTTTAAACCTGTCAGATATTGGGGGATACTCAGTTTCAGTAGTAGTAATAACACCGAATTTTAATCCCAAAGATCTTATTACAAGTTATTCAAACTCTCAAAGTCTGTTTCCTGATGAAGTAGGTACTTCGTGGGGTGACAGTCTGTAAAGATGCTATAAGGGAAACAGCTATATAGGATTTGGAATACAACATATACAATGTTATTATAGGAATCATATAAAGCCACTAAATTTGACCTAAACACATTCCTAAAGAGCATTAACGGAAGAACATAAATGATACTACAATTGATAATCACTTCCAATGATTTTATTATCATCCAAGACTGTACAAAAGCGGCTCTTTGCAAAGTCTCTATAGGGTTTTAGTGGATGTGCTAAGGCTTTTGAGTCTGACAGACGTGGTGTGGAATAGCAGCTTCATTAATTCATGAGACACGTAAAACTGAATAAGTTAATACCCCATACTTCCATTTTCCCACCTACAAAGGGATGGGAGTACTCCTTTTTGGAGTTCATGAACATACGGAGTGACAGTGTTCATTTTAAATTGTAGTTTTTAAATTGTGTGATTTTAAATTGTAGGCTCTGGAATCGGATCACCTGGGCTCATACTCTGGCTCTATTATTTACCAGTCAGGTAAACACGAGCAAGTTACCCAACTTGTCAGTGCCTCAGTTTACTTAGGGCAGTTTTGAGGGGACTGCGTTAATACAAAAATATTTAGCATTTCCTAAGACATAGTACAGACTAAATAAATTTGAATCACTCGGTATTATTATTGCTATAATTATCACTGATTAAATGGAACTTTTTTACAATACTTTTACTAAGCCATTCAGAGGAGGCAATTCCATTTGGAGAAGATGAATACTGGTTATTTGTTTTTAAAGAGATGCTTTGTCATATTTAGAAAAGTATTCGAATGAGGGGAATGGCTTATTTTCATGGCAGTTTCCAGAGGAGAAGACTCTTTCAGTGCTGGGTCATGCTCTAGCAGACAGGGGAGCTCCAAGAAGGCGGTAGTACTATACAAGAAGACTCCATTTCTTCTTATTGGATTAGCCCCATGTCCATCAAATGTAAATTCTAGTGACTAGCCATCCATGCTGCTTAGTTAATAACAGTCCTTCCATTCAGCATGTATTGGGTTTGGAGGCTGATGGAGTTTCCTTTTCAAATCAACTCTTTTGGAAATCCTTCCTAATGGAACTTTGTTCATATGGCCAGAGAACAATGCAACCAAATAAGCCACCAGCTGGAGTGAAAGAGACGGCAAAGCTAAAAGGCATATCTCATTCTGGGGAAAATTAACCTCCCAATTTTGCTCAGTAATTGATTCCATCTGACTGAGGAGTTTCAGTCTCGATTGTGACTGTCATTTGGATAGCTGGGAAGCAAAAGCCTGTAATTACAGTCAAGCAACCCTGTTATCAGAACCCAGGGAGGGCTTTGTCTCTTCCTACCCTGGGTGATCACAGGTGAGGCTGGCCAGGGAGGGAGGAAGGAGAGAGGGGAAAGTAGGCTGGTGGATCTTTCTCCATGAGAAAGAGCCCCCCAAGGCAACCTCAGCCATGGAGAAAAGGTCAGAGGTCTTTGAGAGCTCTCAAGTTTTCATGATATGAACATGAAGAAGCGAGAGCTTCCTGCTTGCTGCAAATTCTTCTCTCTGGGGAGATGCTTTGCTTGGAGATAGCTAATAAAGCTCTAGGACTGTTATGATTAACAGGTAGTTGGAGAATCATAACAGTGCTGCCTATAATATGCCATTAGCAGCTGTGTAAATAACTATTATGTCCAGATAGGGTCTGTGAACTGACAATGTAAACGCTGAACTTGTACAGAACACATTAAATAAGAAAAATTAAAAACTGGATTTGTCTTTACCTTCCATATACATGTGAAGTGGATGTTGTTGAAACTTCTAAGCATTGTTTGACTATCATGATTAGACTAAGTGTGATATTTACTGCTTTTTGTCAGTATAGGTATAAGCGCTTATCTTATTAAAGACAGAGATGAGGCTAGGAAAAGCAGAATTAA
Organism: Panthera tigris; assembly: GCF_018350195.1. Classification (NCBI taxonomy): domain Eukaryota; kingdom Metazoa; phylum Chordata; class Mammalia; order Carnivora; family Felidae; genus Panthera; species Panthera tigris. The sequence continues at coordinate 52,362,589 of NC_056673.1, read as the reverse complement.
CTGAAAACTGTGTCTAATGGGATGAAGAGGTATGGCTTTGGTCATTTTGTACTAGATCCAGTATCCTTTTAGTAATGGAACTAGGGTCTTGGACTGATAGTTTCAATGTCAAGATTCAAGTACCAGAAAAAAACTGACACACTTTCTTATTTATTCACTTCTTCGGAGTATACTCCAAAGATGTTAGAAAGATTATTGGCACTATTTTTTATACACCTACAAGTAATTCTAGAGAAATTAAAATGATGGCTTTCATCAACTTCATACAACTATTATGCCATAAGAAAGAGGTGTCATTGAAGCTACATTTACTACTGTGAAGAGATGGGCTGCGTTGGCAGATGAAATCCTAGCGGCTAGATGATATATCATTTCCATTATTATTAATAATGCTTATACCTAATATTTGTATGCTATTATGGAGTTCACAGAACACATATGTCACTGGCATCATTTAAAGATATTGGATTGAAATTGAAGGATATGGTCAGGTTGATTCCATTAAAATTAACTTATTAATTACCTACCACATGACAAGTATGTCTTTGGTGATCCAAAATACTGACAAATAGCAAAACTTTGCAAGAATATATAAGATTATAGTTTGAGTGTACTCAGAACACTATGATGAAGATAAATGTTTATGGTCATGGAGAGAAGAGAACTTGAGTCCTATCTTGAGGCAATCCCAATTCTGGTCTTCTGAATGTAAATTATATAAGCAATTATCTTTCACTTTAAATACAGTTCCAAATATTTTTTTTAACTTATGATCATTAGTGTACGATGAATAAACTTATGGGAAGGATATAGTGAAATATTTTAATTAATTTTTCCCAGGTAGAAACTTAAGAAAAAATAAGATACTTAGATTCCTTCACACCACCTCTTTAGGAAAATACAAAACTCATGTCAAGGTTTAAAAAAATGAAATAATATTGGGGCACCTGAGTGGCTCTCAGTCAGTTAAACATCTGATTTCAACTCGAATCATGATCTCATGGTTTGTGAGTTTGAGCCCCGTGTTAGGGTCTGTGCTGAGAGCTCAGAGCCTGGAGCATGCTTCAGATTCAGTGTGTGTGTCTCTCTCTCAAAAAGAAATAAACATTAAAAAAAGTTTTTATAAATGAAATAATAAAATATAGGCCTTTACATTCTTTCTTAGAGAAACAAGAAAATTGCTATTAATCTTAAATTTGGAAGAGTAAACACAATATATGTCTTGTATCAAAACTAAATGTAAAGGTAATGTGTGTGTTAGCTACTATGAACCAACACAAATACCTCTGGTACTAACCTGATTTCTTTTCAGGCTTAATATACTCATATGTTTGGGGGGGGGGGTGGTGGTAAGAAAGAGCAAGATAATGGCATTTACAACTTGTAGCGTTGCTGTACATGTTAAATGAGAATACATACAGTTTGACCTAAAGACCTATGAAATCCAATCATTTCCTTATTTCTTTTTTAGCCACATTGCTACATGTTACAAAAATAGACTATATATTTAACCAATCCAGGACTGCTATTAGGTTGAAACCAACTTTTGCTATTACAAACCATGTTGAATATATTAACCTTCCCCCCTTTCCAGTACTTCCTCATGAGTGCTGTTTTATCTTCTGAAGATAAATGCTGTTGGCCATTGAAGAGGGCCCAGGTAAACAGCCTATATGGCTATTTTCCATTTTACTAAAGGGACTTGGAAGGGAAAGTAAGGCAGAAAGCCTGCAGACTGGACACTAGGGCAATCTAATTACTGAGGTCAGGCAGCACACTGTTGGGACCCCTGGAAGGCTGAGTGGCTGCAGTATGGAAAAATCCCAATTAGATGATTAATTTAGGTTCTGGGTGTGCTTTTTGCCTATGGCCATGGAGTCAGGAAAAGAAACAATTACCTCTCAAATTGCCATGCTGGACCGATTAATTTTTAATTGAGTCTTGTTAAAGGCATGGAAAATTGTGACATATATAACCTGCAGAAATAGTCCTGAGCCAGTGGGAGCCACTCTTCTCCCCGCAGGAATCCACAGATTTAACCAGAAAGGAAAGTGATTCAGATAGAGCCTGGAGGCAGGGGTTGGCAGTGATGTGGAGAGGCTTTGGCTACCTTGGAGAGAAATCTGCTCTTCAAAGTAGTGTCAAAGGGACAACTGGTTTTCCTGTTTTCCTCTACCTCCAGGTCACCCCATTGGGCCTTGCCATGCATTGAACCCTTTTTCCTATTACTCGTTGTCTAAAATGATGACAATTCCTTAAATCTCATCATTGTGGGGGATATTTAGATTAGACCAGACCCTGATCCTTCATTTTTCTTTAGCTCTGCATTGTATGAGGAGAAAGAGAGAGAGTGTCTTATCCTCAACGAATACTCAAGTTGGAAATTTTGGTCTAGGTTGAGAAACAAATTGGAGTATTGGAGGAATAGAGTGGGAGCATGAGGTGACTTTAAGGGAATACAGATTTATACCAGGACGAAGAACCTTCACGTGGCATCCTGGAGTATGTGACTTTTGAGGCATTGTGGAGGTCGAACTGTTAGTTAACAGGATCTCATCTTCAATCAGCATCAATATGCTAAAGATATTTCACTGTACCTTTTATAGATGTCAAGCATTCCCGATTCCTTGGGAATCTCAGGAGCTATTCACAGTGTCTGTGAACAGACTCAATAACAAGCCCAAATAAGCTCGAATTATTTACATTGATCTACCGTATACAATTTCATCTAAACCAGTTAGGATTATTTCCTTATTAGGCAATTCCCTCTTAAATCTGATTGGTCTCTTTTACTTGGTATCAAGGAGATAACTAGTAAGTGACAAGAGGTATTCTTTTTCTTACTTATATTTCACCCTTCTGAGCCAGAATCGAGCCAATCGTCCAGCAGAAGTTACAGAAGCATTTGAAACAGCCAGAGTTTCAAAGATTAGCCCGTACAGAATGACTGAAATGTTAACAGTGATACAGCGCTGGTTGTGGTAAATTCGATTACTGTTTGACAGTACTCCCTTCTCTCACTTCCATGGGGGTAATGCACTTTCAAGGAAATTAATTGGAGACGTGGCCATGCGACTTTTCAGCTTCATGATAGGGAGACAGTGTACCTCCCCATCCTTCCATCAGAGCTCAGTCATTGTCCTGTACGCATTAATAGAAATCCATGCTACGTAAGGATTAATAGAAATGACAGGGTTCACTTACATGGTTGGGGTTTGTTCTCTTGTCCCTCATGTTGTTGCCATGAGATGATCATGCCCTGGCTAGACACCTGGTCCACGTAGACACAGGGAGAGGATCTAGAGTTAAGCTTCATCTTGGGCTGTTGAGTTGAGCTTAGCCTTGAGCCCAGCCGGGATATTCAACTCCCAGCCTACCTGCAGATGCATTATCAAGTATAAATATTTACCAACATACACCATTAAGCTTTTGTGGTAGTTTGCAGGAATAGACAACTGATACACTAATGAAAATAGTGTGGGTTGTATGACCGTTGCACAACCCACGTTAGCATTCATCACAGGTTTTATTGGCAAATAATACAAGTTTTAGTCATCTAAAGAGAATATCTGCATTTGTGTTTTCTTTGAGATGGTCTGCTTGAAGCCAGGGCTTGCCTTGTGTCCTTGGACAAGTCACTTGGGCCTTTTTATGTCTGTTTCTCCATTGGAGGAAAAAAGATATTACTTGCCACCTACCTTTCCCCAGGGGTCATAAATTAACAGTTGAAAAACTCTTTGAGATCTCCCATGAAAGGTGCAATTTGAGCAGAAGCATGCCTATTATTTATTTTTATTATCCATTTTAAAATTGAATACTTAGAGCAAATAGATTTTCCAGCCACCAAAAAGGAAGTCTCTTCTATGCCACAACATATTATGTATTGGGCACTCTCCAACTATAGACTATATTTCCCATTTATAGCACTAATTTAGATGTTTATGGGTCTGTAAATGTATTCCATTTCTCCTGGGGCTTCTGAATACCTATAAGAGTCTAATATTTTGGAACACTAAATGATTCTTTGGGCAAAGTACAAAATAGGGGAACAAGAAAGGCAGGGAAAGGATTACATAAAAAGGGAGACACTTTTTACAAAATAAAATAATTTTAAACTCCCAGAATTACTCTGCAGCGTAGTCCAATTTGTGATTACTGTCTCTCCCTCATGTTACAAATTATCACTTTTATATTGAGCTTCTACTGAGTGTTCAACACAAAACTATTTGCAGAAGAGAATATAACCGTGTTAATAGCGCACATCTGTACCAGCCTTCACTCTGGGCCAGGCACTGTGCTGGGTGCCTTTTAATAAGTATCCCATGTATTACTCCCCACAACGTAAGGAAAGATGCACTGTTATAACCCTCACTGTAGACAGTACAAGTGGTACAAGTGAATCACTTGCCCAAGATCACACAGAGGTGGAATCATGGACTGAATCCAGGCTCTTCTTTTATGAAGTGAGTCCAAGCTCTTCACCATCATGTGGTTCTTATTCACAACTTTTAGGGGTAATGAGACCAATGTAAAAAGAGCTTAAGATATTTTAGCATCCATAATGAAAATCTCTGTGATGCCCTCAATGTGACTGCAGGGAAAGAGCTGGTATGTAAGGATATGGAAACCAAAGCCTGGTGTGACATTTCCAGTTTGTCTGCAGCTCGTGTTTATTTTTGCAATCCCTGTTCCAAAACTGATGTAGATAATCAAGTTTTCAGTCAAAACACTAATTAAAATAGCCCTTTCCTGATGGGCTATATAGAACTTCCTATGCAATAGAATGGTTACTTAACTATTGTTCTCACTCATAAAGACTTGACTTTTGTCATTTCAAAGATAGCATTATGAAGACTAGTAGGATGAACAAACATACATGAACGCAAAGTTTGGAATCAGAGGAGAAACCACGGATGAGGGACTCTTTCCAACTTGGGATTCCTGTATGGGGCCCTGGTCTATGTCAAGCTGTAGAAGCCAGTCTCTTTTTAGGAACCGGAAAATTCAAATGGCATTTCCAAAAACACCTCCATGTTGCTGAAACCCCCACGTGGAGGAGTAATGTTTTCGTCACTCTCATCTACCTTATAAAATTTTAGACTTGCCAGAGAGAAGAGGTTGCTTCTAGTCACTGAGGTTCCAACATAGTCATGAATAATTCTGAACTTGGCTCCCTTAACAATATGCCCTGGGGGCTCATGCCATTGTTAACTACTCTTCTAGTTTTCAGGGACTGGGTTGAAGCCAAAAGGCTCCGGCTTCCTAGTGGGGTGTGAAATTCCAGCTTTGTCAGTAGTTAGATTGGTATGTACCACGTCACCTTGAAAAAGGGAAAATCATTTTGAGGAGACATTTTAAACTTTCCAGTCAATCAGCCATGTATTAGTTACCGTCACTACACAATGATATGGAAAGAAATAGGGGCCTCTATCCCTCCCTCAGGTTGATCTTAACATTCAAGGCAGTCGAAGCAGGATAAGCTGTGCCCGGACTTGGGTTTGCAGAGCAGTCTGAGAGGGGGATGGGAGCTGGGACTGACTCTGTTCTTGATCTTAATCCTGTTTCGGCCACTCTCTGGCTATGTGATTTTGGGCAAGTTATTCAACTTCTCAGAGTTTCAGTTTCCTCAGCTATATAACCTGAGAATAATACCTAAGTCTGCTTTTTGTGGTGGATATAATAAAGTCATTGACCACACAGGAAGTAGACAATGTATACTACCTACCTACCTACCTATCTACCTACCTACCTACCTACCTACCTACCTACCTACCTACCTACCTAGTCATCCATCCATCTGCATGCTGTGCTCATCAACCTTTTATCAAAAGAAGTGCTTGAAGAGGGTTGTAGTTAAACTGGGAGAGAGAAATATACTACTTGGTGAAGTTGCTCAACCCATCACAGAGCACCTCCATGTTTATCAATTCTTCCAAACATTAAGGAAAACATGATTTTAACATAACTCTGTATAAGGCAGAATATCTTTTGAGAGTCTAGAGGGGTGTGTGTGTGTGTGTGTGTGTGTGTGTGTGTGTGTGTGTGTTTAATGGCTTTGATTCTCTCAACTCCTTTTGCTAGCTGAATCTTAACTGGAGAAAGAAAATTTTAAATCATTCAATGACCCATTCAGTGCAAGAATTCTCCCTGTATTGCCCCTGGCAGGTTGTGATCCAGCCTTCACTGAACCCAATGGGGAATTTAATATCTATCATGCATGAGAACCTTATGGCCAGCTTCAAGCATTATAAATTCTTCCCTGTGCTAAGCCCACATCTCCTAGAGTCTCTGCCTTTTAGCTGTCTCCATTTTGTGCTCTATGGCCACAAAGAACCAGTTACTTCCCTAAAGAAAATCCAACATCTTGTAACTAGGGGCTAATGTGGCTCTTAAGAAAGAGGACTTATTTATGTTTCTGTAGAAAATAATAATGGTACTTATCCAGATTTCTTTACCAGACACCTTAGTAAATTGTGCCGTCCAAGGGCAGACAGCTAAATCTTTTGGTGGGTGCCAGGTTGCGCTGGTGCCACATTGAAAACCACATGCTTCACTAAAGGGGTGATCTAATGAGTTTATTTCTCTGCCCCGGTTCCAGCGACAGGGCTATTTGAGTGACTTCATTGCAATCAGTATTGCTGACTAATGCCTGTATCAACACCTACCGCCGCCACCGCGGGCACTTCAGTGATTTTACGTTTAGTTTGATTTCTCCAGACAGAACTTTTCCACATCATTGGAACTAATTGAGGTAATGGAGAAATTATTCTGGTGCCAGAACACTCTTACTTTCTTTCGCCCACTTCCCCCTTGGTATTGAAAGACAACAATGTGCACAGTCTCTCAGTGTTTCTTTACAGCAAGAGGGGGAAGCTTGATCATGTCACCGTTACGCCGAGCCCACGCTTGGACAATTAAGGCTGGAAAACATATTCTAACCTCCATCTTTCTCTGCTTCCCAAGGCTGTGGCTGCACGGTCTAGCACTGTCTTCGTGCCATGCTCCTGAGCTGCTTCTCAGTGAGGATTTAGGAATCCTTGCTGTTGTTCTCCAGACTGACCACAAGACATCTTCTAATAGTCACTAAAACAATTAGCAGACAGAAACAAACATTTATGAGAATGTATTCCACCTTAATTACATGCATTGTCTGCCAGTGTTTATAGCGTCTCAGAGGGAGTTTGGAGGGAAGACGGAGCTGGCTGAATATGGTTTTGATTACAGGGATTTGTATCGAAGGTGGAATGGTGCCTTTTACTGACTCCCCCCCGCCCCTCCCCACGCGGCTTTGCATCCCTCACTCAAGAAGGTTGAATGAATCATTCCCTAGACAGCATGGCATACTGCAGGGTCCCTGGTATTGCCTTGTGTCAATAGTTAGGGGCTTAGTAAGCATTGGAGGTTGAATTTTGGTAGACTACAGCGAGCTTCTCCACTGCCTGGTTTGGATTTAAGGGGCCATGCCACAGTGTGAGAGGCTAGGATAGCCTCTCAACAGATCAGAGGCCTCTGCTTGGCACAAGAAATGTTGGTTCATCAGCAGGGAGGAAGCGCAATTAAAGATGAGTGGGAACACTTACAAGTCTATTTGAGGTTGGAGGGAAGAATCTAATACATTCTCAATAATAATTACTTTAATAATAATAGTTAGTTTGCATATTATACCACGTTCCGTTTCTGCGTTTTCCTTCTCTCTCCGGTTGCTAATCTTGCAACCTCTCCCTTATTGATCTGTTCACCCAGACTGGGTAGCAGAAATGATGAGATTTGAGCAACCGGTTGCAAATTTATCTGTGTTACTACCAGTTAGCAACTCTGGTCAGCATTTGGTTAGAAGTGGCTATTTGAGCTCAGAGCTGAAATGGGTGTTTTACATTACTTGCGGATTTTATTTCTCCACATCACCTCTGACCCCTTTTGCAAAGTTAATTGAGGGTTGGCCTTTTTCAAATTGACTGCAGGAAATTGACCTTTGTGTTCACGCTATGTTAGGAAAGGCCTGGATGAAGAGCAAATCAAGAGGGAAAATGGGAATGATCTGGCCCTTACAGTCATGCTCCGGCACTCTGTGAAATAATCACAAATTCCTTGGTGCAATCACGTAGGCCGTGGTACCTACAAGATTGTTTCCCTGCAGAATCAAACCATAAATCAGAAATTCCCATTTTAATTTACAGCATACTCTGATGGCTCAAAAATTTAACAGTCTAAAAGTCTCTTTTAAATTAATGTCTACTATGTTTATTCTTCTTTAGCTGAAGCCTGTTTGCTCATATTTTTTTAAATTTTATTTTTATTTTTTAAAATTTACATCCAAATTAGTTAGCATATAGTGCAACAATGATTTCAGGAGTAGATTCCTTAATGCCCCTTACTCATGTAGCCCATCCCCCTCCCACAATCCCTCCAGGAACCCACAGTTTGTTCTCCGTATTTATGAGTCTCTTCTGTTTTGTCCTCCTCCCTGTTTTTATATTATTTTTGTTTCCCTTCCCTTATGTTCATCTGTTCTGTGTCTTAAAGTCCTCATATGAGTGAAGTCATGATATTTGTCTTTCTCTGACTAATTTCACTTAACATAATACCCTCCAGTTCCATCCACGTAGTTGTAAATGGCAAGATTTCATTCTTTTTGATTGCCGAGTAGTACTCCATTGTGTGTGTGTGTGTGTGTGTGTGTGTGTGTGTGTGTGTGTATATATATATATATATATATATATATATATATATACACCACATCTTCTTTATCCATTCATCCCTCGATGGACATTTGGGCTCTTTCCATACTTTGGCTATTGTTGATAGTGGTGCTATAAACATTGGGATGCATATGTCCCTTTGAAACAGCACACCTGTATCCTTTGGATAAATACCTAGTAGTGCAATTGCTGGGTCATAGGGTAGTTCTATTTTTAATTTTTTGAGGAACCTCCATACTGTTCTCCAGAGTGGCTGCACCAGCTTGCATTGCCATTCTCATGTTTAATCACTGGTAGAGATAGCTGCTTGAGGCCACTTACATAGAAACCTAACTCTAGGGACTATCTGTCAGGCAAGTGTATCTGTTCCTTGGGGAAGAAGGAAGGGCGATGAGGAAAAAAAAAATGCGTGCATTTTGACCTTAACAATCCTGGGTTCAAAATGTGACTCTGCCACTCATTCTCTGACTTATTTTAAGAAAAGGATGTAAACCCCTGAATCTTAATGCTTCATCTGTAAAATGATGAAATTTGCAAGAAATAAGAGTATGTGAGGATTAAATGAGTATTTTCAGAACTCAGCACCTAGATGCTTAGTACCTGCACTCATTTTTTTTCCATGTTGTGTGCCTCTTCTGTGCACTGGGGATCAAGTAACAAAGGGAATAGACAATGGCCTACCCTCATGAAGATTATGCTCTTTGAGGGATGATTATTTCCTTACACTTCTGGGGACAATGAAGAATCCTGGTTAAATCAGCAATGTGTGAAATCCAATAGGAAATGGATTGTTATTTTTAACTAGAAAACCAGCATGTTAGGGGCACCTGGGTAGCTCAGTCGGTGAAGTGTCCAACTTCAGCTCGGGTCATGATCTTACAGATCATGGGTTTGAGCCCCACATTGGGCTCTGAGCTGTCAGCTCAGAGCCTGGAGCCTGCTTCAGATTCTGTGTCTCCCTCTCTCTCTGACCCTCCCCTGCTCATGCTCTGTCTCTCTGTCTCTCAAAAAATAAATAAACGTTAAAAAGTTAAAAAAAAAAAAAAAGCCAGCATGTTAAATGGCCTCCTAAATCTCACAGCTGGATTAAATAATTCTGGGTCAGATTCTAGATTTCATGGTCTGGTGGTAAGGTCAGGCTGAGCTTGCAGACAGGGTGTCTGATTCGTTGCTTGATCCCAGACAAGTACTCTATATCTATCTGCCTTGATTTGTGTTTGTTTTATTTGTTTTACATGTAAAATTGGTATAACAATCCTTTTTTTAACCTCATAATAATACAAATGTAAAACCAGATAAAATCTGTGAAGGTGGCATACATAAAATATATTCGTAAGTTCATTCTGATTTTATTAGCCAACCAAGGTGTAGAGGATCTCCATTCCAACAACTTAATTATATGGACAAATTATTCAAAGCAAAACAAAACAAACAAAACACACAAGGCAGTCCTGGAGGAGTCTACAGATTTAAATACAGTGACCCAAAATAGATCCTGGACAGAGACAGCATGAGTGGTTTCACATTAAAAGCACCTGTGGAGGGGAGGCAGGGGAAGAGAATTAGGCATATAGCCTCAGAGAGATCACTAACTCCATAACGGACACAGGGGACGCCTCAGAGACACAAGGGGAAGCCTAGACCTGGGTTCAAATCTCAGCTCTTTCACTTTCTGTTGTATCAGTGATGTGTAACAAAATGCCCCAACCTAAGTGTCTTAAAGCAACAACCATTACATACGGGTCAGCTGGGCAGTTCTGCTGATTTGGGCCAGTTCACCCGATCTTGGCTGGGTTTACTCAGGAGTCTTGTTGTCAGCTTACAGGTTAGCCAGGGTCATGCTTGTCTAGGATGGCCTTGTTCCCATGTCTGATGTTTAACAGCTGGTTGTCTGTTGGCTGGGGTGATGGATGTGGCTGGTACACTGTTTCTCATCATCTAGCATTCTAGTCTGGCCTTATTGGCAAGATAGAGGTAGAGAGAGTAGAGGTGTCCAATGGATCTCAAAGCCCAAGCTCTGAACTGGGACCACATCACATCTTCCGTCTTCTCTCTCAGCTGAAAAAGTCAGAAGGCTGGCTGAAATTCAAGAGGCAGGGGAACAGACTCAACTTCTTAGTGAGAGGAGCTTAAAAGCCACATTGCAAAGGCTGTGGGTATAGGGAAGTGTAGAGAATTGGGTTTTGTAATCTATCACACTAGTCTGTACACTTAGACTGGTTCCTTCCTTTTTCTGAGGATAGCAAGTACCTCACAGGACTGCCGTGAGGATTAGAAACACATGTAAAACCCTAGATATTATGTAAAATCTACGGGTAGATACCACAAATGGTAGCCATGATTATTTTCCTCTTTACTTTTAGTTATACAAAAGTATAATTTTTGTATCATCTTTTTTGGTAATATACATTTTTGGTAATATACATCATCACAGAACAATTTAAAACATATATGAAATAATATTTATATGGTTTATAATATAAAGTGAAATACATATAAAAATAAAAAATAATTTTAAAATCACTGAAATCTCATTATCCAGCGCTAAGCACTATAAACATGTAGGAAACGTGGAAATTTCTCATAATCTACCATTATCCACATTGGCTTGACTAGATTGGTCTTACTTCACTTGACATTGGTAGGTTAGGCGGTCTTTCCCCATAACTTGCAGGTAACTACAATGTCTAAAACTAGACTTGATCTGCCTGTCTACCCCTTTCCTAAGCCATGTCTACCTACCCACCCATGTACTACAAGCCTCCTCTATCCATTATTTGGCATGTTGCCTGTTAATGGATCCACCTTTACCTGTAATTCAGGTCTATCTGACCCCCCGGGTTCCAGTCGCTTTCCCTCGGATCCACTCTGTGGGCTGGTGCCAGAGTAGACTTCAGTCCTGCTGTTCAAATCTTTCAGGGACTTCCAGTCACCTCTGGGGAGAGGTGTGTGCAAAGCTTCTGAAACACTGTGTGTGCAGAGCTTCTGAACACACTGTGATCTTTGCACATCCTGTGTTTTCTGCTTGTCTTCAGCCTCATCTTCATAGCCAGACCCCTTCTCGTTTAGCTGGATCGTCATGTTATCTGTTATGCGTAAGCCTCAATGTGTGAGCCACACAGCCTTCTCTGATATGCACCATTTCTCACATGGAATTATGGGTTTATATGTATATTTCTACTACCAGACCCTGCATTTACTAAGTGGGGGGGAAGTCACGATGATTCAGTCACTAGGCAAACATTTGCCAAGCACACGGGCATAGCATTTGAGATTGGAAATAAAATGAATGAGTGAGTGGTTGAACAACCTACAGATCCTCCCATTCAGGCTCTCAGGGATTCTACTAGTGGAACAGAGGACGAGGGTTAAAATGGCTGTTTGAGGCCACAGAACAGAAGGAAGTTCGTTGACCCACATGGACATAATGATCCCTTTTCCTCATGATACTTTTCTGCCCACGGGTTTTTAGAGAACATAAACTGGGAGCTCAGCTAATTCATTCCTTGTCTCAGCAAGGAATCACCAAATACAAAATCAGATCTGAGGAATGGAAAATATTCCCAGGGAGCCATGTACTCAGTCAGTGTCACATAGAATCCACTGTGATTAAGTCTGATGACTTACCCTAGATGCACATTGTGAATGAAAATAGGGAAAAATTCTGGTAAAGAAACGCTGATTAAAATATTCACCTCCTTTGAAAATAAACAGATTAGAAAGAATAGGTAATATTCAATGCTGGCAAGGCCGCTGTCAGGACTATTATTTTATAAACTATTTGGAAGTGTAAACAGTGCACTTTGGCAATATGTATTAGTATCGTTAAGTGTTTTATAATTCAACAATCAATATCTGAGATCCTATAATAAAGAATCTGTCTACAAAGATGTGGACAGCAATGTATGCTCAAATTGCTCACCTATGTGAAATTACACAATGGATTTTAGTTGTCATCAAAATAGGAAAAGATTCATGACGTTTTAAGTAAAAATAGTACACAAAAATATATATGCATATGTATGATGTATGTATATCTGTATATCTAGACCTATGTAGATCTCTATATTACTATCTATCGAGAGAAAAAATGAAACAGAAAGAAAAATTAATTTCTTAGCAGTACTTATATGACTTGAGTAATCATATATATCTTTTGTATTTTCTAAATGTCTTGCATAGAGAATGTATTATTTGAATGTTAGAAAATAGCCAATAATTCGTGTAAAAGGCAATTGAAGAAAACCCCATCATTATGTGCAAACTAATACGTTCTGTTTTCCCCCTGAGACATAGGGACTATAGGACTACACTTATACATTTATTAACATGGCTACATTTATGCACAAGAAGTTGCTAAATGGCCCTTTGGATACTTTTTATTTAGGAAAAACAACATTGCTACTGCCGCCTTGCATGGAGAAACTCCAGACAAGAATTAAAAAAAAAAAAAAAAAAAAAAGCAAGTATTAGAAACAAACAATATAGTTTTCTTTTAGAAACAAAACCTGTGTTTAGAATCCAAAAGTAATGTAATCGCTCTGGAAACTATTATCGTAAGTAATTCCATGTCGATTAGTTCATGCTCCCATGTCTCCAAGACATGTAAAGTCTAGAAGAAACAAAGGTTTGGACAGGAGTGAAATTAATCTTAGATTCTCAGCCCCATCCATGTCTCTGGGTAAGTCATGAGTGAGCAGTGACAGAAAATTCCTGATAGCCTCAAACCTTTCTTAAATGTAGACTTTTTTCACGACTTCTGGGTTCTCCCACCCTTATTTTGACTTCCCAATTGTTCCTATTTTGGAACATACTACATTTGGAGGAGTTGCCTCTTGGTCAGAATCCACTCTGTTTTCCATTTTCTTAATAATGCGCCTTCCTCCTAAGGCTCGTTTGAAACCCTCAGGCTCCATTGTGTCTCAGGAAGGAACTGGGTGCCTGTGAGGTGAATCAAGGGAGAGAAAGCAAAGTTCAAGTTGTCTGCATGCCAGCTCCTCCCTGTGGGGCCTCCCGGCCTTGGTGGCCATCCAGATGGAGCGTCCCTTGGGCACTCTTTCATTTCTCTGAGCGGAGATACAGAACAATGGGATACGTGACCAGTATACTACTGCAGCCTCTTGGGCTCCTGGTGGGGTGTTCCTTCATGGCCCTACTACATACACAAAATAATCATAGTTGGGGTTCCTGGGTGGTTTAGGTCATGATCTCGCAGTTCATGGGTTCGAGCCCCGCATCAGGCTCTGTGCTGACAGCTCAGAGCCTGGAGCCTGCTTTGGATTCTGTGTCTCCCTCGCTCTCTGCCCCTCCCCCCCCCTCTCAAAAATAAACATTAAAAAATGATAAAAAAATAAATGATAGTCTTCATTGTATTGCCTGGGACGTATGTAGTTCCCAAGTCTGATTCTTACACAATTAGTTGTCACTTTTTACTTTGGTTGAGCTGGAACCAACGTGACCGCTGAAGACAATATGGAGTTTGGATCCAAGCAGACCTGGGTGGGAGATGTTAACCCTGCCTCTTCATAGCCAGGGGATTCTGGGCATTCTATAAAGTAGGAATAAAAATACCCACCTGCTGTGGTGTTCCTGGTTACTCAAGCTAAGGTAGTCTATCTGTGCACAAAGTTCCAGGAGCAGGACTCCAGTGAGGCTGAAATGCTGGAAAATACACTGAGTCTCCATAAACCTTCCTCTCCTAAGGGGACGGAGACCTCAGGATACATGCCACTTTTTGATTCTCCTCTTGGCTTCTTATCAAAAACTTGGTGGCAGCTTTTGGAGACTTTACAGGCATCATCTTAGTGGGGTAGAACAGTAGGGGGCTTGTCAGAAAGTTGGTGAGAACGCTCTCTTACATGGTACATCACAGGGCTACTAAAATATAAGCGAGTTTCCCTAACTTGTGCTTCAGGCAACATGTCCTTCTTCTCTTCTTTTTATATGGGGCAGATAGGTGGCTCATGATGAATGTCCGAGGTTTGAATTCTTTCTCCTCTTGCTACAGACGTTTGGATTTCTGTTTCCATAAGGATGTCTGGACACGCCTGCTGCTCTGATGGGGCTCCTGCCTCCTGTCATCCCTTGGAGAGGAACCCTCCACCCAGTCGCCAGCTCCCTCTCCTCATCTGCCAACCCAATCTGACCTGGCAAAATGATGGGGATGGAGTAGAATGAATTCACTCATCAACTTTACCAATATTTTATTTAAAAGTTTTTTTTATTGTTTATTTATTTTTGAGAGAGAGAGAGAGAGAGAGAGAGAGAATGAGTGGGGGAGGGGCAGAGAGAGAGGGACACACAGAATCTGAAGCAGGCTCTAGGCTCTGAGCCGTCAGCATAGAGCCCGACGCAGGGGCTCAAACCTGCAAACCGTGAGATCATGACCTGAGCCAAAGTCGGACGCTTAACTGACTGAGCCACCCAGGCGCTCCAACTTTACCAATATTTTAAAGGTTCCATGAGAAAAAATACATAAAGAACTTATGTAACAAAAATACATAAAGGGATATGATATGAGCCTACTCAGTGCTCTTTCTCTTTAACTTTCATACCCTGTATCCTTAGTTCAGGTGGCAAAGAATCACACTTAGGAGGGGAACACACGATAATAAAACAATGACTAACATTAAAAAACTTTTCCTCGAGTCCCCTAAGTTTTCATAGTAACTTCTGCTAGTATGTATAAGGCATCAGAAGTAGGTCTGACCTGTGGGAAGACTGCTGTCTTTGGCTTTTTCCCCCCCATAGTAACTTCCTAGTCACATGCTTTTATCAGCCAGGAGGAGGATCCAAGAAGACATGGCTCTTGGCAAATATATTTGCCTATTTAGAGAAATTCTTCAAAGTGGTACCGAGAGCGGATCGGCAGTGTCTTCTTTTACTTGAAGGTCTTTTTCTCTTGTGATCAGGGCTGGAGAACAGACAAATCTATTAGCAGCTTCTGTTTCTAATCTTGTGTGTGTGTTTCTTTTCTTCTAATTAATTCTGTGGCCTCAGGCAAGTTGTCATGTCTCTGATTCTATTTGATGACATTCTCTACCCTGTGACCAGAGTTAACCATTTTAACATGGATCTCATCTGATCAGGCCTTCCTCCTGCTCAAAACCCTCTTGGGTCTCTCCTCTGGTCCAGATCTCTTGTTATTGAAGACCCTTCATACTTTGCCTCACTCTTCCTCTAATTTTAGGTCACATATATTTCACTCCAGAAAGGTGGAACTGTGTGAGGTTACCTCAGATCACTGGGCTATTATCACTGCTGAAGATACCAAGGTCAGTTTTTACTTAGTCTTCACACATACTTCAAACATCTTCTGCTGGGACCTACTTCAGATCTTACTCTCTATTCCCAAATCCCTGTACTCCCTCCTGAGTAGGATATTCTGCTTGTTTATATCCCTAATTTGAATACATTTCATATTATCCTAGGGCCTATCAATCATGAGCTCTTCCCCCAAGGTCTTCGATTCCTTGGTCAAGATGCAAATTCTGAAAGTCTCAGGCCAGTTAAAAATTCTTCATTCATATTACATTCTCCATATTCCCTATTTGTTATGGTATCAGATATCATCCAAACTTTTCAAGATTTCTCCATCTTGAGGCAAGTGTCCCTAATCACCTGGATGATCTCAAGTCCACTGGCCGATGCACAAGGACCTCACTTGGGGATGGAGGTGGGAAGAGGCACAGCAGCACCTGAGATCTCGTAGGTATGATTTTAGGAAGCAAAAGGTGCCAAATGAAGGTTCACTGTCCTTTATTCTTTCACTTCAGGTAGAAATCAGAGGCCCATGCTGACATCTAATCACAATATTTTTCCACCTTATTCAGGTCACCAATTGGCAAGTTATGATTTCTTGTATTTTTTCCCCCTCTAGAACAGCAATTGATGAACTATGGCCTGCAGGCCAAACGTGTCTATTGCCTGGATTTGTACATTTGTGAGTGAGTTTTTAATGTTGAACTAGTAGGGGGGAGAAATGAAAAGAAGAGTGGTATTTTTGACATGTAAAAGCACACTGGATTGTCACTAGATATGGACTTTTTTTTTTTTCTTACATGTAGTAGCTTTAAATTTAGGTTTTGATCTCCATGAGCATGATATTGGAAAGAAAGAGTCATAAAAATATGCTTCCACCTCTCTGATCATGTATCTTTTTCCTAGTTGCTATTTGTTTGCTTTTTTGTGTTTTTTTTTTTTTTTTTGATGCCAGTATGTTTACTCTTTGTTTGATAAGCAAAGTAAATAAGCCAAGATAAATCAGTTTTAATCTACTAGCAAATGAGAGAAGCTAAGTTATTCAAGATGGTGGGGAATGGGGTGGGAGGGAGGAATAGAGGGAGGAATAGAAGGATGGAGTAGCGGATATTTTTAGGATCTGTCACTGTTTTAATAGCTCTGCTGTTATCACTTCAGAACAGCCCACATTTGGGACCATTTACGGCTAATGGACATGTGTTGAGAGGTGTATGTAGGATGATACGTCATGCAAAAGTGAAAGCTAAATGTTTGATTTTGCCTGACCAGAATGTGGATGAGAGGGAGAATCTGTGCCATTATTTTAAGTGCCTCCACTCATAGCTAACAGGTGTCCTGAGCTCGTTTGGGGTGTTTCTACATATACTGAAATTTTTCCTTTGAAAAGAAGTTTTGCCAAGAATATGAGGTCAAGATAATACTTTAAATCATGCAGGTTCTACAGGGACCCAGGCTTGGCCTCAAAGAAAGCCACCGACCTTTCAGCTTTGACAATTAGACGGTCTTCCTCCAAATCCCCAGTCTCATGATTTGAATTCATCTAACTCTCACAAATAAATTCTCGTGTCTCTACCAAGTGTTTGAAATCTTAAGAATTCTTCGTTCTAGTTTCTGCTTTCCAGTGAAATTATTTATCTGGACATGTTTGTGATTTGACTATGTTTTTAAAAACATTAATTTTTTTTCTTTATTTTAGAGAGAGCATAAGTGGGGGAGAGGGGCAGAGGGAGAGGGAAGGTGGGGGGGAGAGGGAGAGAGAGAGAGAGAGAGAGAGAGAGAGAGAATCCCAAGCAGGGATCCTTGACAAAAGTAGCCCACCGACTACTTTTGATGGAAAAAAAATTCTTACATCCTTAGCTCAGACCACCACCTAGAGAGTTATACGAATTTCTCCAACTTCCTTCCTCTCATACACTGCATTGATAATAAATAATGTTGGCTTACCATTTTTGTGCATATTTTGGGCACCATTCTAAGACCTTTTCATGTGCTAACCCATTTACTTCTCTGAATAATTCATTACATAGATGCAGAAACTGAAGCAGAGGTAACTTGTCTAATTGTTCTTCTGACAGCTATTTTTTTTTAAAGTTTATTTCTTTATTTTGAGAGAGAGAGAGAAAGAGTGAGAGAGAGCAAGAGCACATTGTGCCCACAGGGGAGGGGCAGAAAGAGAGGGAGAGGGAGAATCCCAAGCACGCTCAACTCTGTCAGGTGCAGAGCCTGACATGGGACTCAATCTCATGAACCATGAGATCATGACCTGAGCTGAAATCACAAGTTGGATGCTTAACTGACTGAGCCACCCAGGCAGCCCTCCTCTAACAGCCTTTCTTATTGTACACCTGTGTTCCACCAGGTACTGTTCTAGGCACTCGGATGTCTTCATAAACTAAATATGTACAACCCCTTGACCTCAGGGAATATTCTCCTATCTAATGCCATGGAGCAGAGGCCGGTTTAAGACCACTACAAGGTGGTGCCACTCAAAGTAAATTTACATCTTCTCTGTATGACACCATGCCTGACTCCAGCACAGCTCCGTGTTTTGGCTCCCTCCCAAGTGCTATGAGGTCCTGGTTCAATGTCAACTAATTGATTGTGACTCTTGTAAGCCTCAGTTGCAAAAACTGTTTTTCTATCAATGGATCTATCTCCTTTCTGTCTTCACAACCAGCATGTCTTTTCTTGGCTAATTACCATCAGTCATCAGAGGCAGAGAATGAAAGCAAACTACTAAAAATGAATGCAGGTAAGGATACGGCTGGAGAGGGAAACCACAGGCGTGAACTCATCCTCCAACTCCTTAATGTTGGTCTCACCCTTATGCATCTACGCCAGTCCGAGGCACATGTGGGACACACGTGGCCTGTACAATGATGGCCCAGGTCCTGTCCTGCTACCCCATATGGCTCCCTGCAATTCTCCAGTGTGGGAGTCTGCCCTTATTGTCAAGGAGCTAATATTTTCAAGGACCTAAGTAATACCGCAAAAACTGTGGATTCAGAATTGGAGTGACAGAGTGACAAAAGTCCCAACTTGCCTGTTTTACTGTGGTTCCAGCATAATTATAAATACCATCCTTCCCCCCACCCCCCCGCACAAGTATCCCATTTTGATAAGATCAAATGATATCATAACCCTAGGTAGTACCATCAAGATCCTCAGAATAATATAGCCCACACCCTGATCCAGGAAGCTGCAACTCGTCTGGAAAGGCATCTGGAAGAATGACCCTTGATCATTCTGGTTCACCATTTTCCACCCAAATAAATAGTAGAACTAAAGCACATTTTCTCTCCCTTTCCTTCATACCTATGCTGATATAATGAAGCTTGTGGATTTACAAGAGCTTTTCACTTGTATTCTTCCTCTATTTCTTTGCTGAAAATGCCACCATTTGTTGGCATCTCTGTTAAAAGCCAAAGAGTGAGAGCAAGGGAACATAAACTCTATGCACAGTCACTTAGAAGTTTTTGTAAAAGTTTGAAGGTAAAAGCTATTGGAATTGTTATGTAAAATGAGTCTTTTGTTGGGATGCTTGGGTGGCTCAGTTGGTTAAGCATCTGATTTTGGCTCAGGTCATGATCTCATGGTTTGTGGGTTCAAGCCCCCACGTCAGGCTCTGTGCTGACAGCTCCGAGCCTGGAGCCTGCTTTGGATTCTGTGTCTCCCTCTCTCTCTGACCCCCCCCTTCCCCCATTCATGCTCTCTCTCTCTCTCTCTCTCTCTTTCTCTCTCAAAAATAAACATTGAAAAACATTAAAAACAAATGAGTCTTTTGTTTTAGCTGGAGATTTCATTTGTGTATGTGAAACCAACTATTGATAGGTGCTCATAATTTTCAGGGAAAGGACTTGAAGACCATTAAATACAAAGAAAAAGTGAATACAGGGGTGCCTGTGTGGCTCAGTTCATGATCTTGCAGTTTGTGGGTTCAAGCTCCGCATTGAGCTCTGTGCTGACACCTCAGAGCCTGAAGCCTGCCTCAGATTCTGTCTGTCTGTCTGTCTCTCCCTCCCCCTTCCCCTCTTGTACTCTGGCTCTCTCTCTCAAAAAATAAACATTTAAAAAACTCTTTAAAAAAAGTGAATGCAAATTTATATTCCAACAAGAAATTACTTTTAGGGATTTGTTGGGTCTTATCTGCATCCAAGGAGATGCCTTTCAGACTCTCCTTAGGGTAGCCTGGCCTGTCTCTGCTTAGCCTCTAAGTAGCACTGCGGCTATAAACAAGACACTTAAAAAATTCTCTGAGCTTGAATCCTCACCCATTATCTGGTCATTCAGCACACACTGAGACACAACGATGAGAGATCTGTAACATACTCTGAAATATTTCAGCAGAGGTTTTGATATTGTGTATGTATGTGTCAGCTAAACTTACATCCTACGTACCATGATCATTTTTTTTATGTGAGAGAGAGTGAGTGCACAAGCAGGCAGGGGAGGAGCAGAGGGGGAGAGAGAGGGAGAATCTTAAGCAGGCTCCGTGCTCAGCGTGGAGTCTGATGCAGGGCTTGATCCTACAACCCTGGGATCATGACCTGAGCTGAAATCAAGAGTTGGATGCTCAACCAACTGAGCCACCCAGGTGCCCCCATACCACCATCATTTTAATCAGAGATCCACACTTCAGGTGTGGTTGCTGGAAATACATCAGAAAAACAAACTCCAGATGTGGATATTATAAGCATGTTTGTCACAAAGCCTCTGCTTAATGCCAGACTTCAGCTAATTATCAGTCTGTGTGTAAATTGGTAGCTTATTAACCAGCATAAGGGACATTGATTTACAGCATTTGAGGGATGTGACTTGGCTTAAATATTTTAAAGACCTCTGTGCCTTTGTGGTTAGAGGGCATAAAAGTCCAACAAAGGCAGCAGATTTAACATTGGGGTCAACAACCAAAGATTCATAGCTAAAAGGTCTTATGTCTAGCCATTGGCTTTGAGCAAGGGTTCCCAACCTCAGCACTACTCATATTTTGGGCCATGTGATTCTTGGTTGTGACAGCTGTCCTGTGCGTTGTAAGATGTCTAGTGACATTCTTGGTTTCTTCTCACTAGATGCCAATAGAGACCCTCCTTCCTCCCCTTCTGTTTTGTCAACCTTAAAATGTTTCTAGACATTGACAAAGGCCCCTGGGGGTGGGGGGTAAAACCACCTCAGTTGAGAAAGACTAGTTTAAGAGGACATAAGGTCATGGGACTAACCTTAAGGATAACTGAGTTCTAACAGTGAACCATTGTCCACTTGAGTAAACCTTTTCTTAGAAGGTGGATCCAGACTGTCCTAAAGGATAGAGCACTGAGGTGTCCTTGAACTCAAAGAATGGATCCTCTGAGCTTTTTTGTGCTGCTTGCTAACAATTGTGTACTTTAATATCTGTATGTGTATGTGGGGGGACAGATTTGCTTTGATAGCTGGTTTGATTATAACTGGTTAGTGAGTTTATGGGGAAAATAAGCCTCTTCCACCTTGAACTTCTTGGTGCCTACCGTTATCTATCACAAAGAATCTATGCACTGTGACCAAATTGCCTTTGGTCAGTTCCCAGCAGGGGTGGACAGTGTCAAATAACTGATTTGGTTGGTATGCAGAGCTGGTCAAACTCTTCAACATGAGGTTCTAGGCTCCTAGTTGTAAGGAATCAGGACAAGGGTGTGCACAAGTGGAAGCCTCCCTCTCTCACCCTCTTACCCCCCAACACACCCCTAACTTGGGCAATTTCATCATTTCGTTTCCTAGAGATGCTCTGAACCACCTTGGCGATAGTTCTTTCTGTATAAGCCACTTGGTGACTGTCTGAGATTCTGAGAGGTAATAGTAGTATATAAACACAATTTTTTTTTTTTTTTGAGTTAAAAAGCGATGATCTCACTGCTGGTCTCCAGAAGACATAGGGCTGAGACTCTGCTGACCACCCCCTCCCTGCCCAGGTCTCTTTGGTGGGAGATCTGGAGTTCATTCACAGCTTCCTATCTAATGGAACCAAACGCATGCTCATCATAAAAATAAAATGTCCATCTCTGGTTTTGAAGCACCTCAGGGAACTTATGCAGGCCCCTAAACTAAATTCGAATCGCTCAGTACTTCCTTAGCTCCCCTCCCTGGAAACCTCCGTGGGAGCTGCTTTTGTAGTCAAATAATGCGGCAGGGCAGCAGGGTTGTGACTTGCAGAGCAGAGAGGCCCCCAGCACCGAGCCTCTCTGCAAGCCGTTCTCCTGCCCATCAGCTCCACCAGGTGGCTCTGTGCCCAGAGGAGCACCACTGTCCCCCAGTCCCTGGGGGCTCTGCTGCTCTCTCTAGGGGAAAGTTAATGATTTAATTGTGTCTGTGTGGGATACATAATAAATGAGCCTGAATAATTCAAGACAGGATGGCAGTGTAGAGGACACAGCCAACACCTGGGCTGGACAAAGATTTCTTTGGCTGCTTGAGAGGGTGAGGGGGGGGAGGGGATATGCAGTCTTCATTTTACCATATTATGTATGCTCCCAGCTGCAAAAAGTCTAAACTACAGGGACAGGCTCTTTCCCTTTTGAGAAGACAACTATGGCTGTCTGGATGTATGCGTGTGTAAGTGTACGTGTGCTTGTATGTGTGTGCGTGTGTGTGTGCGTGTGTGCGTGCGTGTGTGTGTGTGTGTGTGTTTCCTTGCCAAGACAAATTCTGATGATAAATCTGGCACCTTTAGAAAGATACTGGTCTTGTATCCCTTTACTCAACTTCAGATGTGGGCCTGAGAAAAATATCAAGCAAGCCACATTCTTCTCTAAAGTTTTATAATAATGATAATAAAATGGACCCCTACCAAGTTCAAAGGGGCTTTCAACTGGATACTTTTAGACCAGGATCTTGGTTGAGGGCGCATGGGGATCCTCTGGAATTTTGCTGCTTTGGGAGAAGATGGGAATAGTAAAGTCAAACTCCTGGCTCACCTGAAATAACCCCGTAACTGAAATTGTTTAGTGACAGTGCCTGGGCTTTTTTTTTCTTTTTCTCCCAACCTGGGTATTACATTTTATTCAAGGGGCTGTAAATGTTATAGGTTCTGGGGGTTTATTATTGTTTTCCTTTTGTTAAATCTTAGAAAGTAATAAGATGAAGAACTGACATCAGTTCTGCAGAATACTTGCAGGAATTGTATAGGATTATCTCAAGGAATGTCACAGTATTTACTTTAATAGCCCAAAGAGATAATCATTCAGATAGACCTGGGGTCTCTCTACCATCACTATCAATCCCACTCCCTCAAATATCAATCTCCAGATGGTTTACCTTAAGACAATGATTGTTATCATCTTTGTTAGTCGAACAAAGTCCTGGCCACACTCCCTCGCCAGTAACACGCACACCCAGACATATTTGAAGGCAGATGACAGACTCTTTGAAGAACCACCCACCAGTCCTCCAGTCCTCCAGACCCCTTGATGACTACGGTCTCAACAGAAATGAAATCTGTCCGGGGGATGGGTGGGGGGGGTGGGGAAATGTCGCCATATTTCAAATGCTCATCAACTCACATAATTTGACAAGCGCATGGGCAGGAGGAAATGGGAGCAATAGGTTGTTGAGTCCGGTAATAAATCCAGACCGCGAGACCACTTTGAAAAAATTATTTGAGGGGCACCTGCGTGGCCCTGTCGGTTAAGTGTCCGACTTCGGCCCAGGTCATGATCTCGCGGTTCGTGGGTTCGAGCCCCTTGTCGGGCTCTGTGCTGCAAGCTCGGAGCCTGGCACCTGCTTCGGATTCTGTGTCTCCCTCTCTCTCTGCCCCTCCCCCGCTTGCACTCTGTCTCTCTCAAAAATAAATAAAACGTTAAAAAAAATTTTTTTTAAAGAAAAAATTATTTGACTTTGGGAAATGCTTAAAAGGCACTATCAGATTTCTCCGGTGGCCCTACAAACGCTGGATAAGGGAAACAATGAGACAGAATAGAAAATGGAGGCTGTATGCTCTGGAAAGTAAAGAACATTCTCCTGAAGCGATGGTGCTCTCATTTCTGTTTATCAGCTGCCAGACTCTCACGTGAGTCAGATTCAGTGCATGCTTTCTTTTGCGGTCCACTTCACTTGGAAATATGGTGCAGAATGATCGAGAGCATTGATTTAAAAGCTCCAGGTAGAATATGGCCATCTTGTTCTCCTAGAGAATTAACACATTGCAAATATCCTGGCACATGAGAGCTTATGTCCCTTGTCAGTGAAGAAGATATGACAACTGTCATTAAGTGCCTCGCTCAAGAGGGACCTTAGACAACATTGAGTTCCTCTCCCCTAGATGAGCGTATTGAGACACAGTCAGGAGAGGACAGTGCCTTGCCTAGGCCACTTCTGAGTTGGTGGCAAAGCCAAACGACATCCATGGCCAGACTCAATCGGCACTTCCTCGTGTGTGTCTCCGTTTTGACCATTACCCTGTCAACTTCAATGAGTCAAATGCTCCAGCTTTAAATAGGTTCCCGTGATTTAAAAAGAAAAGAAAAGAAAAAAAATACAAAATCAGGCTAACTTTCCATGACTCACTTTTCCAAAATGTTTTGTATCAATGCATCATGTATAGGGCAAACGTATGAGTTGCAGCAGGACCACAGCCAAGATTCTCCAAGGCGGAGAGTGCGTTAGGGAAACCCTGATACAGGAGAATTGGTTGCAGGGTCTCTTAGTAAATCATTGTTTATAAGTTCCACGTTCAAGAGAAAGAAAAACTAAGGCTTCACACAAACCACAGAACAAAAGTGGAGATTTCCAGCGAGGCGAGAACGCAGGGAGTGGGGGAGGTGGGAGGAAGGAAGGGGATTCTTAATGGTATATTGTTTTCTGAGCTCTACCAATTAGCAAACATCTCTTATAAAAGGAAGAAAGAAAGAGGGAAGGAATTT
The DNA here is from genome assembly GCF_018350195.1 of Panthera tigris. Classification (NCBI taxonomy): domain Eukaryota; kingdom Metazoa; phylum Chordata; class Mammalia; order Carnivora; family Felidae; genus Panthera; species Panthera tigris. The sequence continues at coordinate 52,337,742 of NC_056673.1, read as the reverse complement.
CATGCACTGAAATAGCCCCAGTCAGCTGCAAACGCTCCAGGCTTCTGCTACAAGGCTTTCAACCCCCCTCCCCGAACCCTGGCCATTACATCAGTCCAAGTGCATCCTGGGGGCTATTGTCATGCTGATGAGACTGGATTCTCCCACTGCCCGGGGAGACATTCCCACCACAGACTGGCTCTGGGGCGCATTCACGCTGTGCTGAATTGCCCTGGAGAATAAAAGATGCAGCCTTAATTAACTACTGCGCTCAGCTCCCAGTCACAGCTTGATTGTTGTGCGGGCTGCACTCTGCGCGAAAGAGGAAATGCCAGGGCTCCTTAAGCAGACCCAGTGCTGGGAATTAGGGCTCTCCTTAGGGAGCTGCCGTTGGGTTCTGTCTTGTTCTGAAAATAAAATATCGTAGGGTCTCATATTTCTGGATCGCTCGTGTCCCGTTTTCCGCAAAGAAACAAACTTCGGTGTCTGTTGTTATTTCTCTGCTCCTGCTCGAATGTCCCAGTGAGGGTCTTTCCATGCATTTTATAACTCTGGCAGAGAACTCAACTTTATTCTTAGCACTGTCTTTATTTCATTTGAATAGTTTCTGGTGCTGTTGATACTCGGAACCATAAAAGATCCTGGGTTTTTTTGTTTCTGTTTTTTTTTTTTTGTTTGTTTGTTTGTTTGTTCTGTTTTCTGTTTTTTAGCCCATTAGATTTGGAAGTAGATCTGTTTCACCAAGAGGTTGGGTGGGAAGTCAATAGTAGTCACACCTTTTCATCCTGAGGCATCTCACCTTTAATCCTTCCTAAAATCATAGTCTTTGGAGATTGGCTTGATTTTTTTTATCATTGAGTTTTTTTCTTTAATACTGTAGGGAAAAAAAGGGTGTTCTTAATGGTGTATCAGACAAAATTGAGCACAGAAGTTTCAAAAATGCTGCAGTTGGTGGACTTGATAATCTCTAAATTCTGTGGCAGGTTGTGATTGAAGAAGCAACAGGGCCAGGAGAGGGATTCCCATTTTCCCTGGGGCCCATGAAGTGTGTTGGATCAGGCAGGACAGCGACTGTGGGAATGATGTAGAAAATGCTGGGATTCAGAGCCAATGGCCAAGAAAGAATTCTTGAGACCTCTTTGATGCAAAAAGGCCGTTTTATTAAAGCATGGGGACAGGACCTGTGGGCAGAAAGAGTGGCACTGGGGTTGTGAGGGGTGACTGATTATGTACTTTCAGGTTGGGAGGGGGTTAGGGACAGCATAAGTCTCTAAGGAATTTTGAAGCAAGGTTTCCAGGACCTTGAGGGGGCTAGCTGTTGTTAGGAAAAGATAATTTATTACTGTTAAGTAAAAACTCAGTCCTGAGACCCTTCAGATGTATATCGGTGGAGCCTGGAGGATGACTGCCAACATATATCGTGGGGGAGGTAGAGATAAAGGAAGTTTCCAAAGGCATTTTTGTATGTTAAAGTAGACTTACAGGAAGGATCCTGGGGGTTTGGGCTAAGACTGCCTTTTGCCCTTAGCAAAGTGTCATCATGGAGGCAGCTGAGCTCCTAGAGCAATGTTGCTCTGCCTGTCTCAAGGACTTGTCTGTCAATGGGCTGTAAGTTGTAAGGAAATTTAATTTTTTTTTCCTTCTGCCTTTGTTTCCCACACCAGGAAGAGTCAGCAGGGCTTTAAGGGCCTGATTCGGGTCTCTTACTTCCATTCCTTCCTGGTAGCCTCCCAAGTGCAGTCTCTTCAAACCTCCCCTCCATTATTTCTCACTCTTAAGTAAAATCACAGAGAGCCTTGGAAGTCTGGGAATGGATCATTTTCTTGGGAATGTTTTCTTTATACCAAATTTCAGTGATCAGGTGAATTTTTTAGGAGATCAAAGATCATAATGTATTTTTGCTACTTACTATCCTTCTAGAGCAATTGACTTGCCAGGTCTGTGTCAAGGGGCCACTTGTTCCCTTTTAGAGTATTGAGGCCACTACAGGACATGGTTCTTATCCAGTGTGTGTCCCACCTTGTCATTTAGCCGGCAAGACTTTCCATGGTTATGGTTGAATAAGAGAAATCCTACATTCCTAGCTCAGGGATTTTTTTTTTTTTAATTGTTTTATTTATTTATTTTTGAGAGAGAGTGGGGGAGGAGGGGAAGAGAGAGAGGGAGACAGAGGGGACAGCTCTGGAGTCCAATGTGGGGCTCGAATTCATGAACTGTGAGATCATGACCTGAGTTGAAGTCAGATGCTTAACTGACTGAACCACCCAGGCACCCCATTCAAGGTTTATTTTTAAATATTTTAATGTTTATTTTTGAGAGAGAGAGAGAGAGAGAGAGAGCACGTGCGCGCACTCAAGTGGGGGAGGGGCACAGAGAGAGGGAGACACAGAATCCGAGGCAGGCTCCAGGCTCTGAGCTGTCAGCACAGAACCTGACGCAGAGCTCGAACTCAGGAAAGGCGAGATCATGACCTGAGCTGAAGGTGGACGCTTAGCTTAACTGACTGAGCCCCTCAGGCGCCTCAGGCCTTATTTAAAAAAAATTTTTTTTAATGTGTATTTATTTTTGAGACAACGTGAGAAACAGAGTGCAAGCAGCAGAGGGGTAGACAGAGGGAGACACAGAATCTGAAGCGGGCTCCAGGCTCTGAGCTGTTAGCCCAGAGCCCAACACAAGGCTTGAACTCATGAACCCTGAGATCATGACCTGAGCCGAAGTTGGATGCTCAACCGACTGAGCCACTCAGGCGTCCCTCAGGCCTTAAATTTTTTAAAGAAAATAACAAAATATTTAACAAACTACCCAGCATTAAATACTTGCCAGTATAATGGACCACTGAGTATTTAAAAATAGTATAAGATTAGACCAAGACTTTAAGAAGCCTTGGGTATAATGGAGCTCAGGCTGCCACCCCAGTTTACCTTAACATTTTCTTTCTTAAATTAGTTCTTTTGTTTCTATGCAGTTGAGTATTTCTCTGCAGCCATTAAACATAAAGAACCAGACAGAAAATGTATTAGAGTGAAAAAAGTCAAGTCCAGCAGAGATAAAGTTAGACCCAGACACACCAACGTAAATAGAATTTAACATACTTAAAATAGCACCCCAAAGTGATGTCACCACCAGGAAGAATGGAGTGAAAGGGTAGCTCTATTGCAGGAAGCAGGTAGGTTGACATGGACGAACACGTGGCTAGGTCCATGGTTTTGAATTTGTGTTTTTTGGTCAGCAGAATTTTAAAAAGTGAAATGTTATGTAGAACCCCAGTGTTAGGAAGCCGATATTTTTCTAACAGGAGCAGAGGTCAACAAAGACTCAATTTCTCTACTGTCTCATCATGCTAGGCTCATTTCCCAACTCCAATGGCATGCCTCCAAAAGAATATTCAACTTGATGTAAAAGAGTTGGAAAGACATTGCAATGACATGAAACTATGAGCCAGAAAATGAACGGGGGGGGGGGGGGGCTGCTCCCCTCCCTGCCCACTAGGACGTCTGTGAGCATCTTGAAGTAAGGCTGTGATCAATATAGCCTTATTAAGAATGAATCATTCAGAGACTAAGCCCCTTATGCAATTAATGATACTTAATGTTGATAGATGAGGTGGGTAGGGTAAATCAAAAATTCAGTAAAACATCAGCAACATGTCCTTAAAAGATGTTGAAACTGGGGCACCTGGGTGGCTCAGTCAGTTAAGGGTCCGACTTCTGATGTCAGTTCAGGTCATGATCTCATGGTTCATGAGACTGAGCTCCCTATCTGGCTCTAAGCTGACAACTGGGAGCTTGCTTGGGATTCCCTCTCTCCCTTTTTCTGCCCCGCCCCCGCATGTGCACATGCTCTTATAAAAATAAATGTTTTTTTATTTATATAAAAAAAAGATGTTGAAACAGATGTGCAAAGGTATTTCTTAGATGGATTTACAATGTCCAACTGCGCAATGGGATCACACTTTCTGTTGGTTGTCAGATAGACCACAGGAAGCAAGGAATCAGTCATATTTTAACATACTACTTAAACCCACCAAAGTGAGACCACAGTATGAAAGGAAAGAGAGGCATTCTCCCAAGTTAGGGGAAGATAGTTTAAGTCAACAAATAAATTCTATGTAATCGGTGAGTGACTCCCGCTATAACATGGTTTCCTTGAGAGCTGACTTCACATGGTAGTCATCTGGGTATGCCTAGGGCCTCGCTCAGTTTAAGCTTAAACATTTAGCATCTAGCCAGATCTATCATCCAGTTCCATCTCAGCTGTTGTGGATATAATCCTGTTGTTTGCAGTGGACACACTTCCCTCCAGAGGGGAGCAAAATTTGTGCCTGATGGTGGCTGGGTGACTGTTCACTCTGCCTTAAGTTCAATTCCAACTTTTGACCTTTTCACTTTTTAAACTTAATTAATTAAATTATTTTTAAAAATTAATGTATTATTTATTTGCCTTCATTCTTTTTGATCCTTCAAGATTAGTTCAATTGGTTCCTCCACTTCTGTGAATGCCCAGCTTGGATCAAATATGTCTTCTCCCTTCTCCCTCTCTCTACACACACTTCATCTTTGTGTTTACTATGTCATATTTTTGTGTGTTTTGATCCCTGCATGCAAGTGTTTAGTTCGAGAGGCAATGACTGCCCCATCCATGCACCATTAGTGCAATGCCTAGAATGCAGTGGGCATTCAAAAATGTCTTTTTGGAATTGTTCAATTTATTGAGAAGGGCCCAATTCATGCATTAGGCAAGTTTTCTGATATCTTCTTTTTTAGATATTTCTTTGCCTGCCAGTGCATGAACACAGGATGATTTGGCTAGCAGGTTAAATGCAAGACAGTGATTTCTTACAACCATAAAACAAACTCATTTAGAGCACTAGACCCTTCTCCTATGGAAAATTGGTTGCTCTCTCATTGACTTCCCACGATATTTTGACTGTGGCTCTCTTAATGCTAGGATGACTACATAATGTACTATCCAAATGGGTATATTGGCATTATTAGTATTTACACCACAACGGCAGATATGTCTAGAATATCTGGTCACATACTTAATGCACTGAGCTTGTACTACATGAGTGGTATTAAGATGCCTATTTCTACCCAAACTATGTTTTCCTCGGGAGCCAGAGTGGCACTTTACTCACACTCATAGCATGCCTTTCCTTTCCTAGAATTTTGTTTCATGTGTGTTGAAGGAATGAATTTCCTAAAGCTAATACCATAAGGTCATTTTCTTCACTCAAGTACACACGGAGGGTGCCTGGCTCTGCATTCTCCACCATTCGGCTATGAGGTTAACAGATGGAAATGACAGAATCTGAGGGACAAGAACAGTTGTTTAAGAGTACTTGTCAACCCTCCCCTTCTCCAGAGATTCTCAAAAGTAAAAGAGAAACTTAAAAAAGGAAACTCTCAAGTCTATAGGACAGAGCATCAGGATCATAGCTGTGATGGTGACTCCTGCTGAACCAAGGGGTAAATGTGGTTACGCTGAGTTCCTTCTCTGATGTGTTTGTTCAATCTCCTATCGAGACAGTAGAGCATGGAGGTTATGATTGTGTGCTCTGAAGCCTAACTCAAGCATTAGAATTTTGGCCCTGCTAATTGTAAACGTTGTGTGCTTGGGTATGCTCCTTTACCTCCCTATGCCTCGGTTTTGTCAATGGGGATAACACTGTAAAATGGGAATAACACTACCTCCTTTCTTCTCCTGCTTCCTTCTTCCCCCTCTTTATCATAATTATGATCATAGAGTATTTAGATTGTCCTCAAGGGCCTAGGTCTTGTTCATCTTTGTATCGTGAGCATGTGGAGTAGTGAATAAATATACTAGGCACTCAATGAATAATTGATGAATACGTAGATAAATGAATTAGTGCTATCCTCCATGCACCAAGTACTGGTTTTATTGTGTTCTGTTCTGATTAGATATGCTGTAAGTAGAGCCTTGGTTGTTCAGTCTTTTTAGGTGTCTTTTAGGGGCATACGGAGGGGGCCATTAAGGAAGGAATGAGGAGCAGGGGTGAGGATTCTCAGGGTGACAAGTGGAGGATGATATTGCGTTTGTAATGTCCTCCATTGATTGTCCAGAATTGAATGAAGTCCTTCAAAATTTTCAGAGAACAAAACAGTTTCCAACATCTCACCAAATCAATCAATGCAGTTTTAATGCTCTTTTAAAAACAATGATTCTTGCAGTGTTGGGTTTATAGTGACTCATTTTTTAACCCGTGAAATAAAAGAAGCAAATAAATCCACTAGGGGAGATAGTTTAGTGGTCTAAATCTCAGGTAGGAAACGGGAGCTCCCTAGAATTGCAAAGTTCAAATGACAGCCACATTGACTTACCTCTTCATCTTGTCTGCAATAAATTGCGCTTGGTATATAGTGACAAAGACTTTTGGATAAGACTCTTAACACCCAAGGTTTGTTTGCTTTGTTTGGGACATTATAGAACTCCTGAGGTTTCTTTCTTTCTTTCTTTCTTTCTTTCTTTCTTTCTTTCTTTCTTCCTTTATTTTTTTTCTATTAGAAAAGGATTTGCTGTAATTTGGCCCCAAATTCTGGTACTTGGCTGAAATGTTGGGAAAACAGAGAACTGGCTTTCTCCTATAGTCTATTAGACACTTAATAAAATACGTACGATTAAGAGACCTCTTTCTGCTTCCCAGAGGAGTACTTGAGACTGGGTAAGAAATAGAAGTAAAGGAATGGGGTGACAAATTTCAAGACGATGTTGTAAAAGTGGGCCTTAGTAGTATGGCTAGCAAAATAGCTCTTAGGACTTTCAAACTGACATTGAGAAGCATACAAATATTATGTCCAGTATATTTTCAGATAAAAATGTAATAACACCAGCACTTTTGCATATGGGCAAAATGAGTATAGAAGTGATTATTGGATTATTGGAGATGTAAAAGAACTATTTCCTGATTTAAAAAGGAGATCCAAATCTATACATAATGACTCTTACATTTCCAAATAAGATTAATCCAAAAAACACATTAAAAAGAGCAGGGTTTACACATAAATATACACTGATGAAATGTTTGCATTTCAAGGATTTAAAAAAAAAATTCTCTACATATTCAAGCAGAAAACTTAGGTTACGTACAAAGGAACCAAAGTAAGCTCTTTCTCCTTAGTAATATTTCACTTAAGAGATAATTATGGAATTCCTACGGAGTTTAGAGTGATAAAAGGCAAGATTCAAAGATTCCAATAATATGCCATGTTGTCATTCATGAGCAAAAGCAACACAAAGATTTTCTCAGATGTGAAAATAAAGAAAATATGAACTATTTGTGAACACTTTGGATAAAATTACTTAGATTTACTCTAGAGATATTAGAAGTAAATGAAACCGGTGGAAAAAACACATAGATGGGGCAATGGGTGGCTCAGTTGGTTAAGCATCCGACTTCCGCTGAGGTCATGATCTCACAGTTCATGGTTTCGAGCTCCGTGTGGGGCTCTGTGGTGACAGCTCAGCACCTAGAGCCTGCTTCAGATTCTATGTGTCCCTCTCTCTCTCTCTGCCCTACCTCCACTTGTGCGTGCATGCTCTCTCTCTATCTCAAAAATAAAATAAAAATAAACATTAACTTTTTTTAGTGTTTTTAAAAACACATAAAGATGAGAATAGGAATTCAGTGAATTCTTATCGAATGAATTTTATGTATATATGTATGTGTGTGCATGAGTGTGTGTGTCTCTTTCTATATATATATATATTGACACACACACACACACACACACACACACGCTGATACAAAAGCCACATTGAGTACTTCTCAAATGTAGAGTAAATAAATTTTGTCCAACAAAATTGGGGAAGTGTCACATGCCTATGTATGTGCCTTTGGGATCTATCCTAGCATTCACGGGAAGCTCAGCCAATGACTGAGCACAGCAGGGGGCTATATTTGGGTCATTTCTGCCCAATTCTCTTGGCCCTGTGATGCTCCATGGGCTGGCGGAGAAGTTTCAGACCTGCATTGTAGCCTGAGGCTCTATTTCTAGGTGTCAGATCTGTAGGACGATACTTTTCCCGGCTTCATTTCTCTCCTTTGTCTTTCATTCAATAAACCTCTTACATTTCTAGTTGCACCTTGGGGTCTCCTACCTGGAAGAGTGGAATTGACAATGTGTGTATGCTTGCTTGTGGTGAACTGGTAGGTGGATAATGGGCTCAGAGGTTAGAGAAACTAATAACAATTTTTTTTAAAAAGGGGGGGCTAAGATAGGAGGCATGCAACAAAATGACAGAGGTAAGATCCAACCTATTGTAAAAGTAAGACCCACCCATCTAGCTACATTATCCTCAGTTTGCTTCTTTGTAGCAGGCAGAAGATGGAAATGAAAACATGCCTATGTTCTAAATTTAGACCTGGGTATCTCTGCACTATTTTGGTAAATCCTTCCACCAAGGCTCCAGAATTTTATTTTGTCACACTCCCTCACCTCCATACTCACCGCCCCCCTGCCCTGGTACATAGTTTCATTCTATCTTAGAGAAGGAGGACTAAAGAAAATCCCTATTGGGCTCTGAATATCAGCTTCCAGTTTGGCCAACTTCTGACCATAGAGGAACAACAAAACAAAGCAAAGCAAAACAAAACAAAACAAACCATTCTTTTGAATATTTTGTCAGGTTTCTGCCAGGACAAACAGTAAATATTTCTGGCACTATTAAACAACCCCATGGACACAAGAGGCATCCCCAAAGAGGGTTCAAAGGATACTACCCTCCCAAGATCCAAAGATAACCAAAAGAAAGGAAGACAATTGTCTTGAGAGTTGGCAATAGTTCATAGGACTCTAGCTGCAAATGAAGTACAACCCGCATTTATGTCTGACCATATTCTGGGGACCCCCAACCTGATAGATGCCAAACCAAGTTCTCGGGACACAAAAATGGGACAAACAGGAAGGTGTTTCTCCCAGCTGCCCCTGTGAGAAGAAGAATCGACCACCAATAGGTTCTGTAAAAAGCAAATTCACAAGTCACATTCAAAGATCTAATTCTTATAAATGTTTTTTTTCCCCAGCCAATCTGAATTTAGGAAAGAAGAGATAAGGTGAAATTTTACCTTTCTCTCTCCACCAGGCACCATAGAGATCTGGGAGCGCTGACTTTGGCAACAATTTCACCCTCTGCCAGCTTCTGTGCTTTCCCAGGATCCCAGGCTGCAGGCTCTGGACTCGATGGACTGTTCCAGAAGATTTCATCCTGTCGCCAGAAACTGCAGAGACAGAAAACCAACCCCTTTTACCTTTCTAGTTAGTGCTTGGCTGAGACCCCCTTTCCTCTGGGGCACTTCTTAAATGGATAAGCTTATCTAAGAGCTTCAGAGTTCTCGCAGTAATTCAAGATTAAGTTTGTTAAGGTTAAACTTACTTGCGCAGCCTTAAAACACAATTTTATTCACCTGAGGCCTCTCACTGGCTCCAGTCTGACCCTGGATCCTAGTCCCACTTAAATTCGGTCCGGTTTCTATGTTGGACACAGTGTGACCCCTATGGTTTCTACTTGGGACCCCATGTGAAGTCGGACCTGTCTGATGTGGGACCCAGGGGGGTATGGAACCCAGTCTGAGGCTGGATCCAGTCTGAGGCGGGACCCAGCGTGAGGTGGGACCCAGCGCGAGGTGGGTCCCGTCTGAGGCGGGACCCAGTGTGAGGTGGGACCCAAGCGTGATGTGAGACCCAGTGTGATGTAGGACCCAGTTGGCGGTGGGACCTCGTTGGAGGCAGGACCCGGTCTGAGGTGGGAATCAGTCTGAGGTGGGACCCAGTCGGAGGTAGGACCGGGGCTGAAGTGGGACCAGCTCTGAGCTGGGGGCCCGTCTGACGTAGGACCCAGGGTGAGGTGGGACCCAGTTGGAGGTGGGACCCGGTCTGACGTGGACCCCGGCTTGACGTCGAACGCAGTCTGACGTCGGACCCACCTGACGTCGGCTCGCTCTGACGTCGGCGCTGTCTGGCTCCAGTCTGAGGCCGTCCTGGTTTTGAAGTCAGCCCGGACGCCGGCCGACGGTTTCCACACCCAGCCTGGAAGCCGAAACGCGCACGTGAAGCCTGAAAGCCCATGAAGGGAACGACTGCGACGCTGGGATCCCGAGACGCGGCCTCCCCGCCTGGAGAGGCAGCCAGCGAGCGAGCGGCAGGTTCGGCGGCCGGGCAGGTACGAGGGCCTTGCGGCTCGCTCCTCCAGGGGGCGTGTGTTTGTGTCTTTTCCAGTCCCCTCTTCTGACCCCAGAGCCGATACGAGGTAAACGGAGGCCTCGTAACCGACTCAAGTGTTGATTCGCTCAGAACTCGCCGCGGGCCGGGCAGCGTGCGAACTGGCGGACGGAAAGGGCCTGCGAGGAACTGGAGGAAGTGAAAGGGTCTTAGAGGAAGCGGGGGAGTCCTCCTCCGGGAAACGGCGGGTTGGCCATCGCGGGGGGCGGGGGGGGACCTTGGGGGCCGGCAGGGCTCCGTGGGGGCAGGCGGCCCCCCGGGAGCTGATCCCCGCGGCTCCAGATCCACCGGAGTGGGGTTCCAGTTCCGGGCGAGCGGACGCCGATCAGGCCTCGGTGGGGGCTTCGCAGAACCACGCCGTTTGGGGCCTGTTGTCTTGCTTTCAACAGACCCCGGCTCTTAATATAGTAGAATGGCTATATTTTCCCCTTAATTCCTTTCTTTTTCTTTTTTTAAATTAGAGAGAGAGAGAGAGAGCGAGCAGGGGAGGGGCAGAGAGGGAGGGAGGGAGAGAATTCCAAGCAGGCTCCACGTTCAGCGCGAAACCCGATCCCACGCTCCATCCCACTTCCCTGGGATGCTGACCTGAGAGTAGTCAAGAGTCGAGAGTGGGACAATTAACCAGTTGAGCCACCCAGGCGCCCCTATAGTGGAAGGGCCCTTGAAAAGCCATGCATACTCATTTATCTCAGGGGCTTGAAGAGTGGGGAGAAGACATGTACAGAGAGGTGGCCGCATCATTTGTCAGAAGTGTGATCGCTGCGTTTCCTACAGATGCTGTGAGCTATTTGGCAGTTGTGTGTTGGCCTGTCCGCTGGTCTCCTTCCTTGCCCTCAAAGAGGAGTGTTTGGGATTTATGAAGATCCAGGGATTGTGGAACAGGCTGTTGGTAGATAAAATACTAAAGCCAGTGAGGCTGAGAGGTCAGAACCCCTAGACCCTCAGGTGTCATTCAGATGTCTGTTACTGTTTTCAAGACTGTTCAGCATCATCTCCCATCCCCCCTGTCTCTGTCTCGGTCTCTGTCTCTGTCTCCTTGTCTCTGTCTCCATCATCAGTGCAGCTGGAAGCAAAGGGCTCCAAAGGGGGCAGGACCATAGGACAGAAGGAATCCAGACCCATGAGCCAATTGGGGGAGGGGTGCCCAGGGTCATCAGCAGTGGACACTGCATGCGTGAGAGAGAAATCTTTGTTGGGCTAAGCCACTGATGTGCAGAGGGTTGTTTATATCAGAAGCTAGGAGTAACTATTGTAACGTAAGTCTCAAACCTGTGATTCTTTACATTGATGCAAATAAAGGAATACACATTTTAAACATTATTCATTTTCACCATTTCAGTTTTACTCTTTTTCTGTAGGAATAGGATGAGCTCCCATCCCCCCACCCTGTCCTTAAGAGATATTATTTGGGTTCTTTGGATGGATCAGATCTCATTTGATGCCAGTTTTGTTACAAACAATTCTCCCTGCAGAATGCCATCACGGGAGCAGAGAATTGGGATTTGAAAAATTAAGTCTGTTTTATAACAAAAGGTCAGCAATGAGGATCAGATGAGTTTGTATTCTTTTTCCCTGAGTACAGGTTTTATGTGAATATGTTTTAATGTGTAGTCTTAGACCATCCATCGCCAAATATCCAAAGAAAATAGAGAAATTTAGTTGGTGGCATAGTGAGATTTTTCCAAGTTGTTCAATTCTGTATAAAGAAAACTATTTGAACATTTACTGAATCAGTTTTCTGTCAACATTTTGGAATAATATAGACAATGCTTTCATTGGTCTCTCAGGTAAGGGCTGAAAAAAATATTAGGCCACAGAAGTAATTTAGTTTTTACTTTCCCCTTTCTCCAGGAAAAAAAAAAAATAGTGCATAAAATGTACAAAGTCAGCATTTGTTGTTATTTGCCAGAAATTATCATTCTTCTCTCTAGGAAAATTGTCCCAGAACTTAACCCCTACAGAGTGGTCAAAACTAAGAATTGACATGCTGAAGAATTAGGACGCTATATAAATCATGACATTCAGTCTCTTCTCGTTGACGTGAACCTGCTGAATTACAAACCCAGGTCTCCTATGGAATTGTATCTCACGTGGCTGCTTCTGTAGGTCGTCTCTTTATCCTTTGGGTTTTACATAGAAGTGCTCTTAGCTGTTAAGTTCTGTCTCAGTCCTGGTGCACAGAGTTGGATTAATGCCTCTGCACGTGTTGGTAGAGATTTAGCACACTTGCTTATCTCTGCATATTATTCCATACCAGACTGGGCTTTGGAAGATGCTTTGGTAGAACTTGGTAGGGAATATATATTCTTTTAACGAACGGAGGAATAAATTACTATCTTACCACGTTCGGGCGTGCTGAGGTCTGTTTAATTGTGAGGGCAAATGAAAGAGCTGTAGAATACCCAAATTATTGGTGACCAGATGTCAAGTGCTGCCATGTAGGGCCTGCTGATTGCATAACAGCCACTAACTAAATGTAAAGGTCATCTCCCCTTTTGCCATAACATTATGATCAAAAACACGAACCCATGCTTTTAAAAATAACTCCTTTGGCACTGAGGGGGACAGAAGAAAGAATAAGAAAGTAGAGTCAAAGTTTCACTGCTCTTCCTGCCAATATATACAAACCCACATCCAAAACACATCTCATTTACATGCCTGTTTATTTTGTTTTCATGGCTGTCTGGAAGCTGGGACCTTTCCTTTTCTATAAACTGAGACAAAGAGTTATAAAGATAAACTCTGACCCTGCCTAGCTCCCCATAATGTCTGGCCTTACCATCTTCACCTGGGCAAATATTCTTATCACTAAGGGACTTGGTGTATGTGTAGGTGTATTACCAGAAATTTAGAAAGCATAGCACGAGTTCTTTTGTTTACAAATTTTGAATTGGTAGTTTTTGCTCTAAGCATTACACATTCTTCTTGGTTTTAGGAAGATTTGAAGGAGGTGGAAGAAACATAGCCGGAGTCGAAATAATTTCATAGAAACATAAACTTTAGATTTACAGAAATTTTAGAGTAGTAATTATTGGTAGGTTTTTGCTATTACTGTTGTCATTATAAAGCACTTATTCTGGGACACCTGGGTGGCTCAGTCGGTTAAGCGTCCAACTTTGGCTCACGTCATGGTCTCGTGGTTTGTGCGTTTGAGCCCTGCATCAGGCTCTGTGCTGATGGCTTGGACCCTGGGGCCTGCTTCCGATTCTGTCTCCCTCTCCCCCTCCCTCCTCTCCCTCTCTCTTTCTCTCAAACATAAATAAACATGAAAAAAAAAATGGGTAAAAAAAAAGCAATTATTCTGTGTCAGGGATTACTCTGTGTACTTTATACATATTTCATCCTAATAACAATCCTCCAAGGTAGGTACTATTATTTCCCCCTTGTACATACGAAGAACCTGAGGCTCAGAGAGCTTAAGATACTTGTCCAAGGCCACAAGGCATGTAAGTAGAAGAGCCTGGTTTGAGTTCACCACCTGCTCATTCCCCAGATTCCTTTTGTCATGAAATCCTCTCTTTGTAAACTGGGTGCCACATCCTTTTGAATATATAATGTTTGATCAAGATCGTTCTTTAATGAGGTTTATTTCCCAGTGTTGAGCTACCGTCATCGCTGAAGGCACCTACCCATTCCTCAGACCCTACTGCGCATTAGGCTGGGTCTTAGCAGTAGGGAATTTTGAGAAATTGAATCCTCCTAAAATCACTTCCCTATTTGATGGCACACCGTTTTGTCCCCTTGAGTTACTGCTTTCTCTCTCACATTCTGCTGGTTTGAAAGGGATGCATTCCCTTCCCATCCCATTTTAGATCATGTCGGGGGCTTATTTTTCTTTTCTCAACTACTCCCTTCCTTTCTTAAGTAAAAATGCTAGAGATTTGAGTGGAAGTTGAAAAGGTCTTACGGAGAATAACAACAAGGAGGCCCAGCACTGCCTCACTGAGTGAGAAAAATACTCTGGTGAAAGATTTTATATTTTTCAAGAAGAATAAGAAATCTCCACATAAATCTCTGCAAACTTAGCCTTGAACACAAAGTAGAAAAGAGCTTTGAAAATGGGCTTCAAACCGGGCATAACCAACAACCTGTGCGTGCAATGATTCATTCTGGAGTTGTTCTGCTGAAATGTAAACTCAGCGGTGAAATGGCTGCTGCATGCTTTGGGGTTCTTAGCCAGATCCCGTCTACCGTCTGGAAGAAGGAGGCCACAAACAAAGTGATACTACTTTGTTGTAAAATAAACAGTCCCCCAAGGGCTTCCAAATGAAACAGGCTCTTTATTTTCTATGCCTGCAGTTTCCCACATTCATGGCAGAGCCTCCCATTCAAGTAAACAGAACACCTTCTTCCTTTGTGTTGCTTTTAGAATAGACTGGTCCAAACCGTCTGCACTCATAAGAGCTGATAATCTGGTGCCATCCTTTACAATTTTCTCCTTGGAACTGCATAATCCCTCTGTTTTTCAATTTTTCTCCTATTCTTCATAGACCCTTGTGCTTTTATCTTTGCACTCACTGCTCTATCCTCCTTCTTCTTTTAAGTTTATTTATTTTGAGAGAGAGAGAGAGAGAGAGCGAGCGAGCAGGGGAGGGGCAGAGAGAGAGGGAGAGAGAGAATATCCTTCTGAAATTGGTGGTTCCTGCCACGCTTCTGTTTTATTCTTCACATGGCTACTTCCCCTCATCAGCCTAGATCTTGCCTAACCCTAGCAAGCTTTATCCTGGCTCGGGTGCCCTTGAGGACGTTTTCCTTCTCTCAGGTTTATCTTACCACATGTGGCCATTAGTGTGTGAGCATTTAATTGATCAAGTCAGGACACTCTTCCCAAAGAGGGAGCTATTAATAAGTATGCTGAGACAACACACATAAATCAGGACTGTCCAGGGGAAACTGGCCTGTCTTGTCAACTATTTTGGAATTTTTTTGTTGAATTGAATACTCCCTGCCCAACCCCCCGATTATAACTTACAGAAGAGGAAGAACCTCATTTGAATCTTGTTTTCTGCTTATTTCCTAATTCGTGCTGTCTCATTGCTTAGTGCATAATTGGAGATAAATATAATAACAATTGCATGTCACAGCAAATATATGTATAAATACATAAAAGTATGTACATACGAAATAGAAAAATAATATATTTATAAACAAGTTTGTGATGGTAGAATACAAAATTATGTGTGTCTGTGCCAACTGTCTGTCAGGCAGTGAGCTAGCTACCATAAACTGAAATACTGATTTTTATAATTCTCATCTTACAGTGAGGCATAAAGAAGTCAAGTGAAGAGCT
The DNA here is from genome assembly GCF_018350195.1 of Panthera tigris. Lineage (NCBI taxonomy): Eukaryota > Metazoa > Chordata > Mammalia > Carnivora > Felidae > Panthera > Panthera tigris. The sequence continues at coordinate 52,322,235 of NC_056673.1, read as the reverse complement.
AAGATTCAGTTTCCAGTCAGATGCTAAACCATGCATTTCAGTTGTGCTCTTTCCAAGAGTCATGTTAACACATTCCCTTTGTTTTGTCCTCTTAACTCCACTGGGCCCAGTAGCCAATACAGGTCATTATTTATGTGACTTATAATTATGCCAAATAGCGAGAAGAGGAGAGAACAAAATCAAAATAAAATATTTCTTTTTGGTAAGGTTAGGGGAGGTGTTGAGGAAAAAAGAAAAAAAAAATAGACTAGATGTGTTTGAAGGAAAGTGTGTTTCTGGCCAGGAATTGGTGATTAGGATCAAGCCATTTGAAATTCTTCACGGAGTTTGGACAAACACACATGCATCATCTAACACTAACACCATCGATATGACTTTTATTTCTGTTTCCAGCTGAGAGAGTCATTACTGTGATCTGTGGGACATTCTATACATGAGCTGATACTTCTCTTCCTTCTCCTCAGTCTCTAAGGTAAGATAAGTTCACACAGAACTTTAAGAAATCTAAACAGTGGCATTTGTGTCAAATAACTTTTACCTTCATAGCTTCTGACTCTGGCTGCTTTCAACATATCAGGATTCTGTTCTGCTCTGTCTTTCTAGTTTGTGTTGAATGGTGTTTGTGCTCTGCTCTTAAGACAAAATACATGCCTGAAGCCTGTCTTACTTCCTTTATTACTGTTAAGTTATATGTCGTCCATGCATTAGAACTTTTCTTTTTTTTTGGTTTTCCGCTTTATTAAATATGTTATGACTTCCCATTATAGCACGCCATAACCTGATTGGTAGAAACTGTGGTTGTCTGGTGCCAAGAATAACCAAATATGGCTCCGAATATCAATCTGGTATAATCCCAGGGCAAGCCACACTGGAAACTGAATACGCTCGAAGTCATCGCTCTTTTAGTCCCAGGGAACAGGAGAGGGTTATGGGGAGTGGCGGTGGGTGGACTGACTCCCCGCAGGGTCTCATAAGTAAGAATTTGCCTATAGAGGTAATATTTAGGGGGCAGTCTCGGTCATTCAGCATTAGTGTTTCACAGCTTCTAGGCCACTTGCTAAGTGTTGTATTTCTGCTGCAAACTGGAGTAGAACATATTAAAGAATAATTTACACAGTTGAGAAATCCATGATATCTCCCAAGGATGGGGTATACTTCAGAGTTCAGATTACTTTTTAAAGAATTCCATTTTACTTACAGTTGGAGACTTCATTGCCATTTTGGGATAAAAGACTCAATTTTAAGTCACTAGAGGTTTGTATACTGGAGTTATTATCTACTTTCCAAAACAGCAAGTTTTTATTTTGCTACAGTTTAATTTTAATCTCTTTGACATTAAAACTTTGGCATATATGTCATCTTAAATTTTCTTTCTCTTTTTCTTTCTTTTTTTTGCTTGTTTGTTTTGCTTTTTGTCAAAGGTAGAACATTCTGGGCTTTTTATTTTTTATATTTTTTAAAATATTTATTTTTGAGAGAGAGTGTGGGAGCACATGTGTACGAGTCAGGGAGGGGTGAGAGGGGGCTAGGGAGAGGATCTGAAGCAGGCTCTGTGCTGACAGCAGAGAGCCCAATGCGGGGCTTGAACCCACCTGACGTGAGCTGAAGTCAGACACCCAGGCGCCTCTAGATCATTCTAGACTCTTTAAAGATTAGCAAATTATGCTACCTTACAACATAAAGGAGAAGCCTTTGGCTATTCTATTGAGTGCTTTGATTTTGTGAACTTTCTCTCAGTTTCTTTGCACAAAGTTACCCAATCCTCCAGGCAAAGTTTTCCAATTATTATTATTAGTAGTAGTACCTGTAGTTCCTAGAAGTCCAAGATATCCACAGTAGTTCAGACATATTTAGATGTTGGTCAAAAGCAAATAGTTATACTCTATATAAGTCATTATTATTCCCTAAAGCCACTAACATGAAAATTATCATCTGCAAACAAAAAGAGTAAAAGCAGAAACAAAAAGATGGGGCAGGTATCAAGGCTTACCATGTGTTGGAAACTCTTTGGAGAACTCTGGATACAAGGATGAATAAAATATAATTCCTAAGCTTGAAAAATTCACAGCCTGGTGGAGAGGCAAAGATAAACAAAGAACTATAATTCAATGCAATGTGCTCTACAAATGAGACATATGCAAAACTCTATTAGCATACAGGTGAAGGAGAAACTGATTTTTTCTGAGGATGTTCAGGACAGGTGCGGAAAAAAAAATTGAGCTGGACTTTGGAGGATGAGTTTATTTTCCAGGTAGACAGGTGAGGCAGGTCATTCCTGAGAGTGGGAAAAAGTCCCCTGGACATGTATATGGCACCCATATACCAAAGGACTTACATAGGATGCAGAGGAGTTTAAATTTTGAATGACCAGATCAGATATCCCAGGACAGTGAAGAGACACCTGACTGGAGAATCAGGCTACATGGGTGCAAGTCTTGATTCTGCCATTAGCAGGACAGTATCACTTGAGGAAAGTGCTTTACCTTTCTTGCCTCCAAAATGAGGTGATTTTTGCGGCACAAAAATTCTAATTCATAGGTTAAGGCTAATGTTTCATCCAGAGAGACACTGAGTTAGAAAATGAGTTTTGTTTGCCTCCAAAACCAGAAATGTATTTAATTCCTATTCTAGTAGTAGTGCTTCGGCTTATAAATAGGACTGAATTTATATGGTGTAATCAAGCAGGGGACTTGATATATAGGCTGACAATCTATAAATACCCTGAGCAAAATATTATAAATGAAGAATGGGAAATTGCATCTTCCAAAATTGGTAAGAGTAGAAATAATGGCCTGAGACAAAGGATAGGACTATTTTTTTAGACTAGACTTAAAAGTATTTCTAATCTTTGAGAGCATCTGGGCTGTGTTGCAGACTCCCTGGAGGGTGTGGGAAGGGCTTCCCTGAGACGCTCAAGGGCAGGCAAGCGAGCCAGTGAAATGTGGAAGAAGAAGGAGGAGTCGAAGTAATAATAAGCAGGCCATGGCAGTAATTTGCAACCTGGAGTGGGGGAACAATGGGCCTCGAGAAGCTCAGAGCTGACGCTGTCTTGCTGGTTTCCAGCCACCCACTGGCACTCTGCACTGGACTAACACTCCCAGGGGCATGGGCCTCAGGGCTCCTCACTGTTTCTTAGGAAAGTGCCATTTACTTAGCATCCACTGTATATTTGCCACCATTGTACTCCCCCGATACATTCAGGAAAGCTTTGAGAAAGAGGAGGGGAACTAACCCATGTTGACAAGTATTGGACACTTACTACTTACCGCAGGCTGTGGCCTGTGCTGTAACAAACAAGATCTCATTTAAATCTCAGCAGCCTTCTGAAGTGTTATGTAATTATTATATCCCTCCTCTTTATGTAAAACGAGGAACCTAAAGCACAGAAAGGATAAATAAAGCTGCCCAAGGGGGGCGGTCAACATTTGAAACTAGAACTCTCCACTCGAAAGGCCTCTCCTTGCTGCAACATCCCAGCATGGTATTGCCAACCAGTTCCCTGCAAGTTTGGTTTCTCACTGGGTCATTGCTTGTGATCTGCAGGAAGATTTTCCTTAATAAAAATGCTCCATCTGAATCTGTTCCTGCAGGTGGTAGAGACACAGCCTGTAGTGGCTGACACATGACCAGTGGAAGGCTGTCCATTATTCTTTCTTTCTTCAGTTAAGGCTCTGAATTGGATCCAGCTGTTCTTTGTTGCAAAGGCCAAAAGACCTCAATATCCTGCTCTTTGTTTTCCGGGAAGTTATTGGCTATTGTTAGCCATGAAGGCCAGGTTGGAACCCCTTAAAGAACTAAAATGTTGGTAGACAGGTACTAGGGAGCAAGGTCTTAGAATAGCAGAGATGATGGTATTTCAAGACCAAGCCTCAGTTTCTGGTCTGGCAAAAGCCATGTGTTGACCCCACGGGAAAAAATCTGTAAACAGACCCGAGGAAAGAAGCCAGCTGGATTCTTCTCACCCTTCACTTAGAACAAATAATAATGTAGTAATTTTAATACTTCTTATGATGTAGCCAGTCATTGTTGCATGCTAAATACTGTGCTAAAAGCTGTTTGTAAGCACCATCATCATTTTTAGCTCTAACATTTACTGAGCACTTATTAGGCACCATGCTCTTGTGCTAAGTATTTAAAGCTTTGCCGTTCTGTAAGGCAAACACTGATATAGTCCTCATTTTTGAGGCATAGATACTGAACCTTAGGTTTACTTTTCCAATGCGCCATAATTAGCTAATGACAGAAATAGGGAACTAGAGTATGTATGTTTACTGAGATTCTCAAAGGACTAGAAATCGGTTACAATAAGATTAAAAAGAAAGCGACAGGGAAAGAGCAGAATTACTGCAAGGACTGAGAAATCTGTCACCTTCTTATACCACACCAGCATTACCCCACTGCCTCTTGTAGCAACTGTTTTCTCTTTTTATCTTCTGTCTTTACAGCCAGAGGGGGCTGACCATTTGGATTGGCACAATCGTAAGCATGTCTAGAAATGAATTCCCAAATTTCCTACTAAATAGCAACTCCAGTGTGATGACCAAACACAAGCTTGGTCAGGCAGTACCTTTATGGATCAGCTTGGTCAGAATAAGAAACTCACTCACAACTAAACTTGGAACTCAAAAGAGATTTTCATCCTCCAAATGTCAGATGTGATAGAGGGCTGTTGGTGAGTCACTCCCTTTTTCAAGAATAGAGGCATAATTCCCAGTGGAATAATGAGCTTCAGCCCACTGGCGCCCAAGGAGCTAACACAGTGGGCAGATGTCCGAACTCTACTGGCCACGTCCCAGATGCAAACAATAGAACACTGGCCAACTTCTACTAAAGAGAATTTCTGAAGCCATGGTATTGCCTTGGCCCGCCAAAAATGCATTACAAGACCACGGTTGCCCACAATAGTCTCACTTCATAAAGAAGGAAAGGCTTGGGGAGGGGAAGTAACGTGAGCTTATATTCTCTGATGGAGTTTGAGGAAAAGTGCTCAGAAATTTTGCCTCTTTGCCCTTTTAGATGATGGATTGCTTCAGTTTTATGAAATGCTGGGGCTAAATCCCTTCAAGGTTGGGTCTACATGAATATTAATTGGTCCTGAGTAAGAAGAGTGAGGCCTTGCTCATTGCCAGTTTGGGGCAGTCCTCATCAGTGGTCTTTTCCAGACTCTTTCTTTTAAAGGAGATCTTTTCGGTGGGGGAAGGAAACTCAGAGAGTTCCATTTGGGAAGGAGATTTTTTTAAAGCTTTCCATAGTTGTCAGTAATTCTGTTCCTTGAAAACTGCATCATGTTAAAGGACTATAATGACATTGGGTTGTCTAAGCAGATCGTATTTCATATTCTCTAAAATGGATGCAGATTACAAAATTCAGGGTAAGCGCTTTTTTACAGTTCCCAGAATTTTGTCTATTTGCATGTTTACATTATGTAATACTTTCACATATATCATCTTCCTTCAAGGTAAATACAGCAGATATTGTTTTTCCCCCTTTACAAGCAAGATCAGCAATTAAATAACTTGTGAATGGGAGATCAGGATGATTGAGTGGCTGAACTGGGACTTTAATCTGGGTCCCCTGATTCCCAGCCCTCTCCGTTTTCTATACAGGTCCTGTCCAGTCCATAGGGGCCACTCCTTGCTTTCTACCATTCATTCATTCCATTAATCGGTTCAGCTCTCACTATGACAGCTTCTCCATAAACAGGAAGAGAGTGGGGCCCAGACAAAATGATATTTGTATAATTCCCCTGGAGCCAAGGAACAACTTTTGCTTTCTTGGATGTATTAATTTTGGGCACAAACCATTTGTCCTGGAGGAGTGATTTACCTTTAACTTTAGTGGGGCAGGGGGCGGGGAGAAGAAATTGTCTCCTAAGGCTTGTACAGAGGTGAGTTTTCTTCAATGATAGAACCCAGTCAATCACATGAAGACAGTGAAAAATAAGAAATGCAGATGCATTTGCCTGTGTAGGATCAAAAACATAAAAACATTAAAAATCACAGTCACTTAAGGGAGTTTTTCTCAGAGCCACTGAATATCTATACACAGTTCCCTTGGGACATAATTCTGAAAGCTTGCTAAATTAGAGGAAAATAAAACAACTCCCCCTCAACTTCCAGAAGATTCCAGCCAAGGCTGAGCTCTAAACCTCTTAGATTTGGATTTGGTTCTAAACTTGGCAAAGAAACACTAGCCCATCCCTACTGGAAAGCTCTCAAGAGAGTCAGTTCCAGCTTTCCAAAAACTTGCAGCCCAAATATGTTTGGCTTCACATCTGAACCTTTGTAATATTTGACATCTATTAGAAATTACCAAGTCAACTTTAGAAACCTAAAATCAAGCTGAACTCCAATGGGTATATGCAGTCAAACTGATAAGATTGCCATATAACTTAAGCAAACATTGAACCTGATTTGAAAACCCATGTGAAGGCTCAGTCACATTTTTGGCAAGGGCTCCAAGATCTTTGGAGATATTAATGAGGAGGAAGAGGAGGGAGATCTCATTTTTCTCTTCTAATCCATCGTTTCCACCTCTTGTAGCTACTGTATTTCATGACCTCAGAGGACAGAACTCCTGAAACTAGCATAACAATGGCCCCTATGAAATCAGAGTTCTTTAAAAACAAGGTGATAATTTTTCCTAATCTGAGTTAACCCAGTGGAGCTAGTAACAGAATAAGAAAGTTACTGCTTTGACTTCACCAAGAGATTGGCAGCCTTCAAGCTGGGGAAACCTGGATAAGTTTGCTCACAACGACGAAAAAGCACTTACAGATCAGATAAGATATGAATCCAATTTGGAGCTCTCAGGAGAACGGAGAGGAAGTGGCCAGTTAGAGGAGTTCTGATCTGGCCTAAAAGCTGAGAAGACCCTCAAAGTGTCCAAAAGACTTTTTGGTTTGTTTGGTTGCTCGTAACCTCTCTAGAGGATGCTATAACGTAGAAGAAGTGGTCCATGTATTTTGTCTCTTGTAAGCTTCCAAGGGGGTTGGCAACAAATACAAATTTGTTTGTGAATGTCTAAGGCTCGTGGACATGTTGTCTAAGAAGTAACATCTGCTATATCCATTTGAGGCAGCAGGAGGTTGCAGGAAAATCCGTGGGCCTGGCCCAAACATTCTGCCACTTAAACAGCAGTGTGACCTTGAGATAAATCACTTACTTCTCTGGGCTTCTGTTTCTTCAACAGTAAATAGTTATTATAATATCTTTTTCAGAGTGTCATTGTGAAAACTGAATTTAGGATTGTATATGCAATCACTCAGCATTGTATCTGCCATAGAATATAGTGTAGAAAAATTAAAGTTGTTTATAAGGAAATGCAAAATCCATCTGTCCTCATTCATGTCTTCCACCTTCTTATATTATCTGTAGGATAGGAAAACCTGAGCTGCTTTCTGGAATGTTATTTCATAATATTGTGATAAGTACTTTTCTCCTAGCATATCTTTACCTTCCACCTCAAAATCATAAAGACGAGAAGGAGATAAGGCAAAATATATATTAGTTATCATTCCCTCCTTTCTCTTCTCTGTTTCATTAGCCACCCTGACTGCTTTCCTTAGATTTCTTGTGATTATTTTTTTCCTCATTGTATTTTTCTTATTATTTTTTAAAAGTTTATTTATTTATTTTGAGAGAGAGAAAGAGAATCCCAAATGAGCTCCACTGTGTCAGTGTAGAGAACCTGGAGATCATGACCTGAGTTGAAATCAAGGCTCGGATGCTTAACCAACTGAGCCACCAGGTGTCCCATTTTTTCTTCATTTTAAGACACAATAACCAGTATATTTTATCAGGTGAAATCCTTTTCAATAAGCTGATCCTCTGGTCATCAATAACTGTCCCTCCCTCTCACTTCTCTTCCCACCCTGTCTACCTTCCTCCATCTTTTTCTTCCTTAGTCCCATTCATTTATATATTCAACAGTATGTTTGAGTGCTAATTGTGTACCAGTCATTTGTTGAGACTTTATATGTAGGAACAGTAAACTCTATGCTGTCTCTACTCTCACAGAGCTGACATTCTGGTGGCATTGGCGGGGAGGGACAGGAAGTAATGACATATAGAACCAAATAAACCTATAGTGGCAATAAGAGCTATGGTGAAGCATGACACTGGATAATAGAATAGAGGCTGATGGTGGGGGGGGGGGTCTGACTAGGGAAGATATTTCTGATAAAGGAACATTTGAGCAGGGGCCTGGGATTAGGTGAGGGAGAAAGACATATGATCTTCTAGGGGAAGAGCATTACGCAAAGGGAATAGCCAGCCAAAGGCATACTGGAGGCACAGTGAGGAAGCCAAGGACTTTGGGGTTTACTCTAAATTGGATGTGAAGCCAGCAGGATTTTGGGCAGATGAGGGACATGATAAAATGTAACTTTTAGAATGCTCTTCTGGGAGCCCCTTTGGGAAATGGTAGTAAACTCTGAGTCTGAAAAGAACAATCATGAGGAAGGTTAGCATTCAGAAAATAAAGCATATTCTCATAATGGAAACTCCTGTTTTTTTGTTGAATAGTAGTGTTTCGTTTCAAAACACAAACAGTGAAGTGCTACTATTTCTTATTTTTAAAAATATATTTTTTTTAACATTTTATTTATTTTTGAGACAGGGAGAGACAGAGCATGAACAGGAGAGGGTCAGAGAGAGGGAGACACAGAATCGGGAACAGGCTCCAGGCTCTGAGCGGTCAGCACAGAGCCCGACGCGGGGCTCGAACTCACGGACTGCGAGATCATGACCTGAGCCGAAGTCGGCCGCTTAACCGACTGAGCCACCCAGGTGCCCCGAAGTGCTACTATTTCTATCTAGAGCTGCACCTTCTAGCTTTTCCCTTATTCTTTCTTTTGCCTTCCCTTCTCTGTTCTCATTCCTTTGCGTGGAAAGAAAGAACAACAATTTGAGAAGGGGGTTATTCTCCTTGAGTAGGAAGTAGGTAGAATCTAGAACAGTCTTACCTCTGATCAATTTATAGATGACCATCCTCATACTCAGTGCTAGTATTTGCTGAAGACTTAGTATGTGCTGCCAAGCATATTGCTAAGTGCACAGCAGGCAATACATTGATTCCTTAAAGCAAAACCACTCTATTTGACCATTGAAGAGGTTGAGTAATTTTCTCAACGTCATATACTAAGGAATTTCTGAAGGCAGGACTCCAGTCCATTTGATTCAAAGTTTGTATTCTCTACAGATACACAATATTGCTTTCTAGTCACTCACTCACTAACGCAGTTATTAAATGGGAAATTATTAACTGTACCCAGTATTGTGTTAGGGTAGGATGTGGCATGGATGTATAATTGTATAAATCAAATCTAATGTAAATGGTTTTCAAAATGTCGAGCTTAATCTTATGTCCACCAGAAATTTGAACTAGGAAATGAAGACTTTACTTACAGTGGTAAATTGTGCCCCTTTTTATAATCATTTGAGAGTTGGAATGCAATTTAAAAAGAGGGTCTGTCCTCCCAAAATATCTTAGGTCCCATTTTTCTCTGAATGGAGACAGCTCTACATTCAATTATTTTATGCTAAGCACCTGTGTTTTACTTACTGTCAGAATATGTTTATGAATGACCTTCCCATTGCTTTAATCAAAGGGACTAGTTTTTAGAAGGAATAAGAAAGATTTCAATGGTTAAAGCCAGCAAACAGCTCTACATTGTTAATGTTGGAGAGGTAAGTCTCCTATTTTCAGTCAAAACTGAAAGATTGGTAGGTTCTGCTGGATGAAACCATAAGACTAATTTTCTTAGTGATGAGTGTATGTATGATGTATACTTCTGGGATCTCCTTGCAATTTATCTTTTTTTGTTATTTTTTTTAATCATTTCATTAGCACTGGGAGGCATTTGATCATTTTTTTTTCCCCATGAAAGAGGAGAAAAGGAGCCTGAGAGAGTTCACTGAATCACCTAAGATCCTGCAGTTATTTGACTAGAACCTGACTGTACTAGCCAGGGTTCTCCAGAGAAACACGAAGCAGTATGTGTATATGCTAGAATTGATTGGAATTAACTCATGAGATTATAGGGGCTTCTGAGTCCCGAGATAGGTATCCAGTGAACTGGATCTGAACTGGAGGTCCAGAAGAGCCAGCCATGCTCCATTCTGAACGCTCGCAGGCTAGAAATCCCAGATGAACCAATATGTCAGCTGAGTCTAAAGGCAGGAGTGAAATGATATCTTAGCTAAAGTAGTCAGGCAGGAGAAGTTCCCCCTTCCTCATGGAGGGGCTAGCTTTCTTTTATTTGGGCCTTCCTCTGACTAGATGAGGCCCACGAGTGGAATATTCTGCATTGCGCAGTCTATCAATTTCAGTGTTGCTCTCAGTCAGGAACAACCTCACAGACACACCCAGAATAATGTTTGCCCAAATGTCTGGGTGCCCCGTGGCCCACTCAAGTTGACATATAAAGTTGGCCATCACATTGAGTTTCTAGCTGTGTCTTGTACCATACATTTATATTTGACTGTGCTTCCCCCTTTTTTTCTTTCAATTTTTATTTTGAGAGAGAGAAAGAGAAAGTGAGAGTATGTACATGTGTGAGAGCAGGGTAGGGGCAGAGAGAGAGGGAGAGAGAATCCCAAGCCAAGCAGGCTCCATGCCATCAGCACAGAGCCTGACTTGGGGCTCCAACCCATAAACTGCGAGATCATGACTTGAACCGAAATCAGGAAGTGGATGCTTAACTGACTGAGCCACCCAGGCGCCCCTGACTGTGCTTCCTTTTAATGTTCACACACACTCTCTTTCTCACACACACAATATGCAGTATCATAGTAGCAGCAAACCAGAAACAAATGTACGAGAGAAGAAATTTTTTTCTGGAAGAATATTCTTCTAAATGAGAAAGGAGCTTGCTAGTAGGGCTGAACCTAAGCATAAGACTTTATCAAGATTATTTGTCAAAGGGTAACATTCATCTGAATTCATCTGATCTCACATAAGTTACACACACAGGCATATTAAAAAATTGGAAATGAAAACCACGACAGAGATTGCTTGTACATTTTAATGTGTGCCGAACGTGAATCAATACCTTTGTGAGTTCCTGATTCATTGCATACCACGAAGTGACCCAGGAGCCTTTCAGCACTCCCAGTGCCATCCAGCTTGCTTGCCTTGGCCTGGCTGAGAAAACCGCAGCTCACTGCCTTGCTCAGTGCACTCAGCAAGAAGACGGCGAGAGCACACACTCCAGGCAGCACTGACTCCATTTGGAAAGCCTCGGGATAACGAAGGGGTAATGTGTCTTGACTTCCGACACTGTTAAATACTCTGCTACTACTTTTCCTTCCATTTCTCACCTTCCTGAAGTAGGGGTGAAGTGAGGGGGAAAAGGAAAGTTTGGCAGAAACTCCACTTTGGAGAAAGAAAATCTTATTTGAACAAAGGTCCTACATTGAGAAGCCCCCATTGCTTTGAAAACCGGTTAACTCTTGATTAACTTGCCCTCAAAAACTTGCAAATGTTGGGTTGGAGGAGGGACTAGGGGAAACTGAAATGAAATAAACATCAGTACACACATAGGAAGGGGGAAGCAGCAAAGAGTCCAGTCCTCATGACTGGGAGTAGTGTTTCTGAACAGCTCCTTATAATAGCATACTGAGCCTGAGTCCAGTGAGGCATCTCTGCTGTTCTCTACTGAGGTTCGTTCAGTCCTAAAATGCTTTGGGTTTGCACTAGACTTGGGAAGCCTTTATCTTCTCTTGTTCTCCTCCTGATTAAGAACATGGGGACACAGAGATACTTGAAGCCTAGTTGAAAATAGAAGTCTTGATTTCTGGTTGTAAGAAGAGACTTTGTTTGTTTGTTTTAAAGAAGAATACCTTGATTTGACTGTAAGGAGGGGAAATTACATTAGAGAATGGGAGGTAACTCTGAACTGGACTCCTGTTTGGAAATTGGGTCTCTTCACAGATAACTGCCTGGGGCTGAGAGCGTGCCTTTCCTAATAATATGCTGATAAGTACCAGCTGAAGTGAATTGAATCTTTATTGGCCCAGTGAGACTGGGAAACCTATTACAAAACGAGCTGAATAGTTTTGGGGATCTTTCCAGGCAGCAGAAAAATCCCAAGAGCCATGAGTACCCAACCTGTAATAAATACATTGTTCTGTCCAATTGCAAAGCCTTCTCTTCTAATACTATTCCCTACATAGATTTTTCTTACTAGGAAATTCATTATATGGCACAAGATTTACTTATAAGACATTGCCACAAAAACTTTGCCCATAGGAAGAGTCTCTTATCCTCTTCCTTTTGGGGAAACTGAGGATTTTTTAAGTACTGGGATGATACTTTTCTATAAAGGTCAAACTGTGAGTTCTTCTGGATCCCCTGAAGGAACAGTAGTTTACCAGAATAAACTTGTATAAGTGTGTGTGCATGTGTGTGTTACATAGGAAAATCTACTTGGGATTAAAGTTACTAAGAAAGCAAACAGAAGCAGTTCTAGTTAGGGTTTGCAGGAGAAGAGAAGAACCAACTTTTGTAGTTTGAGTTATTTAAAAAGAAGTCAATTCAGAAAACCATCTGTACAAACTTACTTGAGCAATGAGAAGGCAGACAGGCAGCAAGCACATGGTGTGTGTGTGGTGGGGTTACTTTTATTCTCCATTCCTGGGAGGAAGGCTGGGGCACTGACAGTACTCTGTATACATGTCTGTTGGGTGTGTTGAGAAAAACAAGACTTCAGCCACATTGAAAAAGAAAACCCCAGTGCATTTTTCCAAGACCTGGTATTCTCAGTTTTAGAATACCTGGGACTAGAGTAAAGCTGTGTGTCTTCCCTGGTTTTTAGCCCCTGATACATCTGTGATTCATTCCTTTAATGCAAAGTGGGGGTCTAGATGGCACATCTTTTTATTGTTTATTGCTGGTGTATTGGTCTCTAACCCTGCCAGCAATATTATTTTAAATTTGTGCTTGGTCTCCTTCCAATGGAGTTAGTTGCTTCTTCTAAATGGCATCATAATGATGATGATGGTGGTAATACCATCATAAACAACAGTAACATCTGCCATTTGATTTTTAAAATCATTTATTTATTTTGAGAGAGAAAGCGCGAATGCATGAGCTGGGGAGGGACAGAGAGAGGGGGACAGTGAATCCCAAGCAGGTTCACGCTGTCAGCGCCGAGCCCAATGTGGGGCTCGATCTCACAAACCGTGAGAGCACGATCTGAATTGCAATCAAGTGTTGATGCTTAACTGATTGAGCCACCAGGCACCTTTGCCATTTATTGAGCATTAATTAGGTGCTAGGCGTAGCATGAGGGAATTTAGAAAATGCTAGCCAGTAACTCAGGCTCTGTCTTTAGACTGTTGGATTCACACCCTCACTCCACAGTTTACTACTTATGGACCCATGGGCACTTTAGCTAGACCTTAGTGTCTTTGTCTGTAAAACGGGTTTTCCAGTGTTAATGAGGATGGAATGAACTGATGCAGGGAAACAGCTTTACACTGTGCCTTGTACATGGTGAGCACTGTATACATGTTAGCTATTATTACTGTTTTTCATTGTTTTTAGTGTTTTATTTAACCCTCATGTCAACACTGAAGAACAGGTATCATTATGTCAGTTTTATAAATTATGAAGCAGAGACCTAGAGATACTGAGAATTTATCCATGTTTATGCATCTTGTGAATAATGGAATTGTAATTTAAATTTGGATCCATTACTTTTTGCCACTAGGCTAGACTACCCTATAGCCTGTTCTCCTGTGATCTGACTTTAGAAGGCAGCACACATCTCTTGGAAAATCAGCACTATGGCAAGAAGAATGTTACTTAATTACTCATATTAATTAGTTACTAAAAACCCAAGTGCTTTTCACAGATTGTTTATAATTATTTCACAAAAGTTCTATGAAGTTGATATTGTTATCTCATTTGGGACTACGTGAAGAAATAAAACTCTGAATATTATGAAATACTCTATAAATTGTTGGTTCCTTGAGAATGCTCCTGCCTCAGGGTCTTTGCACTTACTTCCTGCCTAGAATGTTTTCTGTCCAGATACATGGCTCATGCCCTCAACTCCTTAAAATTAATGAAGTCTTGACTGTCCTATTTAAATTATGAGCACCATCCCTATCCTTGAAAGTTCCTAAGCCCCTTAGGTGATTTACTGTATTTTTTATACCACTTATTCCCAAATGACATTCTGTATAATGTAGTTATTTGTGCATGGATGGCCTGTCTCTCCCCACTAGAAAGTTAGCTCCACAAATAAGAACTTTTGTCTCTTTTGTTTACTGCTGTAATCACATTTCACAGCAGAGAGCCAGGTGAATAGAAGGCATATGAAATCTATTTAATTAATGAATAAATGTGCGTTGCCTCACATTTTATAGTAGCTGTATATTCTAAGACCCGAGTTTTCTACCTGCTATGCCAGCAGTTTTCAATCATATGACCTTTGGGATTTTAAATTATTTGCTATTGGAGTCTTCATGCAGTCTACTTTGTAATCATCCGCACAGTGAATTTTTTTCCTCACAAAAGGGTGTCATTGGGGGGAAGGGGGACGCACATGATAAGGAAAGTGACATTTGAAGCAGACCATTAAATATCTGTAATCCACACAAATCTGTGTGCCTCCTGTTCTGTTTCCACACAGTGCCCCATTCAAATAAACACCAGTCCAAAACTGACGTTCATTGGAAAGACATTTTTGACTTTACTGATATCTATAAAAAATAGGTATATTTTTATTCCACTTACTGCACACACCAGGATTTTCTAAAATGTTCCATTCTTACCTCACAGATACTCTCTGCCCACCAATTCCTTCTCACATTTCCAAAAAAAAAAAAAATCTCCCTAAAGCTCTTTTTCCCTTCTGCCTTCCTGTGACCTTCCAGATGGAGTCTGTTCTTTTTGAGTAGTGATTCTTTTCTCTTCCCACTGTGAATTAAGTGGCAGGTCTGGGCTCCTCTAAATGATCTCCTTATCCATTACCCTGATTCTCTACAACAAAGGGTTAAGACATCTGGGAGACCCAGAATTTATAAGAGTGTTCAAAGGAGTAACAGTGATAGTTATTTGAATTCACTTATTTTTTCTTCCTGTACATGGAAGCCAATTAGGTTTTCCCGAGCATGTCCTCTCCCTTTATTTAAGAGAATGCAATAATTTGTTAGCTCTCACCCTGCCTTGTGCCCATCAGCTTGGTGATAACCCTTGTAATGACTGAAGTGTGCTGTGGACATACGCTCCCAACAGACAGGAGGGCAGGTGGGAAGAAGATTTGAAAGTAGGAAGATGGAGGAAGATTATGTATTTGTTTTCTAACATTCTCCCATCCTAGAAAGTTTATATGAGCTCAGACTAACCCAAACATTTTAACCTGTCAGTCATACCGTGTTTATTGACCTAAGATGGACAGATAGCAAGATAATTATTATAGGGGAAAGTTCTGCTCCCATCTCTGTTATCTTGGCATTAATTTCAGAGTTTTGTTTTCCAACGTGGCTGAATAACACTGAAAAAAGTGCATGTACTCTTCTCATTGTAGCTGTTTAAAAGGAATGTATGTGTTTAATGTTCTTTAATTTATTTATGGCAGGGCATCATGAGTCCTTCTGTTTATCTCCTTAAACAGCCTCTTTCCCTGTCCCCTCTCACTGTTTGGCTTTTATGTCTATGTTTTCTACTTAGCAGTTCCTGTCTCTGAACTTGTCTTTGTGTGGCTATTACTTTTTTGAATAAAAGGAGGGGACAGCAGTTAGTGGAGAAAGTCAAAGGCACAACCTCCGAATATGTCTTGATTCCTGGGCTCTGCGATGGCCCAAAGTCCCCGTCTTGTGAAGTTCCCTGATTATAGCTGTCAGGCCACGGACACCATGTTGATGTTCCTGAGGAGGATTCCAGAAGCTGCTCTTCTGGTTTACCCAAAGGAGGAGTATGGCCGCCCATTTCTCTCTTTACAGGCAGAGGTGTGGGGGCCTCCTGCATCCTATTCCTGGAAATGTCCTCTCTGTATCAGTCTTGTTCAGTCTAATGGTTGGGGCACTTGTGTCCTTATCCTCCGAGACTGTGGGTTTCAAACTAGAAAGCCAAAAGAGAGTTACTTCAGGGAAGAAGGGAAAGGCATCTTGAGGGAGGATGCTCTTTTTGAGGTGGTGTGGTGCTCTGCCTTGTCTGTTCTTAAGCTGAACTGTGACCGAGGCATCATACGTGGAGGGGTTGCCAATCCTCAGTGAAGGATGTGAGTGAAGGGTTACAAGCAGTCGGCTTGCAAATTAGAACTGATGGGTCCTAATTCCAGATCTGCTTCCCTGTGACCATGTGATCTCTAATGAATCATGTTTCTGCACATCGATGCATTTGGATACAAGAGCCAATTATGTGATTTATGCCTCACTCTACGAGATGTGAATTTTAGACCTTTTTCCTTATTCCACTACAGAGGGGATCCTTTGCTGGGGCAATAGTGTGTATTCGTGGGCAGAAAGTTGAAATGTAATAATGGTTTTGGGTTTAATCTAACAGATTTTCTCTTAATGAAGTCTTAAGAATGTGACCTAATGCAGTACTGTCCTGTATGGGGCTCTCCAGGGAACCACTTCAGCCTGGAAGTTCAGAGAAGGCATCTGAATCTTTCACTATCAACCATGTGATGAAGAGTCAGCACTGTAGTCTTTGTATCTATTTTCTCAGCCACGTATCTCATATAAACGTTTTGGAGATTCAGTTAGTAATACAAAGAATTTACAACAGAGCCAGGTTTATAATGAGCACTCAATATTGTTTTCTGATTTCTGAATAAAGACTAACAGAAGGCCAAAATAAGGAGCAAGGGAGGAATGGGCATACATTTTTGATTCATCTGATATATAATGAGTACTTTTGGTGTATCACATGACTTCTGTGTACTGTCAGAGATGCAGAAAAGAGTCCGGCATGGCTTCCAGCTTTAAGGAGCCATGAAGGAAGAGAGAGAAACAGGTCAAGAGCTATAGTAACAAACTGATAAAGGTGATGGCAGAGATATGCCTATTGTGCCAGAGTGTAAGCGGTATATGATTAGACACATCACCCACTAAACCCAAACTCAACACCAACCAGAGGCACAGTGCACAGGTAGGATATTTTACTTTTTTATTTTTTTTAAAGAACCGTTAAAAAAAAAATGTTTATAGAGAGGGAGAGAGAGAATCCCAAGCAGGCTCTGTGCTGTCAGCAGAGTGCCTGACGTGAGGCTCAATCCCATGAACTGTGAGATCATGACCTGAGCTGAAATCAAGAATTGGATGCTTAACTGACTGAGCCACCCAGGTGTCCCAGATAGGACATTTTAAATGTCTGATCAGTTATATGTAATGTTGGTATTATCAGGAATTTTCTGTGGGGCTTGGGGAAAACATGTAATGTAGCAACCTCATATGAACTATTAAGATCACAACATGTATTCACTTTTAGTTATTCCTCTAAGGCCGGGGTTCTTAATAAAGAGTGCACACTGAGACAACCTATTGTAGTCTTCAAAAAATAACAACAGTAACAACACAGGCTTTATTGTCATCCCTGTTGATTCTCATTGATTAGGTCTTGGGGGGTCAGGCCCAGACATCTATACTTTTGAAAAAGCTCTGCTGGTAATTGTGTATTCCCTGGGTGAGGATCAGTCTTTTAAGGGGAAAGCTTTCAGAAATATGGGAACTTTTGCTGGACATGTGACTTTTGTTTACTGTGACTGGTATCTATATCTGCTTTGAAAAGAGACCTAGACAGACCATGTTTTATTGTACTCTACCTTGTATTCTTGGCAGAGCTAAATGATCCAGAGTTGAGAGCACCTGTGGCCAATATAATCTCAGTTTATAAATTTCCTAATTCATGATGTAATGGGTTTGTAATGTGTCAGCTTGGCTAGGTTGAACTACACTTCCCAGAATTCCCTTTCTTTTAGGGTAGCCAGGTTAAGCAAATAAGAATACAAGGCACTCACTTATATTTGAGTTTTATATAAACAACGAATATATATATATATATATATGTATATATTTAATATATATATGTATATATTTAATATGTACATATACACATATATATGTTCAATATGAACATGTCACACACATGCAATATTTGAGATATTCTTCTACCAGAAGAGTCTGTTGTTTATCTGAGGTTTGAATTTAACTGTGTATCTATTTTTACCTGGCAACCCTGCTTTCTTGTATGTCTCCAGTTGGGGTGGACCACAAGGGAGATTCTTAGAACATTTGGAGGGTGGAAAGGAAGCAGCAGCATTTTGTAGTTCACATATGTTGTTGCTGACTTGCTGACTTACTGGTGTGAAGCAACAGAGAGACCTGAAACTACTGGACCTTCTCCTGGACCCTCCTTCAGCTTCTCCAACTCCTAGACCAGGATTATGTGTTTAGCTCTGTAACGAATGGCTCTGTAATGAATGAGGGACAACCTCAGCACCGAGGTCAGATGCAGTAAGAACTGACCTGGGTTGCAGTCTGCCCCCATGAGGTCCCAGTTCCTGCTTATGGTTTCTTATCTGACCTTGATCTTCACTGATTTACACCCATTGTCCTGTCCCAATTGCCCATGCAATTTCAAGCTCACACCAGACTGAAAGGCAGCAATCGTACAGAAACTGCTTAACCAGCTCTGACAGTTGGGTGAAGGAGATCAACAATGCCTATCTGGATTTCAGAAACAAGTCCAGGTCAAGGGTTTTGCTAAGTTTCCTTGGCCATTGCCTGCTTCTATTCCACATAACCAGCCTCAGTGTCCGTGAATGATTATTTTCAATTAGCAACTACACTAAAATGCAAGATGAGGACTGTTATCCTGAGGTATCATGTATTTCTGGTGGTGTGGAAATTTCCATTAGGGAAAAGGGAACAACAGCATACTGAGCACATCAGACCTCTGCCTTCTATCGTGGACTCATGTGCATTTGCAAGTCAACGCTCTCAAGTCTGTCTTTCCTTGTAACTTTCTTCAGATAAATGAGTAGGTCATTTTCTTATTTACCATGTTTATTATAAAGGAACCACAAAGATAGAAAATAAGACACTGGGGGACAAAAACACAGGCTTCCATTTACTTTGGTCACTCACAGAGCTTGATAGTTAGTTCTCAAGATGATTTCTTTATTTAACACAGCAACACATGGGCCCTGTATCATATCAGACCATCTCATCCATGTGGGGAATCCTGGGTGTTTTGTATATGTTTTATGACATATGTTCAGGCACAAAGTATGCACATAGTGTTGGGAGAAATGGGTATTTTAACACTGGAAGCATCCAACATATTAAAAGGAGACTCAGCTTTTAAACGTGTATTCTGGCCATTTAGCTCTCTACAGGATAGCCACTGAGATGCTGCTGTTGATGCACTGATCTCCAATCCTTTCCTTCCCCTTAAAAATTAGTGGTTTGCATTAACCATCAACCCTCCATTCTTCTCCAGTTGAGGAGTTGTATTTGCAATAGTCCTGTCACATCAGATGTTAACTGTCTCCTAACGTCTGGGCCAAGGGCACACAGTAACTTCAGAAAAAAGAGAAGATATTCAAAGGGAGGAAAATGAAACCCATAAAGCTACCTTAAATTCCAGAGGAATCAGAAACGACTCCTTTTCTGTTTGAAAAACTGCAAACCTCAGGAGCTTCAGTTACCCTGCAGATCTGTATGTCATCTGTTGGACCACAGTATTTGTCTTTTCTACTGAGCCTTCTTCCTTAAAGGCAGAGTTTTCTGTTGATGAGGACATGAGGTATTCATTCAAAATTTTTTCTGAAAAATGCTTTCTTTTCAGGAATTAGGGAAAATCCTAGGTGATTTCACCATAATATACTACATTTTCTTTTCTTCTCTTCTCTTTTCTTTTCTGTATGTGTGTATGTCTTTCTCCCTCATGTAATCAAGACAGTGTCAACTTACATTTAACTTGACTGAAATTGGGAAATCATGCAAGCCTTAATAGGGGCAGATGATGGAAAGAAAGACAACCCAAGAAGTGACTCTGCAAGTTTTCAGCTTTCCTTGTTCAGATATGTAATTGCTAGTTTGGCCTCACTTTTAGCGTTCTTTTTATTTCTGTTCCTATAACCTCAGTCATGGGTTTGGAGAGAATCTTTAGTTTAAATTCCCAGAGTCAAATGGCACAGATACATCTTCTTGGCAAGATCAGGTCTCTCAGCCTTGATTGTATACAATTTACATGCTTTAATTAATAAAAGGCTTAAATCCAGTGTGGGCAGTTAAAAGCATCATACTCCCTTTAATTTATTTATGCAAGGAGGAGATGTGTGAACCCTATTGTTTTAATTAGACAGAACATTGTACAGTATTAAGTTGCATTTCCATCTGATTGGCAGTCAGCAGAACAAAAAGAAGCAAAAAAAATCACATCCTGAAACTGATAGCAATAAATTTTGAATAAAGAAAATGTAATAAACTAGAAACAATTTTTGAGGAGTGACAAAGAGATAATTACAAGTTTCAGCCGAATTGGTTTGCCAGGGGTTAACATTCCTACATATTTGTAGTTTCCTTTGACATTTGGCAGTGTCCGTGGTCATAGCCTTCATGCAATAAGGAATGGAGAGAATAAAGGTGAGAAGAGGTCCTGATAAGCCAGAAGTTGGTGTTAGCCTTTGTGGAAAAGAAGCAAAAGAAAGCAAAGAGTGGGAGTAAAGGTTGAGAGGGAACTGGGAGAAAGATCAGACTCCCTGTCAGCCCTCCACTTCGTGTCTGTTCGCCACCAGTTGGAGGACATCCTTCACTACCCACAGGCATGCTTACCCCTTTCTCTTCTCACCGGTGTGGGTAATGCTGACTGCCTGTGTGGAAGTGCCTGGTCCCCATCATCGCCCAAATTACTGTTGACAAAGACTGTGAGCAAGTTTAGTCTTGAATCTGGCTTGCTTTGTCTACCAAAGTCAAGCTGCATGAACTCTGACTCCAGGGGGAGCTCTTTGGCCCAAGAACTGATCCCACAAAGAGGGATGTGTGACAGTATGCCAAATGGAGCTTCTTGGCCTCCTTTCTGTGAAAATGATGTGATTTCTTATAAAAAGAATCTAATGTATTCGAAGTTTGCATTCATGGTACCACACTCACCATGACATAATTGTGTTGTGTTGTATTTTGTCTTGTTTGTTTTAGTAAATATGCCAATATAGTCTTAACCTAGTGTTTAAAAAATGGTTACTCACCCTTGCCATGTGTTAGGGGTTAAACAGAAACTCTGGGGTTCTTAACGATGGTATTAGCGTGGCATTTTGGTAAGGGTCTTAGGTATACCAGAATTCCATCCTAAACCACAGCCACAAGTTTTCTAATATATGGGTGTACGTGAAGGACACCAGCGACTGGAAAAACACTACTTCACCTGTGGCTCGGCTCATGTCTGAATTCTGGCTCATGATACTCTACTGAACTGGATTGTGGAATGTGATTTAAGGGATATCTTTGATCTTGCTAAGCTCAGACTCGAATCCCTTCACCGCAGAAAGCATGGGGGGACAGAAATAGAACGTAGGCTGGATGGGCCAGTCTCGAGTGAGCAGTAAGGAGGTTCCGGCAGCTCTTTTACATCATTTGTGCAAGAAGAAGAGGGGAGCCCTCAGAGAGAGAATTACAACAGTGACTAGAGAGCTAGAAGTCCAGGCCCAATTAATCCTTCAGAATCTAAGTTGTAGCAAATTCTCTTCCCTGAGAGGAAATAGAGAGTAAAATCTCAAGAGTTTCCTCTCCTGGATGTCTACACAACATGGTTTCTCAGAGAATTTGCTGGGTAGAACCTTTGACCGTTTTTTGGTCTAAATATTTAGTCAGTATACACTTATTCATCATATACCACATGACTGGCCCTGTGGAAAATATTTAAAAATGTAAACAATGATACCTACACATAGGGTGCTGGTAGCTTTATCCAAGAGACAAAACATGAAAGGTGAGAAAAAGTTAAATAAAATTTCTTCAATTTCTCACAAGCTGTACTTTGTGTTTTCTTTTTTTTTTTTAATTAAAAAAGAATTTAATCTCTACCCCCAATGTGGGGCTCGAACTCACAGCCCCAAGATCAAGAGTTGCATGCTTCACCCACTGAGCCAGCCAGGTACCCCATCACAAGCTGTACTTTGATTCTGGAAAGTCTGTCTTAAGTTTTTCCTTTCTTTCCAACTCCCTAGTAACCATCCTGTATCTTTTAAGAGTTTTCATATTAGAATTTAGCCAAAAAGTTCTCAATAGAGAGCAGTTTTGCTCCCCAAGGACATCTGAAGATATCTGTGACATTTTTTTGGTTGTCACAACTGTATGCTTGGGGGTGGGGGTGGTTACTGCTGGCATTTAGTGGGTTAAAGCCTGGAATGCTGCTTAATATCCTACAATACACAGGACAGTCTCTACAGCAAAAAATTATTTGGCTCAAAATGTCAATAGAACTGAAGTTAAAACTCCTGAATTTTAGCCTGTTAAATAATTTCTCCACTGTATGCCGTCTTTGAACCAGTATCCCTCATATATCTCTGGATATTCTCTTTATTCGCAATTCCATATATTTGCTTGGGCATAATGTAAATAAATATATATGGATATGTAAATATACATGGATATGTAAATATGTGTGGGTATATGTATGTATGTATATTTGACTTTGATTTATATAGGTCAGTGCCGGGAGATGGATTTATTTTTCTTTCCAGAAGAGTACAACAAATTTAAACTTGGGGAAAGGGGAGTGGAGACAAATCCGTTATTTCAAGAACAAACTTGAACATTAACTAGACAGTGACAGCCTTCTTTCTCTAGTCAGATGACACATCTTCTCCAGATCATCTTGTAGCGATTATGAAACCCTATTTTTGTTATTGTTTTAATTAGTACTCCGAGATATTCTGTCCGTATACGTGAAAGTTAACATTATTCATTCTCTGGCAGATTAAACTTAATGTTTGTCCTCTCACCCTCACCCTCCAGTGGAAGGTTAACAGAGACAGACATGCCCATAGCCATAAAATAAGTCCTGACAGGCCCGGATTTCCATTTCCACTTTTAAGAATTAAATCAGCTGTCCTGTGAACTAGAAATAGGTATGGAATCTCCAGTTTTAATGTGACATTTTTATTTGCCTGACTGCTTTTAATTTTATTAAGCTTTATTTAAACAATTTATTCCTATGAGTAATTAGTTCATTATTTTCAAAATTGTGAGTCATGTTTATGACACAATTCCAAACAAAAAGAGGAGTCAAAACAGACAAAAATCGATTTTCCCAAATCCAGTATTAACTGTTTCACGTATGCTCTTGACGACACTCTCTACTTACACGCAGATGGTTGGACGGATAATATATAGATACAAAGAAAGCAGTAATTTTACTATGTAGGAGGCATCCATGAGTTACCTTTAATTTTCCTGGAATTTAATCGTAGAGACACTGAAGTAAAACTAAATGAATTTCCAGGCTACAGATAAATGTTTCATAAACACCAGTGAGATGAGTTCTCAGAGCACTCCTCTAAGGCAGAAGTTTTAAACCTTGACTACCTACTGGGATCAGCTGAAAAGGCTTTCAAACTCTATATCTAAGAGCAATTATATCAATCTCAAGGGATGGGACTCAAGCATTAGTGTTTCTTAAAGCTCTCAGGTGATGCTAATAGGCAGCCAAAATTGTGAACCACTGCTATAAGAAAAAAATGATCATAAAAACATTCCAGAGTTAAAATCTGTACATCTTTAAATTTTTTTTGAACTTAATCAATCCATGTAGTGCTGTGTAATATGAGATTAACGTCCTTACACTTTCTCCCACTGTTTTGCTGCCTCCCTGTTTTTGTGGTCTGTGGTATCTTTATTTTGTCAGGGTTTATAAGATTTATCCTTAATGCTACCAAATTCCCTCAGTTAGGGGGATAACCAGAGAGATGACTAGAATGGAGAAAGATATTCCAGAACAAGAAAACAGGTACCTAGGCATCAAAGAATATATGTGGGGAGACTCAAGTATGGCAGTGGGCTGGCTATGTCCTCAAGGAAAAATATCAACCCAACTCCGTATGCCTTCTTACTTTATTATTAATGAATTAATTATGTTTACTTTGGGAAATTGGAAAATTGATCATCAACTACATCTTAGGTATCTTTATTCAACAATTTTTTTTTTTTTTTTTTTTTTTTTTAGTGATTGTCACCTATGCTCCAAAAAGGGACAGGTTATTTTTAACTCTTTTTAGACCGGTGGGCCCCTTTAACTTTCAGATGAGGGCTATAGGAGTTCTAACTGAGAGGCGGAGTGGGGGAGTACCAATTCACAGAGCCCTGAGCCAATTTTAAATGGTTTACAGACCTCAGGGTAAGAATCTTTGTTTTAAACATTTAGTCTTGCCTGTTCTCTTCTTTGTTTATTCACTGAGTAAATTGCATTAGGGTGGATGGGACCTTCCCAATGTAGGAATAGGTTTCTGACTGAGGAGAAAAATGTAGGAATATGTTACTATGTATGCTATTTGAGAGTGTTTTCTTTCTTTCTTTTTCTTTCTTTCTTTCTTTCTTTCTTTCTTTCTTTCTTTCTTTCTTTCTTTTGTTTTGTTTTTTGCTGCTAACTTGTTAAAAAAAATTAAAACATTCACAAAACATGGCCAGGTAGTTCAGGCAATTAGGGCTGCAACAAGATGGGTAAAAAGGCCTTCTCTAGAAATAGACATGAGAATACGGTTTAGTATCCTAAGTAGTTTTGTCTAGAAAAGCAAAGATGAGTCCCTGGAGGGGAGCCAGTTAGTGTAGTGAATTTTCAAAGCAGTGCAGGCCTTTCCTGGGCATGGAGATTAACTCACTGCTCTTGCTGAGTCGCCCATGACCCATCTAGGTCATGGTCTGTATAGAGTAGGGACATAGATCTTTGGTATACACCAGAATGCTGAAAAGCTTCCAAGACTACTCATGCTTCTATCTCTTCCTTAACTGTCCCATCCCATCCTCTTACACCTTGAATTCCCTG
This sequence comes from Panthera tigris, assembly GCF_018350195.1. Classification (NCBI taxonomy): domain Eukaryota; kingdom Metazoa; phylum Chordata; class Mammalia; order Carnivora; family Felidae; genus Panthera; species Panthera tigris. The sequence continues at coordinate 52,297,236 of NC_056673.1, read as the reverse complement.
GGCAGGAGTAGGGATTTGTGGATGTAGGCTCCAAGGCAACTTCCAGACAATTGTCCCCTCTCTCTCTCTCTCTCTTTTTTTTTGAGGATTCCGCCACTGTTAATACTGCATCCTTCCGACCTTGAAGACTGTATCTTTCTTACCTTCCTTTGTAACTTCAGGCCCGTCTTCCTCTTATTCATAATCATTAAAATCATCCTTGTTGCCTTAATACCATTCTGAGCTAACTGTTCTTTTATGTCTACAGGTCCAGTGATCTCTGTTTTTTCACTCCATGAACTATCCCCAAGTGTGGCCACATCTTAGATCTCATCATGATCAGAACTGTCCCATTTAAAAGGTCTCAGAATGTGTAAATCCCCTCTTTGAGCATGACCCCCTTTCCATTCATATTTTCTATCCCGTCACTCATGCTGGGAATTCTATTTATCCTCAGAGTAATTAAATCTCAATGGCATAACACAACAGAAGCTCATTTCTCATTCACACAAATCCAGTATGGGTCATCAGGGCCTCCATCTGGGGTCTAGGCTCCTTCTACCTTGTGCCATTGTCATCTTGCTCAATACATGGCTTTCAAGGTCTAATACTGGTAGAATAGGGTGGAGGAGACACTTTGATTTTTTTCCACTGACTTGTCCTGTACGAGATGCACTTCATTTCTGCTTAAAGTCCATTGAATTGAGCTTGTCACCTGGTCCCAGATAGGCCGCGGTGGAGGCTGAGAGATGCACAGAGCCCCGGGGTATTTGGTGGCTACTGACTGTCTCTGCTGCTTCCAGTACACTTTCCAGTCTCTTGAGGTCTTCATGAATGTCTCCTTCCTTCTAGTTCTATGGACCTCCTTTATAAGTTGGAATCATGAGGCCTATCATGTCATAAAAGTACTCCTTTTAGTGACCATTAGATCTTTCTTCACATATTCCCCTGCTATTGCCTTATTGATCCCATAACCCATATCTACAGGCAGCCTCTACAGTGTACCCTCTCCTCCTCCTCCTCTTGTGGTTTGCCAGGGATAATGTAATGAAATCACATTAATTTGATACAAGGAAGATAAATCCTATGGAGTTTCAGGTAGGTCATAAATTGCTCAGTTTTCATCCCTAGTTGACAACTTATTCTGTGATGATTTAAAACCTTTTTCATATCTTTAAGTTGCTATCTAATCCATATCTCTTCAATTTCAGCGTATGGATTAATATTCAATGTTAACAAAAGGCAAGAGGTTTGTGGCCAGTTTGACGGAATATTCTTCAGCTCTTCTATTCTCAACATTTTCTGTATCTTTTTTCATCTTCTCTTCCTTTGTGTCTACCTTAAAATAAATATTCTTCTTTCTTTTGTTCTTTCGATCAAGTTCTATGCTTTTACTAATTGTATGGTGCCTTGTTCCATTACATTCAAACTCTTTTCACTATTTAAACCTTTTCTTTCCTAAGAATTCTCTAGCTGTACATCTGCTAAACGTTTGTTTAGTCCTGATTTTTTTCTAAAATTTTTACTCCAGTATTCACTTAAGCTACTGCACTGTCTCTCACCTGTCAGCATCAAACTTCATGATGGAGAAGTCTACAGCTAGTACTTTTGCAAAATACCTTCAAGTGCTGACACTTCCCTTGTGAAAACTACACATTTAGATGGCTATTAATGGCCAATGGAGTTTCATCATAATTGATATAATTCAAACTTCAGCAAAGTTTAGTAGTATTTTTTATTCTGTAATTTCCTCTTTCCCTAGCTTTTATTATACAGTGTGCACATACATATCTCTCCTACTTTAATGATGAATTTTACTTATAGATTTTTGGATGATCTAATGCCTCCTTCCTTTCTCCTACTAAAACAATGCAAATGACTGAACTCTGTTTCTCTCAGATAGAAGGGAACTTCACAGAGTCATTATCCACACTGGGCTGTATTTCAAATTATAGCTCTCTTATAGAGGCTAGTACATATAGTATCCAGTGCTTCACTGCCTGAAGCTAAATAGAAATTCCTGCCCTTCCTGGTTTTTATTTCACTTAAACATGTGGTCTCCAGCTAATTCGCAACAGTCTGAGGAAAATCCCACCATTGCATCCTGGATCTTGTGACCTATGACCCACAAGGGAAACTTTGGATCCATGATGTTTTGATGTATGAAAACCAAATCCAAATAAAATAAAACTGAAATGAAGAGCTATTATCTGGAGGTCAGCCATCAGCTAATCTAACTGGTTATCAGCTCAGAATTGTTGGCGAGAGATTTGTCATGGACCCAATGTCAAGTCTATATGGTTGAAAGGAAATAGAGAATTGGCTGTTGTGCTGAAATGTGATAACTAATCTGTATAATCCAAAAAGAACAAGTGGAAATGTGGTCCTTTGTGACACTTGACAACTCCTAGTAAGAACGGGTTGGCGATATGCATCTTCTTGAGGATTTTTATTTCTTTTCAGGCATCTTATCGAGGTTTTGGTTACTATCAACATGATCTTTTGTGAAATTACGTTTTTCTTCGTAATTCAAAATTTTGTTGGAATTTATCCATCTGTGGATTTATTTTCACTAATACTATTCAAAACAGATTGAATCTGTTTAATCTCTATTTTAAGGTGTTTAGCTTTGAATTCCAGAAAATTTTCCTTCATTATGGATTTGATTACTGCTTTTCTTGCTAGTGTTAAAATTGTGCATTTTTTCCACCCTTGAAAATAACTGTGATTTTTATCTTCTGTATTTATTTATCTTCTGTCTTCTCACCAGTTTTGGTCCTTTGTCCTTTACTTTCTTATTGTGGAAGAGCTTATCAAGTCTGTTTTGAAGTTAGTGAAACATTTTGCATGCCATTGCTGTTTTCAAAAATCTGTGAAGATTTTAATCTTGCTATTGTAATTTTAATTGTCATGCAGTCCTTCCCTGTATCTCCTGATTTTTATGCATGTGTTTATTTGTTTTATTTTGGTTCAGCTCTGCCTTTGTAGCTAATTATTTTTTGTTTTTCAGTTTATCCCATCCTTTAATATTAGCCTGTTTGCTACTTAAGGATTTTAACCTTTGCTTGATATAAGGCAGTTTGCATACTCTGGAGAGTTATCTTCTGTCTCCTGAACTGTACTTTTGTCAGAAGTATATTTTTCTCCCAGATTTTCATGAGTTTTTGTTTTCTCTTATTCTTCCTAGCCTTAGGTCCCATTTAGCTATTGTCCTTTTTATTCTTTCCCATCTTTAAATGGAGAGAATCCATTTCCATTTAGTGTTTGCAAACACACAAGGTGTGTGTAATGCTCTTGGTTCTGTTCTCCCTGACAATGACGAGAAAACTTCCAGCCCAAGATCCATGAAATAAATTAGGGTTTCTACTATGAGAGTGGCTTTTTGGAATAATCAGAATTTTGGTTGGCCAGACTTTAGAGGTCATCGAATCCATCTCCTATGTTCCTGGAACAACTCTATCTAAATTGCCTTATGTACATCTTTATAAAAACAAGGACTCTGACTTGACTGGCTTCCTCCCTGGCAGCTGCTCCACCTCCCACCTCCCAGTCTTTCCCAGGACTTGGTTTTAGGTCGGCAACCCGAGGTCAGATGGAGATAAGGCCTGTGGTTCCTGGAGTGGCCCCCACGGAACCTAAGGCAAGGAGGCCTTTCCCCACCAAGTCTGGGGATAGCTGAAGGCTCCAAGCTTCCCACTTTACCCACCACAGACCACCGCCTGCGCCAATTTCCTAGTCATTCAGTGGCCTCAGCAGCCTGTAATGAAGGCTCAGCTTTTGTGCAGGGTGCTCCTGGGAAAAGCCCCAATCAATGCCTTTAGGAATCATGGGGGATTTACCCACAGGATTACAGGCCTCATCATCCCAGCCTAACCAAGGGCTGAACTAGGCCCTAGAATAATATCCAAGTACAAAGATTTCATTTACTCTGACAGAGCTTCTAGTACTATAACAAATATGACTTTTCATCCCTCCCCGCCCCCCCCCCCCCCAAGACTTTAGAGCAAGATTGCAGTGACCTATGAAAAGATAGTCTACATTAGTAACTGGAGCAGATAATTTTATACATCCCTGTCTATATCTATGTTGTGCGTGTGTGTGTATGTTTTGCCTTTCCTAACTAAAGATTCCTTAAAGTCCATTTAAGCCAATCTGCTTGCCCAGCTTTTTTAGAGGGAGGAAAGAGTTAGGCTGGATTAGTACCATAAAACCTGATTTTCTTGTGTTTATGTGAACTTCTTAGAGTTGTAGGAAATAATTGTGATAGTGGTGATATTGGTAATGGTTGATAAAAGCCTTTCTGCAGGCTAGCCAAACGGGGATTAATCACCAAGAGAAGATGTAGAGCACTAAGTATCAACTTTTTTAGGAGGAATTTGAGGAGTCACTGACATTCTTTGTGTAAGGTTGAGGTAAGGTGAGAGATGGCCTTCAGAGATTCATCACTGGGACGGGAAAACTCAGCACCTTGAAATCAACAGGGAGGCAGCTCACTTGCAGATGAGAGGAGCTCATGTGAAGCCCATGAAATTGGCCTGATTATGCTCAGGGATGTGCTTCTTGGAAAAAGGAGGGCATCTCTCAGAATCCTTGCCAGGACTGCAAGGGCTTCCAGCATCCTGCAGATGGGCCTGCTGGGGAAAGTGGTCTTCGGTGCATTCTTCTGTGACCATGAACAATTGGGGCTGGGTGCTGAATGAGCTTGGCTGTGAGTCAGTCTGGCTGTATAGTGGCTATAAATTTTCCCTTTTTGTTTTTATAAGTTAGTCCCTTACTTTCTCTGTTTGCCAGCCTTCAATGCCCATGATTTTGAGGGCAGGTCCTAGTGCCCTCTCATGTCCTGAATTGATGTGATGAAGATTGGTAAAAAAAACAAAAACAAAAAAACAACACCATAATGGAGAGATACAATAATGCACCTAGATATCAAGATACTTTCTGTGTTCCTGGGTCTTTCAAAGATCTAAGTTAAAGGTCTCAAGAAATCTTATAAAAAATGGCCCAAATACAAAACAAAACAAAGCAAAGCAAAAGAAAACACTAAAAACAAATGGGTTGCCTGGGTGGCTTAGTCAGTTAAGCATCCGACTTTGGCTCAGATCAAGATCTCGCAGTTTGTGGGTTTGGGCCCCACGTTGGGCTCTGTGCTGACAGCTCAGAGCCTAGAACCTGCTTCAGGTTCTGTGTCTCCCTCTCTCTGCCCCTCCTCTGCTCATGCACTCTCTCTTTCAAAGATAAATAAACATTAAAAAAAAAAATTAAAAACCAGACACTCAGAAACAGGCAAATAAACACAACACAGTAAAAACCAGAAACCAACTTTGCTGCCATTTGTATCCAATGGAAAATACTTTTTTTTTTAAAGCTTTAAGTCACTCTAATAGTTATACTAGTTAAATATTTAGCATGTTTTATTTGTGCTTTTAAAATATTATCTTTGGGATACCTGAGTGGCTCAGTCGGTTAAGCATCTGACTCTTGATTTCGCCTCAGATCATGATCTCATGGTTTGTGAGTTGGAGCCCCGCACTGGGCTCTGCTCTGATGGCGTGGAGCCTGCTTGGCATTCTCTCTTTCCCCTCTCTCTCTGCCCCTGACCCTCTTGTGCTGTTTCTCTCTCAAAATAAATAAAAAGTTAAAAAATTAAAATATCCTTAATAGACAAATGCACATATGTAAATTGTGTGTGTGTAGGAATAGAGCTAGAGATAGACCAACTGTATTCTTTGTTTTTAAATTTTTTTTTTTTTACATTTATTTATTTTTGAGAGACAGCATGAGACAAAGTGAGAGTGGGGGAAAGACAGAGAGAGAGGGGGACACAACCTGAAGCAGGCTCTGAGCTGTCAGCACAGAGCCCGATGCAGGGTTCAAACCCACAGACCGTGAGATCATGACCTGAGCCGAACTCGGACGCTCAACCGACTGAGCCACCCAGGCGCCCCTAGACCAACTGTATTCTTAATCTCTCTCTTTCCTGTGTCACCATTTAAGTTTTAAGTTCAAGCCCTGAATCTTATTCTAATTAACCCCCCTCCTTTGTAACTGTTTCATAGTTATTCATATAAATAATAGGCCAGCTATATAAAAAATTGAAAGAGTATAGCAGATATTATTGATTAAATACAACCAGCATTTCCACTTCCCCCTTACTCCTTAAGCAAAATTAATTCCATTTTTGTTAGGAAAGGGCTTCTGGTATAATTGTGGCCAGTGTGAAATGAGAAGAAGTGTAGTAAGGAGCTTAAAGGAAAGGTATTGTGTCTAATTGAGAGAAGACATAAGCAAGAGAGGCCTCATCTTCCGCTTTTGGTCATTGCCGTGTCTGCTTGTGATGGCTGTTATCTTAGCAGCCATCCTGGAATGCTAAGTGATACAAATGGAGAGCAAAGCCAGCATGCTGAAGATGGCAGGACAGCAAGAAGGGAGGTGACTGATCTCTGATGTCATCTTTGATCCACTGAATGGTTCAGTCCTGGATCTGCCTTAGTTGAGGACTTTTTGACACGTAAAATAATGAAGTTTACTGGCTTCTTGTTTTACTAGTTCAGAGTTTCGTTTTATGGAATTTAAAAGCATTCTAACTGATGGGAAGAACAAAACTTGTTAAGCTGTATGTGTGTTTCCTAGATGATACAAGAAGATCTTGTGGTTATTTTGGTTACAAAAAGTAGGTTATTCAGAAATGAAAATATTAAAAAAAGAAAGAAAGAAATGGAGTCCTATGTAGTGGTCACAGTCTCTCCTCCCCAGAGAGTTTTGTAGTTAAGAAAAGTAATGATGCTTTTTATGTAGAATACAGCTGGGATTTTATAACCAGTAGGAACCTAGGAACAAGACTAGAAGGAGAAGTAGTTCTTCTCTTTTTTAACCTCTCTACAGAAAATGAAGTTTCTACTGCTGTCCAAGAAGACTAGGAAGCCCCAAGCTCAATCCTGCACATCCACTTGCATATGCATATGGAAAAGTGTTAGTATGTTTACCTCTGTTTGACTTTGTGGTCTATGCAGTGATTTCTTCCTGGGAGTTTTGCAGAGTATTGATCCTGTGTTTTATTTTTTTTTTTTTTAATTTTTTTTTAACGTTTATTTTTTATTTTTGAGACAGAGAGAGACAGAGCATGAACGGGGGAGGGTCAGAGAGAGGGGGAGACACAGAATCCGAAACCGGCTCCAGGCTCTGAGCTGTCAGCACAGAGCCCGACGTGGGGCTCGAACTCATGAACTGTGAGATCATGACCTGAGCCGAAGTCGGACATCCAACCGACTGAGCCACCCAGGCGCCCCTTAACGTTTATTTATTTTTGAGACAGAGAGAGACAGAGCATGAACAGGGGAGGGGCAGAGAGAGAGGGAGACACAGAATCTGAAACAGGCTCCAGGCTCTGAGCTGTCAGCACAGAGCCCGACGCGGGGCTCGAACTCACGGACCGCGAGATCACGACCTGAGCTGAAGTCGGACGCTTAACCGACTGAGCCACCCAGGCGCCCCTTGATCCTGTGTTTTAAGATGCAGTACCATGTGAATGAATTTTGCGACATATTGTCACTTTGAATTCACAGTGGTGGTTCACCAAGCTCCTAATGGAACTCAAGGATTTGTACCTAGTTTCTACATTTAGAGTAGAGACAGTGAGAGTCACCCCCGAGAGCTAATGACTTGCTCTCCGGAGTTCTTCTGAGATTCCAGCTCATCTGTGGGCAAGATGCTCCTCAGTGATGCTGAAGTGACTAAACACTGAGAACCATTTTAGTATCTTAGAGAAGACCTAAACCCTTGCTTTACATTGCTTTTATACTGCCCTTGAAATGCACTCACACCTGTACACTTTACCTAGGAGGTTTAGGCAACCTTGAAAGGTTGCCAGTGTGTGACTCATTAAATTTCTAAGTGTCACAAAGTCCAGTGTCTTACCATAGCCCTTTTCAAAGGGAAGGAATCAAGTGGGGTCATGTAACCTTGAAAGCGATCATGTGAAATGCAGCCTTTCTGGTGATTAGATGGAATTGGGGCTCATGGGGAGGTGACCTTTATCAAAAGACACTTGACTCCACTAGATCTACACATAGAGAAACCATAACTCACTTACGATCTCTAATAATCATTAATCTATGTTCTTTCTTTCTTTGTATATTTTGGACAAATGAATTTTTAGAGGGACAGAAGGGGCTGTTAACCATACTAATAACATGCAAAATCAGTGATATTAACTGCTTAATAAGGGAAATTATAACCACAGGTGAATGTAATAATGATTAAGCATAACTCAAACCCTAAAGAAAGTTACAATGATGAATGTTTCCAGCCTCTGTCCAACTGTCGCCATCTTTCTCAAAGTTACAAAGTGCTGGAAACATTACAGTATTATTGAAGGCACAGACACCTTAAAGATACCAAGGTGTAAAGCAGATTATCTCTTTTACAGACAGGTTCTTTTTGCATGTTCTCCGTTCATTTTACCTAGCGATATTTAAGATTGTAGAGTTGTGTCACAGTTTGTCTACCCTGGAAGATTGTGAACATTTGTTGCAGAGACTATTGTTTCTTCATCTATAGTGTGAGAACTAAGCGAGACATTAAGTAAATGGATACAAGATAAAATGATGTGAGGATTAATCAATGAAGAGCTGTGTATCATTGTAGGAACTGCAAATATTAGCTTGAAAAGAAATTTCTATTTTTCCTTAAGGCTACTTGGAGAGTTTTTGATAATTGCATTAAAAGAAGAGTCTAGGATAGCTCTACCTAAGCAATATAGAACATCAGGAAGATATGTAAAATATATTATGTAAATGAGTTACTTCAATTTTTATTTAACTTGTACTCTTAATTTTCTGGGTTGTTAAATATTTTGTGTGTTGGTGTTTCTTATTTGTTTTCCTTTTAAAAATTTTGCATGCTTCTTTTTTTTTTTTAACATTTATTTATTTTTGAGACAGAGAGAGACAGAGCATGAACGGGGGAGGGGCAGAGAGAGAGGGAGACACAGAATCGGAAGCAGGCTCCAGGCTCTGAGCCGTCAGCCCAGAGCCCGACGCGGGGCTCGAACTCACGGACGTGAGATCGTGACCTGAGCTGAAGTCGGACGCTTAACCGACTGAGCCACCCAGGTGCCCCAAATTTTGCATGCTTCTAATGGAAAGGATCAAATTAAATAACACTGAACACACATAATTACTTGAAAGGAATTTTGATTTTGATAATGACATGTACCATGTGTATTTTCCAACACCACTAAGCTATTCTTCAGTTGTCAGAGGGTACTAACTAGATGTCTTACAATTTAACTCACTTCTGCCACTACAGGTAAGGGCTCAGTTCCATAAGACTGCCCCAACTTAGTTACCAATTTCAAGTTCAAGTTGTATATAACCTTTGCTTCTGACCAGCCTTGGCTGTAAATAGGAGTTTCCCATAATCCCCTCTTAATGTTTGATTAGTTTGCTAGAGCAGGTCACAACAGTCAGAGACACGTTTGTCAGTTTATTATAAAGAATATTGTAAATGATACATATGAACAGTCAGATGAACAGGTACATTAGGTGTGGTCCCGCAGGATCCCTAGAGCATAGGAGTTTCTCCACAGAACTGGAGTTCACCACCCTCATAGCCTATGGATGTGTTCACTAACTCCAAGTTCTCAGCTTCCTCCTCGTTGGTTTTTATGGAGGCTTTATTACATAGGCATGCTCTATTAAATCATTTGACCGCTGGTTATTGATTCAACCTCCAGCCCCTCTCCCCTTCCTGGAGGTCAAGATGTGGGACTAAAAGTCCCAGCCCTCTATTTGTGGTTGGCATCTCCTCATCCTTAGGAGCCTTCCAAAAGTCACCTTGTTACCACGAACTCAGGTGTGGTTGAAAGGGGCTTGCTATGAATAACGTAGTATGTTCCCCACTCTAATCACTTAGGAAATCCCAAGACTCATAGGAGCTTTGTGCTGGAAACGGGGACAAAGACCAAATATATATTTCTCATAAATCACAGTATCACAACATGGTAGTGATAAGAAATGAGAATCTTATTGCCATGAAAGAGAGTATCAATAGAAATGAGTGTGGTTTAGTTTTTAGCCAAGCTCTTTCTACTTGAGTGAAGATTTTGTTGAGCTATGCCTCACTTGAAGAAAACTTCACTTAAAATCTGTATTTCTAAGAGATGATGGAGGTTGAAATTTTAAATTATTATAGTAACTAACATTTGAAATGAGCTTTACAGTTCCAAAAGTCTTTCAGATCCATTTCTTCTTGTCAACCTCAGAATAGCCATGTGACAGATATGATTATGACATTCTCCCCAGACAAGCAGTAAACATAAAGAGTAGAAGATGAACTTAACATTTTGGCTAAATATGCAAATTGAAAAATATGTCCACTTTCCCCTTAGAAGTGGTTATGTTCCTTGCAAAAGCTATTTTTTTAAAAAGACAAATATAGGGGCACCTGGGTGGCTCAGTCAGTTAAGGGTCTGACTCTTGGTTTTGGCTCAGGCCATGATCTCATGGTTTGTGGGATTGAGCCCCATGTCAGGCTCTACTCTGACAGCAGGGAGCCTGCTTAGAACTCTGTCCTTCTCTCTGCCCTTCTCCTGCTCACGTGCATTCTCCCTCTCCCTCTCTTTCAAAATAAGTAAATAAACTTAAAAAAAAGTAGCAGCTAAGGATTACGATATCTTAGTTTGAAATTTGGCTTCACAGCTTAGTTTGTTTGAACCCCAGCAAGTTTCCTAAACTTCTCAGCCTCAGCTTACTGAATTGATAAATGGGGACAATAATAGTACCTAAGGAAGAAATGAGATGATGCTTGTAAAATGCTTGGCACAATAAATAATAGCTGTTGCTATTACTATTGTTATTAGTAATATTATTCAGGTACTTGGGTTTCAAATATGACACATTACATTTCCTTAACGGGAGATCAACATAGATATGGGAAGTAATTAGTCCTCCTTCTATCATTTCTCCTACACTTTTTACTTCCGTTTCACTCTAAACAAGAAACTGCTGTCTTCCCTTTTAGTTCAGTGTAAATGTAATACAAATTAAGGATCCCATGATAAATTTTAGAGCAATCAGTAAAATTTTACCAGGTAGTGAAACCACAGCCTAGTTTCATTTGTGGGCATCATTTGTCTAATAATTGGCCTTCAGAACCATTTGTAACTTAATCTTGAATTCCACCAGATGTTCTATGTGATGATATAACATTTTTTTCTTCAAAATTAGGTATCACCCATGTACTTGGGACACACTGGTTTCCCTCCGCCTTCCCTAATCACAACAAGCCTATGGGATATGAAATCATAGTCTGATCAGGGTTGCCCAGATGTTCTGAAATCTGTTACTCAGCACTTACTGTGCCAAAAACAAACAAAACAAAACAAAACAAAACAAAAAAAAACCTTGACTTTCAAAAAATGCAAACTCCTTTCAAAAGCTAAGCAAAATGAAAAGAAGAGTAAGCCATTTACTAGTTAAAGGAGAGAAGAGCAGAACGTGGCTCACCAAACTTAGGAAATGCAATAGTAAGAAATGCTGAAGCACAGGATAGGTCTTCTTTTCAGACTTTGAGAGTTTCACTTTGAGGAAATTTCTGCAGATTGCCTTAAAAGCTATGCTTTGACTGAAGTTATACTTGCTCAAAACCCTTTTTGTTTTGCATTGCTTTTGGTGCATCTGCCATATATAACAGTCATGAATTTTAGGATATTTTTGCCACTACTAAGTCATGCGCAGTCTGTCTTCAGCACAGCAGGCAGCCCATCCTGTTAAAACACCAGTGATGTTATGCCCCTTGCTCGCTCTGAAGGCTGTCCATCTCCTTCAGTGTAAAAGCCCAGTGTCCCATAATATCCTTGTGATCTGAGCTCTCAGTACCTTATCACCCACTTTTCAACCTCTCTTCCACTTGACTCCAGCCGCACTTTCCTTACTGTTCCTTGAGCCCACCAGGCATGCTCTTGGCTTTTACCTTTGCTTCCCCATCTCCTTGGCATACTCTTCTCCAAGATCCTTCCTTTGCTTAATCATTTACACTTTCTCTTGTCAGTGAGGAATACTCTGAAAACCCTGTATAAAAACGTGACCCAGCTCTCCCCAGCCTTATTCTTATTATTTTTTAACATATCATTTGTCACCATTTAACATACTATGTATTTACATCACCCTCTGAAATGTAGGTGCCAAGACAGCTGGGATTTTTATCTCTTTTGTTTCCCACTGCCTCTTTACCACCTAGCATGGCTCATGTTAGGCATTCAATAAATATTTGCAGATTTGATTGATTAAGTGATCACTTGCTCAACCAAAAGTATTCAGGGAAATGTATTTTTCTCCCAAATTGCCTATTGAACAGAGGGTGGAGTATGGGAGTGATTCTTTAGGCTTGTGGTGGGTAGAAGTAGTTGCCTATCCCCAGTGGTTCATTGTTAATGAGTCAGTATTCCCTTTCAATCTGAAATACTTTTATGTGAATGGTAGAGATTAAATAACCTTGCAGCTTTGTGACTGCTCATTGCTGCTGAAAAAGTAAATAAAATTCGCTTCAGGATACTGCATTTCCTATTAGAGTTTATTTTTTCTCTCCCTTGTTGTCCTCCCTTGATTTTGTACAGCAAGTTTATACTAATCACTCTTGGAATGAATGGCTAGCTAGAGATGCTCTTAAGTTGCATTGCAAATGGAATTCTTTTCCTTTTCCACCCTCAAGATTTACTTCTCTATTTTGAAGAGAGGGTCTGTAAGTTGATGAGATCTCTAAGGAACCACTTGGAAGGTGGACAAGAATAATACTCCCAAGTCTCAAACCCAGTCACTGTCAGGCCCACAGTGGGAGGTGGGAGGTGTCATCCGAGGTACCGTGTCCACGGTTGGAAGATTGTCGGGAAGCTCCTGATGAATGAGATGCTAGACTTCGTCTCCTGCGTCTCATCCCCGGGCCATGCTGCAGAACCCAGCCACACCTGTGCCTGATGGGAAGCAGATGTTTAGCTTTGCAGGGAGAAAGCGTTCAGAACTATGGAATTGAGGACTCAGACGCCCTTTCTCTTTTGTTCCCTCTCAAAAAACAAATCGAGGAGGGAAAATTACACCCAAGTAATGACCCTGCAAGAGGACTTAACTACAACGGGTTGAAACCAATCCCATGTTTTAAGGATTTGTGTAATTCAAAAAGAAAAAAAAAAAAAAAGCAGTATGTTTTAAAGCTAAGTTCAGCCAATTGGATAGTTTTGAGAATTTTTTTTTTACATCAGTTCTATTACTGCTGTTTCCATAATACTTTGTTTCTGTCTCCTCCTGTTAATTCTTGTTGTCACTCGGATTCCCTTGACCTCTTTTCTGCATTTTTGCTATAGCTTTCAAACTTGCTTTCTCACCTTGTCTTCCCTGTTGCAAACCATCCTGTGCTCTGCTGCTACATTAATTCCTTAAATCTTAGTCTGATCATGTTATTCTGTTCCTCAGAAGCTTTCAGTGGCTTCCTGATTTTCACTGGATAAAGTCCATATCCTTCAGTCTTGAATTTATGTCCTTTGTCATTTAGACCCAAGCTGTATTAGTTTAGCGGATCTCTCACTATATTCTCAATACTCCGGAGAAATAAGAATATATTTCTGTCACTGTGGTTTTTGTTTTATTTTATTTTATTTATTTATTTTTATTTTTTAATTCCCTTGAGTTTCTTCCCTATGTGTGTTTGGTCATGATTATCACTTCATATGATAGACCCCCTCTATTAGCTTGCTAGGACTGCAGTAACAAAATACCTCAGACTGGGTGGCTTAAACAACAGAAATGTATTTTCTCACCGTTCTGGAAGCTGAAAGTCTAAGATCTATATTCTGTCAGGTTTGGTTTCTGGTGAGATCTCTCCCCTTGGCTTAAAGATGACTGCCTTCAATACTCTGGTTTCTCTTCAGATCGTATAAATCTTTCGCCTTTTACTAAAGATGACTGCCTTCTCTCAGTGTCCTCACATGGTCTCTCCTCTGTGGACCCTCATCCCTGTGACTCTTTCTCTTCTTATAAGAACATCTGTTATGTTGGATTAGGGCCCTATCCTAAAGGCCTCATTTTAACTCCGTCACCTCCTTAAAGAACTTATATGCAGCATGGTTACATTCTGCATACTAGTGGTTGGGACCTCAACATATGAATTTTGGGGGCCACAATTCAGGCCATAACAACCTTCCCAGTATATTCACATGCAAATCATATCTGTAAAGAAAAAAATGAAATTTCCTCCATCATGTCTCATCTGTTCTTATGGCTCAGTACCTTTGTCTTCCCTTCTCTTCATCTCATTAGTACATGTTTCTCCCATATCTTACAGCACTTTCTATATAACTTCTTTTTATTTTCAGTTTTTCCAGCTTTATTGAAGTATGATTGACAAATAAAAATGTGTATATTTAAGGTGTACAACGTGCTGTTTATAAATATATAAGTATATACACTTAGAAATGATTAGCACAATCAGTCTAATTCACATATCCTCTACCTCACAGAGTTCACTTTTTTTGCAGCTGTGGTGAAGATTCTTGAGATCAGTGCATGATAAGAATGGACTGAACTTGCTGATTTCCACCTCAGGAACTACAAATGAAATGCACCCTTAGAGCATGACTTTGTAGATGGCAAATCCAGTAAATAGTATTATTATGAATATTGATTTTGTTCACAAGCATTTTTGAACCCTTCCCTGTTTATTGGTACACTGAATAAGTGCATCCACATCACCTTACAATCCAGTAGACTATCAGTATACGTTGATGGAATGAATGGTCCCTGCCTGTAAGGAATTTGTGATTCTTCAGAAAAGAATATATATATAGGCCTTAAGAGCTAATGACCTGTATCAAAGGAAAACATTTAATCAAGAGAGAGTGTGTGCTGATGTGCCAGAGTAATTGAAAAATAGTTGCATTTCCCACTCGTATTAGTTCTCATTCATTGTTAGCTTACCAGTCAGGAAGAATGAAAATGGGCTTGTATATTTTTCTCTTGTTGAATTTCACTGAAATATATGTAAGAGTTGGGATTGACTGTTATTTTGAGGCTAGCAAAATTTGATTAAATCAGTCACTGACAGACAACCCATTAAATCAAAGTAAGTATGCCACTGTTCATTTGAGAGGAATAAGAATAATATACAAAGAAGGAAAAGAGGAGGAAGAGGAAGGAGAAGAGGGGAAGAGGAGGAGGAGAAAGAGGAAGCGGAGGAAAAGGAGTGGGCAGGGAAAGAAGAGTAGGAAAAACAACAGGAGCAATAGAAGCTATCATCTACCAAGTGCGAAATGTGTGGCAGGCACTTTATGAGGAATTTGCTAAATAATACCTATTTTAGCTTTTAACGTAACATCTCATGAGGTGAAGACTCTTTCCCATCTTACAGATGATGAAACTGAAGTACTCTAAGATAAAATCGGTCGCTGAAGTTTACACAAATAAGTAGCTGAAGTAGGATCAGAGTCTGTGCTGCCCAGATACAGATTCTGCCTTACCTTCTCACACTGCCTCACAAAATAAAATATATCAGCAATCTCAGATTAAATAAGTGGGACTTCTTGAAGCCTGTAGTATGATAATGTACACTGTGAATCTCCAACAGAAAGTTATAGTAAATTTGGCTTCCTGAAATTATTTGACTGCTAGTATTTTGTCCCTAGGAAGGTATTTCAGGAATCATGTTATTAGGACCTGCTATCCCTGGGCATTGATATTATTTTAGAATTACAGTGTATTATTTGTATCTGCTTTTATGGTCCCCTTTCCTTCAAAACTGTTTATGGCATTAACTTGTCAAATAACTTTAAATTTCTTTCAGCATATGAGTATGTATTTGGTGAAGTCTTGCTCTCTTTTTTTCCCCCACTGGAAATTGCTGAGGTGTCAAACCACAAAGTGTTTCCTTTAAGGCAGTATTCTTGGTGCTGTGTTTGGCCTTAGATATCTAAGGTGCATTGATAAGGACTTCTACAGAAATAAAGTTTAGTATAAGCTCTTATTCTTGTTTTATAAGCATTTTTCAATCAGATTTGTAAAATAGAGGACTTTTCATGTCTTACAATCTAAAAGAATGTTAGAGACTATATTCAAAATTTTCTACGTTTTGTATTTCAACTGAATCTAGTTAGTTATGGAGTATCTGGTGTATACAGAACATTGAAAGTCCAAAGGATGTTAGAATAAGATAGGACCATTGTTCTCAGAACCTCACAGCCTGATATGTGTATAGAATTTCTTGTAAGAGATTTCAAATGAGAGTAGGTTAAAAATAGCAAGGAAGACCTGCAAAGAACCTCTCCTCAAAAGAACCTCTCACCTCCCTGGTAGCTAACTATTCGACAGCCTGACTCCCCCTGATGGAGGTGGTCTACCAAACCACATAGGGAAGCAAAGGGTGTGTTTCTTTACAAAGAAGTCTCAGGGGTAATAAAATCTTGAACCGGCATCTCCAAATGAAGGAGATTTTCAAGGCAGAGTCAGATTGGCGAAGGGTATGGGCTGCCGTGGTACTGGTGTTTATACTGCATGGCAAATAGCTGTCTCAGTTCTACATGACTTAGAATCCTAAACTGTTATGGGGAAAAAGACATTTTCAACATTCTTTTTCCAAATCCCACACATTAAAAAAAAAAAGCACAAATCCAAGACACATCCACCCTGCTGGGAATCCATCCCCCATGTGTGGGCGCTGACTACTCTGTCTGGAATTCGCTTGTGTGTAGGAAGCATGAAGTATATTAGTTTTTGGAAATTTGATACCAGACATGGACAGGTAAGGAAACAGCAGTCAAGTTAACTTTATAAAGAAGTTACTTTGTAATGTTTGGGAAAGTTAAGGAGATTTTGGAAAATGAATTTCAAGTACTTAAAATGAGAGTCAAATTTGTCCTGTTGGATTTCTCTTATCTTCATGTCTCAAGAAACATATAAGCATGACTATAAATTTTAGAATGAAATAAGCACAGGATTCTAACCTCTTCTGTGAATGTCAAAAAAGGAGAATTTTGTGGGGGGTGTGTGTGTGTGTGTATTTGAACTTCAGTGTTAGAAGAGCCAGTGTAAGATCAGAATATCTATCTGCATTCTAATTCTTGGTTGGCTGTGCTCTCTTGGAAAAGTTACTTATACTATGCAGACCTGTATTTCTTTATTTGTAAAACAGGAGCAAAAAAGCCCATCATGATCTGTGTTATAGAGAATACAGCATAGAAGTCAAAATGACAGACTTGGGCCAACAGTATAGGAATTTAAATATGAATTTTATGAACTAATTAAAAGTACATTCATGCACAAGAAGTGTATAGAACTACAGGAAGAGAAAACGTGAATATTTAGACTGGTGATATTTGGATTATTTTTATTTCTTTTTAAAAACTTTATTATAGGGGCGCCTGGGTGGCTCGGTCGGTTAAGCATCCGACTTCGGCTCAGGTCATGATCTCACTGTCTGTGAGTTTGAGCCCCGCGTCGGGCTCTGTGCTGACCGCTCAGAGCCTGGAGCCTGTTTCAGACTCTGTGTCTCCCTCTCTCTCTGCCCCTCCCCTGTTCATGCTCTGTCTCTCTCTGTCTCAAAAATAAAAATAAACGCTAAAATTAAAAAAAAATAAATAAAAACTTTATTATAGATTTTTATTCTATTTGAGAGATATAACTAATACCAGGGAATTTACTTCCAACAAGCCTGCACAGCTCCTGCCAGACCAGTACTCTCAGAGGTAAAAATAATGAATTGTGGACAAAATACAAACTGCAAATATATGAAGGCACTAAGAGTAAGGAAAAGCCGGCAGATAGTGAACGGAAATCTCTGTAACAACTTGGTTGGGTTTCCCATTGTTCTGAGCTTTTAGCCCGAGGGCAGGCTGCGGTCGTTGGCAGTACTTGGAACAGCTGAAAGCTCAGATACAAAACCTCAGTCCTGTTAGCTTGGAAGGCCAGAGGAGTCCTTGATGATCATTGTATCTGGAAGGTAGGAGAGGAAAATCCCAGAAAGGAGAAGCTTTAAATTCTTTATTTAAACTCTTGCAAATCTCTGGTTGACTCTTGAACCATACATGCTCAGAGAAGACCCCAGGTAGCCTAAGGCTAAAAAAAAATTGTATTCCAGAGTTTGAAATTCGAATTCAGTCAAATATTACCTGCTTTGCTTTTTTAAATTTATTTTTATTTTTTTAAATGTTTATTTATTTTTGAGAGAGAGAGAGAAACTGGGCATAAGCAGGGGAGGGGCAGAGAGAGAGGGAGACACAGAATCTGAAGCAGGCTCCAGGCTTTGAGCTGTCAGCACAGAGCCTGATGCAGAGCTCAAACCCATGGACCATGATATTATGACCTGAGCTGAGGTCAGATGCTTAACCTACTGAGCCACCCAGGCGCCCCAGCTTGACTTACTTTTTAACCCTAGCTTGGTCTGTTCCTGGTCCCAAAGGAGTTGAGTATGCATTATGGTGGGGAAGGAGATGAAGGGAGAGGGAAAAAAATCCATTTTGTCCCATAGTATTTTGCTATATAATGCTTCCATTTTTAAAAGTTTATATGCTTTAGGGAAACATAACTGAACCCAGTGTCTCTATAACATCTTTTTAATATCCAAGGCACAACCAAGGTTACTTTACATATGAAGAAACAGGGAAATATAAGCCCTTCCCAAGACGGAGTAAAAAAAAAAAAAAAAAAAAAAAAAAAAAAAAAAAAAAAAAAAAGTCACTGGAGACTGATCCCAAGATGTTCGGAAGTTGGCACAATCAGACAAGAATTTTTAAGTGGCTCTTATACTTTTGATCAAGGGCTAAGGAAAGCATGATCATAATGAAAAAGGAGATAGCAAATCTTAGAAGAGAAACCGTACCAAATTAAAAGCCTAGATAAAGAGAAAATACTAGTAATAGAAGGACGAAAACTTACAAATCACAAGTTTCTTCAACAAGTAGCTACTTGTGGAATTACAATATTTTAGTGTATATTTGGGAGGGTTTACACAAGGTGAATACTCAATGTGAAATGCGTATTGTCAGAATATATGTGTCAGTAGAGAAAGTGGAGAGAGAAGCCATAGAACACAGTTAAAAGAGATAATACTGCTAATAACAATGCAAACATTTATTATTACATTCCATACCCCATGCTAAGTCTTTGACTTACCCAATTGTCCATTAATATCTAATATCTCTTTTTGGTACTGTTGTTTTCAGAATGCAGATTAAAAAAAAAAAAAACCTAAAAAAAAAAAAACAAACCTTGAGGCTTAGAACATTTAGGTATCTTGTCCATGGTTGCTTAGCCAGGAGGAAATGGATTCTTTTAAATATCCCACTCTGATGCAGCAGTTTGGTGAGAACACAACGCAGAAGCATAAAGAGCAGGGATAGAGTTCTCTTGTTTATAGGACTGTGCTTATAGATTGTGTCTGCAAAGGTGAGGAGGTAGTTGCTAGAGAGGAGATGATAAAGTATTGAATGGGGCCCAGTTTCCACCTTAGGCTTTTGCCACAAATTTCTCTTAATTGTCATAGCCAAAGTCTATCATTTCATCATTAGAGGCAAGAGTGAAAAACAAATACTCCTGAAAGAAGAAACTATCTGACTTTAAACAATGTAAAGATATAAATTAAAATTATTCTTTTTCCTTGGATGTTACATTAATAACAATTATTTTTTGAGTACTTCTTCTATGCCATGCACACTGCTAGGTGATGTATATATATGATGTGTTTTACTTATTGTACTCTTATGGGGTATGCACTATTATCTTAGTTTATAAAAATAAAAACAGGCTTAATGAGTTAACAACTTGCCCAGTATCATAGTTGAAAATGGCAGGAGTGAATTAAAAATCGAGTCTCCTTGACTCCAGATCTTGATTTCTCAGACTCCACCAACACCAGAGAACACTGGTGTCTAAATTCGAAGGAGGCAGAGAAGATGAAGGAGGGAGGCTAGGGCACAGCAAAGGGAGACCAAGGACCCTGAAGAGAGACTTTTCTGTTTGATAATATTTCCTAAGGCTGTGCTGTGAGTGACATAGGTTCACACATGAAGGGCCCTGAAGAGAAAAAGGTGCGGAAAGACCTTAAAGTGGTATGATTAATGTCTGACTGGTGGGAACTTTTCTCTCAACTTCCACATCTAATCAATCATGAAGTCCTTCCAATTCTTTCTTCTCAAGGTTCTCAAGTATGTCTCTTCATATTCACTTCTGTCACCGTAATCCAGGCTACCGGTATTACTCACTTTCCAATTCTTGCCTCTCTCCAAATTATTCTCTTCTTTAGCAAAGGGTTATCTTTCTAAAATGAAAATCCAGGAAGAACACTCTCTGCTTAAACATTTCAGTGACTTCCCAAATTCCTCAAATTATTATTTTCCATAATTTATGGAGTCAATTCATCTTTTAATGTTGGACTTTTATTCTAAAATTTTATTATAACAAAGAACCCTTTGGTGAACATTTCTATATATCTCTATGTACATCCCAAACTACTTTATTGTAGGGCCAAAAGTTGTACTCATTATTTTTACCTATGTCTGATTTTGAGGATTCAGTCATCATCCTGGATACTGGCCAAGGATCTAGGGCTGATCCTTGTGGTCACAGTCACAGCCACAGTTTCCTCCTGAAGACACACATTATGACATGTCAACCAACAGGAATGAAATAGTAAGGAGTCAGGAACAGTATTAATCAGTACTTTTTGGTGTAGAGGCCTATTTATTTTTATCTCTACTTTCATACTGAAATGGGAAGTATATGGAGAAAGAAGTAACAAACATAATGAAGATTTACCAACCATGCTTTGCCATTGAGGAAAGGTGTCTAGGAAGACCTCAAGGAATACGCGAGGAAAATATTTTGAAATAGAAGGGTCAGTGGAAACTAAGAGGAGTTATGGAATGTGGTAGTGTGGTAGGATGTAGAAGAAAGAAGGGACTTATCCAATGCATCTCAGTGATGCTATCATCTATTCAGGCTAGTAAATGGTACATTGGAAGATAGCCCCTACGAAGACTGATTCACACAGAAGGCAGAGAACAAGATACCACCTTCATTTTCTAAAAATGATCCTTCGGACAAGCATCCCCATCATTTCTATTTTCTCTTTATCAAGCATCATCTTCTGGGGCGCCTGGGTGTCTCGGTTGGTTAAGCATCTAACTCTTGGTTTCAGCTCAGATCATGATTTCACGGTTTGGGAGTTCAAGCCCTGTGTCAGGCGCTGCACTATCAGTCCAGAGCCTGCTTGGGAGTCTCTCTCTCTGCCCCTCCCCCACTCACTAGTGCTCACTATCTCTCCCAAAATAAATAAAACTTTCTTTAAAAAGCATCATCTTTCTCAAAAGGAAAACAATCAAGATAATTTGAAATAATCAGTAGAACTGGGCATTTAGTGAACAAAAATAAATGGTTTTGAGAGCCCAATCAGAAGTTAGATATGCTAGATGTTAGTGATACTAAGAATAAGAAAGAAAGAAAGAAATCTAGAGACATAGCCTACATGAAAATAAAAGTGGAAAGACAGAAGGAAATCTGCTGAGATTTAAAGAAACATACATATGTATTAGCAGAAAAGATTGAAGATGGATTCTTAACTCCATTTCATCTTCTTTGGACATCTTGTCCTTTCCCACCTCCATAACATAGTGTTAAACTTGTAAACTTGTATTTTGAAATTAGACAGATGATAATATTCTTCTCAATAATAAAGACAAGAGAAGAAGATAAATTTACCTAAGCTGATGTTATTGGGGAAGATTCGAAGATTGAGAAGCAAAACCAACTGACTTAAGAGGGAAGATGCATCATTACAGCCTTGAGGCATAGAAATGGTCTTGAATAGATGAGCTCATTGCTGAACTTAATAAGGGACTTGCAGATCTTTAAGCTGTTGGCTAAGAAATGCATCCAAAAAGGGCATATTGGTTTGCAGATGGGGAAGGATAAGCACCCTAAGCAATATTGTACACCAAATATGGAACATTTATGGGCACATTATTTATAAAGTTGAGCAGCAGTAGGTGGCAGAATGATGCATGAGACCTGAGCAGTAATGAAAGGAAGGTGGTGCACTACTTACTTACGTTAAGAGGCATGGCGAAATAGCTGCAAGAAGGAAAATGGCCAGATCACCCAGGGAGCATGGACTAAGACCAGACCAAGTCTCCTCTAGAAGACAAGGAGGCCTGTGTGCAAGAATCAGGGAACTGTGTGGGCAGGACTCAGGAATATGTACTTTTTCCATGTTTCCAAAGAGTATAGAGAAACTATTAGGAGAATAAGCTCCAATGGCCTGAAATCATAGACTTTATCTGTGTTTCTTTGTAGAATGAGTCCAGACCCATTCTGGGACTCAGAGAACTCTTTCTGGACCGTCTCTTCCCTCTCACCGCCAGCCACCATCTCCCATCCATCAGTTTGTAAGTTCTACCCACTGTCCTTCTTTAAAATATTTTAAATCCATGCAGTAGTATTATTGGTCTAGTTCAAGCTCTTATTTATTACTTCTGTTGATACAATGCTCATGTATAGTGCTGCAGCCAGACTGATCTTTTAGACAAGGGAAATCAAATTATATCTTATTGGCCCCCTGCTTAAATTTCTCCAACAATTATCCATTGTTTTCAGGATCACATTTCGCTGTGACATATAAGGTCTATTATGATGAAGCCTATACCTAGTTCCATTTCCACTGAACACCAAATCTTGCCAAACACACACACACACACACACACACACACACACACACACACACACACACACAGGTGTTGCCACACACATATACCCACATATATACACATAGCCCCTACTCTGTTGAACTACTGAGCTCCTTGCTCTCCTCTAAATAGGCTATGATTCATTTTGTTTTAGCATATGCCACTTTGGCCAGGAAAGCTGTTACCACTCTCTTCTACTCCTTGAAATCCAAGCTTCAGGGTAACCTCTTCCTAGAAGGCTCTTCACAGTGTAGCATCTGGTGATTATCTCTGTCTCAGTGCTGGTAATAATCTATTAAAAATGAGATGTTACCTCCATCCTCCACCATGTGGCTTGAGTCTGTGGAGAGCAGAGATCTCTCTCTACAGATCTTCAGTAACTGTTATACAAATGGGTGAATCAAAAACAGCTCAGAAAAAAATAATTTTTTTCTTATAAATTATACAGTTTTATGTATGACCTGAGTTGGTTGGATCCTATACTTGGGTAGAGGGGAGGAAAGCTGTAAAGAACATCATTAGGACCTTTGGGAGCATTTTAACATAGATTGTGGATTAGATATAAGCATTGTATCAATGCTAAAATGGGTTTTGATAATTTTGTAGCTATGTAAGAGAATGTCCTTGTTCCTAAGAAATATACAAGGATATACTATATAGTAAAGTGTTGTGATGTCTCCAACTTACTCTCAGTGGTTCATAAAATATGTATATATATAGATATATATATAGATAAATATGTATATAGATAGATAGATAGATAGATAGATAAATAGATAGATGTACAGCTTGATAAATTACTGCCTTCACTATTGAAACTTAATCAGACCTAGGTTCATTTAGTTGCCTGTAATGTTTTCATTTGTCTTTAGTCTTGTTGTGTACAGTTTTAAAAAAAAATTTTTTTTAAGTTTATTTATTTTAAGAGACAGAGTAGGTGAGGGGCAGAGAAAGAGAATCCCAGGCAGGCTCCATGCTGTCAGCATGGAGTCCAGTGCAGGCTTGAACCCATGAACTGTGAGATCGTGACCTGAGCTGAAACCAGGAGTCGGACACTTAACTGACTGAGCCACCCAGGTGCTCCAGGTCTGTGTGTACACCTTAATGGCCCTGAAGGCATGAGCCCTTTTTGTATATTCCCATAGTGTCTAGTTTGCTCTGATGAGAAGGATGTAAGATGTCCTGGTCCTGTTGAGAAACCACTGATAACACAACAAATGATGTTCAGTTGAGTGGGTGAGCCACAGTTTTGGTGTACTGGAAAAAAGAAAGGACAGAGATCCAGGACACCTGGGTCCCTGACTCTTCTCTTCACTAAGCAGTTGTGCGACCAGCAGTAAGTTATTCCTGTCCCCTTGCTAATGTCATAGTTTATGAAAAGAAGTTTGTGACTTCTGATATTCCTGTTAGTCCTAAAGCTATATGCCTAAACATATAATGCTTGGAAAGGAGGATAAGAGTCCAAGACTCATTCATAATACAGTATGCATATAAACCAGAAGGAAACAAAAACATGAGCAATTGGCCAAAACGGACAGGGGCAAAAGATATTCTGTTGCTGCCTAAGATGAAAGGGATGGCCTTTCAAAGAGGAAGCACTACATCCAGTCCATAAAAGTCCTAAGTTATCATAGACGAAAGACAGAAAACAATGATGGAAAAGGTACACAATGACTATCAGAAAGAAATCAGACAAAGTGTCTCATTTTTATACACGGGGTACTATATGGTTATAATGAAAAACTCAGGGCCACATGTTGATATGTTGATATTGATGAGGCTCAAAAGAATGTTTTGCATAAACAACCAATGAAACAAGTTGCATAAAGATATGTACTGTATCATACTATTTAAAAAATGCTATATAATATTATGTACTGTATATATGAAGGAAATAATCATAAATACAAAATTTTGGACATTGGTGACCTCAGGAGAATAGATCATTAATAAAAGGGAGAAGTGTAATAATTTTGGAGATTGATGGATAAGAAGCATCAATTTTAGAATAATTTCTTAAAAGAAATTTGGGCCAATTCAAAAAATGCCAATATTTGACAAAAATGGTAAGTAAAGACAAATGATGTTTCTTAGATTATTTGTAATAACTTTCTGTGTATGTTGAATATTTCATAATGAAAGATCATATCTAAAAATAAGAGAGAGGGTAAAAGTGGAAGGTGAAGTTGTCTCAAAGTATTAGGGGTAAAAAATTTGGAGAAAGGAACTTAAAAAGTGTGATAAGAAGATAAAACTAGACAAAATATAAGAAGTGCTTTTGCAAATTTGTTCAAATAAGCGTGGATGTAGAGCCCATTTGCATTCTGAAAGCAGGGAGCAGATACCTTATATGTATTAAGAAAAACATGAGCTGCATATTGGTAGCCCATGCTGTCTGAATTCAGGCATCCAGATTCTAGAGTATAAATCAACCTTTCTTTTTCTTGTGCTTTTGGCTGAAGTTTTATAAAAAGATGTAGCTTTATTTGGGGTATGTTTTTTTTCCTCTTTGGGGAACAGGAGCAAATGCGTTATGTGGCCATTGTTTCTGACAGTTCATTTGTGCAGATGAAACAATCCATTCATTTGGTGAATCCATGGACTCAATGGCTTCCACTTTGTACTTTTTGAAAAATATACAGCATTTCAGGCCCCTGGATTTACATTCCACAGACTTTCTGGTATAATGGAATAGTTTTGGGTCCCTTGAGGGCAAGCATATGGCTCTGCAAGAGTGTTGATGGCTTTCCTACGATGTGGGCATGTGCATTTCTAAATGTTCTCACTTGGAACAGTTCTTTGAAAAGCTCTTTGACATATAATGTGGGAAGAAATTCTTCTCAATGACCATTTATGAGAAAAGTTGCTTTATAGACTTAGGTTTAGGGCTACAATGTGGCTAGCTCATCTTTTCCTTCAGGCAGGGATGCTTCTAAAATAAGAGTAAGTATCATTTTTAATAGTAATTTGATGTAAACCTTTCTTTGTAACAAACATCTATAAAACTCTAATTTTTCTTTTGGAGTCCAATTAGGCATTTGTGGAAATGAGTATTTAACACACTGGGAATTAACAGAAAATAATTATATATGGGTAGGCAAGGGTTTATCAATTAGCCATTGCCTCATGTTGCCCCACAAAAAATATAATTACTTACTATGTTTAATGATGTTATACTTGGGGTCATTCTTGTATAATTCTGTCAGGGAGACAATTGCATGGTTGTCACCAGGATCCTACCAGGTCTATACTGTCTGGTCTGGTAGCTGTGAGAAGCCTGACTACTTTGGGGACAGATGCCCTATGAATAAACAAGCAGTGACAAATCTGTGGCATTTATAGGTAAAATTTCAATATTAAGTTCATGACCTTGAAAGATATATGCCTGTATAGAGAGGAAGATCTTGAACACCAGGATGGAGAGTTTATTTAAATGGTTTATTAATAAATGAGGATAGATGTTGCTTTCAGCACCAATCTGCTTACAGTTTCATGGTCAGAGATACTAGACAAACCACCAGTTGATTGAAGGAGATGCACTTCATTCCTTCTCCAGGAGCCTTAATAAGATGCTGTGTTTCCTCATCCTTGGAGATGATTGGGTTGAACAAGGCTGATGCGGAAGAAATAAAAGATCAGAAGCCTTCATTGTACTTGCAATTAAGTGACAGAGAAATGGCACAGAGGAAGATTGTTCACTAGCCTAAGCTATGAAAGAGGAAAATGGCTGAAGAGATTCATTTTCTGTTGGAATTAATTACTCTTTGCTATGCCCTTAGGGAAAGTTATTTTATTTAATTAAAGAAATTTTGTTTTAGAGAGAGAGAGAGTGGGTGGGGGGGAGAGGGAGAGCGAGAGAGGGAGAGGGAGAGATAGAAAGAATCTTAAGCAGGTTTCATGGTTAGCACTAAGCCCAAAGTGGGGCTTGATCCCATGACTTGATCTCATGACATGAGTCCAAATCAAGAGTTGGATGCTCAACTGACTGAACCACCCAGGCACCCCAAAACAATACAATTTTATAGCTATTATCTTTTTCTTTCTTTTTTTTTTTAATGTTTATTTTTGAGACAGAGAGAGACCGAGCATGAGTGGGGAAGGGTCAGAGAGAGGGAGATACAGACTCTGAAGCAGGCTCCAGGCTCTGAGCCTTCAGCACGGAGCCTCACGAAGGGTTCGAACTCATCAGCTGAGAAACTGTGACCTGAGCCGAAGTCGGACGCTCAACCAACTGAGCCACCCAGGCCCCTATAGCTATTCTCTTAAAAATGCTGTTTTTAAAATAGTCAATTCTCTACATGTCTGTCTGCTTCACTCTGAAGCAGGGAGCTGTAAGCCTCTGGAAAACTGCCTGCTAGGTTTAGGGACTGACTTCTGCACTGAATTATTGAAACAACTTTATAGGACTCTCAAAAGAGCACCAAACAATCTGATTACCCCAGAGCCTCAGTGGCTCAGAGCACCCTAAAATCTCCTGATATTGTTCTAATTTACCCATGGAACCTATCTCAGACCACTGTTTCCTTTAACACTATTTCTGTAATATTTTTAAAGCATGGCATGGTGGTTTGAGTATGAGTTTGGAAGTCTGTATGCTTAGTTCAAATCACTGCTTCAAAATTGTATAGTTTGGGAGACATGGAAACTTACTCTATCTGTATGAGCCTCAGTTTCTTCACCTGTAGAATAAAGAAGACAATTTTATCAAGTACAATATGTGTCAGTTGGGATGCCTTGTGCTGAAAGTTGACAGGAAACCCCAATTCATGTTGGCCTACACAGTAATGAAATTTATTATCTCACACAAGTGGAAGTCAGAGAGATAGTTTGGTTCTGGCAAAGTATGATCAGTGGCTCAGCAGTGCCCCTCAGGACTCAGATTTTTTTTTCTTTCTCTCCCCTGGTCCATCTTATGGTGGCAGTGTGGCTTGCATTAAGTCCAGATATCACACCCAGGGATATTGATGTGATCTCAGAAGAAAGGGTGTCTCTTTCTTGCACATGCTTTTTAGGAGTAAGAAATCATTTCTAAAAGCCCCTCCCCAGACTTCCTTTCATATTTTATTAGGTAGTCTTTGGTCACATGCCCATGCCAAAATCAACACTGAAAAGAGGAATTGCATTGCAATGAGTATCTTAAGATAATCACTTAGAATTCGGAAAGCAACAACCATGACTGCCACACAAAGGATTTTGTTAAGTATTCAATGAGCTACTGCATCTACAGTAGTTCAAACAATCCTGGGCACAAAATAAACTCTCAATAATTGTTACGTCTTATTAGCTACTGATCAGTTTACTAATTTATACTAATGTGAAATTATAGCTATTATTTGATAATGTTTTTCTAGGAGCATGTTTGTTCCAAAGAGCCATGGGACTTTAAATCAGAAAAATATTTAATGATAGGTCTGCAGACTTTGATGGCTTGAATTAGGACTCCATTTTGTGGGCTTAGGGTACTTTCATGGAAAGCCATGCATTTGTGTAATGAGAGGAGTTACATCCTTAGAATTTCAGCTGCTGTTGGGACTGGGAAGTTAAAGGAACTAACAGGAGGAAGAAAAAGAAGAGCAGAACAAAAATCTCTCAACCACGACGTGGCCAAAGCCCCTTCCCTTCCTTGAATGCAGTGAATTACCTGATCTTTATGGCTATCACAGCCCCTGCAATGACTTTAGAGGGTCTCTTTTCTCTTAGCAACCCTCACACTGTCTGGTGATTTTCCTGCTGTAGCTGCAGGTCCAGAACAATACCAGGTAGAGCCCATTGAGCTCCAGGCAGTAGGGGAGGTATTCCTGCAAGTAATCACTGTTGTTCTTGTGCTGCCTCCAACTCCTTCAGAATTCTAACCACAGAATGGAGAAGGAGAAGGAATAGACCCAAAGGTTTAAGGTTGCTTGGTGTAGACTGAAACAGGAATGGAAGTGAGCTGCCTCACAAATCATTCTTGAGGAGCTCCAAGGTGAAAAAAGGATCTGTTCATAACAAATAATGAAGTGCCATGCCATGAATTTTCCCTCCTTCTGTACGTTTTATTTGTCAAGAGGATAGATTCTGAATAGGGAACATATTATAGCTTGACCTCAGGGTTCAAGTAAGGGTCCAGTTTGACTCCAAAGTTGAAGAGACTTAATAGGCATTTTCTACATTTTCTTATATGATCAATGTATAAATTTGGCTGGGGTAAGCTTTGTACCTTTCTGCATGAGTCCCTCCCCCCAACTCAGACCCATGACTAATAACAACAAGGGGAACTTCTTGAGCTTAGTGATGGCAAGTTTGGTTGAAAGGGGCAATGCAGGTGCTTCTAAAGCCCTCACCTCAAATGTGCCAAGACTCTGGCGCCTACAAGATTGGTTTGGGACTCTTACAAGACCAGCCATTCTCTGGGAAGTTTCCAAGAACTTCCTGTTACTAGTCAGGCAAAAAGAGAGAGATGAAGAAAAAGTAAAAACAACTTCATTTCTTTTGGGGAGTTCAGCATAATTTTTGTGGTTTTAGACAGATTCAGAAAATGTTAAGCTTGCAATAAAATGTCACCTTTTTGGTATATCTGTGGGTATACAGATGGTTACTGGTACTGTTGGTGGTGGTGGTGGTGTGGGGGTGGATAGAGAAAATCTTTCATCAGACTTTTTCAAAATACTCTCAATGACTGTTCCTTGACATTGGCCAACTCCTATCAATTCTAAATTTAATTAGTGGCTTCTCTCTGTGGCCTTGAGCTTAGTTGCATTATCATGTACTAATATTCTCTCAAATACTTAAATACCATATTAATAAATATATCTAACACGTACCCATGGAATTACTACTTTTAGTACTTTCTTTGGGACCTTTAAGTAAAAGAAAGATACAAAAAAGAAAGCTCTTTTTGTTATTGCAAAATCTCCTAAAAGCCTTATTTATGTATTTATGTATTTATTTATTTATTTTAGGAAAAGAATATCGTTAAATGTCTTAGCTATTGCTGGTTGAGCTACAGCTCAGGAAGCTCTCATCTCTCCTCTTTGACAACGTTATTCAAGAAATGTTGTCTCTCAGTAATAAATGTTTTACCTCCCCTGCTAACCAGAGTACAGTATTTCAAAACTCACAGTAGTACTTAATGTACAGGAGTCTCACTGCATTTTAATGTAAAAATAACAGAAGAGAAAACCATTCTAAAAACCCATTGGAGACAATATTGTATAATGCATTTTAAAACAGAGTCCTCTTAGTAATTGGCTATTAGGAAGGAAGAAAACAAATACTGTTGACCCTGGTAATCATAAGTTTACCAATACCCTTCTATTTAAGCCTCCTGCCCGACTTTCCCACTCTCCAGATAATATCATACACATTTTCTAATTGTAAATGAGTGGCCAGTTTATTTGGAGGTCTGCTATAGTCAAGGCAGATGCATAGAAAATAGATCAATATAGAAAAGGGAATGATCTTCATAGGAGCATATTTTTAATAGCCTCCAGCAAGCACATTCAGTACGAGTGTGGCTAAAATCTAACAGCCCCTACATCCACATAATTAATGAATACCAGTTAGTAAACTAGAAAGCATGAATTCCAGTTTTGGTATAATTCAAAGTGTTATAAATTACTATAGTCATATCTAGTATTCTTTTATTTATCCATTTACCTATACATACAGTAAATATAGGTTGAGCTTAAAATATCTGTGAGTTACTGTTTGGGAACTCGGGGTGCAAAGATGAATATACATACTCCTTGCTGTCAAGAATTTCCCAGTGTCTTTCCAGGAGGTAGGGGAGGGGAGATAGAGACTCATAATAGAATGTAGTAAATGCAGTGGTAGAAATTTTAAGAGGGAACTCGCAGTGCCTAGAAGAGAATTGATATCATAGCTTAGGAGTGATCAGGAAAGAATTTGTGCAGAAACTACTGTCTGTACGGTAAACTATGAGTAAAGAGATAGTCGTAATAAGGAAGGTAATCCAAGGGAAGAGATCCAAGCTTCCGGGATAGTTTATGCAAAATCATGCAGTTTAAAATAGCATGATATATGAGAGATTATAAGCAATTTAATGTTGCCAAAGGCATCTGTCAAGGAGGCGGGGATATTAACAGGTAAGACTATAGGGGGAGACAGGAGATCTCTTTGAGGGCCTTCTATGACCTTTTAACAACTTGGATTGATCTTATAAGAAATTAGGAATCACAAGACTGTTTAAACAAAGTGTGGCATGGCTAAATTTTTGTTTCCAATAAATTATTCTCTGTAGAGGATACATTTAGGCAATGATATGCCAGTAAATGTTTAACAACTGCCTGTTTGAAAACAAGAATCTTGGGGCGCCTGGGTGGTTTAGTCAGTTAAGTGTCCGACTTCGGCTCAGGTCATGTTCTCATGGTTCCTGGGTTCGAGTCCCGCGTTGGGCTCTGTGCTGACAGCTCAGAGCCTGGAGCTTCCTTCAGATTCTGTGTCTTCCTCTCTCTGCTCCTCCCTTGCTTATACTCTGTGTGTCTCTCTCTCTCAAAAATAAACATTAAAAAACATTAAAAAAAAAAGTCTTGATGATAGCATTTGCCAATTTCCATGATGTAAATACTCCCACCATGGCAGATTTTAAGCTACTAATTTGAAGCCACTGAACCCAGAGTTGGGAAGAGAAGAGCACAAGTCTCATGAGCCAGGACAGCCCATCCTGCCCATCAGCAGATTGGAAGGGATAGTTGGGGAGAGCTAAGACACATTAGGAGACTTGCATAGTTCAGGTGAAAGATAACATGGGCTTGAAGTAAAGGAGAGGCAGCTGATCTAGAGTGAGGATGGCTTGGCTGTCCTGGAGATTGTTGGATATGGAGGATGAGAAATGACTAAAGATGACTCCCAGGTTTCTAGTTTGGATCGCAGGCTTAATGGCCACTAGGAGAGAGAAATCTGGTAGGAAGTGTGCTTTAAATAGAGAATGTAGTCAGGTGTGGAACACTCTGACAATGTATCCAATCATTGGTGGTCTGTGTGATTCTGGATTCTGGGAGTTAAGAAAGAGGTGGATATTAGGAGAAGAAGGTTACATATGGGAGTTACTGGTCTCTAGGTGATGATTAAAAATGTGAGTGAATAGGATTGACCAGAGAGATGTAGAAAAAGATGAGAACATAGCTTCCCAGTTGCTGTGATACAGTATTTGTGGTGTGCCTTGGATAGGTCTCATATATATATATACAAACATGTTGATTCATTTAACTTTGGGGCTGCTACTGGGTGTCCTGGAATCACGGAGCAGGGCTGGGGCCATCAGAATCTCAGGCCCAGAAACCTTGAACCACAAGCATCTTTCTCATTCCCCTGTCCATATGCTGTAAAAATGTCATCATCTTTTAAGTGTTACTTGATGTGGAAAAACATGTGAAATACCAGCATATTTTGCAACCACAGAGTATGTCCTCATTTAAAGGAAAGGGAAAGGAAAATAATCTTTATAGAAAGGATACCAAAGGAAAGATCAGAAGGGGTCAAGGAGAACCTGGAGGGAGTAATGTCAAGGAAACTAAATATTTAAATTTGCAGAATGAACCTTCTTGCTGGTCATCAGTTACCAATGCATGCCAGTTCATTTGCTTATCATCTGTTTCATTCATTTATTTATTCATTCAGTAATTCAGATAGTTACATACATGTGTCAAGTCCCTATGAAGTGTCAGGTGCTTGACTTTTTGAACATTGGTCATTTGTTTGGTTCTGGCTGGTAGCATAAAGCAAGCAAACATTGTAGCCAGAGAGAAAGTAAATTAGTCTTTAATGATTCAAAGATCTAGAGATCATCTTAGCATTCCTACCATTTGAGAGAAAGTGAGCATTTCATCAGGTACTTCACAAAATCAAGGGGATTCATTCTGGCATTTTGATAAGAACCCCCCTTTAAATTATTTTATTCCTTCAGGAATACTTTTTGAGTACATATAGCGGGTCAGACACTGGGCTGAGAATTCAATAGACAAAACAGAAAATATTCTTGCTGTTATGGAGCTCACATTCTAGAAGGAGGAGATAGATTATAAGCAAATGGATAACTACAACATATAGGTTGTCAGATGGTGATGGGTGCTAGGGAGAAAAATAAGGCAAGAGAGGGAGTAAGAATGACTAGGAGAAACTGTAATTTTAAATAGGGTGGTCAAGGAAATTCTAACATACAAAAAATATATTGAGGACGTCTCCTGAGTCATAATAACGAAACTCAGCCAGGAACCCATTTGAAAATCTGATGCATTTTATTTTCCCAAAGCAACTTATTCTCATTTAAGAACGCTGTAGGGACTGGGGCACCTTGGTGGCTCAGTTGGTTAAGCGTCCAACTTCGGCTTAGGCCATGATCTCATAGTTTGTGAGTTCAAACCCCATCCATATTGGGTTCTGCGCTGATGGCTCAGAGCCTGGAGCCTGCTTCAGATTCTGTGTCCCCCTCTCTCTGCCCCTCCCCTGCTTGCATTCTGTGTCTCTCTCTCAAAAATAAATAAAAACATTAAAAAAAAACCCTCTAGGGACTAATCTTATATGCCAATCTTGGCCCGTGAGTCCATGGATTTATTTTGTATTTGTATTAGTTAATGGGTAAACTTTTCTTTGCTCAGTGTTCTAGAATGAATACTTATCATCAAGTTCCATGTGTTAAGCAAAAGGAATACTTGAATTGTCCCTAAAACAGTCTTAGGTCTCCTCTGGCCTTGAAATGGGATATTTTGAGTATCTTAAATTTTATCCTCTGTATTGTCTCACCCACCTCATATCCTTTTATTTCTGTAAAAAGGCCCACTGACAATTTTATTTCCTCTGCTGATACTTTTCCCCAGAACCTCATTGTTTTCAGAGCTGGCTGAAGCCAATCCCTGATTTGCTAACTTTACTCCGCCTGAGTATGCTGGGACCTGGGCGGAAAGCTGCTCATGGAAGTTTTTGCTGTGGGGTGTCTGGGGCAGAAGTAGCAGTGGTTATAATGAGGTCCCTCTGGTCCTTTGAAAATTAACCTCCCTTGGATGACATTCAAGATAGATTTGTATTGGACTGAGGTTGGCAAAACAGGTGTACCTTATTTTACCTAATGTGTATTTCATGAAAGAGTGAATGAAATCAGGTTTGGTAAATCAAATCCTGTCTGAAGTACTCTAATGAAAATCACTGAGAAATCACATCTTATAGTGAATCCTTATGGAAAGTGAATAATTGATGTCAAATTTATCTTAGCACAGTCACAGATTCATGTATTTGGGGTACATCTGCTGGTGTTACACCTTTAATGAAAATTTGGGGAACACTGATTTATGCTCTGGTCAGTGTGATAGTCCAGGCTTTATTGCATGAGATGTTTCCTTGAAAAGGAGGCTGTTGGCTAGGACAGGGGTCGGCAAAATTCTTCTGTAAAAAAAGCAAATAGTAAGTATTTCAGGCTTTGCAAGCTATAAGGTCTCTCTTTCGCAAGTACTCAACTCTTCCACTAAAGTGTAAATGCAGCCATAAGACACCATGCAAATGAATAAGCATGGCTGTGTTCCAATAAAACTTTATTTATGGATACAAAAATTTGAATTTCATTTAATTTTTATGTGTTGTGAAATAGTCTTCTTTTGGTTTTTCTTTCAACCATTTAACAATATAAAAAATATTCTTAGTTTGTGGGGCATACAAAAACAGATGGTGAACTGGATTTGGTCCATGGGCTGTAATTTGCCAACTCCTGGGCTGGAATGTTATGTTATTCAGGGTACTGCTCACACATCATTTTCTCCAGGTTTACATGAATTTTGTTTAGTGGAAGTTTGGGGCATTGTTTTCACATCTGCATGTTTAATGGCTAAAAGTTCCAACATTTCCTCTACTTTTGGACCAGTTATATAACCTTTTTGACTCAGTTTCTTCACTTGTAACATGGGGAGGATGATACTTGCTTCCAGTAGGTGATAGGCAGATTAAATTATATGGTGTGTATAGAGCGGGCAGTAAAATATTTCATTCAGTAAAATAACTTTCATTGTATAATAATAGGTGCTTAAGAAAGAGTAACATCTGCTCATATTCTCGTTGGAAAACTCTTTTGCTGTTGACAATAAACCGAAGGCAGGAATGTGGTGAACTAGTTGGAGGATGACTGGCACCATCCCTCTTAGTATATTGTGGGTTGTCTTGTGTGGATGCTTTTAGCCACCGAGAAAATTTGCCCCTCTTGAGTAGTTCCAATCCTTTGTGACTTGGCCATTGGGCTGGCAGGATGAGTGGGCCTCACCTGTTGCTAGATGTGTTAACCTGACATGCCTCTTTAAGGTGCAGTGCATGGGGATACCTCCTAATTTTATCAGCCTACGTATCAATCGGTTTCCCTCTACCAGAAGACCGTCTCAGTCCCTTTCACCAGTCACAGGTATTCTTATTGCTGTTGGTCATCATTAAATTGTGAAGGACATAGTTTAAAGGGCTTTCCTTCCCTAACACTTTGCTTTTTCTTTTCCTTGAGTATGTACACTAGGTCACTTTGATACATTTTTAGATGGGTAGGAAAAATTCACCATAGACAACTCTGTACTGGATTGGAGGCAAAAACTGGATACTGTAAGTCAGTATCATAGGGTTGCCTGGGTAGCTCAATCAGTTAAGTGTCTGACTTTGGCTCAGGTCACAATCTCGTGGTTTGTGAGTTCAAGCCTTGTGTCAGGCCTTGTGCTGACAGCTTAGAGCCTAGAGCCTGCTTCGGATTCTTTGTCTCCCTCTCTCTCTGTGCTCCTCCCCCACTCACATACTCTCTCTCTCTCTCTCTCTCTCTCTCTCTCTCAAAAGTAAGTAAACATTCAAAAAACAAGTCAGTATCACAGCAGGATGAGGAGAACAGTTGTGGAAAATGTGGCTCCTACAGGACCCTACAAGTAGAGCAAGAAATAGGGAAGTCTGAAGATCTCAAAGATTCAGTGGCATCTGTATAAGAGGAAGCAAATTGGAGTTTGCTTTTTATCATCCACTTTCGGAAGGAGGGTGCTTCCGTTGCTACAATAGCTGTGGTTCTCTCTATTGTATGGATAAAACATATAATATATATAATTTGGTTTTTGTTAACAATATAAGAAAAATACAGCAAAAGACCCAAAGCACATTGTTTGTTGTGTTAAATGTATGCATGTTCTATAGAATAGACAGTAAAGCCACTACCAAGGGGTAACATGAAATATCAAGTGTGGATTCCCCACTGTCCAGGGCCTGTGGCCATAAAGATGAGTGAGAAGGTGGTACTAGGGCCTGCTGTTTTATGGCCACCAACAAGGAACTGCTTGCCTGTAACATTCCTTCCAAGTTTGATCACTTCTTTTCACTGTAGAAATGATTTTTAGAGTAGATTCCTGCCCACTGACAGCTGGATTATGGTTAAGGATTATTTTCACCAAGTCTATAAAAGCTGAACTTCTACTTTTAGACCACGGAAGGTTGTTTCAGTGTTAGTAACCAGGAGGTTGGATTCACAAGGTTCCCTGTTTTCTGTATCTACCTTCCAGTTCTTAAAACTTGAGAAAGAAGAATCAGCTGAGATGTCCTATCTGGTCAATGTTGGGGAAAGGCTCTCAAGCACAATAAAAGATGAAGTTGCTGGGAAGCTAGCAAGCTACTGGGCAGCAGAGCAGTGGTCCAGAAAATAATAAACGTTGAGGAGGATGTGGGGAGATAGACATTCTTGTGAATTGCTGCTGTGACAGTATGGCAGTTTCTCAAAAAAGTAAAGCTAGAATTACCATATGATCTAGCCGTTCTTCTGCTAGGTATATATCCAAAGGAGTTGATAGCAGGGACTCGAACAGATATTTGTCCACCCATGTTCGTCGTGTTATTCACAAGAGCCAAGAGGTGGAAGAAACCCAAGTGTGCATCCATGGATAAATGAATAAACAAAATGTGGTTTATACGTACAATGGAATATTCTTTCTAAAAAGGGAGGAAATTCCGACACATGCTGCAACATGGATGAACCTTGAAGACCTTATGCTAAGTGAAATAAGCAGGTAATACAAGGACAAATGCTTTATGATTCTAGTTATATGAGGTACCAAGAGAAAGTAGTCAAATTCATGGAGACAGAAAGTAGATTGGTGGGTGCCAGGGGCTAGAGGAGAAGGGAATGAGGAGTAAGTGTTTAATGGAGACTTACTCCATTGGTCTGGGAAGTTTGGGCAGTTTGGGAAGTTGAAAGTTTGGGCAGTTTGGGAAGATGAAAAGAGTTCTGGAGAGAGATGGTGGTGAAGGTTGTACAATAATGTGAATGTAGTTAATGTCACTGAAGTGTGAACTTAAAAAATGAATAAAATGGTAAATTTTGTGCCATGTATTTTTTACCACAGGGGAAACAGATGAGAGAGAGAGAGAGAGAGAGAGAGAGAGAGAGAGAGAGAGGGAGAGAGAGAAATTTTCCAAATCAGCCAATATTGAGCCATAGAGACAATGGAATAGAAAAATGAGGTTCAGAACTAGGCTAAAGCTAAATTCTCCATAGAAAATGCTTTGTATTTTAGTGTCTGCAAGCTGGGGATTAATATTTCATCCCCACCTCCCTTCTTTGTGCAGAGAGCTGGGTTTAGGCAGGGAAAAAGAAATCACTGTGCAACAATCCATTGTTAAAAATAGGTTCTTTTGGATCAGGACATAGCATATAAAATTGCTGTATATAATATACTGAACACCATAATATGGTAGAGATGAACCAGGAAATTCTGTTGTAGAATAACTTGGTATGCTGAATGATCAAGGATTTTCCAGTAGGAAAAGAACTCACATAATGCATGCATGTTCTCTGGTGTTACCTGTTTCTTTCTATTATGCTCAACCCCCTCATTTCCTCTCAAGTCAAACTCCATACGTACTCCCAGATGCATCTACCTATCATTTGTCTTTAAGAACATTTCGTTTTACCCTAAGGATGGTGTGAAATATATGATAAGAAGGTTGCAGGTCTTCCTTTGTGGTGAGAAGATATTATCTTAATGTTCAAAAAGTCTTTGATCATTCCCAATGATTCTGACCAGTTGACACCATCAAGAGCAGCCCCACTGCCAGCTTTGAAAACAAAGGTGAGGGAGGAGTGGGGGGAATAAGAGAGAGCATGTATCGTGTGCTTTCTTTCATTGCTTCCTTCTCTGTCTCTGTCTTTCTTTCTTTTTTTTCTTTTTAAGGAAAGATTGGTTAAAATAAAGAATAAATATGAGTAAAAGAAGTGGTGGTAAAGAGAGGGTTAGGGTGGAGAAAAACACCAGGGTGTTTTTATTTTATTTTATTTTTTCTATATAGCACTCTGGGAAGTTTTGAAGGGAAAAAAAAAAAGATTTAAGAAGTGATACTTTTGAACTTCAGCCAAAAGCAAGCCATCAAAATGGGACACTGTCCCTTTAAGTGCAAGCCTGCACAAACGAAAGGAAATTAATTAAGTATCCGACGCTGGTGTGGCGCCATGGAAAGAATACACAATCTGGGTCCAGCATGCCAAATCTGAAATGAAAATGAAGGTGATCCGTCATATTTGGCTGTTTTTTTAAGACAGAATATATATTTTTGAAAGTTGACTAAGCAATTACCCAAATTAAAGAAACTAGAAAAGCAAACAGTGGTAAAAATGCTTTAATTTTTTAGAGGGTAAATTAGTTTTAAAATGTGTGCCTTTTATTATCTTAATACCAAAGAGAAAGAAAAAAAAGCCGGGGTGTTTCTTAACTCCTTAATGGCAGCATCTCAGAGAATTTATTTACTGCCGCTGCCAGTGATAAAGTTTCCAAACTTAAGGAAAACTTAAGAAGGCTTGGGCTGGCTTCTAAGCTCTAAGGAAGAGATGCTTAGTATACATTTCTGAATCTGAGATTTGTTAAAGGTATTTTTCCTCTCTTACATGTGGGTCCGTGCTCCACTAGCCTGCCTTACATGCCATCGGCAGCCAGATGGATTCTCTCTCCTACCACCACGCATACCCTCTGGATCACGAAACTCAGGGCCTGCCATTTGGCAGGTAAGGGCAGTCTTGCATTGCTCTGTTTCTGTGTTAGTCTCTGGTGTTGGCCAAGGGAAGGGATGCAAGGACTTTAGAAAAGGGTCCTCTCAGAGGACAAGAGGACATGTGCCAGGCGGATTTTGTGGTCACCTGGACATTTATTGTTCTTCTTGAGCTTGGAAGAGAAAATCAGAGACAAAGCTCCTGAGAATTCCATCTTACTTCTCAACCTCCTTAAGCTTTTTCTGATACAGTAGGTGGAAATAGCTGTCAGAAGGAGACACATCCTAAAATAAACACGGTTATTTATGGAGATCTTCGAAGGGAAGTCTATGTTAGGTTAGACTCTCTTGGTTTTAAGAGACAGAAAATCTATGACAAATGGTCTTGAGACAAAAGGTAGTTTGTTGTCTTTCATAATTAGGAAGGTCTACCAAAGGTCTAGCTTCACCCATGATTAAAATTCAACACTTAACTGTATGTGGTGTTGACTGAAGTCTTCACTTCCTATTTTTGACAGTGCTTTCTCACTCTGAAGCTTTATTTTCCCTCATGTAAGTCTAGTGAGGAAGGAAGTTTCTGAGAGATCAAACAAAGGCTTTGGAAGTTTTGCTGGCTTTGACTGGTCTAACTTTGGGCATGTGCCTATTTATAAATTCTTCACTGTGTTCAGGGACATGAGATGGGCATATAGGATTATCTTTGTCAAATGTTGCTAAGAGTTAGGAGCAGAACTGCCTACAGCAAAATTGCCTAGGGGAAGAGCCTTTGCCTTGATTGATTGCGACAAGATTGGAATATTATGAGTGGCAAAAATAAGATTGCTTGACTTATAAGTGATCTTAACCACCCTTAAATGTTTTAAATGACCAACAATTGTTTCCCAACTAGTTCAGAATTAGGGATGGAGGCAACAAACTCCTATCAGCAAACACAGTGCAGAAGGGAGTGCAGAAGGGTACTTATTGTCGGGAAATTGCTGGGGACTGGTGATGATTTAAAAAAAAAAGTTTTAGGAAGTATAACAAATATACAGAAACATGCTCAACATTTAAGTTATAACTTTAATAGATTTTTAAGGTGAGCACAGCCATGTAAATAGCACCCAGATCAAGGAATAGAACATTGCCAGAACACATACATAGACCATATGCTATGCACATGTTTAGCTTCATGGATAAAAGTAAACAGTATTCCAAAGAGGTTGTACCAATTCATACTGCCACTTCAAGTTCTAAGAGTTCTAGTTGTGCGATATTCAAGAGAAGAATCTTATAAATATTTTATTCTTTCCTTGATGATATCTAACATATATGTATCTATTATATGATATAATAGATATTATATATAATTGATATAATTTTTATTTTTATCTTTATTTTTATTTTCTAAATGGAAGCCCAACATGGCTTCTGGAGCTTTCTGGGCTTCTGCAAACTTAGATAATTCTCTCACATCACTTGACTTATCTGATTTTCTGGGATTTAGGGTTCTTAGAAACTTGGCATACTTTTTCTTTTCATTTGTGACTTCTAATTTAATTAATGATTTGTGACTTCTAATTTAATTAATGATCTATAACTAGAGAGTCTGAGATGCAGAGAAGCCAAATAAGTTGCCTAAGGACAGCTAACGTGTCAGTGACTGAGCTGGGACTATACATCTTGAGTGTAACCAGCTGGCTTTTACACTTAAATGTGCATATATTTCTATTTACTTGAGTCTCCTTAAGTATATGACCCCAGGGGGGGGTCACACAATTATTAACTCAGGGAAGTTTCTTCCTTTATATTTGTTTGCCAGAGTAATGCATGCTGAGAGTTTAAAACATAAGAAGCTATATCAGTAGTTTATCATATGACATTGCCACCATTCTCTTTAGCTCCTTGACTTGACATCCTACTAATCTCTTTTGGTTTTCTTCCAGAGTCCAATTGTGTTAATCCTCTCTTTACTACCGCAGCAACCTTATAAGGAACAGAATTATTTTCACTTCTCTTTTCCAGAAACTGTAGAACTCAAAAGAAAATTATAGTCCCCCAATAGGACTTGAATGGGCTTTAGCCATAACAGGAACCACCATAATCCAAAAGAGGAGATAAGTTAAAATGGGCACAGGTACAGATTTCTAAGATGCTGCTTCATACTCATTGTATGAAGAGGATACCTATAAGCTAAATGGGAATAAGAACTTTGTAATCAATGTAGGAGAGTTCTAATCTGGGCTTTGTACCTTGGACTGTTCCATGGCCTCAATTTTGTCATCTTTATAATGGTAGCAGTGTTGTAAGAATTAGAGATAATAAATATAAAGCACTCAACCAGTACTATTAATATTCTTTATCATTATTGAAGTGATGTATATTTCTGGCACATTGATATCTTTTATATTATTAGAGGAATATGCTTATTAAGCTATGTAGAAGCTTTCTAAAACAAATTAAAACAGCCTTTTCCCTAAATGCCTAACACTTAATACAATATTAGCACAGATGTTAGAAGAACCGCAATCTATTTGTAAGTGCACTTTCGAACAGAAATGTGCCAGAACAGTGGCTCCCAAGTCCAGAGGAGCAGGAGTATCCTCTAGGACTTTTAAAAACATACAACATTCTGGGCTCCTTCCCTGAAATATTGATGGATATGCCAGTGTGATGCCCAGGTCTGGAGCCAGACTGCCTTGGTGTGGATTCCAGCTCTTCCATTACTAGCTCCGTAAGTGTGGAGTTATTTCGTTTCCCGGCCTAAATTTTCCCATCTGTAGCATAGAAATAACACTTATACTTGCCTGGTACATAGAAAGAACTCCAAAAATGCTTGCTTTCATTAGGAGGTAGGAGTCTGTATTAAAACCAAAACAAACTTCCTGACAAATCTGGGATCCAGCCTTGTTTGAGAATCATTGACCTACACACAGAATGTAATGTGGTGTTCTGGATAAAAATTTTACATCTCAAACTATAACCTCTTAAATTCTTTACTCTTCCTTAGATCTAAAGAAAACTTAGGTGTTTGAAATTGAGACAATGAGAGATCCTTTAGTCCTGAGGAAGATTAAATTATATGTGTAGTTTGGAATATATATAATTTTTGTTTGCAAGAATTATTTATCCATGTGTATTTCTGTCCTTTATTTCACTGCCCAGAAGTGACTCCCTTAAAAAGAAGTAGGAACGAGAGAGAAACAGTGGTCACAAGTCCAGCATGATACACTTCCCGGCATTCAAAGTTGATTTATCCTAATGGCAGAGGCCACTTAACTCAATGTCAGTTGCACAAGTTTTGGGGATAAGTCCTGACCTTTGCATTAGGGATTAAAGAAACTCCAGCTTAATATTCGAAGTATTAGCATCATGTCCCATTTGTTGCCTGTCTGGTTCAGAATTTGTCAATTGTTTCTGATTATTTGATTCTGTCTTTGCCCTTCCTTTGGTGCTGGGTATGGAACTGGAATTTCTGTGTCGGTTTCCGTGCTTGAATCCTTTGCTTTAGTTTTTTGCCCCAGAGCCTGCAGATTTGCCAGAAGTTGGTTTTCAGACCGCCAGTGCTCTTTTCTGCACTCCACCCTCATGTATGTAGTCCTCAACCTGTTCTGATTTCCCTCTCTGCCTGGGTCTGTGGACATTAACTGCTCTCACATCTACAATCTCTTTGTTCTGTTCACATTTTATAATTTTAGTATTTTGAGTCTTCTCTCCTTTTTACTTGGCTAGTCTAGCTAAGGTTTTATCAACCTTGTTGCTCTTTTTAAAAGACTAACTTTTAGCTTTACTGATTTTCTTAATTTTTTTCTATTTTTATTTCATTTATTCCCGTTCTGTTCTTTATTATTTCTTTTGTTTTGCTTACCTTGGGTTTCATTTGCTCTTCTTTTTTCACTTGCTTAAAATGGAAGATTCACTTACTGATTTGAGATTGTTCTTTTTAATGTAAGCATACACTATAACTAAATTTACTTCTAAGCGCTGCTTTATTTTATTTAGTGTTTTATTTTCGAGAGAGAGGGGAGAAGAATGGGGGAGAAGGCATACAGGAGAGAGGGAGAGAGAGAGAGAGAGAGAGAGAGAGAGAGAATGAATATATCCCAAGCAGGCTCCATGTTCAACATGGAACCTAACACTGAGCTCGATCCCATGACCCTGAGATCTTGACCTGAGATGAGATCAAGAGTTGGATGCTCGAACGACTGAGCCACCCAGGTGTGCCCTAAACACTGCTTTAAATTCATCCTGTAAGTTATAGTATATTGTATTTCTTTTTTCTCATTCATATCAAGGAATTTTCTAAGTTCTCTTATGACTTCTTTGAGCCATTGATTATTTGTTAGTTTATTGTTTAATTTCTACATGCTTGTGAATTTCCCAAATTTTTATCTGTTCTTTCTAATTTAATTCTGTGTAGTCAGAAAACATATTTTGTATGATTTTTATTCCTTTAAATTTATTGAGTTTTCATTCATGACTTAATATATGGTATATATTGGAGAACATTCCATATGCACCTGAAAAGAATGTGTGTTCTGCTGTTGTTGAGTGAAGTGTCCTATTAGGTCTGTTAGATCTATTTGCTTTATGTGGTTCAGTTTTCCTATAATTGTTGATCTTCTGCCTAGTTCTTCTGTCCACTATTTGAACAGATATTGAAGTCTCCAATTATTATTGTTGAACTATCTTTTTTCCCTTCAATTGTATCTTTTTTTTTTTTTTTTTTTTTTTACTTCATGCACTTTGAGGCTCTGTTGCTAGGTGCATATGTTTGTAATTGTTATACCTTCCTGATAGATTGATCTTTCTTTCATTATAAAATGACCCTTTATATATTGAGAAATATTTTTACTTTTATATTAAATCGTGCCTGATATTATACTAATAAATATATTAGTTTATCACTTCAGCTGTCTTATGGTTGATGGTTGTGTGGTATACCTCCCCCCATTCTTATATTTTTCTCTCTGAATCTAAAGTGTATCTTCTATAAACAGCATATAGTTGAATTGTGTTTTTTTTTCTAATATGATCATCTTTGTCTTGATTGGATTATTGAATCTGTTTACATTTAATGATATCAAAGGTATGTTGGATTCACTTCTATTATTTTGCTTTTTGTTTTCCGTATGTCTCAAGAAATTTTTGTTTCTCTGTTCCTCTTTATTGCCTTCTTTTGCAATAAGTTATTTTCTACTAAATTTTTACATTCCTTTAATAATTTCTAAACTATTAAAAAATTTTTTTAAAATGTTTGTTTATTTTTGAGAGAGAGAGAGAGAGAGAGAGAGAGAGAGAGACAGAGCATGAGTGGGGGAGGAGCAGAGAGAGAGGGAGACACAGAATCTGAAGTAGGCTCTAGGCTCAGAACTGTCAGCCCAGAGCCCGACGTGGGGCTCGAACCCATGAACTGTGAGATCGTGACCTGAGCTGAAGTCAGACGCTTAACCGACTAAGCCACCCAGGCGCCCCTAAACTATTTTAAAAATGTATTTTCTTTGTGGTTCCTCTAAGGCTTAAATATATTTCTCAACTCATCTGAGTTTACTTCAAATTTATAATCATTAAATTCCAGTGAGATATCAAAACTTTTTTATATAGCTCTATTCC
This sequence comes from Panthera tigris, assembly GCF_018350195.1. Taxonomy (NCBI): domain Eukaryota; kingdom Metazoa; phylum Chordata; class Mammalia; order Carnivora; family Felidae; genus Panthera; species Panthera tigris. The sequence continues at coordinate 52,252,979 of NC_056673.1, read as the reverse complement.
TCTATAAACTTCTCTCCGTTTTTGTCCTGTTAGTGTCCGACATAGTGTGCTTGTGTATATGTTATAAACCCAACTATACCTGCTTATAATTATTACTAGATTCCTTCAGGAAAGCCTGTTTCCTCCACAGCGAGCTACTTCTGATGTCACTCCTCAGAGAGCGCAGCTTTGGGCAAGTGGAAATCTCCCTGACCAACAGGGATGATTATTGTTTTACCCAGCCTCTCTTTGTCCATCCCTTTCCCTGACCTCCCCATTAAACTTCTGGCCGTTTGCCTCTATTGATATCACACCCAGCTGTTAGCTTCCACTAATTGCTCGCTGATTGTTCTGTTGTTTTCAACAACAAGCTTAAATTGCTCCATAGTCTGATCCAATTACATTCAACCATCTTTTCCCGGTTATGTGTGGCCACTGAGTTTTGCTCTAACTCTAGGAGGAATATGCTGAACTGTCGTTTGCTCTGTGTTAAACTTCTAGTGGTCTTTTGTTCACTTGCTGTTAATATTAATCTATTAGTGTTCTCTTTATGGCTCACCACTAACATCTCTATTGGTTTACACAGTCCTCAGGCATGAACTTCTGCATAGTTTGTTCCATATAAGGTCAATCCCCTTAGGAAGAGTTACAGAACTCTCTGTTTTTACGGACTGCCTACCCCCCCCCCCCCCAGCCCCCTTGGCAGAGTCTTTGCTTGCCTGCTTTGGAGTTGGGGAAAAGGGCCCACTTGTTTGCGAGTGAAACTCCTGCACTGGCAGGTGTGGTAGCCTTCAGTCTTCCTGGCTTGCTCCTCTGTGTGTGGAACCTCTGCTCTGTGAACAGGCTGATCTGTGATAGGGATGATCAGAGTCCAGGATTCTTTAGTAGACCCTGTTCCAGTTTTCTTTTGCCTTTGGGAAACTGGAGCATGTGATGGGAGAATAGCAATGCTGAAGGCAGTTACAGCACTGGACATTAGGCTATTGTCTATGTTACTTTGTTTCTTTACTGTGCTGAGATTCAAGAGATAGTTCAGGGAACTGTATATGACAGTTGTTTAGTCATATGTTGGAGGAGGAACTTCATTAAGAGGAATATGTTGAGAAATATTTTAAAGCCACTGGTCTAGGAACACCACATATCTGGTCCAGATCTAGCGTTTCTCCTCTCTAGGGGCCAAAGGAATATATAAAACTATTATTTTGGGAATGCAAGCTGGTGCAGCCACTCTGGAAAACAGTATGGAGGTTCCTCAAAAAACTAAAAATAGAACTACCCTACGACCCAGCAATTGCACTACTAGGCATTTATCCACGGGATACAGGTGTGCTGTTTGGAAGGGACACATGCACCCCCATGTTTATAGCAGCACTATCGACAATAGCCCAAGTAAGGAAAGAGCCCAAATGTCCCTCGAGGGATGAATGGATAAAGAAGATGTGGCATATATATACAATGGAGTATTACTCGGCAATCAAAAAGAATGAAATCTTGCCATTGGCAACTACGTGGGTGGAACTGGAGGGTATTATGCTAAGCGAAATTAGAGAAAGACAACTATCATATGACTTCACTCATATGAGAACTTTAAGACACAGAACAGATAAACACAAGGGAAGGGAAGCAAAAATAATATAAAAAGAGGCAGGGGGACAAAACATAAGAGACTCAGAAATATGGAGAACAAACAGAGGGTTACTGGAGGGGTGTGGAGGGGGGATGGGCTAAATGGGTAAGGGGCACTAAGGAATCTACTCCTGAAATCATTGTTGCACTATATACTAATTAATTAGGATGTAAATTAAAATAATAAAATTAAAAAAAATACTATTCTTTTCAATTCTTCCTCCCTCCCCAACAACAAGATACCGCACATTGATAGACATTGAAATAAGTCAGTGGATTAGAAAGATGTTCAGGAGTTCAAACATCTGCAAGATCCATGTAGTGAAACGGATATGGAGGGATATGAGGAAAAGGGATATGTTAAGAATGGTTCTTAGATTCTTAGGATTGTGCAACAGTATATTAAATCTCTTACAGAGAGAGGAAAGGGAGGACATAACAGACTGAAATTCCCAGGAATTAAAAGCTGTAGTGAAGAGGATGAGCCCATAAGAAAATTGAGAAATGGATATCAGGATGGAAGCAGGAAGATCAGGAGGTTTTGGGGTGAGATAATGTTTTCTATAAAGAAAGCAGTGAAGGTATAATTTGCTTTTGAGACATTATGACAGAGGAAGTCTGAAAAGGATCATCTGATTCTGTGACATGGGAGTCATTGGTGACTTTAGTAGGAATCATGTGAGGTATGGGGTGGAGTTGTATTGCAGAGGTTTGAGTGACGAATGGGTGGTGACTTGGTGGAGGTGAACACGTGGAGGCAGGAGGTGACTGCTTCCAAGTCCTTTTCCTTTTTGAATGCAGGAGAGACATCCTGAGGTCAGGAAGGTATTAACAGAATGAGGAGCTAAGTCTCCTTGTGAAGAAGTTTATCAGAAGAAGGCATGAGGGCATTAAAGACTAACTTCTCTCCTACATGGGGTGAGCACAGAGTAAAAAATACTGGAACTAGTCAGATATCCTGGCCCTGACATTTGTTACTTGTGTAACTCTGTGAAAGCAAGAAACTTAGTCTCTCTGTACCTCAGTTGCCTCATCTGTAAGATGAGAGTAATTAGACCTACACTGAAAGATTCCCATGGCAAATAAAATCACGTATATGAAGCAGCAGGTACATAATGCATGCTAATGAATGTTTCTTTCCTTTCTTTGCCTCATTTTGCCTGCCCTATTTAATTTGAAATGTAGGTGAAGATATTACTAATGTTTTGTTCTGTACACAGTCACCTTTGCAGGAACACTGACTACTCCATTAAAATCGTGATATTTATTGAGGTATTGATGTGAACAAAGAAGGGTTCAAGCATACCAGTAACATATTCAGATTACATTTAACTATGATTACTTTGTCTCAACTGTGGGGAACAAAAGCTATGTAGGAGAGTGTGTAGGAGCATAGGGAATATCTATGCTACAGATAGTGTTCTGGGGATCACAGTGGCTGTGTGGGAGAGGGACATGAGCTGATTTGGTAAATTTGAGGCGGGAGAGTGGACAGATGTGGAAAGTGACTAGACCCAGGGGGTGAATGGAGAGAATGAGACAAAGATGCTCCTCTAAGTTTTGGCTTGGACACCTGGAGGCATGAGTACTGTCAATATCTGACAATTATCTTGATGACTGATTGATTGACTGCTGTTCCTGCAAAGCTGTGATGAGCTGGACAGACATCAGTGACATACTCCATGTGAATTCAGAGGTTTTCTAACAACGGCATAGTATTAAAGGAACTTTTGGCATGATCTACACAGGTAAATATGAAATATACGAAAATGTGTATACGTTTTTTAGGTAGTAATGCACTGTTCCAGAATTAATTATTGCCATATTCAGTTTTGCAGAAAATTTTTCTGTGGATACTGCCAGTCATGTAAGAACTCCCTGTTTTTCGACACATGTCACTTCTAGAAAAAGTTACTACAGGAAGTTAGCAGCCTTCCCCATGTTGTCTCCAGACGTTGAAAGCTCAGCTATGGCTACTGTGGGTGAGCAGTAGGGACGATGTCAGCTTCCATCCAGCGCTTTTTCTTCTGTCTGTGTTTTGACTGTCATCCTTTCAGCTTGTAACAGAAGGAATGGGTTTTCCTGTGGCTAGATGGGCCTGGGAGGTTTGAAAAGTAAATCATTAGAGGCTTTCATTATGAGATTGAAATATATTATTGATATGCTGAACTCCACATGGGTATAAAACGAAAGCAAAGTAAACAGAATATCTCCCCACTGACCCAAGTGAGGAATTTCCAGATGCTGTCACAGCAGGCTCTGTGGATGGAACCTTTGCTGCTTCCCAAAGGTCAAATTTATGACCTTTCCTTGACACACACACACACACACACACACACACTCACACACACACACACCCTGAACACATGTGTGCATACATACATAGTCTTCTAAACTTGGTATAGTAAGCGTCTGATAGCATCTGTTGCTTTCCTGCCTTGAGTGGACTTTGGACAGTTAAGTTGAGTTTCAGGGGCACATGTGATTTGAGAAGACAGAAGAGTTTGCCTGCTGCTACATTAAAACCAAGATGGACAACACTGAGGTTCTTTTTTATTGTTCACAGTCTAATAGAATATCAGAGACAGGAGGGACATCTGACCTCAAACTCTTAATGTCACGGATGTAAAATGGCAGAAGGTGTAAGTGTTTTATCACACCGAAGCTCAGGCAGCTGCTTTGTGGCAGAACACAAATGGAAAAAAAAAAAAAGTCTTTCTTTTCCTTTCCACGTACATTTTATCATTATGTGTTATCTCCTTTTCAGTTTTCCCCAGTGACTGAAAGACAGTATGAATACTCCCAAACAGAGAATAATCTGGGAGTCAGTTCTTCATTCCCTTTGTTTTCCCTATAAAAGTTTTATGTTAGGTAATGCTTTCTTTAGACTATTTTGGTTTCTGGTGTCACCTCTCCTTGCTGGGATCCTCATTCCATGAATATACCACGTGGAGGAAGAAAAGCAATCTGAGATTTAAAAAAAATGAGTTTCTACCAGTAGAGTTCAGTGGTCTAGTTATCTGAGGTGAAACATAATGGCTTTTCTCTTTCATTTGCTAGAAATGCATGCTTTAATTCATGCCCTGATGAGAGGGTCACTGTACCTCAGAACTGTCTGTTCTTTCCATCACACAGTTTTCTTTAAGTATATTTATATTCTAAAATGCATTAAGTGTATTTATTTCTAAAATCTCATTTATGGCAAAGTTTATGATTCATACACAGAAATAAAGTAAATACACCTGAGGTAGAAGAAGAATTGTGGATTTTAGAGTAAGGCTCACCCTGGCTTCAAATCCCACCTCCTCCATTTCTGAGCCTTGAGAAACCACACAAGTCAAGCCATGTCCCTATTTTCTCAGTGGCATCATGTGTGAGTTGTGGCAACCACAGCATGGTTGCAAAGATGACATAAAATAATATATTTAAAAGCCTCACACACTGTAGGCCTTCGGGACGAGGCATGGCAAAGCAGGCTAAGCAGTCCATTCCCATTTGCTTGGTGTAATGTTCTGTCACAATTCTGTGAGCTACATTTGGACTATGTTATCCTGTTGTGGGAAAACAAAAATAAAAGTGCTCTGAAAGGAAAAATACTATGTAATGCAAAAAATTTAAGGGGATTATGATTGTCATCCTTTTGGTACTCATGAAATGATTGGACTATTTTTCAGCATTATTCCAGTCTTCAGAGAATGTATATGCAAAGGGAACTTCTAAGAGAGCAGTAGTCTCCCATTCAACCCCACTGAACATTACGGTCCTGAAACCCCGTGGCTTTTTAAGCAGGTGCTCAGTTCTGGTGCTGTCACAGCCCATCTTGACCAGGGAAAAGACCATGGCTGCCGTTCAGAGCCTGGCATGTACTTTGCCTATTGGTGAGGGCTCGGCTCTCAACTCCAAGAGCTGGACAACCTCTCCCAATGATCCCATCTCACTCTCTCATTTTACACACAAGGATGTAAGAGTCTATAAATTCCACTGGAAAACTCAGTGAATAAATTTGGCATCTAGCAGATGAATGACCTAAGTTGATTGTTCTGAGGTGAGGCAGGTTAAGAAAATTACCAAAAAACGTGAAACGACAGTGCTTTCAGATTTTAAAATTTGATGTGCTCAGTTTTAGTTTCTCTGGACATTTACTTTTATTTTCCTTGACTTTAATTTTCTTTCAACATGTAGATGATTGACAATTAATTCCAAAACAATACTTTAAGTTATTACTATGAAGGCATATGAAGGCATACTTTTTTCTTGAAGTTCCTTACTAAGCAACTGCTGTAGACAAATGCCTCCCTGTTTTTTTATTCTTTTTTTTTTCCCTGAGAGATGAGTGATTGTTTCCTTCCACAGGTTAAAATGTATCTCAAGGTCAGAGTATGTATTTTAGCTCTTAGCTCCATTGACTGAACTTTTTTCCTGACATGATTTGCTTCAATACTATTTGCTTTTGTGTGTGTGTGTGTGTGTGTGTGTGTGTGTGTGTGTGACTTTTCTTCAATTATTGATTCATGTGGTTTGAGATCTTGGTTTGGGTCCTTTTATGCAACAGTTTTTTAGAGTAGTCCAAGTGGGAACATAAAAGAGGCTATTTTAGAGGTATTTTAATCTTAGCCCAAAGCATCTGGAACTTTCTGAGTGAATACATTCCCACAAGTATCATAATTTGCTGTAACAATTTTAATGAAAAAAAAATTGTGAATACCAGCCATGTGATACTTGCACAACTAAACCTAGACTCTAAGTCTAAAGAGTGTTTCTGTATTAGCTTCATTGAAGCTGCATTATCATTAGGGGCTAACTAAGTTCTATCATGTATAGTGAAACTGTGACCTGATCCAGGGCCAGATGTGAGTTGTGTACTATAGTTCCAGACACACAAGTTATATGGCAGGAGGTACTAGAGGTGGTTCATACTTTATTCACAGAATGTGATATAATCAAAGTATTCATATATGATTTGCTCCCAATCAGGAGGAAGTCAAATTATTAACACTGGATTATTAACCAAAGGATTCATTCTTTTGTTGAGTTTGTGAACAAAATTCAATTCATGTTTTAGGAGTTTTACAGTTACTTAAGAGAAGGGTTACATTTTAGAGACAGAAATATTATTTTTTTTCTGGTTATTAGTTCCCAGGTCATGCTAAATGATGTAGATGAACCCTGATAACAATTACCTATTTATGTGAATATTCCAAATAGTAGTTGGTGGGAATGAGATGACTGAAATATCTAAATACACGAGTCATTCGTTGACTTATTTATATGTTTACTTATTATTTTTGGAGGGAATATTAGGAATCATGTAGTCATGCCCAGCCTATGTTGGCAGAAATTTGTTTATACCTAGGATAAATAATAAAAACCCTAAGCAGATTAATGGACACCGTATTTCCCCTTTCTTTTTCTTTTTCCTTATTTAAATTGTAAACAATATATCCTATGAGGAACTGGAGAAGCAGTGAGTAGTCCAAAGCAAATAATTACCCTTTCTCTTTGTTTACAATAAGGTTCAGAGAGAACTGTTTTTCTTTTTCATTTTAAAAAAACCCCAACAACTCCCTCTTCTTTCTCCAGAAAAATTTAATGGTAAGAAGTAATCCCCAGCCCCCATAATGTCGTTAATAAGAATGGAAAGCACGGGGCATCAGCGTCACTGCCCGATGCTGATGCCTTCTTTCCCTTCCTGAGTGAGGAATGTTAACTGCATTGTGCTGTAATGAGCCATGCCCAAACTACTGTTTTCTGGTCCACTGTTTATTTGATTTCTTTATTGTAATGAAACTCAGATGGTTGGTGTTTACACTAGCAGTGTGCTGGGCGATCACGCTGGGAACCGTTCTAATTAGCTGCAAGTGGGTCTCAGAATTAGGATGGAGGAAAGAACAAATTTTTAGTAACGACTTTAAATTGAAGCCCTCATTTATTTTCATTATGGCCAGACCAGAAGCAAGCTAATGTTTCCCAGGTCTTTCCATGCAGGGCCTGTGGCTCAGCCCAGTGGAGTAGGATTTAGGATTTCAGATGCACTCAGCTTCCATTGCTCCAGGAAGGGGAGTTTTGAGGTAATACCTGAGTGGGCATCCAGCTGGAATTGTCACAGCAGAAGATAAAGTGCACAGGAGCAGTGAGGCACTTCTGTTCAACTTTGAGCACAGAAAAAGTTACGTTTTCTGAGTTCTGTGATCTGAGAACACCTTTTCATTCTCAGAAATGAAATCTTTTTAATGTTCATAGCAAGGTGACCAGTGAATTACATTTTACCTTTCACCATATAACAGAGACCACAGCCTAACAAGGATATGGCTTGCTCTAATGAGCCAGTGTTTACATATCTTCAGGATTTGTGGTGGTCATTCTTTGGAAGCAACTAATTGGTCAATCATAGGAGATTTGAACTATCTAGTCATACTTCATGGAGAGGGTATACTTTAACACATTTTCTGTAGCATAGAACATCATTTTAATGGTTACAACATGTGGCCAGATGTCTTCTAAGGCTTATTTTGAAATGTAATTCTAGTATGTGAATTTGTAAAACATGATTTGTAAAAGCTGCAGTAGTCTTACTGGGGTAATCAGAAGTTCGTTCCTCTCTGTAGAGGCATCTATATACATGTCTTTGCCTATTTGTTTTCTTATCAACTGACATTGGGGGTGACTTTAATGAGAGTTAGAAAAGAGCAGAGTTTAAAATATTTGATGATCACTATATAGAAACTCAAATGTGTTTTGCAGAAAATAATACAACCGTATTTTTAATCTTGTACTGGAAGACTTTTTTTCCTGTTCTTTAGAATGTGGCAGTGGTAATAATTTGACTTCCTCCTGATTGGGAGCAAATCATATACATATCTGATAAGGTACTTATACTTAGAATATATAAAGAACTCTTAAAAACACTTCGCAGTCACTGGGATTGCCATAATCATGAGACAGATAATAATAAGTATGGGTGAGGATGTAGAGAGATTGGAACTCTTATCCTCTGCTGGTAGGAATGTATGTAAAATGGTGCAGCCACTTTGGAAAATAGTCTGACAGTTAACTATAGAATTACCACGTGATCCAGAAATTCCACCCATAGGTATATACCCAAGAGAAATGGAAACACACGTTCACACACACACAAAAAAAAATGGTACATGAATATTATTCACATTATTGATAATAGCCAAAAGGTGGAAACAACAAACATGCCCATCAGCTGATGAATGAGTGAGCAAAATGTATTTCCATACAATGGAAAATTGTATATCCTACAATGGAATACTATATTTCTTTAAAAGGAATGAAGTACCAGTACGTGACACAACTAGATGAATTTTGAAAATCGTATACTAAGTGAAAGAAGCCACTTACAATCCAGGTCGTATGGTCTTGTTTATGTGAAATGTGCAGTATGAGCAAATCTATGAAGTCAGAAAGTAGATTAGTAGTTGCTTAGGGCTGGGGAAGGGGATGATGAAATTTTGAGGGTGATAGCGAAAGGGTGTGGGTTGCTGAATGTATTCTAAAATTGATTGGTTGAATATATCTGTTAATATACTAAAAAACATTGAGGTGAGTATTTTAAATAGGTGAATTGTATGGTATATGAGTTATATCTAAAGAAAGCTATAACAAAAAAATAAATTGATTACCTGCTTTAATTTTATATATATATATATATATACACACACACACATATATATACATATATATAATTAATTATATATATGTGTATGTATGTATGTGTGTGTGTGTGTGTGTATATATATATATATATATATATATATATATGAGAATGGACCTATCAAATTTTATATATATATATATATATATATATATATATATATATATACACGCACACACACATACATATAGACACATATATAATTAATTATATATGTGTGTATATATATGTGTGTATATATATGTATGTGTATATATATATACACATATATACACATATACACACATATATATAACTATATATGTGTGTGTGTGTGTGTGTGTGTGTATGTATATATGAGAATGGACCTATCAAAAAGTGTTTTTGCAACAACCAGGTATGCAGGACTCTGCAGTTCTAGGAAAGTGCAGTGTGTTTCCTTTTCCCAGCTTTGACTCATCTTGTCCCTTGTCTGGAATGTCTTTCCATTGTTTCAAGTCTTCTCATTCTCAGTGGTCGACCACCAATGCTCTTGTCTTCTATGCAGCCTTCCTTGATGAGTCTGCCTGGAAGACTTTCCCTTGGTGCTTTTACAGCACTGATTGGTAACTACCATGTCCTGCAGGTTGATCAGAAGCATCTCTTAGACATGACTGAGTCTAAGCCCATCATTTTGTAGATGAGATGCACCAACACATATGGAAGAAAACTGCCCTGCTCAAAGTCACCCAACTCTTTTAAATGTAATCAAGGTTTCAGTTCTTTATAGACTCTGGAAGCCAAGGCTGAAGTGCCTCCAACCCTCAAAAAATGAAAGAAGGAAAAAAAAATGTCTATTTTCTATTTAATTTTGTCACCATAAAATCATCTTTGCTTCGATACACCTGCAACTTCTAGCTTGATTGTGGGACTCCAGAAGTTGATATTGGAGGAAAGAAGGTCTCTCTATGATTCAGAAGGTTATGTTGGAAGAGCAGGCCAATTTAAAGCTTTATGTTTTAATTGGATTTCAACTCAAAAGATTCCTAACAACACACTTCTGTCCTGTTGCTAGTAAAGACATGTGTGTTCTGTGGTGACACCGAGTTTAAATGGTGGTTGTTTCCTGTATGAGACAATACCCGGGATCTTTATGATGACTTCTCCCTTGCATAATATCAGAGACATGATTTATGCACGATTTTAAAGAGACCTTTGAGGTAAAATGAGGCAATAGTCTAATGGAAAAAAAGAGAATAGCATAAGCTTTATGGGAATTCACTTTTAATCCAATTCACTGCACAGATTTTTGTGAGAGCAAATTGAATGTGAAGAAGTCTAGTTCTTGGACCTATAAGAACGAACTTGTTCTTTTCTGTCCTCAGAAGAGATGATGGGTATAAAGTAAATAATACCTCTCTACCTCGTGGCCTTGCTATGAAAGTGCATTAGAAACTATGGAAGCAAAATTTCTGGAAGTTGCAATATAGAGTTTGTAAGAATTATATCTACATTTTCTCAGCTTAAAGATCATTTTTCTGTTTCTATGGCATCCTTACTGTTGGACTAAGAGCTACAGGCAGTTAAAAAAAAAAAATGGTGCATGAGATGGTCCCTGTCTTTGAAAACATACCACTCTTTTTCTTCTGTCTGCTCTAATGTGATCAGCAGGCCAGGGAATTGCTTCTCTTGGCATGGAGTGTCCTGTCTTCCAATTTCTCTTCCTGCAAATGAAGGCAGAGGTATAAATCAGGTCGGTCCTGCTACTCCAGTCTATTCTCTGTCAGAAAACTCTGAATAAACCTAGTTTTTAAATCTTATTTGGGCTAGCCACCATTGCACCTATTTTCTCTGTCAGATAAACACAAAGAGAAGTCTTAGATTTTTGCAAACCTCCAATGTATTATGCTTAGCACAGGGAGATCCCTAGGGTAGAAATTCAAAGGCATTTAGGGGCAGAAGTACAACTTGAGAGACGCAGATCCTGGGGAAGCCACCATGGCCATCCGTGACTCATGTGCTGCTGGAGCTAATATTATGGTCATAACAGCATTTTAAGCATTGATTCTGGGAATTAGACTATTCGAGCTGAGCTGAATTAGATCTGGATTCCAGATGGGGTGCAGAGCAGGTGTGCTTGGCATTTTGCTCTATGAATGTTTGTCCTGTCAACAGTTGGTATTGGTAAATCAGGTATTCCTAATTCTGTTCCTTTGTGTCTTATTTTTAACTTCATCTCACATCAAGGAAAACATGATGGAAGGAGAACTGCTGGCTTTATTGTCGCATCTGAAGACTTCTGAAGTTACCTCTTCTACATACTGTGGGTTTCTAATTCTCTTTGGATTATTTAATCATGAGTGCCTTGGTCCTGGTTGTGGATTTCCAGGATGCCCCTCATAAGGGTAAAGGAAGGATAAGGACCTGGAGGCCCTTATAATAGAGGCTCTGTCATCATCTTGGCTTGAAGTATAGAAACATCTCAATGTGATTACTACAAGGCCTGAAGTTAAAAGGGGATTTTTAAAAAGTGTTAAACAATAGGACTCTCTCCAGGGGATTAGATTTTTTTATTATTACTTTGGAAGGAATAAAATCAATTTCAAAATTGATTTGTGTCATACAGTAAGAAAAGGATTAGTAGGAGAATGAATTTTCAAAAATGAAGGAAGAAACAGGAATTTTACTTTGTGCAAAAGTGAGATCACAAAGGAAAGACTAAGGAGATATCCAAAAACAAAAACATTTCCTGTAATTGCTTTTAAAAATGGGACCAGGAGAAAGGAATATTTTAGTTGTGACTGTATTAGGAATGATAACAACGATAACTGTGGCCCAAAGACATGGAACAGATGACAGCGGGCAAAACTCAGAAAGGGAGCAAATGACTTCCTCAGAGAAAAATCAGATCTAGACGTTAGGGAGAGTCCCTCTTAAAGCTAAAACCAGGGGTTTAATTAAAGAAGCAAATTAGGAGCAGTCCTGAAAGGTTGGAAGAGCTACTTAGAGCAAATTTGGATGGATTTGAGAGGGCATGGCTGGGAGGACCGGAACTGAATCCTGCTAGCACTAGGAGGTGAGCCTGCAGATGACAAGATTATTAAACAGGGCAGCAGGCTCGGCCCGTACTGCCAGGAAACATGCTCTCGGGACTTAGGATTCATGAGTCTGAGCCAGCCGTCTCAAGTTGGCTGTCTTTGGGCCACATTAGGTCCAGAAACATATTTTGTTTTGCTAATACAGTTTTTAAAAATATTCATTTTTCAAATAAGAAAATGGTGGTTTCAAATAAAACGGAGTAAAACATCCCAGGGATAGGCGCTATGGCATTCCTGGGTCTAGTGCCTCATAGAGCAGCAGTCAGTTGGAGCTGAGCAGTGGAAGTCATTCCAGGTGGGGAATTCTTTCTTCTGGTTCATGTCTCCACTCACCCAGCCTTCCCTCCTTTATGTCATCTATGTGGTCTCAGCAGACATTTGGGTTTGTGACATCCGTTTAAAAGGAAGATATAGGCAAGGAGAGCCTGGGTGGCTCAGTCGGTTAAGCTAAGCGTCCCACTTTGGCTCAGGTCATGGTCTCATGGTTTGTGAGTTTGAGCCCCGCTTTGGGCCCTGTGCTGACAACTCAGAGCCTGAAGTCTGTTGTAGATTCTCTCTCTCTCTCTGGCTCTCTCTCAAAAATAAATAAACATTAACAAATTTTTTAAAAAGTAAGATATCGGCAAAACGAGGCACAGTAAAGGGCAAATGGCTGGCAAATGGAAGGATAGTCCAGACCTGGGCTAGAAAATGGAGTGAAGGGAGGATGTCACAGGATGTCAGGGGTTAGGTTAGTGCTGGTAGCAGTGTGAAATGGGTCAGCTTTGGGTGAACAAGAGATGCTCTTGGCAAACCCCTAAATCATTTATAGCTCTTATTAGGTAGATTATTATAAGACTGAATCCAGAGATACGTGTGTCTGGAGATATGGGCAGATTATCACCATCCAAAATCCAGAGATTTGTGTTTGAAAAAAAAAATTTCAGGGGTCATGGGTCAGGTGCTCAAATAACTGTAGATAAATGGTTGAATCTTGCCAGCTCTGTGGCTATAGGGAATCACCTGTCCTGAGGCAAAGGAGGGCGTGCCCTCTGTAAAACTATTCAAATGAAGAACAGAAACTCTGGGGCTTGTCAAGATAAAAGCAAACAAAAACATACTTGTAGAACACTAACACTAGTATTTCTAGTTTATAGAGTTTGAGGGAAATTGATGGGGAATGGCATTGTTGGAAGAAGATACAACCATAAGAGAAACAGTTTTGTTTTGAAGGACCCGACAGTTGAATACTGCAAGTGGCCTTTTTATTCTTTTTATTGTTATGTAGCAGAATATCAAAACTTGAATTAGTATTTTAATAGTTGTAACAAATGGCCTTAAGTGGAGGCCATTTTTTTTTCTTTAGGAAAGTAGCTATAATGTGGAAAGTGAGGGCATGGAAATAGCGTGTTCAGAGAGTAAAACATTTGTGTCCTCCCCAAATTCATATGTTGAAATCCTAGCCCCTAATTGATATTATTAGGATTGGTGGGAACTTTGGGAGGTGATCAGGCCATGAATGTGCAACCCTCATGAAAGAGATTAGTGCCCTTAAAAAAGTGACACCAGGGAACTCTCTTTTCCCTTTCCACCATATTAGGGTGCAGTGAAAGGATGGCCATCTATGACCCAGAAAGTGGGCTTTCATCAGGTACCAGATGTGCTGACACCTTGATTTACTAGCCTCCAGAATTGTGACAGATAAATATTGTTTAAGCCACCCAGTCTAGGGCAGCTTAGACTACAGCAGCCTGAATGAACTAAGACAAAATAAGCTTGCATAAAAATAAACATGAGTATAAAGATAGAAGAGAACAGAGATGATGGAGAAGAGTTAAGGGTTGGAAAGGAGCCAAAGAAGAAATGTGACCAGTGAAAAATTCCAAAGGTCAGAGTGTCTGAGAGACTTATAGGAACAAGCAACAACAGTGACAACAACAAAAGGGTGACAGACTCATAGCTATAGAGAACAAACTGGTGGTTGCCAGAGAAGAGGGCGTCAGGGGCCGGGAAAATAGGTGAAGGGGAGTAAGAGGTACAAACTTCCAGCAATAAAATACAGAAGTCATAGGGATAAAAGTGCAGCATAGGGAACTTAGTCAATGATATTGTAATAACTTTGTATGGTGACAGATGGTGACTACATTTATCATGGTGAGCATTTCTTAATGTGTATAATTACAGAAACACTATGTTGTACACCTGGAACTAATAAAATACTATTTTATTACACTTTAACTAAATTTAATTGATACTTTAATACTTATACTTGAAATTTAATTTATACTTTATACTTTAATTTAAAAAAATAAGGATGATCTGTATCCACTACCGTTTTTAATTATGTGCCATAACTTCCCTCACATCCAGAACTTTCATGAAAATCTACTTACTGTAGAAATGCCATGTTTTTTTGAGGGGGAGAAAAGAAAAGAGCTGAGTTCCATGTCTAGAACAGAGGAAGGAAAATGCCCCTAGGAGATGAGATACAAGCAAAACGAACTGAGATCAAAAGTCCAGCAAGAAAAAGAATTTGAAGCTAGATGTGACCATGAAAACATGAGACTGGTATTTTGCAAAAATCTTGGGGAAAGCTAGGCATGTCCCACAGGATGTGGAATAGGGGCTCAAGCCAATTTTATTTAAATCTCAAAGGATCAAATGGCCTTAGGCGACATCGCATTACAATTTTAGTTTTCCCGATGCAGAATACCTGATGCTCATTGAGTTTTCTTTCCTTTTAATAAGCTTCCTGCTGATCTAATAATAAGCTGGCCAATGCAATGCTGAGACCACCTTGGAACACCACCTCCTGGTGTGAATGTGGGAAGAGGCACTTGAAGGGGCTGCTGATTCTGGACTGAGGGTTTTCCACTTGGAATCCTGGTTCCAAGTTATAGTCCTATTAGAAGGATCCCCAAGGAATACGCAAATGTACTCTAGTATCCAGTCACCTGTTGGCAGACTCCAAATAAAAGTGAAACAAGGAGACTTCAGAATAACCAAGTTTATGGTAGTTGGCTGGAATAGGGTTTGAAAAAATAAATATCGCCTTCTTCCTTGGAATGTGTAATTCCTGTGTGCCAGTTGATGAGACTGAAGAAATTCTTGTATGTGAAACATTCCTATGCTGAAATCTCAGTGGTAAATCAAGAGGATGTGTGTTTGCGGAGACTAAAAATCTGTAGTTACTTTGCAGAGACTAATGGCCCCAGGATAGATAAGTCTAGTAGAAAACTTGAGTAAAATACTAAAGAGTTTTCTTCTGTGAGATACTATTAAGCATGCTCAACTAATTTATTGAGGATATTACATTATAAAACCTTTAAAAATTATACAGTTCATTCCACTTAGCAACCAAGAGTCCCTCCAGAGAAAAGGGACATCATTTGAAATGACATCAAATTTGGCTGAGGTCGATAAGGTTGATAAGTCTTTCTTTAGAAATTTAGACTTAACCTGTGTCCTCTCTTTTTTCTTAGTGGTATAGACTGGAATAAATCTTATCTCCTTATGGTACTCATATGCTGTTTGGTAGTAGTAAAATTAATTTATAGTAAAAAAGATAAGGTTTTTGAATATTAGTGAACCAAACTTGATGTACCCCTAAAATTTGGCTCAGGGCAGGACCAGGAAGATTTTAAAATTCAGCAGTAGTTGCTATTCAGAAGGTTGTTCTAGTACCATTGCCAGTAAAAACTCAAAGTGAAAGGTCTAATGTAGCACACATTGGATTTGAAAAACTATGTTCAGGATAACAAGGCAATTGCTTCTGGCTTGCTCGCTCTCTCTCTCTCTCCCTCCCTCTCTCTCCCTCTCTCTCCCCGTCCCCCCCCACCCACTTAAGAAGTGTCCCAAATTGCTTTTGACTGTTCTAATGTTCTGAGTGTACAGGGAGGGTCAGTGCAGGCAGGAATGTCTGTACATCCACATCATCTTTTACAAATACACACACAAAAAAATAATTAAAATGATTAGTTATGGGGCTCCTGGGTGGCTCAGTTGGTTGAGCGTCCGACTTCGGCTCAGGTCATGATGTCACAGTTCATGGGTTCGAGCCCTGCATCAGCCTGTGTGCTGACAACTAAGAGCCTGGATCATGCTTTGGGTTCTGTGTTTCCCTCTCTGCCCCTCCCCTGCTTGTTTTCTCTCTCTCTCTCTCATAAATAAGCAAACATTTAAAAATGATTGATTAATTAGTGCCTGAGTTATTTGAGGCTTTTCTTTCTCGTAAGTTGAAGTGTAACCTATTTGGGGAGGTACAGTTCAAGCTAGGAAAGGCAGAAGGAAAGGAAAGAGAGCTTGAAAGTTGGATGCACAAAGTATTGTGTTGAAGCTAACACCTAGTGATGTAACTCAAAGAATTGCCTGCCAGTGAGATGAAATATGACATTGGGGGGTGGCGGGTAGGAACAGCAGGAGCCTCAGGTCCACTGTACCAGGTTCATCTGATTGTTACTTTGGTGGTTTATTCCATATTAACTTGTTAAAGGACTTTCACGTTGATGGCACCACCAAGGGCTAAAAGTGACATTAATAATAACTCCCATGACCTGAGTACCTACTGCATGCCAGTCTCCTGGTAAGCACTTTAAAATTTTTTTGTAACTGAATTTCTACCATCCTGTCTGTGAAGCAGCTGTCCTTATTCCTGTTTCATGGGTGGATGAAAAATGAGCTAGATGAGACAATTTTTTTTTCCTTTCTCTTTGGTATAATTGAAAGACAATGAGTTTACAATAACTAAGACTCATGTTTATCTTTCACCTGACCTGGGACATAGGAAAAACTGCACACTGTAAATTTATAGAGGGAAGATCATTGTATCTACATGAAAAGGAAGTCCGAGTTTTTATTTTTTATTTTTTTAAATTTTTTTAATGTTTATTTTTGAGAGAGACAGAGTATGAGCGGGGCAGGGGCAGAGAAAGAGGGAGACACAGAATCCAAAGCAGGCTCCAGGTTCTAAGCTGTCAGCACAGAGCCCGATGCAGGGCTCGAACCCACAAACTGTGAGATCATGACCTGAGCCGAAGTCGGACGCTCAACCAACTGAGCCACCCAGGCGCCCCATGAAGTCTGAGTTTTTCTAAAGAACAAATTAGAGTCAGTACGTTTAATGTGGTACGTGCAAAGGTCATAGCAGGCACTCTGTGCTCTCTACTTTCTTCTTGCTAGAGTCAGACTTCGTTTTCTCAGCTTAGTGTAACGGGAATAAGCATCAGACTGGAAAGTGCCTGGAGTTTTTACTGAAACACACCTGAGATTTATGCCTTGCTCTAGTATTTAGTTACTGTATAGAGTTCTGCCAGTTGTTCAACCATCACAAACTCGCAGGTAAACTTGGGTATTTAATTTAGATTAAAGATAATGTATACAAAATGCTTGTTATATAGTGTGCATGCTATACATGGGAGCTATTTTTTACCTCAGTAGTTAGGGAAGTTTTCTAAAGAACATCATTGTCCAGTATGGTGGAATTAGAATGCATTTGCTTTAACCATGCATTATGGATTAATACTCTACAGATTTATCTATGAGCTTCTTGACTCTGTGTCTCTTCATCCTTCAGCCAGGATCTGTAGGGGTAATCAGTTCCTTGTATTTTTACCTATTACCTTGCCAAAACTAGACTACAGATGCCAGAATTTCAGGATTTGGTGCCAAATCTGTATGAGTTAGTCTAGTTTTGTAACTGTGTCCTTTCAACTGTCGTCTCTGGTGAGCACTAACATTTAGTGTGTTCTCAAGAATACCCATCAGGATGCCTTCTCCTCTTCTGCCAGGGGGTCTTTCTGCCAGTAGGATTTTCTTTATGAGATCAAGGACAACTTGGGGTTTGATCACTAACATCCACGCCAACTTTTGCTTCTCCCTGTTTCCATCCTGTGAAGTTTGTTTACTGGGTTCATTAAAACTATCTTGTTACTGTTTGATTTGATTTAAAATTTAGATGGTCCTGTGATAACCAAACAGCTTTCCAGATTTCTGCTTAAACATACCCAGACAATTTTATTGGTAAATAGCCTTTGAATGTTTAGCTATAATCTAGGTTTCTGGAGTCTTTTCATTTGTATCCATATAAAAATGGAGTTCTAGTACACAGACTTTTATGAGATATAATGTGAAAATGGGAATTAAGTGCTTGATGTCAGCTCAGCATATTGTAACACCTCCCTTTGTTCGTCATAGTCAGAAGTTGATCTGTTTCACATGGTAGGAGCCAATACTTTACAATTCTTAAATGGAAGTAAATCTAAAGTATATCACGCCCTAACATATGTTTTAAATAGCTTTTTTTCCTGATTATAAAACTAATGGATATATATTGTAAAAAATTCAAAGTAAAAAGAAACATATAAAAAAACAGTTACCATCCACCTCATGGATATTATACTTTGTTATTCAACATTCCATACATTTCTCTATGCATTCAAATATTTTATTTTTATTTAAAAAATTTTTTCATGTTTATTTTTTGAAAGAGAGAGAGAGAGAGAGAGAAAGAGAAAGAGGCAGAGAGAGAGGGAGACACAGAGTCTGAAGCAGGCTCCAGGCACAGAGCCCGACATGGGGCTCAGACTCACAGACCACGAGATCATGACCTGAGCTAAAGTCGGATGCCTAACCGACTGAGCCACCCAGGTGCCCCTGCATTCAAATACTTTAAAAGAGGGTCTTGTTTTTAAATCTTTTTATTGGCTTTTTGTTGTACAATTACATACAGTAAAATTTATCAGTTTTTAAATGTACAGTTCATTGAGTTTTGTCAATTGTACACTCTTATAACCACCATCATCATGATAATAGAATGTTTTCATCATCCCAAAATATTTCTCACATTCATTTAAAATTAGTTCACGCCACTATCCCTGGCTTCTTGGAATAATTGATCTGTTTTCTCCCCGTCCTCCTCCCTCTTTCTCCCCCTCCTCCTTCCTCTTCCTCCTTATTTTGAATATAGTTGATATGTGATGTTACATTAGTTTCACTTATACAACATAATGATTCAACAACTCTATATATTATGCTGTGCTCACCAAAAGTATAGCTATCATCTGTCACTTTGCAACATTATTACAATTCCATTGACTGTGTTCCCTATGCTGTACCATTTATCCCTGTGACTTATTCATTCCATAACCGGAAGCTTGTATCTCCCACTCCCCTTCACCTATTTTGCCCATCCCCCCCCCCCCCATCTCTCTCCTCTGGCAGTTTGTTCTCTGTATTTATGGATCTGTTTCTGCTTTTGTTTGTTTGTTCATTTGTTTTGTCTTTTAGATTCCACATAGAAGTGAAATCCTATGGTTGTCTTTCTCTGACTTATTTCACTTACCATAATACCTGCTAGGTCCATCCATGTTGTCACAAATGGGAAGAGCTCATTCTTTTTTATGGCTGTGTTCTGTTCCATTGTGTGTGTGTGTGTGTGTGTGTGTGTGTGTGTGTGTGTGTGTGTGCGCGCGCGCGCACATGTATATATACACCACATCTTCTTTATTTATTAACTGATAGACTTTGGCTACTTCCACATACTGGCTATTGTTAATAATGTTGTAATAGACATAAGGATGCCATATATCTTTTAAAATTAGTGTTTTTGTTTTCTTTGGGTAAATACCCAGTGGTAGAATTATTGGATCATAGGGTATTTCTATTTTTAATTTTTTGAGGAACCTCCATACTGTTTTCCACAGTGGCTGCACTAATTTGCATTCCCACCAAGAGTTCATGAGGCTTCCTTTTTCTCTACATCCTTGCCAACACTTGTTATTTTACTGTCTTTTTGATTCTGGCCATTCTGATAGGTATAAGGCAATATCTCATTGTGGTTTTGATATGCATTTCCCTAATTTGCAAGATTGGTGATGTTGAGCATCTTTTCATGTGTCTGTTAGTCTTCTGTGTATCTTCTTGGGAAAACTGTCTATTCACATCCTTTGCCCATTTTAAAATTGGATTACTTGGGGTTTTCTTTTTGATATTGAGTTGTATAAGTCTTTTATATATTTTGGATATGAATCCCTTATTAAGTATATTGTATGCAAACATTTTCTCCCAATCAGTAGGTTGTCTTTTTCTTTCATTGATGGCTTTCTTTGCCGTGTGGAAGCTTTTTATTTTGATGTAGTCCCAATAGTTTATTCTTGCAACTTACCTGTTTTCTTAATTTCATTTTTGGATTGTTCATTATTGGCATATAAAAGCAGTTGATTTTTGTGTGTTGATTTTGTGTCCTGCAACTTTGCTGAATTCATTTGTTAGATATGATATTTTCCCTTTTTAATGTATTCTATGGGATTTTCTCTATATAGGATCATGTCATCTGTGAATAGAGATAGTTTCACTTCTTTCCAATTTGAATACTTCCCCCCCCGCCTTGCCTAATTGCTCTGGCTAGAACTTCCAGGACACGGTTGAAAAGCAGTATTGAAAGCAGGAATCCTTGCCTTGTTCCTGATCTTATGGGGAAAGCTTTCAGTCTCACCATTAAGTATGATGTTACCTATAGTTTCTCATAAATACCCTTTATCATGTTGAGGAATTTCCCTTATATTGCTATTTTTGTGAGTGTTTTTATTACAAAATGCTGTTGGATTTTGTCAGATGGTTTTTCTGCATCAGTTGAGACGATCATATGGTTTGTGTAATCCCTTCCATCGATGTGATATATTGATTTTTTCATGTTCAACTACCCTTATGTTTCTGAGATAAACCCCACTTAGTAATGGTGTATAATCACTTCAGTACAGTTTTAGGTTTAGATTGCTAGTGTTTTGTTTAGGATTTCTACATTGATAATCATAGGTTATTGGTCTTTAGTTTTCTTTTCTGGTGCTTTCTTTGTCTGGCTTTGGTTTCAGTGTAATGCTGGCCTTAGTATGAGTTAAGAACTTTCCCATCCTACTTCACTGAGTGGAAGATTTTGAGGAGAATGGGTGTTAATTCTTCTTCAGATGTTTGCTAGAATTTACCAGAGAATCCATCTTTTCTTTGTAGTCAGGTTTTTGATTACTGTTTCAATCTCTTGTTATAGATCTGTTCACATTTGTTAATTTCTTCTTGAGTCATTATTGGTAATTGGCATGTCTCTGGAAATTTTTCTCTTTCATCTAAATAATTTGTTGGCACACAATTTTCCATAGTATTCTGTTATAACTCTTTTTATTTCTGTAATGTTGGTAGTGATGTCTCCACTCTCATTTCTGATTTTAGTTACTTGTGTCTTCTCTCTGTTTTTCTTGCTCAATTAATTTTATGGATCTTTTCAAAGAACTGATTTTTGGTTTTGCGATTCTTTTTATTGTTTTCTATTATTTATTTCATTAAAATCACCATACTTTTTATTATTTCCTCCTTCTGCTACCTTTTGGTTTACTCTTCTTTTTCTCGCCTCTTAAGGAATAAAGCTGTGGTCAGTTGACAGAGGAAGAGAAGAACCAAGCCTGGTTTATACATAGTTGTGCATGATATACAGGTACCACCCTAAATTGCAGAGTGGCAGTGCTTTCTGGGACACCCCTAGTGAAGGCAGAACTTTGAGAAGTGATCCTGGTTATTCACTTTGCTTTGAAGGAGAAATGGCCAGACATGCAATTATAATCTGATTCATGGGTTGTAACTAATGGTTTGGCTGGATTGTTAGAGGCTTGGAAGGAGTATGAGTGGAAAACTGGCAACAATGAAATTTGGAGAAGAGATACGTGAATAAATCTCTCTGAATGAGCAAAAAATATGAAGATATCTGTATTCCATGTGAATGCTCACCAAAGGTTAATAATCAAGTGTATAGGATGGCTTCTCCTGTGGATACCAATCAGCCTCTTTCTTCAGGCACCCCTGTCATTGCCTAATGGACTTAGGAACTAAGTGGCCATGGTGGCAAGGTTGGAACATAGGCTCAGCAACATGGACTGCTACTCATTAAGGCCAACCTAGTCATGGCCACCCCTGAGTGCCCAGGCTGCTAGCAGCAGAGACTAATACTTAACCCCTGTTACGGCAACATCACCAAGGGTGATCAACAAGCTACCTGGTGGCAGGTTGATATATATTGGACTGTTTCTGTCATGGAAGAGGCAGCATTTTGTTCTTACTGGAGTAGACACTCTGAATATGCATTTGCTTTTCTTGCTTGTAGTGTTTCTGCCAAAGCTGCCTTTGGTGGATTTACAGAATGGCTTATCAATCATCATCGTATTTCTCACAATCTTGCTTCAATCCAGGAACATACTTAACAGCAAAAGAAGTGTGGCAATGTACTTATGCTTATGGAATTCATTGGTCTTACCATGTTTCTACCCTGTTGAAGGAGCTGGCTTCAAAAGATAGTGGAATGACCTTTTGAAGACTCAGTTACAGTGCAAACTAGGTGGCAGTACTTTGCAGGATGGGGACAGGGTTTTCCAGAAAGCTGTATAAGCTCTAAATCAGCATCCAATATATGGTGATGTTTCTTTCCTAACCAGAATTCATGGGTCCAGGAATCAAGGGTTGGAAATGGGAGTGGGCATCACTCACTTTTAACCCTAGTTACCCACTAGGATAATTCTTGCTTCCTGTTCTCATGACCTTATGCTCTGTTGGCCTAGAGGTCATTTCTTCCAAAGGGAGAAATGCTTCAACCAGGAGACACAACAATGATTCAATTGAACTGGAAGACAAGACTGGTGCTCAGCCACTTTGGGCTCCTCATGCCACTAAGTCAACAGACAAAAAGGTAGTTACTGTGGTGGTTGGGATGATTGATCCTGACTACCAAGGAGAAATTGGACTGCTGCTCCATAATGGAAGTGAGGAAAAGTATGTCTGGAATACAGGGGACCCCTTAAGGTGTTTTAGTATTACCACGCCCTGTGATTAAGGTCCATGGAAAAATCCAACAGCCTAATCCATTCAGGAATTAAAGGTTTAGGTCATCCCACATGTAAAGAATCATGAAACAAAACTGGCAGAAGCTTTACTGAAGGCAAAGGAAATTCACAGTGGCTGGTTGAAAACATTAGCTATAAATACCAGCAATAACTATGTGATCAATTACAGAAATGAGAACTGCAATCGTTGTGAGTATTCCATATTCCTCCTTATTTAGTTATGAATATATTTGCAAAGTATGTATCATATATTTGTTTACTTCCCTCCATTATACCCTTATTATATAACATAAAGTATATTTATTTTAGATCATAGTATTTAGGTATTAATTTATTTTATATCGTAGTATTTCAGTTACAGATTTCAGGGAGAAGAGTAAGCATCACTCAAGGACTTTTCCTCTTCTGTGGAAGGTGTTAGTGTGTTTCAGTTGTACACAGGATAGTTGTATCATATAAGGAGGAATTATGACCTTATCATTGTCTATTTGGAGATTTAATATGATTTAAGGAGATATGTATAGGTGTCAAGTTGACAAGGAGTGGACTTGTGATCTTTAATTTTATGTTTCAAATAAAGACTCAGATATTTGGTTAAACATTATTTCTGGGTATGGCTATGAGGGTGTTTCTGGATACAATTAATATTTGAATTGGTAGATGAGTAATGCATATTGCCCTTCCAAATGTGAGTGGGCTTCATCCAATCCAGTGAAGGCTTGAATGGAATTAAAAGCTGAGTAAGAAGAAATTCTCTCTGCCTGCTCTTGAGTTAGGACATCAGTCTTCTCCTACCCTCAGACTTGGACTTGGACTGGAACTTATAATATTGACTTTTCTGTTTCGTAGGCTCTCAGACCCAGGCTGGTCCTAGACCATTGGCTCTCTTGAGTCTCCAGCTTGCTGACTACAAATCTTAGACTTCTCAGCCTCCATCACTATGAAAGCCAGTTCCTTGTAGTAGGTCTCTTAATATGTAGAGAGAAACAAAACAATATATAGACATACATACATAAATCTAGCTCTCGAACTACATATAGATCTAGATTCCTGTATCTCTTAATGGTTCTGTTTCCCTAGAGAACCCAGACTAATACACTTAATTGCAACATGGATAAAGCTTGAAAATATTATGCTTTTAAAAGCAAGAAGATATTTACAAAAGGCCACATATTATATGATTTCATTTTTATGAAATGTTCAGAATAGGCAAATCCATAAATAGGAAGTGGATTAGTTGTTGCATAGGACTTGGGAAGTTGGGGGCAAATGGGTAATGATTTGTAATGCATAGGGTGTTTTCTTTTGTCAGTGATGAAAATGTTTGAAATTGATTGTGGTGATTGTTATACGATTGTGTGCATACAGTAAATACCATTGAATTGTACACTTTATATTGGTGTATTGTGTGGTATGTGAATTATATCTCAGTGATTGTTATATAAAAAATCACTTGGCTCTTTACTTATGGAATGGATGTATATCTTGATTGTCCGTGTATTCCGTCACTCTGTATTTCTGTCTTTCTGCCAATACCACATTGTCTTGATTACTGTAACCCTATAGTAAATATAATCAAGGAATGCAAATTATCCATTATTTTTCTTCTTTTTCAAACTGCTTTGGCTATTGGGCATTCTTTGCATTTCCTTGTAAATTTTAGAGTAGGCTTATCAAATTCCATAAAAGGAACTACTGGGATTTTGATTGAGATTGCACTCAGTCTATACATCTTGGAATAATTCTTTATTCATTTAGATGTTCTCTTGTTTCTCATCAGTTATATTTTATTAGCTATATGCCTAAGTATTTCATTTTTTATTGTAATTGCTGTTTTATCACCTTTGTTCATGAGAGTTGTATTCACTGGATATAGAATTCTATGTTGGGTTTTTGTTTGTTTGTTTGTTTGTTTTTAACTTTCAGTATTTTAAAGAGGGTTTTCCCGTTATTTATCTCCTGGCATGCTTAGTTTTGGGCCAAAAAATATGTGTGCAATTTGAATTAAAAGGTAATTCTTGTCTGTGTTCCTCTGCATATAATGTGTTTTTACCCTACATTATTTTGAGACTTTTCTCCTTATCATTGATTTTTAGCAATTTGATTATGAAGTACCACTGTATGGTCACCTGGGTTTGTTGAGTTTTTTTGGATTTGTGTGTTTAGAGTTTTCATCAAATTTGGAAAAAATTAACCATTATTTCTTCAAGTATTTTTTTTTTCCCTCTCTCCTTTTTGCTACCCTTTCACCTGCCTGGGGTTATGGGTCCACATGTGTGATACCATTTCTCTCTTTTTTTCCCCTCTGATTTTGATTTTTTTGGAGGGAATGACGTGAAGTTCGCGTTCTTCATCTTTAGTGTTTAATGTGCTGTTAATCCTATTCAGTATATTTTTTAATATTATTTTCTTTTACTTTATTTTATTTTATTATTTTATATTAGAGAGAGAGAGAGAGAGCATGCAAGTAGGGGAGGGGGCAGAGGGAGAAAGAGAGAATCCCAAACAGGCTTCACACCCAGCACGGAGTCTTATATGGGGCTCGAACCCATGACCCTGGGATCATGACCTGAGCCCAAATCAAGAGTCATACATTCAGCTGTTCAACTGACTGAGCCACCCAGGTGCCTCCTAATACAATGTATTTTTAAAATAGGCTTAGCTTTTATTAGAGTAATTTTAGATACACAAAAAATTTGTGCAGATAGTACAGAAAGTTCCCATATACCCCAAATCTGGTTTTGCCTGTTACTAACATATATATTTATATGACACATTTGTTACAAATAATGAACCAATGCTGACACATGCTGATTAACTTTACTTGGGTTTTTTCCACTTCTTAAGTAATGTCTTTCTTCTGTTCTGGGATACCACCTGAGATACCACCTTACATTTATTTGTCATGTACCCTTAGGCTCCTCTTGACTATGACAGTTTCTCAGATTTTGCTTGTTTTTGATGATCTTGATGATTTTAAGTAGTACTGGGCAGTTATTTTCTGTGATTCCCCTCTGTTGGAATTTCTCTGAGGTTTTTCTCATGATTACACTGGGGGTTATGGGTTTTTGGGAAGAAGTCCGTGGAGAAAAAGTGTCATTTTTTTTTTTTTATCATCATATCATATCTAGAATACATCCTATAGGGGTTCCTGGGTGGCTCAGTTGGTTGAGCATTTGACTTCAGCTTAGGTCATGATCTCATGGTTTGTGAGTTTGAGCCCCGTTCAAAGTGAGCACACTGACAGCTGCACCATCGTCTCAGAGCCTGCTTCAGATCCTCTGTCTCCCTCTCTCTCTGCCTCTCTCTCTCTCAAAAATAAACTTAAAAAAAAAAAAGACTGCATCCTATAACATGCTTTATCACTATTCATGTTGAACCTTGACCACCTTACTGAGATAGTACTTGTCAGGTTTCTTTACTATAAAATTGGCCTTTTTCCCCCTTTTCCATACTGTATTTTTTAAAATATTTCACCCATTTATTTAATTTAAAGTTTATTTATGTTGAGAGAGAGAGAGATTGAGCGAGCACATGCACACACAGGGAAGGGGCAGAGAGAGGAAGCGAGAGAGAATCCCAAGCAGGCCCCACAGTTAGTGCAGAGCTGGATGCAGGGCTCAAAGTCATGAACCGTGAGATCATGACCTGAGCCAAAATCAAGAGTTGAGTGCTTAACTGACTGAGTCACCCACGAGCCCCTAAAGATTTTATTTTTAAGTAACTTCTATAGCCAAAGTGGGGCTTGGACTCATAACCCCAAGCTCCAGAGTTGCTCACTGTCGTGACTGAGCCAGCTAGGCACTCCTTCCGTACTATACTGTTTAAGAATCATGTCACCCTGTGCAGCCCATGCTTGAACATCGAGACGTTATGCTCCCTCTCTTGAGGGAGAGTATCCATATAAATTACTTGGAAGTGTTGTGCATGTGGAAGATTTGTCTGTTCCTCCCATGCCATTTATTTATTCATTCAGTTGTTTATTTATATCAGTGTGGACTCATGGATATTCATCTTATTCTTTGTGTTATA
Source organism: Panthera tigris (assembly GCF_018350195.1). Taxonomy (NCBI): domain Eukaryota; kingdom Metazoa; phylum Chordata; class Mammalia; order Carnivora; family Felidae; genus Panthera; species Panthera tigris. Next base: position 52,225,752 of record NC_056673.1, on the reverse strand, counting down.
ATCATTACTAGTTAATTTTGTTGCTCATATTATTCCTGCTTTAGGCATTGGGAGCTCCTTCAGTTGGCTCCTGTGTCCCTTTCATATGTTCCCATCAATGTTGTTGTTTTTCTTTCTGCTTCCTTACTTTCTGGCACTACGGGATGCAGGCTTGTCTTGCATATCTCCTGCTTCAGTCATAGAAGCAGCCGTTTCTGCAAGGAGCCCTTGTTCCCTTTATTGAAGAATGCCATTAGAAACAGGGTTGAAAATGTTTTTAATGTATTTTTCATCTCTAGAAGTTCCCTTTGGGTTCTTTTTATATTTCACGTTTGTTTTCTAATAACAATCATGTTTTTTTTCTATATTCTTGAACAAATAGAATGCCTTTGTAACAACTGTTTTAGCTCATGTATTGTGAGGTCTCTCCTACTCTGGCTGGTGGGGATATGCACTGTATATACCATGTGTGGACTCTGGGAATTGTTGTGTCTCCTCCGTCCCAGTATTTCTTCTCCATGTCTTTGGAAGCTCTGTGGCATATGTGCACAGATTAGTAAACAGTCAAAACCCTGAGGGGACCCCTCCAGTGCTCTTTTTGTGCACCTCTCTTCTCCCTTTCTTGGCCACCTTGACTTCTGTTCTCTCTATCAGTGAGATCATGGGCTGTCTTTGAGTTCCCTCTACCTGATGCAGTTGGGAAACTGGCTTCAAGCAGTCAACCGAGACATTTCTGAACTCACTGTGCTTATTCTCAATCTCTCAAGGATTATAGTACTATGATGCCACTTGTCCAGTATTTCAAAGTCTTTTCTTCACGTGTTTTGTCTAATTTTCTTTTTGCTTTTTGTGACAGACTAAATCCAGCCCTTGTTACTCTATATTCACTGGGAGAGAAAGTCAATAAACTATTTTAAATATAAATACAAATTATGGGCACTTTCCATGTCATTAAATATTCTTGTGAAATATGATTTTAATTATTGCACGTATTTCCATCATACACCTGGTTCAACTGTTTTCTCATCTGGTCTTTAGCCTTTGAACTTTGGTTATGGTGTTTTTCATAAGCAAAAGTTCATATGGTAGACAAATATAACAGTCTTTACTTAATGGTTTCAGATTTTGCATTTGTGATTAGAAAGGCAAGATAAATATTTGCCTGTTCCTTTTATTCTGGTTAGTTTGTGATTTTATTTTTTACATTAAATTCATTAATCCATCTGGGATTCATTTTTATATATGATGTGAGGTAATGATCTATATTTATTTTCTCCAAAGTGATAAAAACATGAGAATATGGAAAGAAGCATTAAGTAGATAAAAACCACACCCAATTCCTATTTCTCTCTCCTCCCCTTCTAGGACTCCAGTAACATGCATTTTAGATAATTTTTCCTATTCCCCATGTTTTTTTTTGTGTGTATACATATAAATTTATATATATAATCTTTTATATGTATATTTTTAATTTTCTCTTTCTTTCTGTTCTTTGATCTGGCCTTTTTTTTTTTTTTTTTTTTGACTGATCTGTTTTCCATTTTACTAATCTTTAATTCTGTTCTAGCTCATCAACTTTTGAACCCATCTATTCAATTGTATATTTGTTGTTGCCTTTTCCCCCTCTACAATTATAGGAAAATTTGGTTCATTTTTTATGCATTTCAGTTCTCCAGTGAATTCTTCATCTTACTGTCTATTTTTTTGAACATTACTCATCAGTTATAAAGGAGAAATCTTGACAACTCAAAAATCTGGTTCACCAAAAAGGAAATTATATATGCAAATATATATATTTGTCTCTCCTTAACTGTGGTCATTTGGTCTTCTTTATTGGCATTCTTGGTGATTTGGGATTAAATTCTGGACATTTTACATTAAAAGTATAGAAGCTCCAGATTAATTCCTTCAAAGTGGATTTGATTTTCTAATAGCAGTAAAATTGATCTAGGAAGATCACCTTTATCCAATTAGGTACTGAAACTATTTGAGGCTTTGTTGCAGGTTTTGTGAAGACCGTTTCCTGTTGCCCTCACTTACAGGGCATAGCCCTGCAGGGTTTGAACTGAATGCTTATAGTGCTTCCAGGGTCCCTCCTCTCTTGGCCACTCCTGAGCTCTTTATTCTGGTCTCCTGAATCCTACATGATCCGGCTCTGCCTTGCCCCTCTACCATGTCTTACACATGTCTCCCTTTCTACCCTTTAGGGTCTAGTCTTTTGTTGTTGTTGTTGCTTAAGCATGCAAGCTTATGTCTGCCTTAGATTTGTTGTAAAAACTCTCTGTTCTGCCCAGCATGCTTTTCATCAAGACTGCCTGCTTCCCACTCAGTCAAGTCCCAGGTTAAATGTCACATCTGTAGAGCACTCCCACCCCTCAGCATTTTCTAGCTCATCAACCTTTTTACTTTCTGCAGGGCATTTAAAATCATGTGATTTTTTCCTGTTTGTTGTTTTTGTTCTTTTCTGTATCTCCATTGAAGTAGAAGGTAAACTTCACCAAAACAGGGACTTTATCTTTATTGTTCGCTACTTTATTCCTATCACCTAGAACTGTCCTGCTCAATCCGGTAGCTACTTGCCACATAGCTTTTGAGCACTTAAAATGCGGCTAGCTCTTTTAAGAGATGTAAGGATAAAATATATACCAGGTTTTGGAGACTTAATATACATGAAGATACTATAAAATATATTAATTGTTTTTATACTGACTGTTGAAATGATCAAATCTGGGATATATTAGGTTAAATAAAATGTCTTGTTGAAATTAACTTTGCCTATTTATTTTTTTACTATTTTTTTAATGTTTATTTTTGAGAGAGGGAGAGAGACAGAGCATGAGCTGGGGAAGGGCAGAGAGAGAGGGAGACACAGAATCTGAAGCAGGCTCTAGGCTCTGAGCTGTCAGCTCAGAGCCCGATGCGGGGCTCGAAACCACAAACTGTGAGATCATGACATGAGCCGAAGTCGGACGCTTAGCCGACGGAGCCGCCCAGGAGCCCCTTTTTTACTGTGTTTAATGAGGTGAGTACAGAATTTAAAATATATATGTGGCATACATTTCTGATTGGCATTCATTTCTGTTGGACAAAATTGACCTATGATAGTCACTAGCCAGGGGAGAATGATCCTTTTTATTTAGCCTTTTCCCTATTTTCTTAATACCACAAATAGAAAAAATACAATATTTTCTTGTTGGTCCAAATTTCTGAAATGTTACTTAAAAGTGATGACTATTGAGGGTTTAGGTTTGTTTTTACTACTTTAAAAGGTCTTAAACTTTAATGTTTTTATTTGGTTATTTGTTTAATTTTTTTTCAGTAATTATTTAGTTTTTCTGTATTTTTCCTGTTTTATTTTATTTTTTTTTAATGTTTATTTTTGAAAGAGGGAGAGTGCACATGAGCTGGGGAGGGGCAGAGAGAGAGGGGGACAGAGGATCTGAAGCGGGCTCTGAGCTATCAGCCCAGAGCCTGCCATGGGGCTTAGCCCCATGAACTGTGAGATCGGCACCTGAGCCGAAGTCGCATGCTTAACAGACAGCCCCCCAGGCACCCCTATGTTTTTCCTACTTTAGAGTATAACCCTCACTTTTTTCAATGCAAACTTCTCTTGAAATTATCCTCTTTCTAAATGTTATTAACCTTCCATGTGTTATATAAAACAAAAACACGTTAAAACAAAGGTGTTTGGACATTTACATCTTTAAGAACAGTGAGGCATTAAGTGAAGATGAAATTCTACCAAAAGTGTTTGAAAATTTGTGACATATATTTTGAATGGCCAGAGGTCATTTGATCTTTTATTTTGTTGAAACTGTTGGCGTTTGCCTTTTAGACAGTATACTAGTAGGCTAAGACCCCTAAAATATTTCTTGGACAAGAAGACATGAAGGGTGATAAAAATGGATGGAGAATTCTTAAATAAGATACAATGTAATAACTCTTTTATGAGACTGTTTCTTTTAGGATATGAACCTATTTTTGGATTGTCTTTAGTGGACTGTTTCTTGATTGTGGTTGATAACTCTTGTGAAATCACTGATTAAAACCAAGCAGCTTTTAATTCTGGAAACATGACTCAGCAGACATATATAGAAACAGTTACACTTGCAAACATCCACATGAATGGAGAGATGCATACATGAAAATTAAGGTATGTTTTTAGAAGGCAGTTTAAATACCTCACAGTTTAGGGAAAGGCCATGGAACATATGAGCTGTGATTTAATTTTTTTTTTTTTTAGTTTTTCAGGAAATGGAAAATAATGGCAAATCACACCCATCAAGTTCCAATAACTCAAAACACTTAGTCTACAAGGGACTAAAACAAGACCTTTTATTCTTGGAACGATATTTAGTTACTCTGGTCTTGTAAGAACAACTAAACTTTTCCTTCTGATTTTCTCTCTAATGAGAAAGTGGTATCTGGGTTTAGACTAATTTGGTTTTGAATGTCTGTTTGGTCTTATGCTGCGTGGCAGTAACATGACTTTTTCTACTTGGGGAAAGGGTGAAATAATCACAAATTGTAAAATTTGGTGGTTCATAGATAATTATTACTATCACCACTAAATATTTCAAAAGTATAAATATTGTGCAAAGTATTTATTTATGGGAACTTCATGTAAGTAAAAATGGGGCTTGGGGATTGAGTAAGAAAATATTTTCTCATTATTTTTAAGGTCCTAGTTTATTCCACAAAATGAAATTAGGAAGATTAAAAAAAAACAACATCTATTTAAAAACATTTTAGAAGTTTAATCTTTTAAAGGAGGCCTAAATCTTGAGTAAGGCAGGAGTTGGGCCGGTTCTGATTTCAATTGGGAAAATATAGCTCAATTACAAAAAGCCTCAAAGGAAGGTGTGAAATAATTGGAAGTTTGAAATAACAAATCAAGGAGACTGTGCAAAAAGTTAGTCTTTAGCAAGACCACAAATTATCAAGGTATCAAAATATCTGTTCAGGGCTTGAAAACTCTATTTAAGATGAAAATAACTCGAAGGCAAAGTCTATAGAGCAAGGAAAAGTTTGAAGCTTGAAAACTAATTGCCTTCAATTCATGGGTTAGAAGCCTGGCTAGCCAAACACATTCACTGGCCAACAGCTCAACTTTCCTAATGAGAAACAAAACCTTCTCTTCTTGAGATTACCTCTATAAACTATGTAGGTTAAACATGGACAGGCATTGCTATTTTTATGTTGAAGAGATAGATTTTAGTGTTTCTAAGCAAAGACTTGGGACCTTAAGACCAACCTGCGTAATTTTAGGGTTCTGGGAATTTTTAGAATTTACAGAGATAATTGAAGGAAATTTTTTTTGTCATTGTTTTGAGTTTATCATGAATAACCACTCTCATTTCTTTAGTGTATGATGTCTTGCCATATATGTAGGGGACATTCTTCATAATCTGTGTTTAAAAATCAGTAAGCCTTTGGGGCACCTGGGTGGCTCAGTAGGTTGAGTGTCCGACTCCTTTTTTTTGTTGTTGTTGTTTTTTAATGTTTTATTTGTTTACTTTTGAGAACAAGAGAATGTGAACAGGGGAGGAGAAAGGCAGAAGATTTGAAACCCCTGTGCCGAGAGCAGAGAGCCTGACGTGGGGCTAGAACTCACAAACTGTGATATCATGACCTGAGCCAAAGTCGGAGACTTAACTGACGGAGCCACCCAGGCACCTCTACTGTCTGACTCTTGATTTCCGCTCAGGTCATGATCCCAGGGTCATGGGATTGATCCCTGCGTTGGGCTCCATGCTGAGTGTGGAGCCTGCTTAAGATTCTCTCTCTCTCTCTCTCTCTCTCTCTCTCTCTCTCCCTCTCCCTCTCCCTCTCCCTCTCCCTCTCCCTCTCCCTCTTCCCCTCTCCCCTACTCTGTCTCTCTCTCAAATAAAAATAAATAAATAAAACTTAAAAAGAAATAAAAATCAGTAAGCCCTTACTTATAGATTATCCTCCACAAAAGTTCTGAAGGGTCAGCACAAAGCAAAGGCTCTTATGAAAGACTTTCTTCTCAACTACCCAGTACACTGTCTGTGAGAATGTGCTTGGCTGCAAATAACAGTAAACCCCACCAAGGGTGGCTCTGTTCTTATCATATAGCAAGAAAGTGGGGCTGATCCATGGATTCACCAAATCACTAAGAACCTGCACATGGTCTTTCTTTTTGCTCCACTGTATTAAACATCCTTCATTTTGCCTCTTGGTCGTAACATTGCTTCTGGAGATACAGGTGAAGGGAAAGAGGGCAAGTTGGTCAGCTCCATTTATTAGTTCATCATGAGCTTTTCCATAAGTCCCTTTCCAATGGCCCCCTTATATTTCTTTGAGCATGCTGGGTCACATGGCCACCCCAGCTGCAAGGGAAGTAGTAAATTAGGAATAACATTAAAGAGCTGGCTTAGGCCAAAATGCCTGACTTTGGGCACTTGCCATCCAGACTAAAATCAGGATGTGTTAGCAAGAAAGAAGGAGACAATGAATACTTGGCAGAAAAATACACATCACTTGAAATAACTTTTGAGCCACTGTGAAGTATTCCTGAAAATGGTATGTGTTATGTGATGTTAATCCTACTGTCTTTCAAGCTACCTTTTGTAATTCCATTACAAAATTGATGTTTCAAATATAATGGTAAAATGATATCTTAACTAAGTCATTGAAAAGCTGAGATGGATAAAAAAGAAAAATCTTCACAGTAAGGTTTATAACTCTCAGGTCTTTTATTGTATATACTTGCTTTAATATGTAGACATTTGATAAAAACTGTCAGGCCAAAAACCGTAGGATGGCCTTTCACAAGAGAAATACATTAAGAACCTGTCATATCATCTCATCTTACATAATCTCCTTGTTTCAAGCGAACCATATTTTAAAAAAAATTTTAATGTTTATTTATTTTGAGAGAGAGAAAGAGTGCAAGCAGGGGAGGGGCAGAGAGAGGGAGAGAGAGAATCCCAAGCAGGCTCCACGCTGTCAGCACACAGACCAATGTGGAGCTCCATCCCACGAACTGGGGGATCATGACCTGGGCCAAAATCAAGAGCTGGACGCTCAGCCAACTGAGCCACCCAGGTGCCCTCAAGTGAACCATCTTGATGTTTCCGTGTTTACAAATGGTGATAAAGAAAGTGACATTGTTTTTTTTTTTTTCCTTTTTCCAAATCATTAAAAGCCAAATAGGACTATACCTGGGGTTCATGTACTTAGAACCAGCCTTCCACAAATATCACTAAGGAAACTGATGTCAGCATCTCAGAGCATGCTCCTATTTTCATAATCACTGCTCTTTTCCCACATTTTAATGATGAAGTTTTCTCTCTGTTCTTGGTATTCACTGCACTTTTACTAATAAGTCCCCATATTACAAGTGGTTATATAGCAGACTTATAATTACCTAAAAATGTGTTGCATCCCACCCCACCATAAAGCAGTGTCTCTCCTTCTGCTTAACAGGCCATAGAGGATAGATAATCCAGAGATCACTGAAATAATATAGTCATACCCTACTATGCCCATTTTTAGGACTGGATCATGAGGCACAAAGATAAATACATACTACACCACAGTACTACAAGGAAAGGCACAGATAGATTCAGCACAAGGCAGGGTGGTAGCACTCTGGAAGTGGTTATTCATTCTGGCTAGTTTGGTAAAATGTTGCACAGAGAGCACAAACTTGAACTGATTTTGAAAGATGAATATAAGTGTGTTAGATGGACATAAGAGCTAAGAATTAAATTTGCAGGTAGAGAGAAGTATGAACATGAAGATGTTGTATTATGTAGTGAAATCAGAGAATGTTAAGTACCCTGTAATGGCTGAAACTCAGGCTGTACAAAAAGAGTTGTTTGTTAGATGAATATGGAGAAGTAGAATAAAGACAGGCTATGAAGAACAGTGGTCATCAGATTAATGGACTTTACCCTGTAGAGTTTTCTCTAGAGTCTTAACACGTTGTGAAGAGCAAGGGATAGAACCAAGAGCTCTTGGATAGAACCCGGATACGTCAGTCATCTAAGAGTGAGACAGATTCAGGCCCTGAGCTAAGGCAATAACCTGGTGATGGAGTAGAAGAGTGGTATAAGGAAAAATAGGAAGTTAAAATCGACCGTTTTGAGGCTGATGGAATGGGGGATATGGAGGAATTCTTTCTCTTTTCTGGTTTCAGTGCCTAGAACCTGATATTTTGCTGCCAGAATAATCACCTTGTTTCTATGCTATATTAGTATGTGTGTGTGTGTGTGGGGGTATTTATTTAGTTATTAATTATGGGAATTGGCTCACATCTCATGTGGTTATGGAGGCCAAGAAATCCCACAGCCTGCTGTCTGCAAGCTGGAGAACCAGGGAAGCCTGAGATGTAGTTCAATGCAAGTCCAAATAAATGAGGACCAAAAGCTGCTCATATTGGTCTCCGAGTCTGAAGGCCCCCAAACCAGAAACTCTGAAGGCCCCCAAACCAGAAACTCTGATATCTGAGAGCTCAAAAAGAGAGAATTCACCCCTCCTTCACCTCTTCTAGTCAGGTCCTCAGTGAATTGGATGCTGCCCACCTACTGTGCTGAGGATGGATCTTCTTTATTCAGTCTACTGAATCAAATGCTAGTCTCTTCCAGAAAACCCTCCCAGACACTCCCTGAAATAGCCTTTTACTAGCTATCTGGGCATCTCTTAACCCTGGGCCAAGTTGACATGTAAAATTAACCATCACACGTGCTTTTTTTTTTTCTTAAGTGAAGTCACACTTTATGTGACTTTAAAACTGTATATAGATTTTAAGGATGGGTCCATTGTCGCTGTTTCCATGACACTTTATTTCTACCACTTGGAATTACCTTCTCCCTTCTACATGCCAGAGATATTTCTTGAGTTTTATAGTAACATTTATCATGTTCTCCCATGTGTTTTAGGTATCTCCTGTCCCTGCAGTGTAAGTGTTCTTCTATGGTCTAATCTGTCTAAATTCTGCCAGGAAGAACTGTTGTGGAACAAAAACTTGCTTTCTTCATCAGTGAGTCTTTCACAGCCCTTAGAAGAATAAACTGCACACAGAAAATACTCAAGGATTTTATTAGATGAATGAGTACATTCCTGTTAGAATTCGTCAACTTGAAAGTTTTAATTAGACAATTCATAATGTCTGGGGAAAGATTTAAACACAACTGGTTTTATAAAATAAGATGTATGTATATAATACGACTATTTATTAATTCTAATATAGAGGCCTGATAGTCAAATATTAAAAAAAAAAAATCTGCAGTGAAAAGAAAAGAATAACTTCCTAACAAAATTTATTTTTATTTATTTACTACTTCAGCTGTTTTCTGACACATGAGATTCCAAAATAGGTACAAGGGAGTGGAGGAAAGAAAACCACCTGGTCTGTGCTCAAATGTCAAGTTGTCTTAAATGCAAATGAGCAAGGACACAACCTCTCCTGGCCTTGCGAGGGGTGATGGAAGCCCTTGCCCCTCTTATGCTGTCATGCAACCTAATATGAATCCTCAGACCCAAAGCAGAGCAGAAAAATTTCCAGCCTTAATAGAAATTGTACTGTGGGTTAGTCAGTACAAAAAGAAAATAAATAGAATTTTGTTCACTGGTTACCATCTGTATGCAAAAGGTACTCTGTGTAATGAAAAGAAAACTGGGGGGGAAAGGATCATTCAATAAATGGTATCAGGAATACCATGGAGGGTGGGCCGTGGATCACACCAGACTTACCCCAAAATATTTGCAGAGAGGTAAAAATCTTAATGTAAAGAGGTATATATCTGCATATGTCAGATCAATCATCTTAGAATGAAAAGTCTTTCCAAATGTCATATAAATTCCATAAAACTTGAAAGTATAAAAAGTCAACAATTTGGTTACATACTTTCTTTTTCTTAAAGCTTGCCAACCCTAGCAGTACAAAGTTAGGCCTTTATTTGTTATTTTTTGAGTAGGCTCAATGCCCAATGTGGGGTTTGAACTCACAACCCCAGGATCGAAGGTCACAGACTCTACCAACTGAGCCAGACAGGCACCTCTGGTTACATAAAGTTTTAACAAATTCTTATAAAAATACTATAAACAAAGTCAAAAGTCAAGTAATAAATTGAGGAGATAGATTTGTAAGGCATGTCAGAGGCAAAGGTTTAATTTCCCTAATACCATTTATGTCTTCTATAAGTCAATAAGAAAACAGATATTTTTATTTTCCTTTATGTGCATTATCAGTTAATATCCTTCCTATGTTTTATTAGGTTGTTTTTCTTTTGTAAGTAGTTACTTGACAGATATGCCTGGACATATGGATACCGGCATATAATATATAATGGCAAAATGTTGGAAATAATTGAAATAGCTATAATTAGGGGACTAGCTAAAGAAATTATGAAACATCCAAATAAAAAATACTACTGAGTTAGGCAGGCCATTCTAATTGGTATAAAATGATATTTATGATACATTAAGTGAAAAAGTTACAGGTGTGTGTGTGTGTGTGTGTGTGTGTGTGTGTGTGTAGTATTTCTAGTATACTCCATTTGTGTAAAAATTCTTTTTCAATTACCCAACAAGAAGAATGAAATCTTGCCACTTGGAATGACATGGATGAAGCTAGAATGTATTATGCTAAGGGAAATAAGTCAATCAGAGAAAAACAAATACCATATGATTTCACTCATAGGTGGAATTTAAGAAACAAAACAGATGAACATATGGGAAGGCAGGATGGGTAGAAAAGAGAAGGAAATAAACCCTGAGAAACTCTTAATGATAGAAAACAAACTGAGGGTTGATGGAAGGAGGTGGGTGGGGGGATGGGCTAGATGGGTAATGGGTATTAGGGAAGGCACTTGTTATGATGAGCGCTGGGTGTTATATGTAAGTGATGAATCACTGAGTTCTACTCCTGAAACCAATATTGCACTGTATGTTGACTAATTCAAATTTAAATAAACAATACTTATTCATATTTGCTTTTATACCTACAAAGAAAACCCCAGAAGAAAAATGGTAATCACTACCTTTGGGTAAGGGAAGTAGATGCATAGGGACTGCCTGGGAGGAAGACAGTTGAGTTAGACTGTACCCATAATCCAGCACTTTAGTAATTTTGCAGCTAAGCACATGAGTGTTCACATTAAGTGAAAAAGGTAAAGCTATGAATAACATACCCATATTAGGCTAGGTTTTAACAACTAATGAGTTTGTCACAAATTTACAATATAATTTAGTATTTCAGAAACGAAATTTGATTTTGGAGTGAAATTGGGTTATTTGAATTTGGACCATGTGAAAATGTTATTCATTTGAAAAATAATACTACAGTTAAGCTTCCGGAAGAGCAGGACTGGTACACTTGTGATCACTTAGTCAGCCTATGTTGGGTGAGTGCCTCCTGAAACCAAGTCAAAGCCTGGCTCCATGCTCTCTGAGTTGTGTGTCTCAAAAACATGAACAATGTAGCTGATGCTTGGTTTAGGACCTTTGTGAATGAGGAAAAAACGCTGCCAAACAGTTGTTTGTGGGATTTACTAGGCTAACAAATAAGCAAAACCTAGCATTGTAGGGCCTCAGGAAATACAATCTGAAAGTGAAGCAATGAAAATAATGTTTATTGGTTGTTAATAATTAAGTTATTGAGCCAGAGCTTAGCTAGGAATTTTTCTATACTGTTCAGTGAAGAGGTATGTTGAAATCAAGGATTGTTAAGAATGGATGATGAGAAACCAGAGTATTTTACCTTGGCAGCAGGGACAACTCAAATCATGAGATGATGCTCTGTTCACCCCTTCAGAATTGATAGCACAAACAAAAGACATTCCCCATTTGAAATAAAAAATTTTATTTTATTTTATTTTATTTTATTTTATTTTATTTTATTTTATTTTATTTTATTTTATTTTATTTTGTTTTATGAAAATATATAATACTTACTTTACTTTGACCATGTATTTTTTTTTTTTTAATTCTTAATGTTTATTCATTTTTGAGAGAGAGACAGAGCACGAGCAGAAGAGGAACAGAAAGAGAGGAAGACACAGAATCCGAAGCAGGCTCTAGGCTCTGAGCTGTCAGCATAGAGCCCAACACAGGGCTTGAACCCACGGAACTGTGAGATCATGACCTGAGCCGAAGTTGGACGTTTAATTGACTAAGCCACCCAGGTGCCCCTACTTTGACCATGTATTAATAATAATTTTAAAAATAACTCGGTCTGGAATCAGGAGATTTGCTGTCTGTGTAACCTTGAGCAATTTACTTAGTGTCTCAAGGCCTCAGTTTTCTGATTTGCAAATTGATGACAGTACTAAGACCTAGCTTAGTGTTATTCCAAAGATTGAATGAATTTATGCATATAAAAAGCTCTTAGTGCCATGCCTGCCACATAGGGCAAGCTATACAAGCCTTACCTGTTACTATCAGAGTGATCAGTAGCAAAACCTTGAAACTAAAAGCCTGTGGGGTTTGTCTTCATGGGCAGGAAGAAGGTACTGGAGGGATGGAGTTCCAGACCACAGACACGCTGAGAGAGTAGGAGGAAGATGCCCACAAAGAAAGAGAATGGAGAGGGATGGATGGGGGGAGGGGAGAGACACAAGAGGCCCCTGTCACTGCCTGTTTGGAAGAAAACTGGGCTGATCATAGTCTGAGAGCTGAAGTAGAAGTTTTTAATTTTTACAAAGATAATATGGTGCATTTCCTGAATATTAGCATCACACACTCAGAGGGATCTTTGACTATAATCAAACAAATCAATAATTCTATTGGGAAACATGAATATTCATATTAAGTAAAATGCATAAGCTGTTAGTCACTTTATACCCATGTAGGCCATATTTTGTCAACCAACAAGTTTGTTACAAACTTACAAAATAATTTTAGTATTTCAGAAATAAAATTAGATTTTGGAATGAAATTGGATTTAAGAATTATATATAAAATGGTAGAGGGGGCTAAGTTCATAGTAATTTTGTTTTAATTGAACAGTAAAATACTAAACATAAAGAACGTATTCAGTAGAGAGGATGTGGTTAAGTTAGCATGGATGGATTCTAGAGAAAGTGATTCTTGAGACTATTTTGTCTCTAAATAACTATTTATTATAGTACCTATATGTTGCCCACCATAATGAATCATAGCATAGCTCTGTGATTAGAAGAAAGCAACATGACTCTCCCAAAGGCTTGTTAGGCGAAGTGGCTTATCCAATAATAAGCCCAACCAAGGGATTATTTCAAAGGTTCTGTTAGATCTTTATGTAACTTGGAATAGAGATTTTCAAAGGAAAATGGCTAAATAAAGGCCCGATTCTTGTTACCAGTGAAAGGACACAATTTAAAAGGGAGAAATGAGGGAAAGGGACCAATCCTTTCACTCAACAAATATTTATTGAGTGTCTATTCTATGCCAGGCATTGATCTGTGTTGTGGGATTAAATGTTACACACAGGGACCTTGCCTTAAGAAGACTAATGAAAAATAAAGAAGGTAATTTCAGATACTCTAAGTGCTCTGATAATAAAGTGGAGTAAAGTGATGGGTAGTTATTGCCTATTTAGGTGAGGTGATCAAGGAAGGAATGCTCTCTGACAAAGTGCCATTTGAGCCCAGACTTGATTTATTGAGGGAAACAGTCATGTGAAGACCCAGGAAGAATGTTCCAAACAGAATGTACAGAAAGTTCCAAAGACTTGAGGCAGGAACAAACACATTGGCCTGTTTGAGAAAGCCACAAAACACCCATGTCAGCTGCAATGGAAAGGCAGGAGAAGAATGAAAAGAAATGAGATTGGTCGTTCATGGCCTTAGTGACTAGCATAGTGCATTTGGGTATTATTCTGCATAGTATGGAAGATTTTGGAGCAGCTTCAGAAAGGGAGTGACCTGATCTGATTCATGTTCTTCAAATATAAGGTTGGCTTTTTGTGGAGAAAAGACTGTCAGTGGGAAGTAAGTTGGAGGTTTTTGTGGTGGTGCAGTTTAAGGAATTTAAGGAAACACGGCTCATTGGTAAGAGAGTAAGAGAGGAATGGCAGTTAATGTGCAGATCTTTGACTTAATCAGATCGGGTGGTGGTGCACTATTGATGCACTAATGAAGCACTACCGATGGGATTGATTGGGGAAAGACCATATTTGGAGGGCAAAGATCATAATTTGGGGCCAGGTCAATGTAAGAAACTTACTGAATGCATATGGCATGTCCAGGTATCGATGCTAATTACAGAGGACATATAGCTCAGTCCTGGGAATATGGGGGTGGAAGTCATAGCTTATAGATGGTATTTAAGACACAGCACAGTGTAAAATCATCTCATTTGAGAGAATGTACAGAAAAAGTAAAACTGAAGACAAATTTGGGTTGAGAAGGAAGAGGAGTAAGTAAAGGAGAATACAGATGAAATAGAAATCCAGTTGTCATGGAAGTCAAAAGTGAGACTGTTCCACTCTACCAAATCATTTTGAGTGGTAGAGTAAAATGAAGACAGAGAGTTGACCACTGGGTTTGGCAACATGAAACTTACTCTTGACCACACAAAGAACTATTTTAGTGGAGTGATATCGATATAAATTTGATTACAGTTGATTGAGAAAAAGAACAAAATATGAAGTGGTGAAGATAACACAAATACAGCAACTTGATGGTTGTTTTTTTTTTTTTTTTCTGAAAGTAAGTGGAGAGCTAGAGCTGTGGCTTGATAAATACACATAAAATAGTGAAGTCCTAAGTCCATTGTGAAAATGCCTTTTAAATTATGAAGTAAAAAAACCCACATTTTTTCTTAACATGCTTGCTTGTAAGATGTATTTGTAGACATGTGCTCATTCATGTATATGGATGCTTCAGCTCACATTCCTTAGAAATAATAAGAAAGTGCATCTGAAATTCACTATCATGGGATGATTTTGAAGGGATTTGGCCTGCAGTTCCTATGCACTTATATATTGCTACACTAGATTTGGAATGTCAGATTCCCCTGAATACTTCAACTGCTTTCAAGACCTTAAAAAAACGAAGGCCAACACATCTTTTCCCTTCTCTGTTTGACCTTTCTCCATGATACCAATTCAAATACAAAAATGACTCTTGGTTTCTGTTCCAGCCAAATAGCTTAACTTGGGTACAAATGGTTTTAAGGATATGTTGGGGGGTGGATTGTGGGAGAAAACCAGCTTATGTGCATAAGGGGCAGAAACTTTTGAAAGGTGGTCGCAGAGACCTACCACAGACTTTAGAAATAATTTTTTTTCACAGAAGTGCTCAGGCCCTGTGAATAGGTATGCAAGTTTGGAAAGTAGGGCTATACCCCTGTAAAATATGTGATTTCTTGGTTTTATCTCGCTTATAGTATAGAAAAAATATTTTTTATAGGATAGCAGGAGGAATTAACCTAAATTATAATTCCTATTTATTGCAGCCATTAGAGTTGGTCACACCTCATGTGACTCGTGTCATTGTAGGAGTAGTAAAGACAATGAAGTTCTAGGGCAGTGAACAGGACCACATCTTTTCTTCTTTTATCCTTCCATAATGGCCAGATCAAGAAAGACTAGTCAGTGAAAAGGCTAGTCATCAGAAACACATTTGTTAGCATAGAGGAAAAAGGGAATGTGAAGAACACATTTTACTGGTGAGCAAATCCTACATGGATGACAGAAGACTGACTGTGAGGCAGTACCCCCTCCTTCCCACTTCCCAGATAGAATAAAGAGAAGGTGGCAATTTAAGACCCTAGAATTTTATCAGTGATTACCATGAGTCAGTGAGCAGCAAGGTCAGGTGACCTTTGTATTCTCTGGGGGCATGTTGACTTAGATTTGGTTCTAGGACTTTCTTGCTCATCAAACACCATTCACCACAACAATGATGAATCATGTTCAGAGTTCGTAGTGTTGCCTGTGCTCAAGTTGAACGTGCAAGTGTGGGAGACTTTATGCTATTCCCCACCTACAATCGTCAGTTCACTTCTAATGGTCTTATACTTTAGAAGAGATAGCAGAAAACCTAGCCCTGGAGAACACTGGGTCTCATAGGCAATGCTGATGCATAGATTGCACTGTATGGCTTTTCATGGTTAAATACAACCTTTGTTGACACTTGACTTAAGTGTGATTATCCCCAGTTGAAAATTTGAGAACCAGAACATTTAGGAGTGGATTGGTGTTGCATGTTGCTGAGAACCCTGTGAAAGTCTTCACTGTGAAAGGCTGGCACACAACACCTCAAATTTATAATAACTCCAGGAGTGAGCTCGGATGCACTCCTTGTATGTGGGGTTGTCTAACCACTAAATGATTGATGAAGGGCCTTAGTGGATAAGAATGTTGATTCACTGAAATGTGTAAAAATGTACATTTCCTTTTTTTCAGTATAAACTACCAAGGTATGGTCAATGTATTTAAAAGGCTGGTAATGTGACTCTTTGTTAGTGTTACTCTGTGTTTTATTTCCCTTTGCTTTCCTGGAACAACTAACTCTAATGAAACCTGACATCTTAGTGCTAAAATATGTTGACTCTCTCACTCTGCCCTTATTGTGCATTGAAAATGTGTATAAACTCTTTGCTAAATCACCGGTCTTAAAGTGTTTAGAGCTTCTTGGGTTTCTCAGGGGTGATCTTGGGCCCCAGCCTATTTGTTTTCTTGTTGAAATGTGGGGCAATCAGACATGAATGAAGGTGAGCAAAATTGGAATCAATAGCCAGTCTTTGCAGTGGGTGGTGTGGTGTGTACCGGCTTCAGGACCTTCAGGACCTACTAATCTCCCCAGCTGATGTTGATGGCTGCTGGACCCTGGCTGAGTTCTCCCAGAAAGTTGGGGTCAGAAGAAGATAATTGCCTTGCCCAATGTCATAGCCCAAGGGCAGCCCACATCTAATAAAACATCAATAGGGCAGTGGTATAAAGGGCTGGCCATCTTGCTTTACTTTGGAACAACCCTGAAGGGACTTCCTGGTTTCAGAGCTCTCTCTGAGCCCAGCTAATCCCCCCCCCTTTTTTTTTTTTTTTTGCAATGCATGTCTGTTCAGTGTGTCCATTTGCCCATAGGAGTGGGCAGTGATCCCAAGAACTCCTCAGTAAACTTATGTCATGCAAACATTTTAGAGTGTTTAGAAGGTGAGCAAGCTATTTCTGACGCTGTCAAAAGTGTGGAATCCAATTCTAAATGGGAAAGACCGCTTTAGCAGGTCATGATGCAAGTGTCTCTGCTTTCTCTTTCTTTCTTTTGTAAACAGCCGGATGAACAATGTGATATGGGAGTTGTAAAGAAGCTGAGAGGAACTAGCTGTAATGAGGATTGAGCGAACTTGCTCAGACTCCATTTCTGTCATTTGGTCCCAATCTTTACTTGCTGATAGTTGTTTACAGCAGGATGATACACGTAGGGCAGTGTTTCTCAAACACACAGTGTTAAAAATTCAGATTCCAAGACCCTCCTCACTGGTTAGAATCTTTAGGGGGGAGGATTTTGTGATCTGTATTTAAAAATCATTCCAGGAGATACTTATATTTAGGCAATATTGGGAAAACATGACCAAATGTTTATCAAAAGCTGCTATTGAGAGAAACTATTTTTATAGGAATAACAGTGACAGATTATCTGTAAAGAGCTACATTTTGTTACCAGCTGCCTTATTCACGGGCTCTGAGGCCCAAATAACTACCTCTTCTGCCCTCATATTAGTTACCAAGAAAACCACACTAATGAAAATAGTAAACAAATTCGATGTTCTGTTTTTCAAAGCACCATTTGTTCATGATGGAAATTAATGCACCCTGGTGATAGAGGAAAAGAATCCTTTGGAGACTGGAAATGCTGATTACTTAATGCCTTCTTTTTGTGTGCAGGATTTGGGATAGATGATGATAAAGTAACTTTAGTCCCTGTCTGTGTAGACTGAATCTGGGGTTTGATGTGTGCAGATAGGCATCGTGAGCCCTTCCTTCTCAGTATTTCCTGAAGTTCCCATATTTCTTCCATATGCCTGGTGCTCTTCCTTACTTTGTTTTTTATGTTACAAAGGCATGGACACATGCTGGTAAATGTAGTGTATCTGTAGCCATATGGGAAGCTAATTCATGCTGCAGAACATTGTGATATCTTAAAATTTGTGACCTATCAGGATAAATTATTTTGATGCTGTTGCAATGATGTGAGGTCAGAAGTATCTTTTATTTTTCATTTCTTTAAACTATAATAAGCTTTCTGATGTAACAAGTTACCTTTCATTACAAGCATAAAAATAAAGTCATTCATGTCATTTTTGTTGGCTCTGCTAGGAAGTTAGCAATTTTAGACTCAAAAATTAGATTTAGTTACTCTTTCATGAGAGTATTGGGGATATCAGCATTTCACCACTTTTAAATAGTGATAACCAAGAAGTCTGCAGAAAATAAGCTTTATTGCATCTATGGTAATGAAGCTTGCTGTTCCAAGGCTCTAACAATTCCTTTGGGTGTCCCAAAGAGTCAGAGCCAAAATAGCCGAAAGTGTGTCTTTTTGACAGTCTAAAGACTTCATAGACGTTGATTTCCTATCCTTTTGACACTTGTATGGGGTTGGCATTTCCTCCATAAATGTAGTTGGTTTCCCTTAGGATCATTCAGTGGGTTTCTTTGACAAATTTACAGCCCTGAATGGATTTGTGATCCTAAGATAAAAATCTTTGACAAATTTCTTTTTGTTTTCTTCCTCCTGACTTTGAAATTGTGCTTTGCTAATTAAAAGTTTCAGTCTGATTACCATGGCTTTGTTATTAAATTAAAGACAATTTTTACTGAAAAAATTCAATAGCTATGTTGTGTGTTTTGCCTGGAAAAAATATACATGTTATTGCTTAGAACTTCAGATGTAATGGACAATTTCACCGAGTATTTAAATATTTGGGCTACTTCACATTTGTTTTTCTCTTTTTACAAGGTGATTTTTTTTAAAACCTGGATAAAAATACTTGTATTTCCATAGATTATGGCAATACATAGACACACATAAAGATAGACATAGTGAAACAGTATATAGACATACATCAGCATGAACAATAAGATGCCTCAGTCAAAGTTTGTGGTGTATTTCAACCTGTATTTATGGTCAGCAGACTTTTGGCAATAGAGAAAAATATAAAACATTGAACATTTCATAACTTGTAGTTGAGAAACCAGTAATCAAGCAACTTTTCCTTACTTTTCACAGTACCAAAAGCAAACGGCAACAACAGAAACTAAAACAAAATGTTTGGATTATTTTACCCTTTTGGATGATCTTGAGGCTGTATTGAAAGTAGAGAAGAGGTGGGTCACGGTGAATGAAATTTCAGTTGAGAATCTAACTGGGATTTGGTAATTAATGGGACTCACTGAAACATAAACTTTCTAAAGGCAAGAAACTTACTTGTGCTAAATGGTCAGAGTACAATAATAGACAAAAGAGAGTAGGTAGTCACTTTTTTCAGTAAACGAGTAAATGAAAAATAAGAAATGAAGGAGATAGTTTTATCTGAAGTTTCTTGATTGGGATGTTGAATGGTAATCTCCAAACCTGAGAAGTCCAATATGGTAACCACATGTGGCTATTTAAATTTAAACTAATTTGAATTAAATAAAGTTAATTTTTATGTTAACCAGCCATATTTCAAGTATTCAACAGACACATGCTGGTCATGACTCCACTGGGCAATGTCGATACAGAACATTTCTATCATCACACAAAGTTCTGTTGGTGAGCACTGCTCTCAACAAAATGACCATTGTATGTCAGGAATGGGATTGCTGCCTTACTACAGTGTCACATTTCCAACTATGTTGAGACAAGTTGTGCTGACTCTGAAAACTTGACATGTTTCAAATGCAGTACCAACTTTCTTTTAGATTCGGCTCCTCTCAAATCCCTATTTCAATGCTTATCTTCACCATTCTACCAGAAACCCAGGCTCAGATATATGTGTTGTCCCTCTTTCTATATGGTCAGATTAAAATGCTGTAGACTTTTTTTTTTGCCTTTAGTGTCTATTGAATACTTATTTCTTATTCCTGCTGCATAGTGAGTTACATAATTTGGAATATACTGACATTTATTCTAAGGGAAGATGGTTGGTCACAAGAACAAGCACTCTGATTCCGGTGGGGGGAAAAGATACACAAATAAGGCAGAATTGTCACCAACACCATCTTTGTCTAATTTAGTACGTCAATAATATATGTGACATTCCAGTTAAATTGTTTTTAACACCTTTATTGCTGAAATAAACTGCATATATTTAATCTGTACATTTTGGCAAGTTTTGACATATCTGCACACCTGTGAAACCATTACCACGGTCATGATAATTAATATACCTCCCAAGTTTACTTTATGCCCCTTTTACTCAATCTCTATCCACTCACCCCTTCGACTCATCTGCTTTCTGTCACTGTACGTTCATTCAAATTTTACAGTTTTATATAACGGATCACAAATGTATGTTATATAAATGCTGTTTATGTATGTGCTGGTTTTTTTTTTTTTTTTTTTTGTCTTCTTTTACTCACAATACCTGTTTTGAGTTTCATCTAATTTGTTGAGTGTTATCTTTATTTTTAAATTTAAGAGTAGTATTCCATTGTATGGTTATACTACAATTTGTTTATCCATTCAGTTCTTCATAGACATTTGGGTTCTTTTCAATTTTTGGCTATTACAAATCTCTTGTGAATATTAATGTACAGATTAATGTGTGGACATATGCTTTCTTTTCTCTTGCACAAATACTTTGCTGTGGAAATGCTTGGTCACATTATAGGTATATCTTTAAATTTTTAAGAAACTGTCAAACCATTTTCCAAAGTGGTTGTGCAAGTTTACATTTGCAAAGCAATATAAAGGAGTCCCATTTGTTCCACATTCTAACGAATACTTTACGTAATTAGTCTTTTTCATTTTAACTATTCTCAGTATACGGTAGCATCTCATTTTGGTTTAATTTGTGTTTAAATCGCATTTTCCAAATGCTCATTTACCATCTGTATATCTTCTATAGTGAGGTGTTGGTTCAGACTTTGGACATTTTTGTGTGTGTGCGGGGGTTGTCTGTTTTTTTATTAGCGCGCTAAAAGATCTTCATACATTCTAGACTCTAGTTCTTTGTCAGATAAGTATTTTGCAAATGTTTTCTATCAGTCTGTGGCTTGCTCTTCCATTTTTATAATCGTATCTTTTAGAGTATAAACATTTTCAATTTTGATGAAGTCCAATTTAACTTTTAAAAAAAAATTTAGACTTTGTGCTTTTTTCTGTCCTCTTGAAGGTATTTAAACCAAACCCACTCTCATTAAGATTTTCCCCTGTATTTCTTCTAACAGTTTTATAACTTTACCTCTTTCATTTAAGTCTGTGATCTGCTTTGACTTAAGTTTTATTTGTAGTGTGAGAGAAGCATCAAGGTTCATGGTTTTGTTTATGACTGTCCAATTGTTCTGGCAAAATGTATTAAAAAGATGACCTTTTCCCCCCGTCGAATTGTCTGGTTACTTTGTTGAAAACTGATTGACAACCTATGCATGGCTTTATCTCTAAAGACTCTGTTCTTTTATTTTGATGTATATGTTAATCTTTATGCCAGTACCAGACAGTTTTGATTCCTGTTGGTTTGTTATTAATTTTGAAATCAGGAAGTGTATATTGTCCTACTTAGTTCTTCTTTTTCAATGGAGGGGCTATTTTCAAGGCCTTCTGCATTTCCACATAAGTTTTAGAACCAGGTTGTCAAGTTTGATGCACGCAAAAACCCTGCTTGGATTTTGATTGGGGTAAAAATACTGATTTTTCCCACCTATGAACTTGGTATGGTCTCCATTTATTTAGCTTATTTAATTTTTTTCTCACTAATGTTTTATAGCTTTCAATGTATTAGAAATATTTTGTCAGATTTATCCCTAATTATTTCAGTTTTGTGATGCTACTATAAAATCGTATTTCTTTTCAATTTTAATTTCTGATTGCTCATTACTAGTGTACAAACATAATTTATTTCTTTCAGTTGGCCTTGTATTTTGCAAACTCAATTCACTTTTTTACATCATATTTCCAGTCTGTATGCTTATTATTTCTTTGCTTTATTGCCCTACCCAGAACCTCCAGTAATATGTTAAACAAATGGTAAGCTCAGACATCAATGCTTTATTACTAATCATGGGAGGAAATCATTCCATCTTTCACCATCATGTATGATATAAACTCTAGAATTTTTGTGCATTCCTCTTCTCAGATTTAGGAAGTTTCCTGGTTCTAGTGTTCTGAGTGTTTCTTTTATCATTTAAAGCTTCTTGAATAAACTTCAATAGTTTGTTCTTTGAGGAGTTTGTCCACTTCATCAAAATTGTTGATTTTAGTAGCATAATATGCTTACAATAGGTATTTTATTTGATTGTGAGTTTTATCATCTGTGGGATTACCAAGTCTCACGATGGGTCATATTCACCCGTTCCTTTGCACATCTGGACTTTTTTTTAAAATGTAGATTCTGAATTTTACATTTTAGGGTGCTAGATCTTTTTGTAATCTTGTAAAGGTTTTGGAACTTTGTTCTGCCCACAGTTAAGTTACTTGGAATCAGTTTGATTTGGGGGGGGGGGGGGCTTGGTTTCAGTTTTGGTTAGGAAAGACCAGAGATCAGCATTTTGTATAGGACTGAGTTATCCTTATTGCTGAGGAAGTACTTCGAATTATTCTACCTGATGCTCCACCTGTTTTGAGGATCCCTCACCCTGGCTGGTGGATCTATGAGTTCCTTTTTTTTTGTTTTGTTTTGTTTTGTGTGAACTCTGAGAATAATGAATAATTCCTCCTGCTCCTTGCTGATAGTTCTTTTCATGGCTCACATAGTTTCTTCAAAAGTATTTTCTTTCCATCAGTATACTGCTGAAGACTCAACTGAAATCCTCTGAAGATCTCCAGACCTCTTACTGCTACTCTGCCTTGTGAAGTCTACCTGTGTTAGCATCTAATTTTCAACTCTGTCTCCTCCACTCAGAATATGGTTTTCCCCTCCCTGGGCCTTGAAACTCTTTCTTGGCAGTACATTTGGGCAGTCATACATTTCATCTTGTTTTTGTTTTATTCTCATTTTATTATTTTTTCCAGTTTTATGAGATATGCATAACATACAGCACTGTGTAAGTGTAAGATGTACAGCAGAAGGACCTGGCACACATGTTGTGAAATCATTATCACAGTAAGTTAACAGTTCACCTGTTTGTCTCCTTTCTCCCAGGGTACACTGCCCTGGTGCTTATTGTGTACTGTCTAAAAATTGTTTTCACATATATGAAATACTTCCACATAGTTTCTAGTTAAATCATTTTACTTTTTTCTCCAAATTATTCAGTAATTAAGTGTCCTGGAAAAAATGTGCCAAATATATCCTGGAAAATACCATTATATTTAGGGCACCAGTTCACCAATTGAAGATTCACAGCTAGAAGATATTTTAGTGGAAGAAGGCAGAAGAACTAGAGAGTCCAGCTAGCCTTTGGAATTTTTTATGTTTATTTTTGAGAGAAAGAGAGAGATAGAGCATGAGCGGGGGAGGGGCCAAGAGAGAGGGAGACATAGAATCCGAAGCAGGCTCCAGGCTCCAAGCTGTCAGCACAGAGTCCGACGTGGGGCTCAAACCCACGAACCGTGAGATCGTGACCTGAACCGAAGTTGGACACTTAACCAACTCAGCCACCCGGGTGCTGGGGATTTGGAATTTTTTAAATCACTCTCAGCTAATCAGATAAATCTAACAATGAATTAAGGTGAACATTCAGAGCAAGAAACAAAAAATGACCTTAGAATGCTTTCCTTGGACTGTATGCAATTGTTCTAGTGGTATTCAGAAACTGAATCAATATGATCAATACCTTGCAGTTCGGTAAAAGATTATGCATAGATGTAATTGTCTCAATACTCCCAACTATATAAGAATAGGCCTGTTGATTTTCACAGCCCTGTAGACTTATGTCTGCACGCAACTGTGTATTGTCTGGCAGGTTCTGGCTCAATAGGCCTGGAAAGCAACCTTGGAATCTGTATATTTAATAAGTCCCACACATGAATATGAAAAACATGCTCTGTATTCCAAATACCACAGTATGGAAACAGAGTAGGATTGATTTTGAGTGAAGTGAATCCAGAATATATTTTAGGGTGAAAGTTCATCAAGGAAGGTCTCTGTATGTGTCTGTGGGTCTGTGAGTCTGTGAGTGTTTTGGTTTGAGAGTTGATATGTGTAGGTAAAGATGGTGGGCAAGAAACCCCTTGACACAGCAACCCCTAGATACAGCAAGATTACAAGTATTTTCCTATGGTTATGTTGGAACTTTGTGGAAATAGAGAAGGCTTGTATAATATTTCTCCTCCAAACCCAGTACTCATATGGGAAAGTTGGATTTACTTAATAAAAAGAGAGATTTATGAAAGTTAGGGAAAATACATGGAATGTGTAGTGAGGGCAATTTTGAAATCTGAGACCCTGGAGATTTCCTTAAAACAAAGAAGAGACCCATTTATCTAGAATTGTTTGGATTAAGGCTCCCTGGTACTGTTGGGCTAGGAGGGAGGGATTCAGACATCCTTAGGGATCCTTTCAGCTTTGTCTCTGTAATTCTACATGAATAATTAGCCTTTAAGGCAGTTAGCCATTAACCAGCTTTCTTTCCACATACTCACCCAGTACTGTTTTCCCTTATGACAGTCACCTTACCTACTGCAAAATGTATTTAGAAGCTATTTGGTTTACACTTCTCCAAGTCTATTATTTTAGGACTTTTTTCCCTTGTCTGGAATCCTGTAATGTAGAAAGTGTTGGTTATTTCTTTTTTTTTTTTTTCATTTATTTATTTTTGAGAGAGAGAGAGTGTGCATGAGTGGGGGGGGGGGTGGGCAGAGACAGGGGGACACAGAATCTGAAGCAGTCTCCAGAATCTGAGCTGTCAGCTCAGGGCCCGAAGCGGGGCTTGAACTCACAAACTGTGAAATCATGACCTGAGTCAAAGTCCTATGTTTAACTGACTGAGCCACCCAGGTGCCCCGGAAAGTGTTGGTTATTTGAAGTTATGGCACGCTAACTCATAGGAATTGTACGAAATGGTGACCTCTCTCTGTCTCTGTCTCTGTCTTTGTCTCTTTCTGTGTGTGTGTGTGTGTGTGTGTGTGTGTGTGTGTGTGTGTATAAATATGAACCTCTGAGCTTTATATCTAGAAATCCTTTTCAGATAGACTTGAATAGGATTTGATCAATTCTAATTACTTTCTATGTGACTATTCCAATAGAATTGTAAACTTGAGTATGTCTTAGTATTTGGCTTTTGTACAGCAGATGCTAATTTCTAAGAGTAGAGGCTTACTTCTTGTTAATTCCAAATTGCCACAGTGCCTTTTTTGTATTTTTACCTTGTTCAGAAAGCCTTTGGAGGTGGGGAAGAACTACAGAATGTTTAGTATTTCTAGATATTTTTACTTTTCACCCCTGTGATACAGAGCATTATAGTGTTTAAAAGCCTAGTCTTCAGAGTATGACAGCATATTCGCAAATCTCAACCCTGACAAACTTGTTTATGAAACTCAGTGGTACCATTTACTAGCTAAATGAACTTGGTAACAATTTAAATTCTATACTTTGATTATTTTACCTCACAGATGGGTAATAATCATACATTCTTCATGAGTTCTTCATGAAGTTGTTATGGAAATTAGATGTATTGCATCATAGCATGTGGTAAATAGTAAATGCTAAATAAAAGTTAAATATCAACTGTTATTATTATTATTAATATTAGTAGTTGTGTTACCTAGCATTTCTCAGAAGAATCATTAATCATTGTTACATGAAGTTTAATGGAAAATCAATATTTGGAGTTGTAATAATTTTATGTGATTTTATTAATTTTTTCAGAGCTGTGATAATTTTTAGCTTGGTGTTAAAGTTTCTGTAAATGTTTGTCCTTCTGTTTACTTAGAGAACATATGACAAACAATTCTTGCTGCTACATTCCCTAGAGCATATGAGGTAAAGTCTGTTTGAGAAGCAGCTCTATCACAAACCTAAGCTTTAAATTTGAAACATCTGCCATTGACTCATTAATGTTTAAGAAATGAAACTAATAATCTCTTCACTTTCCAATGTCTGTATTTACAAGAGAGAATCAGAGGAAGTAGTCTCAAGGAAAAATATTGATTCCCCTTTAGCAAACTCTGTTGAAATGCACTGTTGTAGACCTTGTTATTTTTAAGTGTCTGGATTTTCTTTATGAATTCATTAAAAAATATTTTAGCGGCTCTGGTGGCCCAGTATCTCATTCCAACATAAACTTACCACTGGAAAGCACATACCATTTGGCTCACCTTTTCATTTCATGGCTTAATAATAATGACAAATTACAGGTGCTGAAATGATGTTAGATCCCTTAGCATAACTGATTCAAAGCTCATATTATTATTCTTTTCTCCAGAACTTCTTAATATATATGGCATCTCTCTCCTGATTGGCAGTTAATGTCTCACATGCTGGAATTCAATTTCAATAACCTGAAAATGATACTACCTTTCCTAATTGGTAGTAACATGGGACTGTCATTATATCTCATTTTCAACTTCTCTGTTAGAGTATAATGTATATTTTGTTAGATTTTCAAGTGGTGTAGGCTGAAATGCCCTTAATAGCAAAAGTGTGTCTCTCCTAATCTGTATTTATCTAGATCTCTTGAATCTTCCCCAAATAAATTCTTCCATATCTCATTTTCTGACCATTTGAAATATGTGAAAAATTGCTATATAAAACATCCAGTTGTTTTTATATTATTCAATTGATCTCTAAAAGTATGTAGAAATCCATTACATTAACGTTATACATTGTGACCCTGGTAAGTTCACTTATCGAGTTCTCATAGTTTTGCTATAGCTTTTCTTTGGAAGTTCTATGTAAATGATCATGCCATGAAAGAAGGTAGTGCTACTTCTTCCTTTCCACTCTATGTGCTTTATTTTCCCTTGTCTTATTGCATTGGCCAGGAATTCCAATACAGTGTTGAGTAGAAGTGGTTTTAATACCTTTGAATTGTTTCTCATTTTAGCTAGAAAGTTTGCAGTCTTTCATTATTAAGCTTGATATTAGATGCAGATTTTGGTAGATATGTTTATAAACATATCTAGAAGTTTTTAGAAGTTGAGGAAGTTTTCATTTATTCCTAATATACTCCAAATGTTTATCATGAATGAGTGTTTAATTTTGCCAAATTTATTTTATGCATCTACTGAGATGACCATAATTTTTTTTTCTCTTTTATTATAACATTGTGAATTACATCAATTGATTTTTAAAACTTAAACCAAATTTACATTGTTAGAATAAAACCTATTTGATGATGATGCACCTGATGGAATTTGACTTGTTGAAATTTTCTTTGGAACTTTTGCTTCTGTGTTTGTGAAGAGTATCGATCTCGCAGCTTATGGTTTTGTTAGCAGGGCAATACCTGCTTTATATAATGCATTGAAGGTGCTGTTTATTTTATTTCTGAAATATTTCCTTGGAATTAATTTTATTTCTTAAATGTTTGATAGAAGTCATTAGTACAGCCATATGGGTGAGGAAATTTCTTTTGGGGAAGATATTTAATTGCAAATTTAGTTTACTTAGTTGATGGGGGCACTTTAGATGGTCTATTTCTTCTTGTGTCAGTTTTGGCAAATTTGTTTTTCAAAGTAGTTTCTATTACATCTAAGTTTTCAAGTTTGTTCATATGATTATTCATAATATTTTATTATTACCCTTTAATTTCAAAACTATATAATGATGTCCTCTTTATTCTTGATTTTGGTAATTTTTAGTGGTTAGTCTAAGAAGAGGTTTATCAATTTTATTCTTTAAAAAAAACTAGCTGTGGTTTCATTGTTTTTTTTTTAAATTATTTCCACATTTTCTATTTTATTGTTTTCATCTGTCATCTTCATTATTTCTTTTACTTTTGGTTTTATTTATTTATTTAGTTTTTTAACTTTTTAAAAGTTTACTTACTTATTTTGAAAGAGAGAAAAAAGAGGGAGGGGCAGAGAGAGGGAGAGAGAATCCCAAGCAGCCTCCACAGTGTCATTGCAGAGCCTGATGTAAGACCTGAACCCACAAACAGTGAGATCATGACCTGAGCCTAAATCACAAGTCAGATGCTTAACTGACTGAGCCACAGGCACCCCTTACAGTTTTAATTTGCTCTCTTCCTTCTCCAGTCCTTCACTTCCTGCTCTTCTTCTCTCCCTTTCTCAGTTCTTAAGGTAGAAACTTGTATTATTGAATTTAAACTTCTCTTTTTTTCTAATACAAACACTAAAAACTATGTATTTCATTCTACATTTTTGTACTTGTATCTTACAGATTTTAGCATGTTGTGTTTTCATATTCAATTAGAAGTATTTACTATACCTTGTTTTTTTTTTCATGAATTATTTAGAAATGTGTTCTCTAATTTTGAAGTATTTGGATATATTACAGAAATATTTCTTGTTTTTCTTTTGTTTCCAAATTTAATTCCATTGTAGTCAGGGAACATGTTATGGTTTTTTTTTTTTTTTTTTTAGGTTGGTTTGTTTATTTATTTTGAGAGAGACAGAGACAGTGCGGGGAGGGAGGGCAGAGAGAGAGGACAGAGAAGGAATCTCAAGCAGAGTCTGTGCTGCCAGTGCAGAGCCCAATGTGGGGCTCGAGCCCACGAAGCTGTAAGATCATGACCTGAGCTGAAACCAAGAGTTGGATGCTTAAATGAGACAGCCACACGCCCCACCATGTTATGTTTGATTTCAATTCTTGTTAATTATGGAAACTTACTTTAGAGTCAAACATACGATTTATCTTCGCGGATAGTTCATGTGCACTTGTAAAGAGTTTGCACTCTATGGATTTTAGCATGTAATTTTCTGTAGATATAAACTAAATTGGCTGATAGGCCAACCAACTAAATTTATATCTATATATTCTACCAAGTATTACAATATGAGCGTTGAAATATTTAACCATAATAGTGCACTTGTCTTTTTTTCCTTTTACTTATATCAGTTTTTACGTCAAGTGTTTTGATAGTTGAAGATTAAGCCACTAAATTTCTATCTGACATTCTGGTAGAAGTTACGATAGAATATCATCTCTAGGTTCCATCTGCTTCTAGAATTAAAATAGTCTTCCTAATTGACGGTGTAGATGGAGGGGGCAGTGTATGAAATACAACAATCCATGGAAAAGTCAGGTGAGAGGTAGTCATGGTGGATGTTTACATGTGTTTTGCAGGAACCACAAGTGTAGAGGGAAAGTTGGTTATTTTCGAAAGATGTGTTATGTTCACGCAGGTCTTCAGTCAAATGGAGCAGGGGATTAAGTGAGGACTTTGACTGTAGGCAGGGACACAGGGGCACTTATTAGGATGGTGGTGGGTTAGAGTAAGGAATAGATACCAAGGCAAAGGCTCGTTGTGGATATTGTGTTAGAATAATGGGACAGGCTGAGAGTGCCAAACCATAGATGCGCAGCGCCTGTTACTGATAATGCCAGATATCAGGTCAAACTGTGGGATTAATCTGGGCAGTAGGTATAATATAATGAAAAGGGCACTAATTTTTGATTCAAGCAACCTTGAGTTCAAAGTACTTATTATAACTTTACACATATTTTGTGCTTTCTGATCTTGGAAGAGATACTTAGAAGAGATGCCTGTTTTCTCATTTTTGGAATTGAGATGATATCCATTTCACTGTACCTTTTTTACATCTTAGATGTAAAACATCATGAAATTTAACATATGAAATGTACAACACAGCTCATAGTAGGTTTTCTACAAATGTTAGATTTGTTTCTCCCTGGGAAATGCTACATTTAGGATGAATATAGAAAAAGAGAATATGCAGCTCTGAGGCATTTATGTTGCGTCAAAATGAAGAATTAAAAAAAACAATGCTTTTTTTTTCCTCCTCTCTCAGCAGTCCTTAATGCTTGAAGTATGAAAATCTTGAAGAAAGCTCTCGTCTCTGTTAGAAAAGTGAAATCTCACTGCTGAGAGAAGATAGTGGCCTTTTCAGACAGATGCCACCAGCTACCCATGATCGCTTCTCCCCTAAGTTGTGGCTTTGTTGTAGAACACATCCAAAGCCAGTGACTGCTGACAGTTTTGCCTTATGGGTTCTTCTGTCCATCACACCACCTGTTTTTCCTGGGGGAGGGTGCTGTTCTTAGATCCTAAGAGAGACTTTACTGTTGCTTTTCTTTTTTAATAGAAATTATTATTTAGCTCTGTAAAGTGAGAAATAAAAACCATTTTATAACCATTTATCCCTAATTCTCTTATAAGGCTGCAGTTGTCCTCATGTATGCCCTTTCATGCACCAAAACACTCATGGGTTTGGTTTATTACCCTGCAGCTCTATGTTTGTATTCTCCTTATTCATCCTCGCTTGTGGCCCCCGTTTCACAGCCATCTGCTTTCGACAAATCCAGAATGACAGCGCATTACTTGTAGTGGTCTTCCACACCCTTCCCTATCCTTGCACAACTGTGGTTAAATTGTCTTTATTTCACGATTTTACTGCCTGCCAAAGACGATAGCCATCAAAACTGATAAATCCTGAAGTGCTTCCATTAACCAATCAGGGGTTGTCACTGCTGTCAAATCTGCCCTGAGAGAGGCCATTTTTGGTAGCTTAGAATTCTTTGTGTGTCCACTGGGAATAGATATGTTTAGCCAGTTTAAAAAAAAAAAAAAAAAAAGCTTTTTTGACTCCACACTTAGTTGCAGAAACCAGTTCTAGAAGCTCAAAAAAAAAAAAAAAATTCTGCTCCTTTCAAAATTTAAAACAGGTTTGGTAATTTTCTTGTTGCTCTTTGCTTGTTCTAGAAGGTGATTACACCTACTTGTCTTAAACATGGTGAAGAAGAAACAAGCTTTGAAATTTCACACTTGGAGACAATCAAAGAAACCACGAGAGAATTTGTAGCAATCTGAACGCATCAAGAAACAATAACGATAGACAGGGCAGCAATGAGTGACACATGTTGCTGAGTGAGACTCTCTACGCTCAACAGCACCAAGTTTGACATTTAAATTGCAGGCAGCCCTGGGTCCATTCCAGGAGCTGCCTGTGGGTGAACACAGTTCTGATCACTTGCTTGAGGGGCGCAGTGGGGGTAAAGAGAAAAAAAGAGAAATCAAATTGTTCTCGGAAATCATGCTTAATGTAGAAATCTGGTTAATATTAAAATGCAATCTGCAGTTTTCAAGTATTCTATTCCTCAAGGAAAATATTTTCTGTTCAAGGGGCAGGAGCAGTAAGCACTCTCTTATTACATCACTTCCTATGTCAGGCCCAACTAGCATTCAGAATGTATTACTGTATTGATAATGCTAATTTCAAAATGATGCCTCCCCCCTCCCCCTTTGGTTAAAGGGTCTGGGCAAAATTCCAATCATATGGATCAATTTAGCTTTAGATGGTGCTGGCCAAACTGATATTTCATGCACTATATAGACCATAGTTCTTCCACATGCTCAGCAATAGTAGCCATGTGTCGTCTCTACTCATAGCATAGCATTCTGTTTGCAAAAGTTTCCCAAGAGAGCAGCTCTCTCATGGGCTTTAGAAAAGAATATCAGCAGCTTCAGAAGGAAGAGACATCATATCTTTCTCTACACATGCAGTCTTCAGTCTTTGAATTACTAGGGAGTTAGGAATTGATTTCTGGAGCCCAACTTTGTGCTGTGTTCAAATGAACTCAGTATTTTCCCTGTAGGCTTAGCTGGCTTCATTGCAAATACTCTCATCACCAGGAGGACTTGTGGATGTAACCACTAGTGTTGAGCCTCCCTTTATCCAATTTTTTTCTGCAGTGTTTTAAAGCATGAAACTTATGGGGCGCCTGGGTGGCTCAGTCGGTTGAGCATCCGGCTTCGGCTCAGGTCACGATCTCGCGGTCCGTGAGTTCGAGCCCCGCGTCGGGCTCTGTGCTGACTGCTCAGAGCCTGGAGCCTGTTTCACACGCTGTGTCTCCCTCTTTCTCTGACCCTCCCCCGTTCGTGCTCTGTCTCTCTCTGTCTCAAAAATAAATAAACGTTAAAAAAA
The DNA here is from genome assembly GCF_018350195.1 of Panthera tigris. NCBI lineage: Eukaryota > Metazoa > Chordata > Mammalia > Carnivora > Felidae > Panthera > Panthera tigris. The sequence goes on along the minus strand of NC_056673.1, from coordinate 52,193,671 downwards.
AAAATAAAGCATGAAACTTACTAGAATGAAACTTTTCACATATCTGTCCCCTACATAATTACTCATTCATTAAAAAAAAAAATCAGTATGAGAGTACCTAGTGTTCTAGACCAGAAAACAACCGTTTCATTTATCTTGAGTCCCTCCACTTCTTTGAAGGCAGTGGGTGACCTGCAGGGTAGAGCTAATCGTACCCATGAAGAGCTCCAAGAGAGAAAGCTTACTTTCATTTAGCTGCTACTAATTCATCCTTTTAATTTAATCTTTTGCAGATTTCCTCCAGCCAGGAAATATTTTTTATTTTTATTTTCATTTTTTGAGGTAGAGAGAGAGTATGAGCAGGAAGAGGGACAGAAGGAGAGGGAGGGAGAGAATCTCAAGCAGGCTCCACGATCAGTGCAGAGCCCGATGTGGGGCTTGATCTCTTGATGATGAGATCATGACTGGGTTGAAATCAAGAGTTGGATGCTTAACCAAGCCACCCAAGTGCTCAGGAAATATTTTATACTAAATTTGATGGACCTGTCCATATTTGTTTATTTATTTATTGACATTCATAAATTCAGTGATGTGAAATGAGCATATTTTTAGAGCTAGCAATAAGTTTAGAGTCCATTCTTTGCTTTTAGAGCATCAGATGCTACTCAAATGTGATTAAAACCTGAGACCATATTCTTTATTTAAAAAAAAAATTGTAATGTTTATTTTATTTTTGAGATAGAGACACAGTGCGAGTGGGGGAGGGGCAAAGAGAGAGGGAGACATAGGATCTAAAGCAGGCTCCAGGCTCCGAACTGTCAGCACAGAGCCCGACACCTAGCTTGAACTTACAAACTGTGAGATCATGACCTGAACTGAAGTTGACGCTTAACTGACTGAGCCACCCAGGCACCCTCTTCTTTATATTTTTAATCCCTCATAATGACTACATTTCATGATGCAATTTTAGTGCAGTAAAACTGAACTACTTGAAATTATAGAATTTATTACATTGTTTTAGTTACAGTTACTAATTGATTGAAGCCTGCCAGCTGACATCACAGATGGTCAGTTGGTTGAACAATTGCCCTATTGTTTTTCTGTGTGAGCCAAATAACACCTATTTAGGTAAAGAGTCTTAGGCTGGTCACATCTGAGGGCCAACCAGTGCTCATATGACCGATGAATGCTTGCTTGTCTGAATGTTATGGGATACTGACAGTATTGTGATAGATTAATTGGTGTAATGACCACCCTGATATCTCAGTAGCTTATTTCTTAGTGACCTCAACACTCCATGAGGGGCTGAAGAGATTCTCTGTTCCACAAAGTAATTCAGGGACCCAGGATCCTTCATTCAGTAGGCCCCAGTATTTCTTAGGATACAAATGGATCCTCTGCAGCTGATGAGCTGGAAAGGGAGCAATTGAAAATGGCAAAGGCAAAAAAAAAAAAAAAAAAAAAAAAAAAAAAAAGGCAAAGACATACTTGTTTCTAATTGCTGTTTCTAGAAGGTTACATATGCCACTTCTGCTCACATTCCATTGCTGGGCAGTGTTCATACAGATCCAATTGAATGTAAGAACAGGAGTGGAAGGTAGTCTAGAAGCATAGATATGCTGGTAAAGTTTAACAACTGGCTCTTGAGGAAGGAAAAAAAAAAAGCCCTGATTCACAGCATTTGCCATTTCCACCATGGCCTATTTCGAGCTACTGCTGGGGTATCCCTAAATGTGGACAGAGTGAGGACAGCGTGTGCACAGTCAGCCCTCATGAGTCAGTGTTCATGCACTTCAGCACGTCACTGCCCCAGAGTATGCCAGGGAAGAAGAAAGCCTGGTCAGTGGTGGGCATGGCAATTGATCTCACTTATGGTGCGGAAGACTGAGTGAGATGGACACAGGCATGAGCTGTGGTGCTGACTGCTTCTAAGGTGCTCAGTGTACTTGGAGAGTGATGTCATTCATTATACAGATACCTAGTATCCTAATACATAGTTACTATTTCCCAGACACTGTCTCAAGGGATTGATATTTAACTCAGCAACTCCGTAATGTAATTATTACTTTTATCCTTATTTTACACTTAATGCAGACTATGGCAGACTTAGTAATTTGCTCAAGTAAGGCGTAATTGATTCTGCTTAGGATTCCATAGTAAGCTATGTGGAAATGAGGCATAAGAGCAGGGTCATGAAGGAGAGATTTTAATAGGCAAGACAGAGAAAGAGGGAAGGAGGAAGGGAGGGAAAGAGAGGGGAAGGGAGGGGAGACAGGGAGAGGGTAACAGAGGGAGGGAGGAAGAGAGGGAAAGGAAGGGAGAGTGATAAGGAGGGAGGGAGGGAGAAAGATGTGTCTGAGTGTGTATGAGTATTTGGTTGAGGGTACTGTTCTAAGCTAAGGAAACAGGATAATGAATGTCAGCAAGGTAAGGTGTGTAAATTTATGATATAATGAAGATATTCATGTTCTTTGACCTTACTTCCAGGAACTTATCTTAAATAATTTTAACAAAATCCAATATTTGTTTGTATATATACATAAGATATTGTTACAGAATTTTTCATTATCAGTCAAAAGGAAGGCACAGGCCTAATAAGAAGATAGTGATTTATGAAATTCCATCTGAGTACTGATCAGATGGTGATGGTGATGATGGTGGTGCTGCTGCTGCTGCTGGTGGCAGAAACAATCTGTCGCTCTGTGTCAGGTCCAAGCAGGAATAAGCAGGAAAGGGAAAGCATGACCCCATTGTAGTGGCTTACCTAACTCATGAATGGATTGTATAAGGGTAATTAACTAACAGTTGCCTGATTATTTAGAAATATAAAGTATTTGTGGTAATGGAAAAATCAGAACACTAAATGGCAAGTAAAATGTGTGTACATATACAGGAGGGGAAGTTTACATGCAAAAAAGAAGAAAAAGAAAAAGGAAGTCACAAATTTTGAGGTATGCCATTATATATAATATTTTTCCAAAATACTTATTAATATTTAATAAAAAGTTGATTTTTAATTAGAAAATTCATTTACATAGGTTTAGAGACTAGACCAGTGTAATTGGAGTAATGAGTAAGTGAAGGCTAGATAAAATTAACAATTAGGTTGCACACTGGAGACAATTCTAATTATCTTAATTTTAGAATATAAATATAAAATAATATATATTGTATAATAATATATTGATTACCTTTTAAAAAATGTTTATTTATTTATTTTGAGAGAGAGAGAGAGGGAGAGGGAGAGAGTACGAGCAGGGGAGGGGCAGAGAGAGTGAGAGAGAGAATCCCAAGCAGGCTCCATGCTGTCAGTGCAGAGCCTGACGTAGGGCTCGATCCCATGAACCATGAGATCCTGACCTGAGCCGAAATCTAGAGTCAGATGCTCCACTGACTAAGCCACCCAGGTGCCCCAATATTATCTTAATTATCATAATCTTAATTTAGGTGAATATAGTTCACACTTGAAAGGATGGGAGGTATTAGGGGCACCTGGATGGCTCAGTCAGTTGGGCATTCGACTTTGGCTCAGGTCATGATGTCACAGTTTGTGAATTTGAGCCCCACGTCAGGCTCTGTGCTGACAGCACGAAGCCGCTTCAGATTCTGTTTCCCTGTTTCTGCTCCTCCCGCTTCCCCCCCCCCCCACCAAAAATAAACATTTTTTAAAAAATGGGAAAAAAAAGGATGGGGAGCTATTAGTAGTTTTTTGAAGAGGGGTATAATATGGTATGAATTTCACATCAGACAGGTGACTCAAGAAACAGTTCGATGATATCCTGGGAAAGCAAGACTATGAATTTAGTATACCAGTGAGAAATCTCTTGAAAAAAGACTAGATGAGTAAAGAAGATACAATTTAGGTCAGTAGCAGTAGAGTTTAAATGAAAAGGAAATGCATACATTGCACAGACAAAATCAGGAAGACATTGATTTTCGTCATAGGGGAAAGAGAGAAAAGCAAGTTGAAGAGGGAGAAGATATAAAGAAGTTGGGGGAGAAGCTGATTCGGAAATTTTAGGCTACACTGCATCAATATAGCAGCATGCTCTATATTTGGAAATGCTCTGTGGAGATGGATGGACGTTTAGATCTGAACTGTGGAGAAACATCAGGGTAGGGGGTATAGATTTGGGGATCATCAGATTAGAGTCCCTTGTATACAAAGTGAGAGAGAAGGAGATGGGCCAGACACAGGCTGGGGAGGAAGCAGAAAGAGGTGCAAGAAGAGGAACATGGTGGTGATGGGGGGGCGGGGGGGGGGGAGAGATAGAAGATGCAGATCTGACAGCCATTGTTTGGATCTTCTGAAATATAAATGACAGTTTAATATACTGTGGGTTAAGGGAAAGAAGCCAGAGAGGTAAGAAAATATAAAAAATATGTATATTTTATATTATATTATATTTTATATTTATAAATATATTTATATTTTATTTTATATTATATAATAAAATATATAAAATATTTATATATATTTTAAAATATATATATATATATATATATATATATATATATATATATATATATATAAAAGCCAAAAAGTATGAGTGACTTGGCACAATCTAAGTCACAGGCAAGTAGAAAGAATGGAATCAAGAAGTGTGGGGACAACTTAAATTGTAAAGGAATGGAATATACATTTTGTTTTAAAGACAGGAGAGAATGATTAAAAATAGGAGAGGCATTTAGGGGTAGTGTAAAGGAGGGTTGAGAATATTCACTATTCTTTTTTCAGTGTTGTAAGGGGAAGGTAGACCAGAGATATGTACAGTAGCCAGTATTTGCAAAGGGGCAGGAGATGAGACAAGAAGAAAAAGATTATGGAAGAGAAACCCCAAGGAAACACCATTCTAGGAAGATTTTATATACAGGCAATGTCACGGGAAAAAATAAGGTAATAAGGGAAATAAGGAAAAGAAATGACAAAGGAGGATGAGAATGGCAGAGAACAAAGTGGGGAGGGAGATAAAAGGAAGAGATGTCTATGGAGACCAATGGTCGAGGACAACCAATAACTCTTTCTACTCCTTTTCACTGATACTCCAAGTTTTGATCATATATTGCTCTGTACTGTCTTATCCAGAAACTACCACGTCTACAAGATACCTTGTGTTTAGGTATTGAGTACAGACAACTGCGAAACAGTTATTTACCTACTCTAGATAGTAGCTTGTTACTCCCAACCTGCCCTAAGAGAGCCTGGTGAGAATGAATGCATGTCAGGCTATTCTAAGCCCATAGAAATACTAACTGGTATCGGTTTTATCCCTAATCAACAGAGCATTATTGGATGCTTACTAGATTCCGGACAATGTTCTGTGCTATAGGTTAGCAAACTTTTGCACTGCACGTGCAGAGTTGAGTAGTATCAACAGTACCATATAGTCTATAAAGCCTAAAGTATTCATTAAGTTGCCCTGTACGGAAAAAGTTTGATGAATCCCAAGCAACATACCAAAGGTAGGTATATCAGCAACAGGTTAACACAGCTTTATATGCTCATGGAGCTTTGGGTAATAAGGCATTCATTTCCAAATAATGATGAAAATGCATACATTTTAATACTGAGAAATTGCAAATAAAATGTGATGTATTGAAAGGCAATGTCGATCTAATGCCAAAACATCAGAATTTGGTATGGTGGTAAACACCAAAGAAAGAAACTCTCTTTGAAGTTTTAGTGTTTAACTCTATTCCCGTAGAGTGACAGGTATGTTGTTTTCCAGATGGTTTCCATGTCCTTAGCATCCTTTCTCCTTGTAAAGCTAAGCTTGCTGAAAGGGTTGTTGGTAGCAAGTACCTTTCCAGTGCTTCTGGATAGCAGATGATAGGATACAAGGTGTTCTTGGTCAGTTCCCAAATTTTCAAGAAGTTTCCATGTGGGTAGATGTGCACTGTTGATTTTTAAATTATACCTTAGCAGAAAGAATGTAAAGTAACTGAATTATGGCAATTTTAAAAGAGGCAGCTAGCTGCCTCATTCCATTGAATGCTTCCTTTTCAGAGAGAGAGGGAGGCAGGGAGGGAAGAAAAGAGGGAGCAGAGAGAGAGAATAAAAAAAGAGAGGAAGAGAGAATCTTGTCTCAGCATATCAAGTGCTTTCCAGTTTTAATGAAGAAACTGCTCTTAAATTTGGAGGCTTAAAAAAAAAAAACGAAAAACCAAAACAAACCAAAAAACTTGATCAGACTGTTCCACCTTGCAGTCTTTTGGAATTAAACACAGACAGGCTTTGCCTAACTTAGCATGTCTAGCCTGAAGGAGGAAGATGGTTATTATGTTCTAATACTTGAATACTGTCCCCACGTATCAAAATCATGCAGCTAATTAGTAGCTGAAACAGTCATCAGTGGATAATATCCCAGCTCCTGACAAAATAGTGAGAAATATCTGTATCAAGGAAGCACAATGCATTTTTCATTCCCCCTGGTGTGACTGACTCTGTTTTTACTCTAACTTCCAAATTAATTGTTAAAATAAGAACTTCTGATGGGACATCTGTCATTTGTGGCCCAAAACCAAATTCCATCTCATTCCTTTTAAGTCTCTTTTGATTTCTGTATTCATAGTCAAGAGGGATGAACTTCGGTATGAAGAGGGACAGGCAGAATTTGCTAAGGCGGACATGGTCCCAAAGCCTGACAAACTATCTTAGATATGTCCCTGGCTAGTTTGAAAGAATTCAGACTTCGAGGCTCAGTTGATTTATGTTCTGCAGTATACAGACAGCACTGGCAAATAAGCAAATTAACGAACTGGAATCTAAAAAACCGTGGAGAATGGGAAAGATGTCTGAAGATGGAAAATGGGCACATGTGAATGTTCAGTGAGGATTCTTTAAGCTATGTAACTACTTCCATTCAAAGGTAAAATTCAAGCACTGGGGGTAAAACGAATGACTTTTAAGCTCCAAGAAGGATTAACCCTGGTAACCAGCATGACTTCACTGAGAATGAGCCGTGTCACGCTAAACACATTTGCTAGAGTTTATAATGGGACGGTATGACAGACTTAAATGTAACTGGTCTTTATCACAGCATTTCATGTTCTGCAGGTGATGTTCCAGTTAAAAAGCACACACGTGGCATGTGTGCATATCTATGCAGATGCTCAATTGAAAGGTAACTGGAGAATGTAAGGTGTAAATTATTTATGTACTTATGCATTTCAGTCAAATAATAGGCGTATGGAGAGTTCATTTCATAGCTTTCCCTTTTTTCTTTTTACTCCTTCACACATATTAATGTGTGTGTTCTTTGCCTTTCCATGCTTTATATAAATCACAGCTTTTATAAAGCTTTCTGCCAATGGAAAGTCAGGGAAAACCTTGTAAATTTCTTGGCTTCTAATATTGAAAGAAGAACTGAGGGCCAGTGGTCTGGTCCTGTTTCTTATGGGAGCAAATAGAGGGGAAGTTGAAAATGTGATCATATTTTACATTTTATCAATTAATAAGATCTTTGTTATTTTATTTACAATTTATAAAGCTAGGGTCAAGAAGAATGAAAAAGTGGCAGGAATTGTAGTAGAAAATCTTAATTACTGTCACAAGATTCTGAATATAAGATGCATATTTATGTCAGATACACATGATACTCTGTGCTTAATATAACACAAGAACTGCTTATAATACTACACAAAATCAGTTAGGATTTTAATGCCATATATGACATCAAAGATCATCCTATAGCATAACCGTTTGTAACGTAGGATGGAATGTAAAGTGTATGTATTATTGCCTAAACACAGAAGTCTTCATTTTCTGATAGAAAGATTATAGGACTGGATAATGAAGTAGCTATGTTCTAAAATTACTTTACCATCTATAACCTGACCTGACTACCACGACTCATCTTTTATACACAAGGAGGGTGACAATAATGCTATTTTGTATGGATTTGCTTAACGTAATAAAATAGCCAGAGAAAGCTGCTGTAAGAAAGAAAGGCATTGTGGAAAAACAACATTTGTTAAATTATTATGATACATCATGAAATCTAACCAGCTTTATAATCAGTCTAGAATGTACTTATATTCTTTCTGTTATTACTGCACATGCATTAATTTTATTCAACATAAAACAAATGGGGGAAGACAACTAGATTTTCTTTCCAGATGGTGTGAAAACAGCAAGGTCAAACTTGAAGAAAGGCTGTCCCTTTTTACAGAGAACTTACAATTTATCACTTCTCATTTAGGTTATAAAACTTTGTTTTTCATATTTTTCGCTGGATTCTTTGGCTTCTGATCCATTGGAAGGAAATGTGTAGATCTTAGAAACTAATCTACTCTTGTTCATTTGTTAAGTATAGAAGGCCTGCCTCTTCCCCTAGTCTTCTCTGAGATTTTTATTGATTTCTTTCTTTTTGGTTTCAGATTAGCATAGCAATATGCTGGAATACCAAAATTTACTGGCAGAAGTAGAGAGCAAGCAGCTCATTTTTCAAGGACTTTACAGTCTGTTCTCTGCCTTAAGTTGCTCCAAGAGTTAGTTCTCCTACGACTCCTCAATATTTTCATAATTAGCTGCCCAGAATTTTCATAATTTGTAAACACAGTAAAATGGCTGTCAGACATTTAGTATGGTAAAAGTGGAGGGAAAAAAAGACCAGCTTCCTTAAACCATTTACATTTGACTTGGGGAGAAAGCTGGGCCCGTGCCCACAGCAGTTAAATGATCAGGCGCACGACTCAAAGTGATTTTTCTTGAGGTGTCACTGCCACACACAACCACCATGTGTTCTTTCTTGGCTCAGGCTGGCTTTGCTGATCTTCCAGAACTCTGAAGGCTGTACCCCAGCCCCAGTTTTACATCCATTTTTCTCTGCCAAGGTGAAGGCAGCAGAAACCACACATGTTTTTCTTTCTCCCTTCTCTCGGTGGAGCTGATTGCCTCCGGATGAACCATCTTCCACATCAGCGAACATTGGTATTTCACCTGGCACAATGGCCGGGCTGGTTATGGCACACGTAGGGGAGCACACAATGGAAAACAAGTCTTCGTGGTAACGCAGGTTGAAGCTGCCAGATACTGGCACCTTCCACGTCTGTACTCCAAGCTTCTAGCTGGAGAACTGTAATTTCGAGCAAGAAAATGTTGGGAAAAGCTAAGAACAAGAGCGAAGAAGGGTGGAAAGGATCGTGGAGAACCAAAAGTATGCTCTGGACTGAGTGAGAGGAAAACACAAGAAAGAGGAAGGAACACAGGCAGAATACAGGCTTCTAATATGATTAATTTTTGGCCAAATACAGTTTTATAGTATCTAATAAGATGTTGACAAGGATGGCATGTGAATAAAACACATAAACTTGCACTCTGTATTTTCTGCTAAAGTCCTTTAATTCAAGTCAGTATTCTGATTAGGAGTTCAAGCTCCATAAAAGTTTTGTTTTGTTTTAACTTAACATCTATACTGTTGAAGCAAGGCACAGTTTACAGAATATTACATTCATTGAATTCCATTACAAATATATGCATATAGAAGCAGAGAATGCTAAGAAAGGTGCATATCAAAATACTCCCAGTGGTCTTATCTGGGTGGTGGGATTATGGGAGATTTTAGTTACCTACTCTTCACCTTTTTTCTTATTTTTTTTTTTATGATTAACATGGCCTGCTGTTTAATTTTAAAATATAAAGAATATTAATGATCATATTTTTCGAAAACGTACAGAATTCAAAGTCACTTAAAGTTCTGGAACATTAGGGTTAAGTCACAGTTCCCCACAGCTCAGTACTTCATAGGAATCTGCTTTGCATTTCATTCCCCCTCTCTTGCCCGGGCCTGTTGAATAAATGCAAGTGAGATCCTGAATCTGGGTTTGCTGGACTGGCTTCTCCCAGTGTGGGTATTTCATGGCTCCTTATTTTATTTTAGACCATCTCTTCCTGGCCCTCTATTTAATCTGACTGGATTACTTATTTTTGGGGTTGGAAGTAATATTTGCCCTTTTGTCTGTTCAAGATGATGTATTTTTTCCCCTCCTTTAAAACCAGAGACTTGATCATTTCTACCTGCTTGTCTTAAAATAACTGTATCTTCTGCTGGAAGTAAAAGCATTTCTAAGTAAAATATAATGCTGATAAGAGCATTTCCATGATTGGGTGAGGATTGTTCCCAGGGTTTTTCACTCCTGGCATTTCCAGCCTGTCTGGCATGTGAGTGCTCTAGCTCTGGTGTCCTTTGGCTTGTGGAAACTTCCACTTGCATTGCCTCTTGGATATAGAGACTTATATTCCAACCCCCAACCCCCATTCACATACACATCACATGCACCTATGCACCTGGATGGAGACTTCCTTTTTCAAGGAAGGAAGAGGTGGTTGACAAGTATATAAGGGCATGTGTCTACCATTGTAGTATCATGTGAGTGGTTTCACTGCCCTAAAAGTCCTCTGGGCTCTGCCTATACATTCCCCGCTCCCTTCTAACTTGGAGACTTTATTTCTAGTTATGAATTTGGGTTGGTTACTTTGCAGAAATGCGATGATTCTTTCATTGGGACATGGAAGGGTAATGCATGCACCTTAACATTTCTATGGCTGCTTTCTTCAAGGGACTCTACTGAAAATCAGAGAATTGCTAATCCCTGGAGCATATAATGAGAAACTATAGTCTTGTATTCTTGTGCAGACTAAGATATTCTTGAGACATAGCCATCTGCCGGTCTAGCTGTGAAATTTGTAGAAGCATATTGTCTTATATCAATAATCTATTTTGTGGATTCTGAAATTGAGTGAGACAGTGATTTTATTTATTTGTTTATTTCTGAGAGCAGTTTTTTTTTTTAAATATTTACTTTTGAGAGAGAGAGAGAGAACATGTGGGGAAGGGGCAGAGAGAGAGAGGGAGATAGAGGACCTGAAGTGGGCTCTGTGCAAAGAGCAGAGAGCCCAATGCGAGCTCGAACTCATGAGCGCTGAGATCATGACCTGGGCCAAAGTTGGACGCATAACCGACCCTGAGAGCATTTTTTTCTTAATTTTTTGGATTTCTACATGGGGAAGAACTTTTTCTCACTATTCTAGAGTGGGTACAACAGATCAAAGAAGAATAGACTATGTTTAATTACCTTCCAGATTATCTTGGCTGCAATTCAGGAACATGGCAGACTGAGTGAGCTAATGTCGACCTCTTTCCAGCTGCAAACACGTTCTACATTCATAATGCAGAAGGGAATGAGGGTTGGAGAAAGTGTTGCACCCTCTTTGGAAAATGTGATCTGCTAACAGCTTCCCATCACAAGGGCCTCTGACTCTTTGTCTAAGGGATGGTCCTGGACACTTGAGTTTGAGCAGCTCACATGCAAGATAGGTTGGAAATTCCAAGAGGAAAAAACCCTGGGAATAATGGAGGACATAATGAGCAATAATGTAGTCCAACTCCTCTTGTTTGGGACACCTGTAGGTCACAGTTTTATACTGTCTCGAAGAGTTGCCCAGTGGGATTGGGTTCGATTACTTACGATGTTAAACTGCTTCATGAAGCTCAGCCAGGCTGGAAATCACCGAGCCATCTCAGACACACAGATCTATTGAATTTTTTTCCCAAATATCTTTCATAATTATCCATTATACTTTTACTAACATAACACCAAATATCAATCATAATAATAATAATAATAATAGTAATAATGTCAACAATACACTGACACTAATAATGGCTAAATTTCTATCAGTGGTTTCCTATGGATCAGGCAATATTTTATGTGTTCTCATTTTTAAATTCATTTAATATTTTTACTGATAGTATTATTAAAACTCTCTTTTTATAAATGAGGGAACTGAAGCTCAGAAGTGGAACCTTAGCTCAGTCTTTATTACAGTAGTACTAGGGTTACTGAAAGACCTTTCTGCTTATCCCCACTTGCAGTCTTGGAAGAGTCTATCCACATAAGAAATCTCAAATTCCAGACTTGTCAGGCTGTTGACTTGCACTGGAAGCCCTTTAGCTGAAAGGCATCTGCCCATTTCTGGACCACAGATAAACCACCAATTTTTCCAGTTTTCAAATTTAGAGAATAACCAACATTTTCAAACAGGATGGGATCCTGTATATGTTTGTGTAGGTGGAAAGGATTTGAGACTTGTCTAGATCCTGGAATTTGTGCCCAGTTTTGTCAACAATACTAAGAGGTCACTCAAGCTTTCTTTAAATTATGTCCCATTATGATTTCATGCTGAAACAATGGGCCATAAGGTCTAACAGCTAAAAGATGGGACTTGTTTTGGCCCCCATCATAGATGTTTTGCTGAGTGAAACTTGTAGCTACTAATTATGTGTACTTTGTCTTCCTTAACATAATCCTTGATGCCTCCTGCAGAGAAGGATCCCTAAGTTCTCTTCCATAAAATACAATGCCTAGAATAAATTAAAGATAGAATCTTTTCCTTCACCAATAGAATTTCCTCCCAATTCACTTTTGTTTTTAACTGAAATTATTGCATTTTATAGCATTTAAGACTTTAATTTTTACAGTTTCCCCCATAGACTTACATCATTAGAGTGTGTTTCAGCCCTGCAGAATTTAGGAAACCTGGGAGGTCAATATGGGTACAGAAATCATCTGGTAGGGTAAGACATAGTGTATCAATCATGGTGGTTAACACAGGCCTTTCATGGAGACCATGTAAATGACAAGACCATTCAGTACATATTTGACCCTCCCCCAGCCTGAAGATGGAGGAGCAAACCTATATTCAGTGTTCTCAGTCTATATATTTATTCTGTGTTCCAACCTTCTGGTTGTGGTTCAGAAGTCACCACTCTGAACTATGTTGTAAAGGAAGCTCAGAACCAGTGAGGGACATCACTGCTGCTGCTAAAACCTGGCCACTGAGAAATTATAATCCAGAGGTGTAATCCTGGGAGCAAGCTTCATATCAGTAGACTACGATGTTCAACCATACAAAATGGTGACATCCCATCTCCATTCCTTAGGGCAAAGATGATTGGAAGAGGAGAGGTGCTGGTGTCTTAATAATTTGATATTCTTAACAGCTTCTTACCACCCATGGTTTAGGTCAGTGGTTCTCATACTAGGACATGCATCAGAATTACCTAGAGGGGTTGTGAAAACCTAAATTGCTGGGACCTATTCTCCACTTTCTGATTCAGTAGGTCTGGGGTGGGGCTGACAATTTGTATTTCTAACAGGTTTCAGGTGATGCCTGCTGCTGTTCGTCTAGAGATTTCACTTTAAGCACCTGACAGATAAACTTGTCTGCAATGGCAGGGACTCAGGAATTCCTGTCTCTACAACTTCTATCCTATATGCTTTACCTTCTGCTCATTTTTTCTACTCAGGTACCTCCTCTTAGATTATGTTATCTTACACATTATTTTTTCCTTCCTTTAAGGCTTTAGTTATTTTCAGTGAAAGTTTTGAGACTTAATCTTCCTCAGTTTTATCCTCAATATTCATGGCAGAATGTGTTTATTTAAAATACAGTTCTGACCATTTACCTAATTAAGTCTTTTCAAAAGATTTAATTTACTAATTAAGCCTTTTCAAAAATATACCAACTGCTCAAAATGTATTTAAGGACTTTATCTTGCCTGTGTTTCAGCTTCCTATTTTGCTTTATCAGTTAGGGTGCCTTCATCCATAGGTAACACAAGTAACTGAATCAGTTAGCTCTTGGTGCACAATACACCATCCCAAAACTCAGTGGCTTAAAACAATAAACATTTATTATTGCTCATGAGTCTATGGTTCAGCTGGGCAGATTTTCTGGTCTCGACTAGGCTCACTTATAAGCCTGTGGTCGGTTGGTGGTTGGGTAGGCAGCTCTGCTGATCTTGTCTTGGCTCTCTTTCATGTTTGGGTGTCTGCTAGCTGTGTACTAGGCTAGAATGACCTTAGCTGAGACAACTAGGCTCTCTTCCATGTGGTCTCTCATTCTCTACAAGCTGGCTCAGGCTGGTAGGCATGACAATGGAGGAACTCCAAGAGACAGCAGAGACGTAGACATTCAAGGCCTCCTGTGGTCTAGGCTCAGAACCAGCATACCGTCACTTTTGTCACTTTCTATTGGATAAAGCAATCCTTGCAGAGTGGGCAGATTCTGCTAAGTTATAAGGCAGAGAGCATAGATCCAAAGAGGTCATTAACTGAGACCATCAATGCAATTTACCTGCAGTAGAACACAAAATAAAATTTGCTTATACCTTGCATAGATTAATGATCTAACTGGATAGAAGCCAAGATTCAGTGTAGACTATAGAATTGGTTGACTAAATAACTCAGTAATGTCATCAGGGACACACACCCTTCTCATCTTTCCTCTCAGCCATTCTCCATCTATTGGCTCATCGTCAGGTAGGCTCATTTCAAGGTTTCAAATGGCTATCCACTCTAATTAAAGAAATATGCTTCACTGTTTGCATTTGATAGATTCATTTATCCCGGAGCCCATAGAAATTCTCTTTTTGCGTTGCGTTGATTCAAACTGGCTTATACCTCCCCATTTTTAAAGCAATCACTTGTTTTGTGATGTAAGTAAGAGACTTGCAGACTAAAAGTGGCTTAACTAACTGAGTCCATTCATTTCTCATTTAGAAAGAAGTCTCAAGTTCTCTCTTGGACCAACAAGATTAGAGTTATGGTGGTCCTGGGATATAGGTTTAGCAGGTTAATGTCCTTAGGAAGTCATGCTCCTCCCATTTTTCTTTGTTCCTTGAGTGCTAATGTTCCCACCCTCTCGTCTACAACTCCAGGCAGTGTGTCTTTACTCAACACCCAAATGTTAGAAGAAAGAATATGGACAAGAGAGTTAGCCTCATGCTTCCTCTCTTTATGTTAAGTGAATAAAGATCTATGTCAGAAGTCCCTGAGCAGGTCTCCTTTTATGTCTAAATGGCCACATTGCTACTTCTGGCTGCAAGGGAAGCTGGGAAAATGGATTTTGCTCTAGCGCTCGCTCTCTTTTGCTCTCTCTTTCATGACAGGAAAACCATTTCAGTATGACTGAAAGGACAAGAAATGACTCTTGTATATGCAAAACTTTGTGTGTCTCAAACATCAACGCACTAAAATGCTATGTCTTCAAATAAAGGTCTACATAACCCTGATACTTGGCTTTTATGCCCTTGAATTAACTAGGCAATGAAGGCTTGGATACTTCTTAACTCTTATACCAGAGTACAAATAAATATTTCTGAGAAGCAGAAAGATATTGGTGCATTCAGACATTGTTGGTATATCAAGACACAAATTTTTTTAAATGTTTATTTTTGAGAGAACAAGAGAGAGAGAGCACCAGTGAGCGCAGAGGGGCAGGGGCAGAGAGAAAGGGAGACAGAGGATCTGAAGCAGGCTCCACACTGACAGCAGAGAGCCCGATGCAGGGCTTGAACTCATGAACTGAGAGATCATGACCTGAGCCAAAGTCGGACGCTTAACTGACTGAGCCACCCAGGCACCCTGACATAAAGTTTATCTGGAGACAATTTTCAGGTCAAAACACTCACTGTGACTAAGTCACATGTAAATGAGACTAAACACGTGCCCTCTGTGAAGACAAGTGTTCTGGATGAAGTTTGCCTGGGGAGCATCCTCTTGCAGAAATATTTGCAGTTGTAGTGCTTGCGCTAGAGTGGTCTAGTGTTCTGATATCAGTGCATCCTATAGCAACCCTGTTCTGACTCTGCAGGAAGTGTCCTGTCTCTTGGTCCTATCTTTCCATCTACCAGTCGTCACATTTTGTTGAATTGGTTGACATAGAGCCCTCTTCTTAGGCTGATTTTCCCTTAGAAAGAATCATAAGTTTACTGTAAAACCTACAAATGAGTTGTTGAATGCATATGTTACCCGTTGCAAGTTTCCATTGCATCTAGGCAGGCTTATACTCAACTCAAAGGACAAGATAATTGCAGGAACAATTTAGGGACACAGAGGTCTTCAAATCACTTAGTATATGCAAAGTGTAATAAACTACAAGACAGATTTTTGGGCAGAGACTTCCTCATGTTTCAAAGATTTCCAGTTACATAGGAATTTTAACAGATTCACCTCCTCCTAAACAGTGCTCTTACTTCCTCCTGCTCGGTGGCTTCAGAAACACAGGTAAGGGAACATACTGAAACCTGTCTGGCTAAAAGTATGCCACCAGACATACTGTCTTGCTTGTTTTCCCCTAATGGGATATAAATGATGGGTTATCCGTCACTCATCACCATTCAGCATCCTAAGCTCAGCTATCAAATGCTGGCATGGGGGAAGGAGAGGCATGTGTTGCAGAAGAGGCTATGTCTGAGAAGCTCAGAAACATAAGGGTACCTGAGGGTCAGTAAATGCTTTTCTCTTGTTAGCTAAGCCAGAGCTTCCTTTTTTGAGGGGTGAGTGATTTTAGCCTCTTCAGTCAGGAGCTTAGTTGAACAACGGGAATGATTAGTTCATTTCCCAGTCGGAGGTTGTTGTTGCAGGAATGGTTTTAATATACACAGGGTTTTGGCTTCGATTTTTGCTTTCAAACTCCAGCAAGTCTTGAATTGTTTATTGAATCTATGTTGAGAAACAGAACCGAGAGATGAAGCTAATAATTGGCAAGAGTCCCAATCCTTGTGTCATTATGGTCATTAATTAGGGTAAGGGTTATGCAGGGAAAGGTTGCTGATTTGAATCACTTGTTTCCAGATCTTTTCTCGGGGGAAGGGGTTATAATTAGGAGTTCTGTTTTTCTGTAGGTAAACAGAGATTGCATTAGGAAGCAGAAACGATGCACACTGTTAGTAGATAATTTGTTTCGTTGGCAAGTTAGTCAAGAGAGAATCAACCGTCTTTTCTTGAGCATCATTTTCAACCCCAGACCTCATTGTATCAGTTAGTAGAATACTTAGCATAAGGGAAACTTTATGGAAAATTTACAGTAAAAAAAAATTGTTACACCGTATACTCCATTCACCTTCCTTTTGGGGTAACTAGAGGCTAATGCCACATCCTAGGTAGAGGGTGGGTCTATTTCATTAGAAAAGGAAGTTTCCTCATGTTGTGTAAAAGGACTTGATTCATACGTAGGAGAGGAAGGGGTCCCAGCACTGTGATCCCTTAGGAGGTCTGCATCTTAGAAGCTCAGGTAATCATTGACAAATTTTCGTATTCTCTTATATGTGTATATATATATATATATATATATATATATATATATATATATTTTAATTTACAGAAAGTTCAAAGTTTTCCTAATTTAGATTTGTCATAAATATGAACAAAATGTTAGCTTACACCCTCCGTGTGTGTCTATGGCGACATGGCAAATGAGACAGCATTGTGTCCTAATCTGATAGTTTATTCTGGATGAGCAAATGTATATATATTTTTGAGATTAGTTGTATTTGGTGTTAGTACAATAGAGAAGGAGCTTTGGTAGATATCAAAATGTGAAGCAATATAGCATGGCCAAACCAACAACAATACCAACACAAAATTAAAGTCCTGAAGGTCTCTTATTTGTGAGAGAAACCCCATTGTTGGGTCTCCCGCAACATCCTCAGGGACTCCCGTGTTTCCGCTTTGCATCCAGGTAAAATGAGGGCAGGCAGCACACAGTCTCAGGACTCTTTATAAGCAGTAGCCTTCATGTTATCTTTTGTAAGATACTCACATGGAAACCTCAGGAGGTTTTTAATTGAAAATGCTGGTGCATGGGAGGGTGTGGTGGTGTTGTCTAATATGTACTAATGACAATAGCGTGTGTGGGTGTAACGCATGGCAAGACCCCACAGGGCATCTATCTCCAGCTACTTGCAGTGCCAGGATTGCTCACCACACCCGTCTCGGTTTGGAAACTCCTCACAGAGCAAGATACTCTCGGGCCAGAGCTGAAATGAGTCCCCTTCTCTGAACACAAAAAGTATACATGACACCACATCTACTTCCGTTTCTGGAGTCTGGCCAATTGGGATCGAAGCGAGTTTAGATTCGGATATGATGGCCATCATTTTTGTAGGTGGAATTGGTCAGAAATTAGCATGGAAAGACTGCTGAGGCGTGTATTTGGCAGGGTGTCTGCAGTCATTTCATTTCAGAGCCTTGCCTTGAAATGGGAATTACTTCTCTATTAATACTGCTGCATCTTCCCATCTACATTTGTAGATATGATTAAAAAATTACTCATCCATAGTAATTCCTGAGAAGCTTAGCTTTATGTATGGTTTAACTGATAGTTAAGAAGGAAAAAAAAAAAAAAAGAATGTGGGGTGTGTGTGTGTGTGTGTGTGTGTGTGTGTGTGTGTGTGAGATTACTTGGCATAGATAAAATCCTGAGGAAAATAAACAATTACCTACCAGAAGCTGCAGTGACCCAATTGATTGCCCCTTACCCTACCCTCCTTCTCCCTCCTGCATTAATTAGGCGTTATACTTAAGATCTGGATCTTCAAAGACACCTTTCCAATTTATTTAATTTCTTCTGTGCTGAGAATTTCTTTGGGGGGAAAAAAGAATGTAATAGCTTTCAAAATTAGTGACCTAAAAATAAGATTACAGGTTTTTCTAGCCTGATGATAGCAGCAAGAGTTTCCTAGATCTGGGTTTATTTGACAAACCTGATTGGCCAATGTAATTAAATGGATGATGGTATGAATATTAAGAAAATAACATTGGGTGTGTGTGTTAGGGGGTGGTTTTTCTGCGTGCATTTTTGTATTGTTGCTGGAGACCATTGTTTTTGCCACTGGGTACTGCGCCCTCCAAGGCAATCTCTAACTCTTTTTAACAAATTTTTCTCATTATTTACCTACATGTTTCCAGTTAATGTTTGATAATATCACTATTCCTTTATTTTTCATTTTGAAGAATTATTTTTTGAACTCTCATTGTGGAATATGGTGATTTGATTATTCTTTTCTTTATCCTCTGACTATAAGCATCATATCCCCTTTTCCTTCTGGGATGGTTATTTGGTATTTATTATTAGACCAACATTCACTTCTATGTGCTGTCATAACTCTGAAAATATTAGTTACAGCTGAATCATATAGTATACTGTGCTCATTTTTCCTTTATAATTTTTTTGGTGACAACTGTCTTCTGTATTTTGTTTTCTTTGTTTTGGTTGTTAACTCAAGCCCAATTTTTGTCTCAGTTCTGTATATGTTTCTCTATATGATTATAGACCTTTGGTAATCTATCAGTTTCATCTTCTGACATGATCTTCCAAAACATTCTGACATACCGTGATGAAGATTGATTGCTGTCTGTACTGGCTCATAGCTGCTATATTGGGAATTTTCTTAAACATCATCTTGATTTCCCTTACCTCATCCAAGTTTGTTTCCTGTTTTCTAGAACTCAAGTCAGGATGTCTTGACTCTCCTTTAACACTTAATTAAGGATTTAGTAGGATGTGTAATTTTTATGTTAGAGATATCTTTTCCTAAATTATTTGAAGGCATTTTTCCATAGTCTCTTGGCAGTTAGAGGTACTGTTAAAAAAAAAAAAAACCAAAACTGTTATCATAGACTCCAGAACATTTATATACAACTCATTTTTTCTTAATACAAAATTATAGTGTTTTTTTGTAGTCATAAGGGTTGATATTTCACAGTGGTATATTTGGGTGTGGGTCAATTTTCAATCACTATTCTGTAGACTCTCTGAACCCTTTAAATATGGAAACATGTCTCCTGTTTGGGGGATGTTTTTTGAAATGTTTACCTGATTATTCCCTTTCTACTATTGCTACCCTTTTATCTGTTCTCTCTTTTTTTTTTTTTATTTCACCAACTTTATCCTGCAGACTTTATATTGAAGTTTTAAAAAAATTGCTTCTTTTATTTATTTTTTTTCCAAAAGCCTATTTTATTCTCTGAAGATACTTTCCTCTAAAATTCTGTTCTTTTTATTTTTTTAGATACACTGTTTATCACTTTGAAAATATTTTTTGCTTATTTTTATTCCTCCAAATACCTTTGTTTTTTTCCCCTGCTTGCTTATTTTTGTATCTATTTTTAATATTATGTTCCTTCTTCAAATGGCTGGGACCTTAGATTCTTTGTTGGACTTCTTTACTGTGGTCTTCCTGTGTAATGATTCTGATGAGGAACTTTCCTTGCAGAAGCCCAAAGATAGTACTTTATATCTTTATTCTTGGTGTTGTCAAATTTTACACTAAAGAGACTTTGTATTCCCTATATGTAAGATAGACTTTTGGCTTCCAGTATTCTAGAATTTAAGTGAACAAGGAAAATCGAGAGGTACTTTCTCGGGGTGTCCGGTGGATTAGTCAGTTAAGCATCTCAGTCTTGATTTCCACTCAGGTCATGAGATTGAGCTCCACACTGGAGCCTGTTGAAGATATTCTCTTTCTCTCTCTCTCTCTCTCTCTCTCTCTCTCTCTCTCTCTCTCTCTCTGTCACACACACACACAAAGTACCTTCTCATCAATGAGCCTGTCTCAGTGTAGGGACTTTCTGCTTTGCTATCTCGAGAATGTAAAGCTTAAGTCTTGTACTGGGATGGAGGGTAGAACCTTGGCTTGCTGCAGGTAGAGACATAACTACTTCTCACTCAGAAGGGGGGTGATTCTGGTGGGGAATAGCCATTATAATTTTGTGTAAGTTGACTTGTCTTTTTCCCCACTTACACCCTCAAAACCAGAAGTGGATGCTGCTGCCAATTCCTGAGACTTAAAGGTAAATAAAGTTACATTTTGGCCTTTTCTTCTGTTATTTTAGGGGTAAGCTTTCCCTGGTATACCAAATCTTACCATGTATTCACCTACCTTCCAGTTTGAAAAACTGAACTTTTTACAGGTTCTCTTTTTCCTTGTGGATTCTTTGGTCATTAATTCTTTGGTTATTGTCACTTTACTTGTTTTCTCTTCAGGAGGTAGCAGCACTGCATCACATGGTAATAAGGTCAGTCTTTATAATTACCTCTAGTGTCAGCTCAGGAGATCGAATGAAACAGTTGCCAAGATAGAATTAGATGGGTCAGAGATTCATCGGTTGAAATACCTATGAGGGATAAGAGGGAAAGGGATTAGGAGTAGGAAAAAGGACAACCTTCAGACGTGATGTAAGTTTTTAAAAAAAGTTTTTTAATGTTTATTTATTTTTGAGAGACAGAGAGAGACAGAGCACAAGCAGGGGAGGGGCAGAGAGAGGGGGATACAGAGAATCCGAAGGAGGCTCCAGGCTCTGAGCTGTCAGCACAGAGCCCGACGTGGGGCTCGAACCCACGAACTGTGAGATCATGACCTGAGCTGTGGTCAGACGTATAACCGACTGAGCCACCAAGGTGCCCCAGACATTATGCAAATTTTATGTGAAAGGATAGAGGGAAGGAAGGAGCTTTGAGTAGGATGAGATTCATACTGCAGCACAGCCCTGAGGAAAGCTTGGCCTGGCTGGTAGGCAGTCGAACACAGAGATTGCCCATGAGAAGACTCACACATTAGGCAGGGATGCTCTTGCTTCTGTAGCTGTGCTGTGCTCAGCCATTGGTTGGGAGAAGCCCAAGGGCTGTTGGAACATCGTGGTGAGTCACAGAGATGCAGCAGTCGGAGGTTGTCGACTAACAGCACTCCTTGTAGCAGAGTTTGTTGTGAAGGAATATCCGGTCGGTCCTTGCCCATGGCCACCATACCTCTGCTCTGTGAAAAAGCATTAATTGGGTACCAGCTTTATGTAGAATAAAGTATCAGTTACTGCGTTAGTCATTTTGGACGATGGACTCGGTGACTTACAGAAGCAACAGGAATTTATTTCTCATAGTTCTGGAGGCTGGAAGTTCAAGATCAGGGTACCACCATTGTCAGGTTCTCTTGATGGTACTTTTCTGGGTTGTAGACTTCTGACTTCTCATTGTATCTTCAGATGGTGGAAAAAGAGCAGGCAATCTCTCTGGCCTCTTACAAGTTTGCGTATAAAGTTCTATCCTCGTGACTTAATTACCTCTCAAAGGCTCCACCCCCAAATACCATCATTAGGAGATTAGATTTCAACATGTAAATTTTGGGGACACACCAACACTCAGTCCATAACAGTTACTATTCAGTAGTGGTGTGAGAAAACAATGACATCTTTCCTTCAAAACGTACAGTGTGGTTTAAGAGACTGACAGGAAACACTAGAATTACTTTCCTGTACAGGATTTCATTGAATGAATCCTCATTTAATTCCACAGAACATCACTAGACTGTTGCCCAAATCCTGACAGCAATAACTAAAAAATATATGTTCCCTTGTTTCTCCACTGCCAGCATTATCTGCTCCCCGGACTGTCTCCTGCAACCTTCCAACAGGCCTTTCTTACTCTTCTCCTGTTCAGTTACCATTCATTTACCGTATAGCAGCCACTGAGGGTGTACTTTGAAAAATCTAATTGGATCTTATCACTTCTTAAAACACTCTGATGAATTAGTGACATCTAAGCTCCTTGCATGGTGTGTAAAGCCCACATGTGGCTGAGTGCATGCCTAGCTCATCCTCCACTGCTGTCCCTTTTTTCATTGCACACTGGCTCTGTAGGCCCTTCTTCCTTCCTGATCCCCCAGGCTGGCCTTTCTGCCTCCAGAGCACTGTGCTAGTGTTCCCTCTGTCTAGAATGCCCTTTCCCTGCTCTTTCCGCTGCTGCCTCCCCATCTTTACATTTTAGATGCCGTACAAGTCACATACGCTTGATTTGGGGTGCTTGTAACCTGAAGCAGAACCAAGACCCCAACTTTCGTGATTGGTTTAGGAGGCTTCTAGCACTGATGGTTAGATATCCATCAACAGCTAAGCAAGGCTTTGTTTGCTTTCCTGGGAAGGCTCAGAGAACAGTAGCCAGATTAAAGCAACCCTTACATCTTGGGTCTCTTCTGTCAACAGGTTAGTCAAATATCTCCTTTGTAAATGCAAATTATCATTCAAAGTGGTAGAGTGTTAAATAGGAGAAGACATCCATGTTTGGAGGAAGGGCTGAATAAAATGGATCATTTACAGTGTGATTGTATGTTTAATTTTTCTTATTATAGCTAAATATGTGTCTAGACTGCTTTCAGACCAGTAATATAGTGCCTAGAGTATAGCACATCCTCAATAAATTACTTTGAATTGAACATGGAAACACCAGAAGCACAGGATTTCTATATAGAAAACTATATTTCAATTTCGTGGTACGCTGCTTGTCACAGTGAGTAAAATTTATTCACATATCGTCTTTTAAAAGTCTAGAACTTATAAATATTTAGGACTGTTTACATGGTTGTAAGTGAAGTGAAGACACTAATAATTAATTATTCATTGCCTCATTCAGTCTCCCTTGTTTTTAATAAATATTCCCACCTACAAAAAAATGAGGGAGGTTGAGAGAAAGATAGGTCTGAAGAGGGAAAACAAGTGGATTTCCATTAAACCTGTTGCTCTTATTTTTTTTTCCTCTGCGATTGTTTCTTTGTCATTAAGTAAAAGGTACATAGGAAGAAAATATATTCCCTGCCCTCTATTATACCATAATGTACACACTATTAAATAGATTATGAAATGTTCATGCTGTGTTGATTTTCTGTACCACAGATTGGCAAACTTTTTTCCTGTACAGGACTAGATTTGCAGACCACATGATTGATATCCTGTCTTCTCTTTCTTCTTTCTCCTGCTCTTCTTTCTTCTTCATTTATAACACTTAAAATGTAAAAAAAAAAAAAAAAAAAAAAAAAGAAAAAGAAAAAAAAATTAGCTACTATTCTTTCTTCTTCATTTATAACACTTAAAATGTAAAAAAAAAAAAAAAATAGCTCATAGCTGAGTGATCAGGGGCCAGATTTGGCATGTAACTGACCTATATAATAATTCAACTTAACTTACAAAAGCAAAAATTAGAAGCTGTCATCTGAGATTATTATAGGCACAATGGGGGCAAAATATCAAGCTCAAAGAAATGGGAGACTTTATAATTCTAATTATATCTGAGGAAAAATTAAAATGTGTATTTGTATAGCAACAGGAAAAAAACTAAGTCCAGAAATAGGCAGCAGTTCTGATATACAGACATCAAATATTTGATAGTTTTTCATGCCTTCTGGGTGAGGGTTGTAAAAACTGATTGGACTTGTAAATTTATGACCAGGATTTCTAAGTTTTGAGTTAGATTACAAGCAAGACAAAAATGTGGATTTTGCATATTATCATGGGAAAGCAGGATGGCAGGTTGTTTCCCAGAGTGTCTGGGGAATGTGATTGGTGGATTTATTTTCATACTAGCCATGTACAGTCAAGTCTGAGCTTGCAGATGGCATAAGCACCAGTGATTCAGAAGGATTGATACCAGTGGTAGAGAGGTACATCTGCTCTCTAGAAAAAAAAAAGTATTTACTCATTTTCATGGTGTAGATACTCCCACTGTGACCCATTTCAAGCTACCAGTGGTTTAACAATCATCTGAGAAAACTCATGAATGTTTAATAATCACCTGTTTGCGCTGGTAGGAGCTGACCCCAGCATAGCCCTAGTTGTCACCCACCTAAGAGACTGTTAGCTGTGTCTCAGAACTCTGTTCTTGAAAGCTGTCTATTCCTTACTATGCCAGATAGACCTGTGTTAAATCAGTTAAATATAAGGAAATAATTTAGAAAACTTTGAGCATTGTTCAATTATGAAAAACATGTTCTATGTCAAAGATTGGTAAACCATAACCTGTAGGTCAAACTGGGCCATAGTGTGTTTTGTATAGCTCATCAGCTTAGGATGAGTTTTACATTTTTTCATTTACATTAAATATATATATATATATATATATATGTATATATGTATGTGTATATATATATATGTATATATATATATATATATATGTATATATGTATGTGTATATATATATATGTATATATATATACACACACACATATATTTCGAGAGAGAGTGCATGTGTGGGTGTGAGGGAGGGATAGAAAGAGAGGTAGAGAGAGAATCCCAAGCAGGCTCTGAGCTATCAGTGTGGAGCCTGAAGTCAGGATCAAACTCATGAACCATGAGATCATGACCTGATGCCAAATCAAGAGTCGATGCTTAACTGACTGTGCCACCCAGGTGCCCCAGAATGACTTTTACATTTTTTTTTTTAATGTTTATTTATTTCTGAGACAGAGGGAGACAGAGCATGAACGGGGGAGAGTCAGAGAGAGGGAGACACAGAATCTGAAGCAGGCTCCAGGCTCTGAGCTGTCAGCACAGAGCTGGATGCGGGGCTCGAACTTACGGACCGTGAGATCATGACCTAAGCCGAAGTCGGACACTTAACCGACTGAGCCACCCAGGCGCCCCAGAGTTTTTACATTTTTAAAGCATTGTAAAAAAGAAAACGAAGGAGAGGGAGAGACTATGCAATGGAGACCATAGGGTAGCTCTCAAAGCCCAGCTACCTATTACAGTAAAAGTATGCTGACGCTATTCTATGCTACCATTACCTGAATTGAAAAATACAATACTTGTCAGCCATCTATAAAGGCATATGTGTGGTAAATAGAAATCCACGGGCACCTGGGTGGGTCAGTTGGTTAAGCCTCTGACTTGGGCTCAGGTCATGATCTCGTGGTTTGTGAGTTCAAGCCCCACATCAGGCTCTGTGCTGACAGCTCGGAGCCTGGACCCTGCTTCGGAGTCTGTGTCTCCCTCTCTCTGTGCCCTTCCCCAGCTCTCTCTCTCTCTCTCTCTTAAAAATAAATGAACATAAAAAAAAGAAATCCAAAGACAATGTTTTTATCTGAAAACAAGACAAGAAAAGTAGAAATGCAGTCATAATGAATACTTCAAACAATATGAATAACTCAAGAAGTTAACCCAAGTTAGAGTATGTGTTTTTGCTTGGAAATCCTTGACATTTTAAGCCCTATTTTAAAGTTTTGCAATTAGTGACAAAAGGTGTGGAGCAAGTGGAGCTCTCATTCACAGTAATTTCTTAGAAAGTTAACCACACCCTTATCAAGTGATGTAGCAAGTCCACACTGACTTATGGTTCCCCAGAAAAATTAAAACATATGTGCACAAGAAGACTTGTGTAAGAATGCTTATAACATACGAATTCATAACAGCTCCAAACAGAAACAACCCAAACGTACATCAGCATATGAATGAGTAAAAAAAAAAAAAACAAACCAAAAAACCTGTGGTGTCTTCGTAAAATGGAATATTACTCAGCAATGAAAAGGCCGATTTACTGTTAGATGCAAAGCATGGGTGGATTTCAAAACTTACAATGAGCAAAAGAATCCAGATTCAAAAGACTACATCCTACATGATTCCCTTCTCTGTAAAGGACCAAGAAATTAACGTTTTAATCTTTGTGGGCAATTACTTAATTCTACCATTGTAGCATAAAAGCAGTCATGGATAATATGTCAATGTAATTGAGACCATGACTGAATGACAATAAAACTTTGTTTTGGACACTGAAATTTTAATATCATAAATATTTCGTATGTAATGAAATATTATTTTCTTTCTGTCTTGTCTTTTCACACCATTTCAACATGGAGGGGGAAAAATCCCATTTTTTTTTTTTTTTTAGATCGTGGGCTTTACAAAAAAGGACAGGCAATATTTTGCCTATGAGCCATAGTTTGCAAACCCTTTGTTTTAGACCAAACTATACTAATATAAATGTCAGAAAACAGATAAGCAGTTGTCTGGGGCCAGGCATAAGGTAGGGTTGACTAACAAGGGGCACAAGGGTGTTTTGGGGGGTTGATGAACATGTTCCATATCTTGATTGGAGTGGTGGTTATACATAAGAGTATATATTTTTTAAAACTCACCAACTGTAGGCTGAAAATAGGACATTTTATTATATGTAAATTATACTTTAATAAAGTTGATTTTCCAAAAAATTAAATAGAAAAAAAATAATAAACTGCAACTAGAGATAGATGTATTTATTTTACCTTAACCTCCCCCCACCCCCTCCCCACAAGCCTTCACTAGCTTGAAAGCTATTTTCCATGATATTGAACTGGTTTAGGAGGTAACAAAATTTTCTCAGGTGAGTAGAGATCAACCAGTTTTCACTTGGCAATATTCCAGGGTGGGAAAACTGGAAGGCAGAGGAAGGAATTAGCTCTTAACTAATCATTTATCATTCCATGGGTCAAGTATTCCAGCAAGGTATACCAAATTTAGAAACTTTAAAAACTTTAATTTGATTCAGAGATAATTTATCATCATTGAAACATATTGTATAGTCACATAAGTGTGCTAAAAAATTAAGGAATCCAGAATATGTTTTACAATGCCATATTGACATGAAGGATGAAAGAAAGTCACCTAATAATAATATCAGTAATCAAGCCTGACATTAACTTATTTCTAATACTAGTGATGTGCTCAGTGCTTTACCTACAATATCTAATAAAATCCTTGAAATATCCTTATGAGGTTGATGGCTTTATTATCCTCATTTTCACATGAAAAAAGTGAGGCTTAAGTTAAAATCTTGTTTAGAACTGCTGAGTTAGAAAGAGGCCAAGCCAGGATTGAATCCAGGTTCACTAATCCTGGAGCCTTCAGCTTGATAAGCTAGGAAAAAAAGATTTTCTGTCTTGAAAGGTTTGACTAGGAAGAAAAGAAAGAGAGAGAGAGGGATGGGAGTGGGGGAAGGAAGGAAAGAAAGAAGGAAGGAAAAGAAGGAAGGAAGGGAGAAAGGAATTCTGTTGTAAATGCTTAGGGCATTTAAAGAGATGGGAATATAAGGACCTTAATTTTCTAAGCCCCATACTAAAGTGCCTGGCCCTTAACTGTTCAAAAACTGTTTGTGGGGTAAATTAAAAATTTTTCTGCAGAATGTTTTGGCCTTAATACCTTAGCTGCTTCCTTTTTTTCCCCCTCAAAATTTTAATATTGATTTTTCTTCAGAAGGTCACATGACATAAAATTAGCCATTTTGTAGAATGTCATTTAGTGGATTTAGTACATCACAAAGTTGTGCAACCATCACCTCTGTCAGGTTCTCCTTATCTCATTTTAAAAACAGTATAAACATTAACTTCTGAGCATTATTTTCATGTCTTAAAACCCAGAGCAAAAATATGGACCCGATAAGAAATGTTTTTGATCATTACTGCCACCTTATCTCTAGCCGTGTAAAAGCTCCGTAGACATTTGAGGCTTACAGATCTGGGTACCACCAGCATACTCTGTGAGCCGTTGAATGAAGAACACATTCACAAGTCAAGACAATCTTTTTCAAGATCAGGCATTTGCTGGTTATGCAAGCTGCGTTGCTGATGTTAGTTCAGTTGCTTTTACACTCCTCGAGTATGTCATTCCACTTTGATCACTCACGGTACTTGCTGACTTTCTGGGAAATGAGTAAGAGTGTTTCATTCAACCATAAGCATGTCCGGGACTGGGCTACAACTCTTAGAGTTCTCTTCACTGTCCTTAAACAGAGATAGGGAAACCTTGATTTGAAAGTGCTTGCATGCTGTCAGGTGGTGTGGAAGTTGGAAATTGTAGACACCTGGGCTGTTATATTACTCATGGGCTTGTTTTATGGCCGTGATTGATGCCAGATGAAAGTTGCTTGGGCAGGCTGGAGCGCTTACCCAGGTGAGCGTTTATAATGGCATTCCGATAAGGAGAGAGCCACTGGGCAAATCACCACCCGGCTCTGAAAGTTCACCAGAGATTGTTATCAACAGCCGACATCTGTTTACTTCCTTAACCTATGACAGCTTATCAAGTTCCCAGATGCGTGCACACCAGGATGAAGGAAAGAACATAAAGCAGCATATCTCCTTTTATCGGCTGTCAGTGTCATTCTGCTTCATAATTGATGTTTGTGTTTTTCCTAGAGTGAGATGCATCTGTTTATATCAGACTACTTTCTCATGATATTTTTTGGAACCTACTGAGGGAGAAAAGAAAAAAAAAAAAGAGGAAAGGAAAAAAAGTAAGGAAGAGGTCTTACATTATCAGCTCAGGCTTCCTCCCAGACAGTGCACCTGTTCCTTTCAAGTTCCTTTCCAGAGTGACTAAGAAAATGATTTTATTACATTGTGACCTTCGGTCTAAATTCCCCTTTATGAAGCAGTGGATAGTGAGACTCCCAAGTATTGCAGGTACTACCAATCTACAGTTATAACATGCATCTGGGGAAGATGGCTGTTTTTGTGATGGGAACAAAAAAAAGCACACCAAGAAAACTGGGGTTACACTGGTTAAAATGTCCAGGAAAACATATTAAATGATTAACATTTGTCAAGAAAGAATCATTTAAATGTGCTAAACAATGTGGTTACTTTTTTTTTGTTTTTCTGGTGTCACTCTGTCTGGCTTTAAATATCGTATATCCAATTCAAACAAAAATTATTAACGACATGAGCAAAGGAGTGGTCCTGTTTCATTTTTATAGTGTGACTCAGCAGCTGTACTCCATTTAAGGAAGGCTGGGCATTCTAATAATTCACTCTAGTTAACTACTCCTTTCTGATAATGAGTCTTCTTGGTGTATTCCACCAAGGAAAGCTTTGAAGTTGGCTCATGTTACTAGCAGGAATCACGATAACATGTTTTGATGCTGCTTAGAAGTTTCTGTCCCCAAAGACCCCCAGATAGTCATCTTTCCATTATTCATACACTTGCTGTCCCCTTTGACATTTTTCTGGAAAACTTTTAATCTCGGATGCTTTTTTCTCTATGTGCCTAGTGTTTTTTTATTTTTTCCCTGCTACCCAGAAAACATCATTTTATGAAACAACCCCAGAATGAGGACAGTAAATGGGCTGTATACATAAAAAAAGCATTTCAAGCTAAGACAGAAGTGACATTTTTATATTCAACCATTTTTAGAAGATCCCTGGGACTTTCCTCACTTTGTATAAATAATTGAGAAATGTATATACATTAACTGGAGGAAAGATTAATTTTATTGACCTGCTGTTTGCCTGCTGTTCAGCTTCAACTCTATTTGGTCTAAACAAAGGTGATTCAGAGAAATGTTTCTAAAACAAAATTAGTGATCTGGAAAGTCAAAAAAGTTTTAAGATAGCACAGTGTTCTAACTGGACCTGACTTCAGCCATCTGATGCAAAGACCATTTATTTTTTCAAGGCTTTGGTTGTAATTTCATAGTGAACTTCTTCTCAGCAATGCCACCCACTTTCAGTCCTTCTAGAGTCTCAAAGATATGTATTCTTACCATGGAAACCACAGGCTCTAATAATGTTTAATTGTTATCCCCTTGTGTTGTAATTCTATACCGATGAGGGGGTGGAAAAGTGGCAACTGTTATCACCAAGTGTAGCATTTCATAACATCTTTGAGCAGACAGAAATAACCTCCTTCAAAGGCATTCAGGGACACTTTGATGTAGCAACATACTGGTCACTGGAAGTCACTCATCACTGGATGGACGGTTAAAAACTTTCTCCAGACATTTGTTTCTTCCTGTTTCTGTCATTCCTTAAATACCAACCTTTTGTCACCAGCTTTTAGTCCTTATTCTTCATGGTTGAATACCTGTAATAGAGGCCCCAGTAAAAACAGGATCCTATAAATATCTGAAATTTCTTATCTGGCTGAATGTACCGATGGGTTCATGAGGTCTCCCTGCACTTGGGATTCTATTTGCTTAAACTATTTAGACACCAACCATATGTGAAGGAACTCACTGCCCCCGCCCCCCCCCCCCAAAAAAAAGAATGGGTAATAGCCAACAGCTCTGATATGAAGATACAGGTAGAGTATGAGGATGTATAGTTGGTAGATGTTTTTGTGTTTTGGTATTAGGAAGATTGAAAACCCTATCAACCTTATTGATGTGCAGATGACATAAAATCAGTTGTACCAAGTTTTAAGTGTAAGTTTTGGTAAGTTTTGAGAAGTGTATCTTTCTGTGTAACACCTCCACCACCAAGATGTAGAACAAGTCTATTACCCTCAAAGATTATGACCGTTTCCAGACAATTCCCTGCTAATCTCTGGTCACAGGCAGACACTAAATTAGACTTGTCTTTCTAGAGTTGTATGTAATTAAAAGCTCAGAGTTCATACGTTTTTGTGCAAAGCTTTTACTACTCAGCTAATGTTTTTGAGATTCCTGCACGTTGTTGTGTGCCTCTAATCTATTCCGTTCAATTGATGATGAGTATTTCTTTGCATGGATATACTGTAGTTTGTTTATTCAGTCACCTGTTGATGGATACCTGGGTTGTTTACAACATGGGGCTATAACAAATAAAGCTGCTATAAACATTCGTGCACTAATCATTTTGGAGATATGTGTTTACATTTACTTTTGTTAAATATGGTTAGTGGATCACTGTGTCCCATGGTAAGTGAATGCTTGGCTTTATAAGTAACTGACAAGCTATTTCCAAAGTACCATTGTACCATTTTTCATTCCCACTGGCAGTATGTGACAGTAGCAATTTTTTCACATACTTGCCAGCTCTTAGTGTTAAGGTTCTTTTTAACTTTAGGCATTCCAGTGCATAATGGTATCTATCTGAAGGTTTAACTTTTATTTCCTTGATAAATAATAATACTGAGCCTATATTTATGTGTTTACTGGCTATTTGTATACCTTCTTCTGCGAAGTGTCTGATAGTGTATATAATAGTGTTTGCCTGTTTTTATAGGATTATTTGATATTTTATTGAGTTTCATGGGTTCTTAGTATTCTAGATATGATTCCTATGTCATATATATACATTGCAAATATTTTCTTCCAGTCTGTGTGTTATTTTATTCACTCATCAGTATCTTTCAAAGTGTTTTGATTTATCTAAGGAATCCTAACCTCTTCTAAGATTGTAAAAATTCTCCTCCTTTATTCTGGGGTTTTTATATTTTGAATTTTTATGTTTAGTTTTATGATCCATTTTGAGTTAATATTTACATGATGGAAGGTAAGAGTTAAGATTTTTTTATATGGATAAATGTTTGTTCTTACACCATTTGTATAAAAGATGATCGCTTTCTCCTACTGAACTGCTCTTCAGGTTAGTTAAATACCCATATACATTTTAGAGTTAGTTCATCAGTTTCTAAAACACGCCTGTGTTTGATTGGGGTTGCTTTAAGTTTATAGATAAAATTATAGATGTTTTAATAATATTGAGTCTTCCAATTTATAACCATGTTACAATTCTCCAGTTATTTAGATCTAAGCATTGTTCTATAGTTTCTTTATGCAGTATTTTGTAGTTTTCAGTGTACAGGCCTTACATATATACTGTGAAATCTACTTATACTTAGATATTTAATTGCAATCGTAATGCTGTTTTTATTTCCATTACAATGGTTTATTGCTGCTATATACAAAAATCATTTATATTTGTATATTAATTTTTTTTTTTTTTACCTATGACCTTGATAAACTTGCCTACTATCTTCTAACTTGTTTTCTAAATTATTTGGAGTATCCTATATGGATGATTGTCATCTCTAGATAAAGACAGTCTTATTTCTTTCTTTGCAATATGTATTCATATTTTTATTTCTTTATGCAATATGTATGCATATTTTTATTTCTTTTTCTCATCTTAGTGAAATATCTAGGATCTTCAGCAAATTTTTTAGTAGAAACAGAGTAGAAACTGTTGCCTTGTTTCCAGTCTCAGGGAGAAAGCGTTGCCTCTTTAATCATTAAATATAATGTTGGTATAAAGCCTGATTGAGTGGTTGGAGAAATTTCCTTCTGTTCCTGACTTCTGAAAGTTTGCATCATGAATAGGTATCAAATTTTGTCCGTTTCATTTTCAGCATTTATTATTATGATCATATGCATAGTATTTCTCCTTTATTATGTTAATATGATGAACTTGAGTGACTAATTTTTTGGTCGTTAAACCAAATTTCTGTAACATGTAGCACATTTTCTGGAGTGTTCCGAATGAGCACAGAGCCATTTGGGAGAGACAAGTGCTACTTTTCCAGAACTTCTGTAGGTAGTGTCTTTAAAAAAACATTTTTTTTTTTAATGTTTGTTTATTTCTGAGACAGAGAGAGACAGAGCATGAGCGGGGGAGGGGCAGAGAGAGAGAGAGAGAGAGAGAGAGAGAGAGAGAGAGAGACACACAGAATCAGAAGCAGGCTCCAGACTCTGCGGTGTCAGCACACAGCCCGACGCGGGGCTGGAACTCACAAACCGTGAGATCATGACCCGAGCCGGAGTCGGTTGCTCAACCGACTGAGCCACCCAGGCGCCCCTGTAGGTAGTGTCTTAAACATAGAAATACTATTAACGTGTAACTTAGAGGCACAGGCTGATGTATCCTTGGAAAATGTGGAAGATCTATTTGCTATGAAAGTGTCTTCCAGATGCTTTTTGAAGCATTCAGATTATGCAGCAGAAATTTAGGCATGCCTATTACCAAGATCATTTTAAAAGCTGAATAAAAAAAAATCCTATAAGAGACTCTTAAATATGGAGAACAAACAGAGGGTTACTGGAGGGGTTGTGGGAGGGGGAATGGGCTAAATGGGTAAGGGGCATTAAGGAATCTACTCCTGAAATCATTGTTGCACTATATGCTAACTAACTTGGATGTAAATTTTAAAAATAAAATTAAAAAAATTAAAAAAAAAATTTCCTCTGTATTTTGCTGCTACAACAAAGTACCATAACCTTAGTGGCTTAGAACATAACATATATTATCTTATTTATCTGGAAGTCAGAAGTACTAAAATCAAGGTGTCGACAGGACTGCATTCATTCTGAAGGCTCTAGGGGAATGCATTTCCCTGTCTTTTCCAGCTCTGGAGGCGTCCTGCATTCCTCGCCTGTGGTCCCTTTCTCATAGCACTTCAGCCTCTGCTTCCTTCATCACATCTACTCTGACACTGACCCTCTTGCCTCCCCATTGTCAGGGCCATTGAGATTGAGGATAATTTCCCCATATTAAGAGCCTTAATCATGTCTGCGAAGACCCTTTTGCCACTTAAAGTAATACAGTCCCTGGTTCTGGGGATGAAACCGTGTACATCTTTATAGTTATTATTCTGCCAGCCACACATTCTGACATCTTTTCACAGGAAACCATGCCTGCTTTCCACAGCTGTGGGATTAGCATTTGGAGGACATGTCTTTCTTTAGATGATCATATCATCTGTGATTCTTTCTTTCTTTCTTTCTTTCTTTCTTTCTTTCTTTCTTTCTTTCTTTCTCTTCCTTTCTACCTTCCTTTCTTCCTTCCTTCTTTCCTTCCTTCCTTCCTTCCTTCCTTCCTTCCTTCCTTCCTTCCTTGTGAGCAGGGGAGGAGCTGAGAGAGAGGGGAACACAGAATCCGAGGCAGGCTCCAGACTCTAAGCTGTCAGCACAGAGCCTGATGCGGGGCTTGAACTCAAGAACTGCAAGATCATGACCTGAGCCAAAGTTGGACGCTCAACCGACTGAGCCACCCAGGTACCCCTCATCTGTGACCCTTTCAGAGCACATTATGAGATATCAGCTTCTGCGATCTTAGATGAGTGTTAGTCTTTATAGGTTATGTCCTAGGTAACATGGAGAATACTTCTTTGCCTGTTGAAACTATCTCAATCATGTTTCACGCTTGTGTATATCCAACATTAGCCATGGAACTGTGGGTGCATAATACATAATGACAACATTCACAACCATATGACTCTCTCCTAGAATATCTAGGAAGGATTTTATCCCCCTCTTCCCTGATGCCTACCAATTACACAAAGAGCCTGTGGTTACAGGGTGAAAAATCTTACATTTTCTGTTTTTGGCTTAGATCATGGGGCGTGTTAGATGCCTGGTTTTAATGATTATTTTAATGGTATTTTAAGCCATGGGCTTAAATTGCTTCTCAGTCTTGCCAGTTCTTACTTGTCTTTTATGTCTTACAAGCCTTGTTCTTCAAACCCCACTGGGCAGAGGCAGCGTTTTCCCCTGTGAGCCATGCAGGGCCAAGCAAATCACTGGCCTTCAGTAAGTAATAATAGTGTGTGGGGCTGTGATGGGGAGATGGAAACTGGACCTTGTCCGGCCCTCAGCTCCCCAGGGGTCTCAGGGCCCACTCGTTCTGGCAAATACTTTGGAAATTGAATGATCTCTCAGGGGGTATTAATCACATTTGTAATCACTTCAATAGCTGTAGGTATGTGGGTACATATACCCACTCTAATTATAGCTCAGATACATTAAAAGACAAAAAAAACCCTTTCTGAACCTCTGCTATGTGCTAACCACTTGTTGGAGCATCCTGGGTGAGAGATGATAATAGGATCAAGTAACATATATATAAAGCTTCCGCAGGCCTGTTGCCTATATAGAGGTTAGGTGCACAGCTTTTAAAATTAAGTTGATATTTTGGTTTATTTTTGTATGAAAGAATACTCTAGAAACATAATTTCAGCTAAAAAACTTTCTGTTAGTATTTGCAACATTTCTTGAAATAAACAGATAAGTTTGAGGCCACTAAAATTCTTAAATCCATTGTTCCCCACCCCCCCCCCCGGCATTGTGTTTCCTGTCTTGAGCTCCAGTGACATCAAAATGACTTAATGGTATTTACAATTCCAAAATTCTTGGCACTGCTAGTATCTAGTACTTATTTATCACCAATTTGTGGGAGTAGAGAGAATATGGGAGACACTTTCGTTCATTTGTGTGTGTGTGTGTGTGTGTGTGCGTGTGTTTAGGTAAGTTCTGTTCAGAACCTCCTGAGCAAAAAGAATGCTCTTGATGACAAATGTATGAGCGTGAGAGTGGTTGTTGATAGAGGATTTATGCCGACTCCTTTTTCTCCAGATGCACTTGATTAATAGTAAAAGGTGATCTCGTATCTAAGGAAGGATGGCTAGCTACTGCTGGAGACTCCTAGCCCACATTGAAGAAGTCTCACTTGTTCGGAGATAAGGATTATTCAGAAGTTTATAGGAGAATCCTGCTGTTTCGTCTCTACCCTTCCCCGGGGTATGAGGCCCGAACCGTACTCCCTGCTCTCACTCTGAAATCCCCTTGGTAATCCAGGTAAAAGTTTTGTTATCAGACCTCATTTATTTTAAGTGGCTTTGATGTGAGTATAAAAATTGATTCAGAAATGGTTTCGGTTAATGAAATTTGACTCTCTGGAAAGCCCCATTCCTCCCTTCGTTTTTAAAACATGCCCGTAATGGTGGTGACAATATATTGTGGCAATTAAAAAAAAAATCACCCTGGGGTGCCTGAGTGGCACAGTCGGTTAAGTGTATGACTCTTGGTTTTGGCTCAGGTCATGATCTTGCAGTTCGTGAGTTCAAGGCCTACATCGGGCTCCGTGCTGACAGTGTGGAGCCTGCTTGGGATTCTCTCTCTCCCTCTCTCACTACCCCTCTCCCTCTCCCTCTCCCTCTCTCTGTCCCTCTTAAAAATAAAAATAAAAGTAAAAGAAATCACCCTATATCGAGCTTTTTTTCAAGTTCCTCTCACTCTTAATGTGTTAGGGATACTGTGCTTTGATGTTTTACCCTCACTGTAGGCATCCCACCCCATGAAGCACACCTAAGAGTGGTATGTTTTTTTAAATTTTCAAATGTTTTTTTGTTTTGAGAGAGGGAGAAAGAGAGAGAGAGAACATGAGCGCACCTGGGGTAGAGGCAGAAAGAGAGGGAGAGAGAAAGAATCTGGAGCAGGCTCTGTGCTGACAGCGCAGAGCCTGATCTGGGGCTCTATCCCAGGAACCATGACATCGTGACCTGATCGGATACCAAGAGTCAGAAGCTTAACAGACTGAGCCACCCAGGCACCCCAAGAGTGATATTTTTAAATTGATTTTTAATTTATTGTTAAAATATTTGAAGAGACAAAAAAAGTCTCAGACATTCATTGCTTAATATTATAACTATTTTTCCTCTTATGTTCCCATCCACTCTTTATCTTTTGGATGTCTGTGATAGCTGGAAGGATGTAAGAGTGGATGACTGGACTCAACAGGGATTTGACACCTTTCTTTTCTCATCACTATTTCTTTTTCCTGCCCACACACTCTATTAAGGGTTCCTGATAAGAATTACCACTTGATTAGTTGAATTTTGTCTATATTATCTTTGTTTCTCCATTCACTTTTAGTTTAGATATCCTTATCACTCACCACTGCTTTCCCTTGTTTTCTCCCCTTTTCTTCTCCTCCTCCTTCATCCTCATTTCACACTTCTTCCTCGTTTTCCAGACACTGTCAAGTGTTCCCATGAATTATTTTATATGACATTCACCACACAATTTTACATTATATATATGATTCCCAATTATTTTCCATGTACTGTGCTGTGTGCTTTGTTAAACACAGAAATAAAGTATACTATCTATGTTTAGGAAACTTTGTATGGTGCGTGTGCGTGTGTGTGTGTGTGTGTGTGAGAGAGAGAGAGAGAGAGAGAGAGAGAGAGAAAGAGATGGGCTACAAAATAAATAATTCAAAATATCACATTTATAGTGTGATTGTTAATATGGTAGAGCTAGTTCCAAAGTGTCACTTAAGTACTAGTGAAGGTTCCTCTGGGGATCAAATAAGGATACACAGAGGAAGTAGTATCTGCCTTGTATCTTGAAGGATAAATTCAAGTTCACAAAAGGATAAATTTAAATTCACTAAAGGAAAATCTTTCAGAGTTACAAAATATTGCCTGTTGGGGAATAAGGAAGACATTCCAGTTAGTGGGAACACAAAGTATGTTGTGTGATTCTGGGATGGCTTAGGCGGCTTAGGCGGCTATGACAAATACCATAGACTGAGTGGCGTAAACAACAGACTCTATTTCTAATAGTTCTTTTTTTATTAAAAAAATTTTTTTAAATGTGTAGTATTTTTGAGATAGAGATAGAGCAAGCAGGGAAGGGGCAGAGAGAGGGAGACACAGAATCCAAAGCAGGCTCCAGGCTCCAGGCTCCAAGCTGTCAGCACAGAGCCTGATGCGGGGCTCGAACTCACTGACCACGAGATCATGACCTGAGCTGTAGTGGAACGTTCAACCCACTGAGCCACCCAGGTGCCCCTGTAAGAGTTCTGAAGGCTGGGAAGTCCTACATCAAGGTGCTGGCAGATCCAGTGTCTGGGTCATAGATTCCTGTCTCCTCAGCATGTCTTCACATAGCTGAAGGAGTGAGGAGCAGTATTCGGGGCACTAATCCCACTCTTGAAGGCTCCACACTCTTGACTTAATTACCTCCCAAAGGCCTCCCCTCCTAAATACCATCACATTGGGGCTTAGGATTTCAGCATTTGAATTTTGAGGGAATTCAAACATCCAGTCCACACCATGGAAAATGACTATAAAAAAAAGAGTTAAGAGTAAAATAGGAAAGGCATAACATTCTGTCCGGGGGGCAGTAGAGGTGTATGGTCTCCTGATTTTTTTTTTTAAAAGAAGAAGTATGTCAATAAAATATTTCTAAAAGGCAACATTATGCACATATATGGTCAACAGTAATTAAAAAAAATTTTTTTTTGAGAGAGACAGAGACAGAGCACGAGCAGGCGAGGGACAGAGAGAGAGGGAGACACAGAATCAGAAGCAGGCTCCAGGCTCTGAACTGTCAGCATTAGAGCCCGATGTGGGGCTCGAACTCATGAGCTGTGAGATCATGACCTGAGCCACAGTCAGACACTTAACCCCCTGAGCCACCCAGGCGCCTGATCAGTTATTTTAGATGCACATATTTTTGGAGGGTATTTAGAAAACAATAGGTGTGTAGATTCTAAATGTGAGTCACATATTCAGGAAATATATTCTTGTGTGGAAAACAATGCTAGGAAATAACACGTGTAAGATAATATATGTTTTATGTGCATGTGCTGCAGTGGCATGGGGCAGTGGAGATGTGGGTGATGGGAAGAAAGGTGAGGAAGGATGAGAGAACCACAACGATATTGGCTTCTGTTCGCTAACAATTTGCTTCATGCAGGAATAAAACTAAACACAGAGTTAGCGAGTTGGGAGAGAAACATTGTACCCCAATCAAGAATCATGCTTAGGAAAGGTCCATCCATACTCCAGTGATAAATGTGTCTTATATTCTTTATTCTACTATTATTTGAGGTTCCTGAATGGAATTCCCTCAGTGCCATTCTCCCTTGCGACAATCAAAGTCTCAGTTTAAAAGACCAGCAAAGATTTACATCACACGTTTTCAGACCTCAGACAACACTCAGAGGTCAACAGGGATCCCATAAATGATAAAGAGAAAGATGGAATGTTGGACGGAGCCGAGCCTTACACTGAGGATTGGTGTACTTCATTTGGAAAAGCCTCATAGATGTTGTCCTACTGGTATAGGCTTTAAACGTAAATATCACGAAGACCTGGGCTGATTGCTATGGTGTTTTTTGTTTTTTTGCTTATTTGTTTTTGTTCTATTGTAATATTCCAAGTCTTTGGCTCCTGCCTTTGACATCAGCTTCTGTAAAAATAACTCCGTTTTAGAGCTAAACCGAAGGTTCTTTATATAGCCCCAAAGTGTACCAGTGCTGTACTTATTTATGCAGAAAAGTTACTCCAAAGCTGGAGAGGCTTTGATCTTGTGTTGTCAAAAAGCCAGGGTCAGTAAAGTGATTTGTGAAAGGCTTCTCAGATCAGGTGTGAACAGGCAAGAACATGGAGAGAAAGCAGTTGTTAAAGACTTAAACTTACTGCTTTTCTGTTTACTTTTTTTTTTTTTTTTTTTTTTTTAAATGAGGGACAGTTTAAAGGATGGGCACTTCTATTACGGATAGATTACAGAAACACTAAGCCTTTTCTCCTCACTTCTGCTTCTATGTTTAGAAGAGAAATGTTTTTAAAAGTTCCAGAAAATGATGATGAATGACCTGGGTGTAAGCTTGGCATGTCCCTAATAATTGAAGCATTTTGTAAGTTAGGTGAAAAGGCAGTGCCACAGGATGGTTATGTCTGTTAGAAAGGAGACAGGTGAGGCTGATAATCTCAAGAAACTCCATATGCTATATTGAACACTATACTTTACCCTCTCCTGTCATCATCACACATAGAACTTGATGTCAGACTGGCCTTAGGTTATAAGCTCCTAGGGGGCCATGGTTCTTATAAGCTAGCTTATTATCCCAATGCTTACTATGCTACCATAACATGTTGAACACTGTTCACTGTGTATTTTAGAACGGTGGTGATCATGAAAATATTGCCTATTTGGAATGGAATAGAATAACCTGGAAAGAACCATAGAGAAACTATCTCTATCTTTTTAGTAGTAATATTTTTATTATTCCAAAAAAAATGGTACCTCTCTAATTTTAGCTTTTAATGTTTATTTATTTTTGAGAGAGAGAGCGCAAGCGGGAGAGGGGCAGGCACAGAATGTGAAACAGGCTCCAGGCTTTGTCAACATAGAGCCCTGGCACGGCTCGAACTCGGGAATGGTGAGATCGTGACCTGAGCCGACGTTGGACACTTAACTGACTGAGCCACTCTGGCGCCCCCCCTACTTCTTTAATTTTAACAGAACCAAAAAAGACATATCCACTAATATACTGTGTCCCAGCTTTCATTTTGGATCTAATGAAGGCATGTTGGTTCAAGTTTCCTTGCAATGTAGTGTTACTTTTATCCACTACTGTGACAGATGGTGGTGGCACACCAGTCTGAACTATGGCCACTTGTAGGTGATTATAATCTAGTGGCCTTTGTTGGTATACTCAGTAGATAAGCAGAGTCATAAAGAGGACCCTGAAATCAGAGGGCCTGGCGGAGTGGCTTCATGTAGTTTATATCTTCTCTCATATCATTTTCTAATTTTACAAGTTGTACATAAATTCTGACTTGTTCCATGAAAGCATGCTCTGAAGAACTGAACTAAATCTCCAAATGGAGGGGCACCCAGGTGGCTGAGTCGGTTAAGCGTCCGACTTCAGCTCAGGTCATGATCTCATGGTTCGTGGGTTCGAGCCCTGTGTTGGGCTCTGTGCTGACAGCTCAGAGCCTGGAGCCTGCTTCGGATTCTGTGTGTCTCTCTCTCTGACCCTCCCCTGCTCGTGTTCTGTTTCTCTGTCTCTCTGTCCCTCTCTCTCTCTCAAAATGAATAAATATGAAAAAATAAAAAATATTAAATTCAAATGGAGATGCGGTTGTGATATATAAACATGGATGGTTAAATCTTCACCCAAGGTTTCTCCACTTGAACATTGCATGGAACTAAAGCTTCAGGATTTTTGTGGCCACTGACAACACCAGAGAGATATTTTAGACAGTTCCCTCAGCTGCTCAGACAACCTCTCATACCCATGTCAGAATAAAAAGAAAAAATTGTTTTTTCAGTGAATATATTTTTCTGGAAGCAGCCAAAATCACATGGTCCTCTGAGCCTTTAGTAAAGCAATAATAACAGTCCAGGCAGCCAGTCCCTGTAGGGGACTCCAGAGGATGGATGAAGAATTCCAAAAGTACACACACACACACACACACACACACACACACACACACACAGAGTTTTGGAACATGATTCAGGTAAAAGACTAAAGGTAACAACTTGCAGCTGTATAAGGAGTGAAAAAGCACAGGTCCAGGTGTTTTAATATATGCACAAAATGGTACAGCAAACAATTCTGATTTAGTGTGGTTGGCTTGATTCCTTAGTTCCAATAATTATCTGTGATAGATAAGTAAAAACAAAGAAAAGCCAACTCATTTTTGCTTCTATGTGGATGATTGAAAGAAAACATAATATTTTTTTTCTCTTCTTCTGAGCAAAGTATATGTTTCCCTACTTCTGAAGTCTGTGTCTCTCTGCATTTACTTACGTAAATCTTCTACATTCTTCCTTAGCTAGACATCCACACCAGGCTTCAGAAGAGCCCATCTTGCCAACTCTTGTAACACTATTGCTGTCCATATGTGATCAGTGGGGGTTTAAGAATATACCAGTAGCTAATATGAACAATAGGGACCTAAAACAATATTATGTTGGACTTTTTTCCTTTTTATTTTTTTCTTCTGGTAGTTCATTGTTTGTGTGCTATTTCTCTAGGAGTTTTACTGCTACAGAGGCAGGAATTAAATCTTTATTTTCTTTGCCCTAATATAGTCAGAGCTCGAAACTGATAAGTTCTGGAATGCTTTAGAGTAGAAAAAATTAATGAATTAATGTCATTAAGGCTTTTAAAGCTTTGACAATATCTCAAGGGAATTTACTGAATATATCACTTTGTTCCAAAAAATTCATAAGGTAACAGTAGGAGATTGAAAGTGAAATATTTTAAAAATATGAGAACGAAAACATCAAGAGTATAGACCAGGAAGAGGTTTGTTGATTGATTGAAAAGGAAGGAAGAAAGAAAGTCCAAGCAAAAGACTAAATAAAATAGAATTGGCTATCATCCATATTTCTATTTCCTGAATCATTTTAGGAGATAACTTTTGTGGTATGTAGTATTCACACCCGCCTTCCTTTCTGTCTGTTCTCTCTAGAATGGTGTCTGTACACAGTCAGTGTTGATACTGTGGGTAAGGTTAATAGTGAAGGGTATGACTTGGACAGTTTTTATGAAGTGGAATGAGGTCATTAAGCCTGCTCACATTTATCGTAGTTCTTCTCCTTTCTTGGCATATGGTAAGATTGCACGTATTCGCTCCTTCTGAATTTAGGCCATGAGATAGGAATGAATGCGATGAGTATCACTTACAGGCAGAAGCTTTAAGAGCTAGGGCATGGTGGTGTGCC
This sequence comes from Panthera tigris, assembly GCF_018350195.1. NCBI lineage: Eukaryota > Metazoa > Chordata > Mammalia > Carnivora > Felidae > Panthera > Panthera tigris. The sequence continues at coordinate 52,151,109 of NC_056673.1, read as the reverse complement.
ATATTTTCTCCCCCTGCCTGGGTGGTCCTGGAAGTCTGTGTTGAGGTGGAGAGCATCCTTTAACCTACATCTCTGTTTAATTTTGATGTGTAAATTCTCTTGACAGCAGTTTTCCTCCACAGTATGTAGAATGAGCAAAAAAATACATTTTCATGGTTATTCAACCACTGAATGTTGGGGTTGTCTGTTACTGCAGAATAATCTAGTTTATCCTGACTGATACAGGGTGTTAGGTATATGACTTCCTCAGCTGCTGCCCTTCTAGTGTGTAAGAGGTTGGTCCATATGTTTTTCGATTTCTGATTTTACTGAAGAAAAAATAATGCATTTTACATATTTGGCTGACAAGCTGGGGAAAAGTATAAGAATCTTTTTTTGACTAAGAAGGAACATAAGCAAATTCTTTAAATAGTACACACCTGCGTGCTTTGCAGGTTCATGCATCTGTTGCCTTTGTTTCATCCGTTCACCTACTGGAATTAGGAGAACAGAGACACCCTCCTGGATCACATTTAAAATAGGGATGGGACAGATGTTTGAACTTAGAGAAGTTTGGTTATATTCAGGATATATTGCCAATGCCAGGAACAGTTGGCTCTTTGGCTCACCATCATGGGTTCTCAATTATTGCTTCTTGACTTTAGTGACTTGGATTTGAAGATTATCCTCTGATATCTTGAACTGGAGTCCATGTATGAAGAAATATCCATTCTCTGGGAGCTTTTCCTAGATTTGATCTTTTCCAAAAGGAGTTTTATCTCTTTATTTTGTTTGTTTGATTTTCTATCATCTTCTAGCATAGTGTTCTTTATTGAGATACTCATATTCCTTTCTCTCAGACACCAGAATATGATATATAAACAGCTGGGGGTGGGGGTGGGGGAAACAAAAAAACAGAGCACATTTTCATCTGATGTCATATTGCTTATGGAGATACCCAGTACTAGGCTTTAATCCCTGGAATTGACCATGGAAAAGGATTGATATTTGTAATCTTGTAAATGGGTAGAAAAGGAGCGGAAAGCATACTGTATAAACCATGGAACCAATCAAGTGTGTGTGTGTATATATGGAAGTGAGGGTGCCTTTACCGAGAGTATGTGTTTTCATTATTTTTTTTTTTCATCTCTTCAGAATTAAACAGTAGGAGTAAGCAAGACTGAATCTCTTTGTTTTCAGTTTATCTTCCTATTAAAAATGCTGGTGCTGAAGTTTCTCCCAAGTTAACCCTGTGTTACCGTTTTTAGTGGCCATACATTTGTCATGAAAGGTAGAAGAATCGTTTGTTCAGGGGGTGGTTCCCTTCTTGGTGAGATAATGCAACGAGCACCCAACATGCCTCGCAGATCAAGAATAATCACTGCTGTATCTCTCTGTCAGTAACAGCTCAGCATTTTTCAGGCACCATATGCACTAAAGCACAGGGTTTGAGGTGTTGTGAGACAATAGCAAAAATCATACCTCCTGCCATTAAAGAACATAGAGGGGTCTGATTGATTTTTTAATTCCCTCAGAAAATCAAAAGAATCTGAAACTTCAGTTCTGCATTTGAAAAAGATAGAGCCAGCGATGCCTTTTCTACTTCATCTGTTCTCCGTAAACCATAAAATACTGTGCAACTCTAAAAAAGACCACTTATTTACAAACATATCATACACAAGATTAATGTGTGATTGGGGGGGGGGGCGAGCAGAATGTATTAGAAAAGGGAACTGTAGGGAAGCAGTATGGTAAATTAAAAAAGACTGCCAGAGTGGCTTAGAAAATGAGGTGCTAAGGTGATGTTTGGGGGTTGTACAACGGGAATGGAAAGAGACAGACAGATTTGGGAGATGCTGTGATGATTCTGTAATCCTGTAGACTGGACAGAGAAGTTAAAGAGTGAATTGAACTATTGAGTCTGAATGGCTGCAAGTATTGTCTTAACGATGACCTGGCTCAGGAGTAGGAGCTCCTGGGTGGTGGTCGTGTTAGTAATGAGTTTAATGTTAGAAATGTTGCATTTAGGTAATGGAAGCTTAGTCAGATTTAGTGCATTTGTGATACAGTTTTAAACACTGCACGGGATCTCAGTCCATATGAAATGCTGACGTAGAGCAATAATGAAATTTGAGAGGGAGAGGGAAAGTGCCCCAAGAATGTAATGTTTGTGTCTGTAGCATGCATTCACTAAAGATGCATTATAAATATCCTGAAAAACCATAAGAGAACATAATGAACAAGATAACGCCCATATAAGTTAAAGCTTATGTGGTGTGGGTAATATTTGGGGAAAAACACATTACCCAAATGGACTCATTACAGAGTAAAGGCATGTATAGTTAATATTAAATTGGGAAATGTAATCAGCAAACAAAAATATTTGCCACCATCATCCTTCCCCCAAATAAAACTGGGCTGAGGCAGATTTGCAGAGAAATTTTACCACATTTTAAGGAAATGGTTGTCTGTAACTTATGTGCCTTTTCCATGGACAGTGGAAACAAAAGAAAAGCCATACATTTAAGAACTAAACAAAAAAGGAAAGACTTTTAATTTCAACTCAGGAACATAACAAGGATCCCTGTTAGCATCCTTGTATTCAGCATTGAATTGATGTCTAAAACAAAGTAACAATGTTGAAAATAAAAGGTATCAAGATTACAGTAGCTCTTTTCAATATGATTGTCTACTAGAAAAAACCCCAGCAACTCAATAAACTGTTAGAATATGTAGAAATTCAGTAAGGTTGTCACATAAATGCTCCACAAAAAGAAATCTTTAGCATTTTTATACACCTGCAATAAATAGAAAATAAATGCATAATGTTTCTAGGAATAAATGTAGCAAATGAGTGTTAACTAAATGACAACATATACCATGTTTGTGAGTTGGAATACTCAGCAATGTAATAAAAGAGTGGCTTTTCTTTTAATTAACTAATAAATTGCAATTCAATGAAAGTACCAACATAATTTATTATGTAAGTTGACCAATAGTTCCTAGAATTCATATAAAACACCAAGGGGGCAAAAATAGCAAGCACAATTTTGAAAAATAGAATAACAAAATGGAAGCACACAACAGATATCAAGACATTCTAACACTATGGTAATTAAGGCTACTTGATAGTTGCACATGAGTAAAAACAAATAAACTAATGAAACAGGATAGGGGGTCCAGAAAAAGGTCCAACACATATATGAAATTTGGTGTGTTACAGAGGGGGCATTAAAATTGATTGGTGAAAAAAAATAAACTGTTTAGTAAGTGGTGCTAGGTTGATTGATCTGGGAAAAAATAGGTCTACTTAACACAATCCAAGAACAGTTCCAGATAGATTAACCATTTGTACATGTAAAACAAACAAACAAGTCAAAATGGAATATCCATAATCTGAGGTTAGAATTTCTTAAATAAGAAAAAAAAAAACGTAATTTTAAAAGATTAATAAAGATGACTATTTTAAACATAAAACATAACTTCAAGAAAAGGTACTATTTTTTGAAAGTTTATTTATTCTGAGAGAGAGAGAGAGAGAGAGAGAGAGAGAAGGGGCAGAGAGAGAGAGGGAGAGAGAGAGAGAGAGGGAGAGAGAGATAATCCCAAGTAGGCTCTGCACGGTCAGCACAGAGCCCAATGAGGGGTATTGAACCCATGAACTAGTGAGATTCTGACCTAAGCCAAAATCAAGAATCAGAGGCTTAACCAACTGAGCCATTCAGGTCCCCTGAAAAGGTGCTATTAATAAAATACAAAGAAAATCCGTACAATTAAAAGTTATAAATAACAATGAATTAATATCCAGAATTTATAAATAACTACAAATCAATAAGAAAATAGAAAATGACCCAATAGCAAAATGAGACTGTAAACAAGAAATTCACTGAAAAAGAACGCAAAAGTCTTCTTAATTTAATCTCACTAGAAGTTTCAGAATTGCAAATTGAAAATACAAGGAGAGGCCTTTTCATATTCATCAGATGGTCAACAATTAAGAGGTCTGACAAAAATCAAATGTTGGCAAAGAGGAAGACTAACAAACTCTCATCCACTAACAACGGGGATATAAACTGGTACACTCATTTTGAGGGCAAAGTAGCAATAACTCATGAAGTGCATGATCTGCATATACTGTGTGACTTAGAAATTCTATCTGTAGATATAATTAGGAGAAAATCATGCACGAGTAAACAAATAAATTTTAATAGTTCATTTCAGAATTAGAGAAAGTAAAAAATCCACCATAGAAATTCCTCAAAAAATTAAAAACAGAAGTAACATGTAACTCCGCAATCTCCCTTTTACATGTATATGACAGAAAGAAAATCAGTTTCTGGAAAATATACCGACAGTCCCATACTCACTGCAGTATTGTTTTACAATGGCCAAGATATGACAACAACCTAGATATCCACTGATGGATTAAAGGATAAAGAAAATGTGGTATAGACATAAAATATACATATTATTCAGCCATTAAAAAAATGAGGAAATTCTGTCATTTAGGATAACATAGATGGACCTGGAGGACGTTATGCTAAGTGAAATAAGCCAGCCATAGAAAGACAAATACTGTGTAATCTCATTTAAATGTGGAATCTAAAAAAAGCCAAACTCACAGAACCAGAGAGTAGAGCAGGGTTTACCAGGGGCTGGGGGTGGGGGATATGAGGAGATAATTGGTCAGAAGGTACAAACTTTCAGTTAAAATGAGTAAGTTCTGGGAATCTAATATATTAGCATAGTGACTGCAGTTAATAATGCTCTATTATAAACTTGAAAATTGCTGAGAGAGTGGGTCTTAAGTTTTCTCACTGCAAGAATACAAATAGTACCTATGTGAGGTGATAGATGTGTTAGTTCACTTGGTGGTGGTAGCCATTTCACAATGTGTAGGTATATTGAAATATCATATTGTACGCCATAAATATAATGTGCAGTCTAAATAAACAATTTTTATTTGTCAGTCATACCTCAATAAAGCTGGGGTAAAAACTTTAAAAAAGTATTAATAGTAAAAAATTAAGGAGAAAACCTCTTAAATATCAATAAACAGTATAATAAATAAGTTGTAGAATATTTATAAAGCATCATAGAACATACAATAAATTAGCTAGAACTACATCTATCAATATTGGTTTATCACCAAAATATAATCATGTGGTTAAAAAATAAAGCAGAAGGGTGTGTACTTTTTTATAGCATTGGGACACAGAAAACTATAATATGTATTAATTTTCTGAACACATCACAAAGTATCACAAGTTTAGTGGCTTAAACCAACACAAATTAATCATTTTACTTTTGTAAAGTCAGAAGTCTAATATAGGTTTTACCGAACTAAAATCAATGTGTTGGCAAGCTGTGTTCCTTTCTGGAGGCCCTAGTGGAGATTCTGTTTCCTTGCTATGTAGCTTGTTAACAGCATTCTGTCCCTTGAGGATGTAGGACTAAGGTCTCTGTTTTCTGGTTAGCCATAAACTAAGGGTGATTCTTAGTATCTAGATGCCACTTTCTTCCATGGCTCTTTTTCCTTATTCAAACCCCCAAACCCTGTTCTCCATATTCAAAGCCAACAATAGCAGCTTGTGTCCTTTTTATGTTGCATCTCTCTGATCCAGTCTTCTGCCTTCCTCCTCTACTATGAATGGCCCATGTTATTGGGTTGGGCCAACCCATATAACCAGTGATCATCTCCTCACTTCGTCCTTACCTTTAATCACATCTAAGTCCTTAATTTTAGTCACATTTGTATAAGGCCCTTTTTGATGTAAGAGAAAATATTCATAGGTTCTGAGGATTGGGACATGGACATCCTAGGAGACCACTTTTCTCTCTCCCATACTATGTATTTTTCATAAACAAATACATGAAATTATAAAAAATGCATGAAAAAATTGGTACTAAATTGAGAATACATACTGGTTATCTCTAGATTGAGAAAGAGGGGAATTGGATTGGGAAAAATATTCTCAGAGAGCCTAATTTTCCTCTATTAACTATTTTTTTAAAAAGTGGATTTGAAACTAACTGTGGAAAGGCTAGGGTTTCATCAGGTTAAGTGGAAGTGAGGGCAAGAGGAGGGGGCACAGATTTTTTTTTTTAAATCATAACATTTATATTTATTAGTACATTTGGAATTTTTATAGTACCTAGGATGCTGAGGCCAGAAACTTGAACCTTGGGAGGAGGTTTTGATCTGTGAGTGGAGAAGAGATATTAAGTGTTTAAAGAATATGGAAAAACTCCGAGCAATCATGATGAACATGATAGGGAATAATGTTGAGGGAATACACTGAGTCAACCCTAGTAGATGAGCAGCTGGAAGAAACAGCTGAGCTGGCATTTAAAAACACACAGGAAGCGTAGAACGGTCACTATAAAAATGTGATAGGAGATGGTTGAAGGAATAGACAAGGATCCACTAAATTGGGGTTACTCACATTGGCAGTGTACTCACTCAGCCATGTTTCTTGGTTTAACATTCTTTGGAAGCCTGCTGTCTTACACAGGGGAGAATAGGGGTTATCTGGGTGCAAATGTGAATCAAAGAAAAACAAAGGGGCAATGAATTCCAGATTTGCTAGAGGAGAAGGCATCAGAACAGGTAACCCATGGGTTTCAGGCTGGGTAAGGAGTTAAAAAAGAGCCAGAAACTGAGGAGAGAGAAATTGGTTTAGGAAAATCAGAGGAGCCTGGACTTTAAACAAGAGTAGATAAAAAGTTAAGTAGTTTTATCAGGTGTGGAAAAATAGAATAGCAAAGGAGTAGCCACATTATAATCTGAGAAGAAAGGCTCCAGCTTTATGATCTAACATGAAACAAAGATAGTTTAAGATTTTTAAAACTTTTTAATCGAAGTATAGTTGACATATTATATTAATTTCAGGTGTACAACATAGTAATTAGACAATTATGTACATTATAAAGTGCTTACCATGAGAAGTGTAGTTACCATTCAAAACAAATGAACCGAAGATAACTTTTGACAAAATATACCGTAAGCTTACTTAGGTGAACAGTATTGTCCAGGCATTAGTGAAGCATTAGGGAAGTGCCAGTTTTTAAAGGGTTGCTGCACATTTCTTAAAGCATCTCCACTAACATCTATCCCCTCAAACCCTTTTTATGTTTCTCCCTCAAACCCATTTGACTGTTGTCTTTTCCCTTACCCATATCCTCACCATGGTTCATTTTGATCACATACCATACTCTTATAATCTATAGCCAAAACCTTTTCAAGTGGAGAGGTTATAAATAATGCTGGTGTTCAGAATTTAAATCAAACTTTTCAGAATTTTACTCATTGTTTTAAAATGACTTGTACAATAATGTATAGAGGCAGAAATTGGACTAGAATTAAGGGTTCCTAATTCTAGCCTAGTGTCCTTCTCTGGTGCTCCCTATTGTCTTTTTTTAAAATAAAGGAGCCACCCGGATCAGATCATGTAACAGTTCAGTGAAACAGAAAGAAGGAAGACAGCCTGTAATTCACTACAAGTTTCCATCCTTGAATGGAGCTAGAAATCCTGATGTGATCGGTTTTATATAGTGTTTAAAATGGATACTACTACTCACGGCCAGCAAAATGAAGGTACATTTCCTGTTGGTCCAAGAGGGCATTATGGGAGGGAATGACACCATTAACTGATGGTTTATTGCTTCGGGGAAATATTTGGACATCCTGTTTGCTTGATCAGCAGTTAAACCCCAGGTTGCTGTTTTGACCTTGGTTCACCCAGAAGATTATTTCTATAAACTTGAAAACTGAAACCAAGTAAGATCACATACACAAAAGAAGTTCAAGGGAAGAAAGTCAAAGCTTTTGTTTGTCTCTGGGGTGTGAATGCTGGCCAAAGACTATACTACTGTTCCTTCTCTGGAAACAAGGTGATTTGCATTTCTCCTGGGTTTTAGCTCCTGATTAACTATGTAAATAACTTTATTCAGCAAAGCCTCCATTTCCCTCTTGGATTTTGACCTTTGGAGCTCCGTACTAATGTTTGTGGGAATTAAATTATGAACATTAAATACTAGAAGATGGGGAAAAAATGTGGTCTAGTGGAAAATATCATATTAAAGTGTAAGTAGTCTACAATAAACATACTTTTATTAACACTTATGTTTCCCAGTTGCTACACGTAATTATCTTCCTACTTGATAAATAATATTATGAAAAACTTTACAGTCTAACTCCCCGCAGCTCCCAGCACATAAATATGAATGATAAGAGCTATTAGTAATATTCCTGGTCAGATTCATGTGTTGCAGTTAGACCAGACCCCCTACCTGAGACTTGCTCAGTTAAATAGGAACCATTTCTTTTAAATTTATTTATTTTTTAATTTACATCCAAGTTAGTTAGCATATGGTGCAACAATGATTTCAGGAGTAGATTCCTTAATGCCCCTGACCCATTTAGCCCCCCCCCCCACCCCTCCAGTAACCTTCTGTTTGTTCTCTATATTTAAGAGTCTTTTATGTTTTATCCCCCTCCCTGTTTTTAAGGAACCGTTTCTTTTGGTAGGGATCTTTATAGTTTGTAGAACCCTTGAACATATGCATCTTGTGTGTTTGTTTTTATGTTTTGTTTTTCCAAACACCACTGTGAGTTAATTAGTGCTGCTGTTATTCTCAGTATTACTCCCATGAAGAAAATAAGGTTACAAATTTGGCCACAAATAACAACCATTCTGACTTTTATAGCAAACATTTCCCTCTATCTTCATTGTTATAAAAGTCAGAATAGAAGTTATTTATGGAGACAGAAGAATTGTGAATGGGACAGACCATCTGGAAGCCTCTTGGAGTGACTTTACAAGGATGTTTAACTTTAAATAACTCATTCAGCAATATATATTTTGTATGTTTTTCCATATTTGCATTTTACTGTAAAATTAAAAAAATATATAATCATAATTAAAAAAAAAGGAAGAAATTTCGCCACAGTTGTTCAAAGCTAGTAAGTGAACATCTGGTGTTGGATTCAAGTGTTTGGACTCCCAATGCTAGTGCTTTTCCTCATTAAATTAATGCACAGGAGATTCTGATAACCATGAGTAGTTTCATTCTTTGGGGGTATTCTTAACTGTAACTCCATTCAGCTACTGCATCACACTCTGATGTATGGAATCCTATGAATAGGGATTTGCAACTTGTTACAAAGGGCATTATCATTTCCTGGGATAGTCGTGAAAGCTTCTAAAAAAAGAAAATAATTTTAGATATTTTCTAATAGCTCAATTCCAAACAGAAGACCAAAGAACAGAGTTTTATAAAGGTACCAGAAATGTAATGTTAATTAACATCTGCCAAAATTTTCCTTGGGTGTTAAAGAAAACAAAACAAGACAAAAATAATAAAAATAATAGAATAACGAAGCAAGAAAAGAAAAGTAAAAAGTGATATTAACATATCAGAATCAGCCCACCATAAAAGAAAATAATAAAGCGGCAAAGAAACAACTGAGTTTTAGGGTCCCTAGGTTTCTTTTACACCAGTAAAGCTTGGCTAAAATAACACAAACCCTATAGCTTACTAATTTTTCAGGCCAATATTTGGATATAATTTGTGTGCTTTATAGGCCTGGAAAACCCACAAGAGGCCACAAATTGCTGACGTAACTGTCTTTGAATTTAACAAAGCCCATTACCATGTTAGTGAGGAGGATGGGTGGAAAGCTTAAGGGGGTAGATTTTCTAGGCACCCAGAGGGGCTTTTCACTGCAGCTACTGAAATACTAATAAAGTCCCTTGATTTTTGGCACTGACCAGTGTAGTTTTAACAGTTCATTTCTAATCGCAGATAATTCTTTTTTTATTATGTTATTTTAGATGCTGTTGTTACACACAGCAAATGTTGCTATGTTACTGAAAACTGTAAACTGTACACATGATATCAATCCTAACAAAAGTGAAATTGTCTATGGTCTTGAGTTTAAAAGTAGGTGTGTGTGTGTGTGTGTGTGTGTGTGTGTGGGTGTGTGTGTGTTTATGTTTCAATCTGCCCACCATTCATTTTAGAATAGATTTTATAATGTCTGGAATCTGAACTGAACTGTCTAGTTTCAATTAAAAGAAATTAAGAACTTGCTCATTTTCTTTCCAGTAAATTTTAGTATAAATTCTGGAGTAGGGATATCTCAAGCAATAACATTTCATGCATTTCTCAGCCTTGGAGATTAAGACCCATGTAGTGAGTAAGACAGGGAGTGAAAATATGTTGTTTTGTCTTAGACAAGGCAACTACTTTTTTTTTTTTTTTTTTTTTTAAGTGAGACAAACTGTACTTGGTGATTTCTGAGGGATTTAATCCTAAAATAGTATGCTTAGTTTAATGTCAGGGGCATAAACATACTCTTAGACAAAGATATTCCCTATATCTTTCTCTCTGTTTTTTTTTTTTTTTTTTAATTTGTTTGTTTGTTTTACCTAATTTCACTAGGGAGTTGGCATATATATTTTTAACTTTTCTTTTGAAATAATTTAAACTCAAAAATTTCAGGAGAAAAATCCTGTGTACTTTTAACTCAAATGCATCAATTGTTAACATTTTACCACATATGCTTTATCTCTATCTAATTTTAATTTTTTGAGCCATTTGAGAGTGAGCTACACAAATACTGCTCCTTTACCTCTAAATTTTTCAGTGTATGTTTCCTAAGAATAAGGCCAGTTTCATTATTAAAGAACAGTGACTATTTTTTACTGGTGATGCTTCTAGATAGTTTGTTCACATTTCATCTATTACCCGAGTAAAGTCCTTATAGTGATTATTCCTAGTCCTGGATCCAATCCAGGACTGCATATTTCAGTCTGTTATTCTGTGGGAAGAACCCAGTTTTAATAGCTTTATTCTGTGGGCTTGTGGACAAGGGTAAAAATAAAATGGCAAGACATTGGACAAGGAAAGATGGAGTCAGGAGCTAATCAAATTGTCTAAATAGACATCAAGCCAAAGGAACCAGACAAGATATCAGAATGAAGAAATAAGCATGTACTGGCATGTAGAGAGAATCACCATAGAATGCTGTTTTTTTTGTTTTTAAAGTACAGAATATGGTGTATGTTACGATTTTAATTTTGTAAATACCTGGGTTTTATACATATGAAAGCCTAATTACATACTAAAAATTTTAACAGTGGTTGTTTTTTGGCATTGGAATTGTGAGTGAATAGTAAGTTAATTTATCTTTATAATATCTTTATCATCTTAAAGTTTTACAATAAATATTTACCTTTACTATTGAAAAGTTATTTTGTTAAAAAAAAAAAAGAACAAAGAAAATTTTTGTATACAGAGAGATGGATACAGACATAGCTATATCCCAAATGAGAACAAAAATCACAGAGACCAGTTGAGTGATGGAAGCTGGATCTGAGAGAGCAGCTGTATGGCTGGTAAAAGCTCAGAAGAACAAGCTGGTACAACTTGGCTTCTGGTGAGATTTCTAGAGGGAGTGGGGTCTGTGGACATTGTGGTGGGATTGGAAGGAACTACTGGGGATGCCAAAACCAACTGAATGGGGTTCATTAAACAAGTCACTTCTCTAATGTGTTGGATGGAAGCCTAGTGATAGATGAGTTAGCCCTTTTATAGTTACTGTTAACTACTTAAGATGCCCATGAGCTATTTTCATAGCATATGATAGATTTGAGGGCCTGGGGGATCTAAAGATGATAATCTAAAAATCTTCACTCTTGATATTTGCAAACACTAAAATCTCACCTCAACCACACTACCTAATAAGAGTGTTCAGCTGCATAGAGACTCCTTTTAGGGTGTGTTTGGCAAATGGATTTTATGGATTTTTCCTTTGTTGAGTAAATGTAAATATCATATGCTTCATCATGACCAAATCGCCATTTTTCAGGACTACAACATTACAGTGCTAGAAAATGAACAGGTAAAGAATTTTTCTTTTTAATTTTAATTTTAATTTTAATTTTATTATTGATTTTTTTTTTTTTATTGCTAGAGCTAGTGAGGCTGTGCCCTCAGCCACATTCCTGCTGACATCATCTACCAAATGACAACATCAAAATTGTACACATTCCTCCAGAAAATTTCTGGGTGCTTACCAGCTTTTAAAATGGACATATAGTTTCCAAATAATTCCTGTCTGAAAGCTAGGTACTGTAGCATGTTGGTCTCCTGGAATTCCTGTTCCTACGTTTGAATGTTAAGTCCTCAGTGGCAAAGCTTAGCTGAGTATATTTTTTTTACAGATGACAGATACAGGTGGTGGAGTGATGGGTAGAGCCATGGTGCTGTAGTAACAATGATGTGCTAACTATCAAGGTGAACATGGATGTATCAGCAAACCTTGGAACTTTGTAAGGAGGAATCAGCGAGTTCTGGAGTAAGCTTCCTGAGCTCTCTACTCTACAGGAAGCCCTTTGCTGTTGTGAGTGATACAAAGCATTGTGGGTAGAAGATAGGGAGTGAAGTGAAAGATCTCCTAAATCCTGTCCCCCAAATCCTCCCCAACCCAGGCTTCTGATTCTGAAAACTGTTGTCTTACAAAGTGATCCTCCTCATGCATTTTGTTTGTTTCTGTGACAAAAATGTGGGAAGACTGGTACAGAAATGGAGGGGCAGGTGTGAAGGGTGGAAACCTTATCCTGTAAGAATCTTACTGGATAGACTGGCTGGAATTTGGCAATTGGGGGTGCTTCATTTACAATTTTAAGTTTCCAGCAATGTAGAATTTCCCCTTCTTTCTTGTAGCTCCTAGATCTTGAATGTCTACTATATGCCAGACACAATTCTTTTAACAACTCTTAAAAAGTACTATTATTCTTGCTTTACATATGAAGAGACTGTTGCTCAAATGTAAGTGGTTTGCTCAAGATCATGTAGCTGGTAGATGAAAGATATGCTTTCAAGCCACGTCTATCTGACCCCAGATTCCATGTTCTTTTCCTTAAACAGACTGCTACTTCATCCACCACTGATTTCCTTTCATGTTTGCTTGCTTAAAATGAATTTAATATTTCCCATTAATTAAACAGGTGCCTGTGAATCCTATCTGAATGACCAAGAGAGCAAAGTTTTTCTTTGGCATATCTGACTTTTTATAAATCCCTTCCTCCTATTTCTCCCACCTAATCCTCAAATGTCTAAATTCTTCAGCACATTCCATCCTTTGCACCATCTTGTTTTCTTAGGCAGGAGGAATAGACACCAGACCTCTTCAATTTCCCTGCGTTTCTTACCAGTAAGTGTATCTGCTTGTCCTATCTAATTCTTACATATGTCGATAATGTAATTTATGCTAATATAGTGAGATAATGTATTATAGCTTTCATTGTACACAAATAAAATTTGCATACAACTGAAAGTTTCCATAGTGATAAAAATCTAAAACTCCATGAGATGATTCTAATGGTGGGAATTCAAGCCCCCATAGCAGGCTGTGGAAATATTATGGAGTCGATGTATATTTCTATGCTCTGAATTAATAAGACATCAGGGCTGCTCCTTCTTCCACCTCCATAATTGCTAGTATCAACAGTTTCTATTAAATTCTCATACAGGTAAGTAATAGCTGAATCTATTCTACACAGAGTCGGTAACACTTTTCTAGTCAACTAACTTTTTTTCTGAGCATTAAATTGATCAACCACAGACACCTAATTTCATGTCACCTTACTACTTTCATCTGTAAAATGAGAGATTCAGATTTAATAATCCCCAAGTTCCCTTCCTAGTCTATAATTCTATGAAAAGAATATTTGCATGAAATAAATATAATCTGTAAATTTCTGATGAATTTCAAGTTAGCTCATCAAAATGTTTTGTAAAAAGCTATTTGATACTGTTGGGGCCCTATAAGTACTTCCCCAAAACCATTTTCTTGCTTTCTGTACATCAGGAAATAACATTCTGCCAAGTATAAAAGGAACCTGAGCCTCCACAAGGGGCTGAGATTGTGTAGTCTCAAAGCTCAGATGGCTATGACTTGGCCAAATGTGTTATCCCCTCTCTGCTCTGTTATGCTGCCAGCTGGTGGGGTTAGTTCATTTTTACCATTTAAAGTTTCCTTTTGGACTAATGAATATTTCTAAAATATTGTATTGCTTCAGAGCTCAAGCTATCGCCATGGAAATCAATTCCCACCTCTATTATATAAGTATGTGATTTTTACCTCTACAAAAATGCCATTGAGATATTATAGATCTTATATTGGCTAATAATAGACTATGGTGGTGGTCTGGTGGAAACAACTATGGGTGGGATTTAGGGGAGAGAAATTGTCATCATTCGGGCTGCGAAATTCCTGGAAAAGCTGGAAGCAGCTGTTTAGCTGAGGATGGACCATTTTGCTCCATTTACTCCATGGAGTCATACGGGAAATCTCAGTTCCATTAGCTTTCTCTCAGAAGATCTCTCTTAAGGTAGCATCTCTTGGGAGTAGAAAGGCAGGGAAGTGAAAAAGACCAGAAGCTTACCCATAAAAGAGGCCTCAGAAGGTGGGAAGTTGTCGGGACAAGGCGAAGGAACTGAGAAACCATGGCCTTCGACTTCTATGATAATTAAGAATTTACTGGTCCTGCGTGAGTACTATGTGCCTTAATAAGCAGTAAAAGAATGTGCCCGTCTGCAGTAATCATTTTATAAATATTAATGCAGCTTTGAGAAATTGGGACCTGATTTTAAGTGTTACATTTTATTTGTGAGTGCACAGTTTAATTACAACCATAAAACATTGATTAGTTGATATTTGCTGCTGTTTTGCGACTTGGGAGCCAGACAGGTTTGTAATCAGAAGCAGTGTCTGAGGTGTGCCATATTTAAGGCAGAGAAACAAACTGGGGGACAGTCAACTGAAGGATCATCTGAATGTTTATGAGAATATTTTTTGTTGGAGTTAAACCTGAATTAATTGCAGCTGGATTACACTAGGTCTGCAAGCCTGACCTGCTTTTGGAGTGATGTTGCCATCATTTGGGGAGTCTGAGCATTTTCTCTAGGAAAGAATTTGGAATAGTCAAGGTATTGATGAAATCTGCATGTTATTTGAAGGGGATGATGCTATGGACTGAATTGTTTCCCCTCTAAATTCTTATGTTGAAGCCCTAACCCTACAATGTGAATGAATTGGGGAAAAGGCTTTTAGCAGCAAATTAAGGTTAAATGGGGTCAAAAGGGTGGTTCTCAGTTTGTTAGGATGAGTGGCCTTATAAGAAGACAAATCTCTTTTCTCATGCCTGCTCCAAGGTAAGGCCATGTGAGGACAGTGAGAAGGCCGTGATCGCAGCCCAAGGAGAGAGGCATCACCAGACACAGACTCTGCTGCCGCTTTGATCTCAGACTTCCCAGCCTCTAGCACGGTGAGAAAATATATTACAAGTGTTTAAGCCCCCTAGTCTATGGTATTTATTTTTGCAACTTGAGTGGAGTAAGAAGAGCAGATCATGGGAGATGAGTGGAAAATAATTAGTGGTAAAACAAAGCTCTGATTGTAGCAGGTGT
Source organism: Panthera tigris (assembly GCF_018350195.1). Lineage (NCBI taxonomy): Eukaryota > Metazoa > Chordata > Mammalia > Carnivora > Felidae > Panthera > Panthera tigris. The sequence continues at coordinate 52,135,650 of NC_056673.1, read as the reverse complement.
GATGCTGGGGCATGGGCCGTAGTAGAATGGTAGGTTGACCAGAGGGACTTGGACTTGTGGATATGTGAAGCCAGAATTTGATCCATGCTGAGATAGATCCAGGAAGTCAAGAAACTGAAAAAAGGAGGTGTGCTGAGAAAGGGAGATGTGGACTGGTTCTAGAGAGAGAAGAAGGATCCAAAGATGAGGCAATGATAGACTCTCTAAGTAAAGCATTAAGGAGCAAGCTTGATGAATTATAACCCCCAAACCTTTTTATCTCTGCCTGGTGTTTTTCTTCAGTGGATGCAGATAATCTGAGGCTGTAGGAACTCAGTGTATGCAGAGACAAGTGGGTGTAAAAGACTTTGCCTCTGACAGTGATAGCAGAGGTGCTGGTGTGGGAAGCAACTTATGTCCAAAAATGTGGGAAATGACTAAATAAATGTTGACACAGATGTTCATGTCTTTAAGAATCCAATTAAAAGTCCTCTTGTTTGGTGATGACCTACAACTTAAGAAATTTCAGTATAACATGAGTGTGGTCAGCATGATCACAATTATCGTTTAAAGTGCACACATACACACACAAAGTATGAAAACACATAGTTACCTCCAGATGTTGGAGTTATTCTAATTTTAGGTTTTATTCCTTTTAAAATACTTTTTCAGAATAAATATATCTTACTTTGAAATCAGAAAAAAATCCTGCTATTAAAAAAAGGAAAATTTTATAGGATAAAAAGAGTGAGCCAGTAGAAAGGTTACCATAGAAGACATTGTCAATCTTACTACTGCATCTTTTGGGTTCTCTAGATATTTTTTTTTAAATTTTTTTTTTAACGTTTATTTTATTTTTGAGACAGAGAGAGACAGAGCATGAACAGGGGAGGGGCAGAGAGAGAGGGAGACACAGATTCGGAAGCAGGCTCCAGGCTCTGAGCCATCAGCCCAGAACAGAGCCCGACGCGGGGCTTGAACTCCCGGCCCGTGAGATCGTGACCTGAGCTGAAGTCGGACACTTAACCGACTGAGCCACCCAGGCGCCCCTCTCTGGATATTTTTTGAGTTCTTTGTATACACAATACCATGGGGCCAAAAGGAAGGCATGCTCTTGTGCCACTCCCCTCAAAAATTGGATGGTGTAACCTTTTGTTTCATTGGCTCCTGATTCCACAAGTGTGGCATACAACTGCTTCTTTCCATAAACAAATAGGACAGAGTAAGAAACAGGACAAGGCAATGAAAACAGTGTAAGCCTATCTGGCAAGCAGAGTAGACATCACCTCCCATATCCATATTCTTCATGGTCCTGGTCCTGTCAGGGCAATGGTTATAGTCTTCCTTTCAGGAAGGTCTGATCACTAATAAATCTTTAAGAAAACAGTAGAGATACCTTTTGTCTTTGCAACTGGTATTCTTTTTTTTTTTTTAAAGTTGATTTATTTAGAGAGAGAGGGAGAGAGACAGAGAGAGAAGGGAGAGAGAGAGAGAGAGAGAGAGAGAGAGAGAGAGAGAATCCCAAGCGGGCTCTGCATTGCCAACGCAGAGCCTGACGCAGGGCTTGAACTCATGAACTCGTGAGATCCTGACCTGAGCCGAAATCAAGACTCAGATGGCTAACTGACTGAGCCACCCACACGCCCCATAATTGGTATTCTTTTTGTGATGTAAGAGTGGGCAAGAAATGGATGCCAGGGTTAGGAGCTGTTGTGAGGGTGCAGCAGAGGTGGTGGGGTATATCAGAATCAAAAAGGGGGAAATAACATGGATTACAAATGGATATGCTACACTGATCAAATTTAGTGACTGACTTATTTTAAAAATCCGGAAATAAATACAACTATCTACAATTAGCGATTATATGAAAAGCAGCTTTTATCCTTCTGCGTGAAATATAAGAACTCTGTGTAATGTAACCTCAGCTCATTTTGAAAACACTTCTGTTGTGTTATTTGTGACCAGATAACAGCTCTCTGATAATGGCTAGGTCAGACATGCATTATTCATCTGTAATATAAGCTGATTAAGTCACCAAAGTAAGAGCACAGCGTTTTAGAAGATTTTGTAAACTCTGGGTATAAGGACAGTCCAGTTATCACAGAGCTGAGAAATAAATTTAGGTTTCTAAAATAGCAATCTGAAAAGTTGCTGTTTTGTTGGTTGTGGTGGAGACTCACGTTGATCAGAGTTTGAAGCATAAATGTATTTTATTAGACTTGATAACAGCATCCTCCCCTTTTAGTGCACAATAATGTGTGAGGAGGGCATCAGTGCTCTTGACATTACCATTTCCTGAAGGCTCTGATTGGAATAGAACTTGGGGAGATGCCCTTGAGGTGCTCTTTAGGAAGTTCTGGGTGATGGCTGGGGAACAAAACAAGGTCAGCTGTGCTCCATTATATAGAGTACTTGGAAGACTCCTGCCTCTTTGCCAGTCTGTATTTCTTCCACTGCTTTGCAAATGCACAGGGCTTCATTTTCCCAACCAAAGAAGGGAAAAATGGGATTTGGATTAGATTTTTGCTACTGGAACTTCTGGTTGAAAATGTCTATCAAGTTAACAAGTACCATTAATGACAAGTCAATCTGAGCACACTTTTGCTTAGGATCTACTCTGATCATCCTCTTTGTTCTATAAAAAAAATGTTTATTTGTCTGAGTCCAGGTCTAGGACGTGACCAGAAGAATGAGGGCGCCATTTTGGAACTGTTTAATTAAAAATTAAATTTTACCCAGTTGATCATGGTCATTGGTTCAAGAGAAAAAATGCTTCCTGTGGTCAGGTGTAGCAAAAATACAAATAGCTGCCTTGAACCAGAAGGTGAAAGTCCTTGTAATCACAAGTCTTGTGTTCAAAGAAATTCTCTGTCCCATACACAGGCATTCAGAACTTCCAAACAGGGTTGTAGCCGAACAAAAATAGTTGAGCCTTTAGCCTTTGGAGATGTTTAGTTTCATATCATAACATTTAACAGGTGTGGGAAGTTGGGTATGTGTGGAAGGGACAAAAACAAAGGTGGGTCTTCTTTTTAAAGTGTATTATACTATGGTCCAATTAAAATGAAAAGAATAGTTAAGAGGAAGCAGGACAGCCAAATTTCAAAAAATCTGCATTAGAAAAAATCCATGCATACTAAGGATATAAGTATTTAAGATTTGTTTTGCTAAATCATCTTTTTTCCCCTTCTCTTGAATGGTTTTAGAATTATTTTTTTCAATTTAGTGCAGGGACTATATGTACAGTAACACCGAGCTTTTAACAGCTGCAGTCTCCCCTTTTGCTGTCGTAATTATGGTCTCATTAGGATTCCAATAAAAAGTCAAGAAAAACCTCTTTTTTTAATTTAAGGAAAACAGAAGTGCCCACAGTGTCTCTCTACCAACATGCTATGCTTTTAAAATATTTGCATTTGAAATTCCTCATTGCAAATATTCTCAAACCAAAGGTAAATATAACACTTAGATTACTCCCAGAAGAACATTCCTTCTGCTATTAATACCCTGAATTCAAATCAGAATTTTTGCAAGTCTGTATAATTTTACTGTATGTACTTTATCCTGCAGTTTGGCTGGCTGTAAGTGTTAGGAAACTGGATGCATTTGAAATGAATAGAAGATGGCATCTCTTGCCTGAGTTAATGCTTCTCCTCCTCCTCCTCCTCCTCCTCCTCCTCCTCTTCCTCCTCCTCTTCCTCCTCCTCCTCCTCCTCCTCCTCCTTCTTTTTTGGCCTTCCATTTGATAAAACAGCCTATTTACAATTCCCGACGCACAAGGATAGAGTCCTTACTTGGACAAGAACAAAAACAGGTCTCTTTCCAGGAGACCATCAGGCACATACATATTCCAGCTTTTAGTAGATCATTAGATTATAGAAAAACAAAAGTATGTCTTCAGCCCTCCCCTATCTTTTTATGTGCTCCCTCCTCTCATTTGGTGTGTACACGTTTCCTTCATCTCAGTGACCAGTGCTAAGTTATGTTCTAGAGGTTTTCAACCTTCCTGCTCTGGAGTCAGCACCTCCCCATGCTGCCCACAGTCAGAAGCCTTCTTTTCTAAATCACAGATGAGATTGTTTGCTTGTTGACCCATTACTTGGACTGTTCTGTGCTTTGTTTTGTTTTTCCCCAAGGATTTATACATGGAATTAATCCAAGCTAAGGTAATACAAATGATATTTTAACAGTGGCTTATAATACCTCCACCAAGAGTAGTGCAAAATAAAGTAATTTAAGGGCTCATTACAGAGAGGATAATAAAACATTTAGGACCCAGATTTCATACTTCCTTGGTGGCTTTATGTGCACCCTCTGAAGAAGGCCACCCCTGAAGCATACCCACAGCAAAAGGTTGGATATAAAAGGGATGTAGTAACAAAGAGAAAGTTGGTGGTATTTTCCAGAGCAGTTTCCACTGCAAGCATGGGAGCAAAAGCAAGATGGCAGAAACTATGAGAATAAATGAAAGTGAGGAAGTGGCATCAGTAAAAGTGGACGTTTTTGAGAAAAGTTGGCTAAGAAAGATAGGGAAAGTTTTTTGTTTTGTTTCTTCAACAATGGGTAATTTTTGAAGTGAGTTGCACTGGTGCAGAGGAAGAAGTTTGTAGAGAAGGAGAAATAGAAGGAAATAGAAGGAAAAATAATTGAGGGAAAACAGTCACTGGGGATTCCAGAGGAGGAAGGCGGGGTCAAGGGTCAGAGTCTGCTGGATACAGAAGCAGGGGAC